>NC_059112.1:107214816-107871959 GCF_020740685.1 Jaculus jaculus
CATATAGCCTCATGCGTTTTTAATACTTGGTCCCAACCTGGTGGGAACTTAGGAAGTGGGGTCTTGTTGGAGTAGGTGTGTCACTGGGGGTGGGCCTTAAGGTTTATTAGTTCAGCCCACTGGGTGTGCAGAGCTAGTGCCTTCAGACTGGTTCCTTTGTGCTGACACCGAGGTGTGACCCAGGCCTCTTGCTCAGGCCTGCCGTGCTTTCCTCAGCATGGAGGAAGCTCCCCCTTGAGACAGGGAGCTAAAGCACCCTTCTGCTGCCATCAGCTGCTGGGGTGAGGTGTTTTACCCCAGCAGTGGGAAGTTAGCTGCTACACACACTGCCCCTGCAGGTTCAAGCTCTTGACTGACGTGACGGGTCAATAAACACTCCAGCTCTGAAACAACAGAGAAGCACAAATGAGTGCGCATGGTTGCAGAGACATTTTGACACTGAGGGAGAACACAGGCACGCACTGTGTGCGACCTCCATTTTCTCGAGTGAGAGAGGACCATCCTGTACTGTTCCAGTGAGGAGTGGGACTTGAAAACCATTAGGGATTGCGGCATTTAGGCAGGCGTACTAGGAAAATGCCTCTGACAGTTGCTAGCCTTTGAAGATCCAGGAATGGGCAGGTTGGATACCTAGTGTAGGGTGGACCTGGGAATTGAACTTCTCTGTCCTCTCCAGCTACATTCGAGTGATGCCTAATGCTGAGGTATGTTACAGTTATTTTCTCATTGCTGGGACAAAACCCCCTACCAAAAGCAGTGTGTGGAAAGAAGGGTTTGTTTCAGCTTAGTCTCAAGAGGGTGCTTCATCCTGGCTGAGGAAGCATGGCAGAGCAAAGGCTGGACATCACGTCTTGTCATATCATTTGAACAAAGCCAGGTAGTAAATACCAAGTAGAGCTGGATGAATATGACTCAAGATCTGCCCTCGGGGCCACACTTCCTCCATCAAGGCTCCACCTCCCAAAGGCTCAACCAAATGGAAATCGAATATGAGGCTTAATCACAAGCACAGGAGGCTTTGGGGGACATTTCTCATTGAAATCACCATAGAACATTAAAATAAAAATGTCATTACAGGATGATGCAGTTGGTCTTTGTGTCTTATTTTAAAAGCAATTTGGGAACTTAGATTCTTAAAATAAGGTGTTGGGGAAGTCCAGGAATCATAAAAGGTACCATCATATACTTTTCTGTGTTAGGCCAAAAAGAACTTCTATTACTCATGAACTACTTATAAATTGTACTTTTCTAATCTTAACTTGTCTATAACAAATTTACTTCAAAGTATACAAATTCCATTTTCTACCACATTAATGGGTTTGATTTTACTTCACCCCAAATTCTGCCTTTTCCTCAAAGTGCAACAAAATGATGGTTCTCTCAATTCTAGATATAGATACATGATCCTATATTAGCATAAAAAATTCCTTTGGGCCTGGGGCCAGTGTAGTGAGTGGCCCAGAGCAGAGCATGTGCTGGATATGCCCCGTGGTTGGTGTGGGGAGGGAAAGAACAGCTAAGCCATTCCTCACAGGAAAATGTTTTGCTGGGAATAACTCTGTCTTTTGTCATATACCCATGGTGTTTAATGTCATTTTAAGGACACTGCAGAGGCCATGATTTCTTGGAGAAACTGGCTGGTTTGGGGCTAAGAGAGAACAGCCATCCATCTGGTGGCCTCCCAGAACATCTGATATATGCACATGACTTAACAGAATGCTAGGACTCTGCAAAGGGAAGCAGCGTGCAGCCCTGAGCTCCAAAGCAGAGCTAAGTAAAGTACAGACAGAAAAGACTTACCAGGTCATCTTCGCAGTTCCCCAGAGGCTCAGACAAGGCCCTGCAGGACATTTTTCTGCTGACTTTCTATTTCATTTAGACTTCCAAACACATCATGGATCACTGTGCTGACAGAGCCGTTGCTGTATTCTCCCAGATACTGCTCCTGACGAGGTATTTTACTCTTGACATATTATAATTAGAGATTTGCAAGTGGAGAATTCTCTGTGTATCTCCAATAGCAACTTGACTTCTATTTTTAACACATCTGCAGTCTGTTTCAGTCTCCCACACTTTCCCAGTCGCTGTGAACCCTGAGGGGAGAAAGTACAGAGGTCTTGGAGCAGGGTCCCTGGGCTTTACTTCTAGGGAGAAGACCTGACTAAAGAGCCTTTACTGCTCCCATTGCGAGTGTGAGCTGTGTCTCCATGTTTTATTATCATCTTCAGGAAAATGAGGTAGTTGGCACTGCTGTTCGGCTCTGATTTTAACACCAATTGAATAACAAAGTCATGGATTAAAAAAAAACTCCCTCAAATTTATCTTTTTATTAATTAGTTACGATTATTGTTTGTGACTTAAAAGTCACATACTGATTTCACTTCTCTTTATGACTAATAAAACCCCATCATGTGTTGGTACCACATTTTCTCTGTCCATTCACCTGTGAATGGACATCTAGGCTGGTTCTAAACCTTAGCTATGGTGAACGGAAAAGAAGTAAATATGGTTGCTCAGCTGCTTCTGTGGTCTGTTGATGTGAGCCCTTGGGATGTACATCTAAGAGTAGTATCTTGGGTCATATGGTCGTTCTATTTTTACTTTGTTGAGAAACTTCCAAACTGATTTCCATATTGGCTGCTTTAGTTTACATTCCCACTATCAGAGAATTTGGGTTCCTTTTTCCAGGAAAATGGGTGGAAATGGAAGTCATTATTTTAAGTGGAATAAGCCAGGCTCACAGTGACAAAAGCTGTATGTTTTCTCTCATGTATAGAGTCTAGATTTAAAATCATACACACATATGGGGGGTCATGGATCTAGCAAGTGGATAAGAGAGAATGAAAAGATCTTAAGAGAGAATAATGGAATACATGTGAGATGAAAACAGAGCTTGGGACAGGGGGCATAGGGAAGAGCAAAGGGAAGAGGGATGAATTAGAAGCAGTTATAATAATATGTGCATGTGTGCGTGTGTGGTGTGAGAAAATGCCATGATGGAATCATTTACTTTATATAATATTTTAAAATAAATTAAAAATAAAATTTAAAGTCAAACATTTAAAATATACACACAAGAAACTAAGCTTCTTCAATACCTGCAACCTTTGCTCTTGGCCACCCTGCCGGAGACAACTGTTCCCTGCCTTCTCCTCCTTAACAGAAGTGTCTCAGGCGGCGGCTTGTGCTTCTCTGCCACTGTATCCCTCATCGCTATGCCCATTATCTGCCCCTAATTCAATATTTACATCCCCTTACATACCATGGCTCCATTCTTAAAATAAAAGAGTTGAAATTCCCTGAGCACTTGCTTTGGAGCCCTGTATGTCTGGATGAACTCTCTGCGTTGTTCTTTGGGATCCAGCTCAGATTCCTCCCAACTGTGTGCATTCTTACAGACAAAAGCATCCCCCGTGAGGAGAGCTCGATGATTTCTAAGATTCCTCTTTTCTCTTTACAATTGCCCATTAGGCTCAAGGAAAGAATGAAGTGAACATAGTGTGGCCACCTCTGTGTCTCTGCATGTGAATTAATCTTAAAAGGCACATGGACTTGAAATGTTAACATGGGCCAGCTAACCTACAGAGAACTTGCACCAACATGAACCTGAGAAAGTTGCCTGTCCACCACATTGCAGCAGCCAGCTCTCAGACCATGTCCATCCTGACTGGATGTGTTAGGCTGTGGCTGTACTTCTCTTTCACAAAAGAAGGTACCATAAGAGATAAGAAACCGGGTTATGCACTCACTGCTTGAGGCCCTTTTAGGCTCACAGACCATTTTAGACATCTTTTCTGTTCTCATTTCATTTTGTTTTCCCAAAGATCTGTGTACTACATTTTATTAAATGATAGAAGCAGCGAGAAATCAGGTTGGTTCAATGAGAAACTACAGAGAAGGTTGCCTCTTAAGAGTTAAAACTGTATTCAGAGAATTCTATCACCATGCCAGAATCTGGGCATGATGAAGTCCAAAGTTAGAAAGAAAGAATGACAGAGAGAGAGAGAAGAAAGGAAGGAAAAAAGGAAAGAGGGAAAGAAGGAAGGAGGGAGGGAGGGAGGGAAGGGAGAGGCTACAGAAATATTAAGAACAAAGCAAGATGGTCCTTTGATAAGTGTTTTTTTATTTTCTTTTAAGTTAGAGAAGTCACAGGAGCAGTGGAGGACAGAGTAGGAGTTAAACCTTCTAAAGAGCAGGGTTGCCACCCTGCTCTTATAGAAGACCCAAGGCCATGATTCAAGTGGCTTTGGGTCTGTTTTCCTACCTGTTCCAGATCCTGAGCAGCAAGGAGATACTCTGAAAGCGACCACATCTATGTTCTAATGCTATTTTTGTGGAGACAAACTATTACTGCAAAGTTCATGCTGACCTTAAGTTTTCCCTGTAGCTTAGGCTGGCCTCCAACTTGTAACCTCCTGCCTCAGCCTTCCTATTTGCACCACGGTGCCAGCATCAGCCCTCAGTTGACATTGGGAGGAAAGGGTCAGAGAGGTCACAGATGTCAGGAGTTGTGGGAATGCCAGAGTTGAGTGCCTCTACCAGGTCTTCTGATGTCAAATCCCAGGCCTCGGTCCAATCTCTCATTTGTCTGCTAGAAGGTGTCTTGACTGGCATGTATAGGACCAGTACCTGAGGTTAAGGCAAGAGATCCATAATTGTCCCCAAGCACAGTGTCGTCACCCCGCCTTCTAACACAAATAGCACAAGAGAGAAGCACCTGGCCTCTGACATTGTCAGGATCTGTCTCCCTGCTCCATCATTCACAGGCTGAAGAATTGCAAACAGATCTATGGACTTCTCTGGTCTCATTAGCCCCTTGTCACCTACCCGTGGTCCTTCTCCAGTTCTTCTCCTCTTTTCCTCTAAAGTCTGACAGGCAGTGGGTTATAGAACCTTTCCTTTGTGGAAGATTTTACCTGCATGGACTTACATGTATAGTCTGGCAAGTCACTGAGGGAGAGCATGTCCTAAAAGAGGATAGATATATCAAAATGGAAGCAGAGAATCATAGCCTTGGAAATGATCATTTTTGCTCAGTGAGGATCAGCAAATGTTGAGCAATCAATGTGAGCAATCTCGACGCATCCTGATGCTTGCCCATCAACACCTGTGGGCAGTGGCGTCATGTCACTGAACCCAGGACAGGCACCTTGCTGAAGGGCACTGTGGCCCAGAAGCAGGAGCTCGTGTTTAATCTCGGGCAAGTTGGAAGAAAGATCAGACCTTTCAGGGGCTGGAGGTCAGGTCGAGGGTGGGGGCATCCCCAGACATGCCCAGGCATGCTTGCTGAATTCTTCTGTCTGGATAGATGACAGTCTCAGACTGAAATCCTTTGTGTGAGAATTACCCGTTACCCGGGAGAGGGCCCAGGCAGAGTCAGTATTGGAGCCTTAGAGCATGCTCTCATTTGAGACCTGTGCCTTGAGCAAGCTCCAATAACATGTTCCACTGGCTTCAAAATTGTCTTTTCAAATGACACTGTGACTGAGCTGTTTTGCCATCATTGATTCCATTTTTCTCAAGTTCACATTTCATCTCAGGACATTGGTGCTGTTGTTTCCTTGAGAGCCTGAATATTAGGCTCCTGTCTCCTACATATGCTTTCGAATATGTGCCCCATGGCTTTCAAGATAAATTAAAACTCTTTGTTGTGCAGTCTGAGACCTGTTGACTGTTTGAAAGTCAGCCTTTTGACAAAGCATGTTCAGTGCTGGAGGGGCGAAAGGCACAATAGATCCCAGCATAGGATGTCTGGGAGACACCCTGATTCTGAACATCGAGGACTCATTATCTGATGAGCTGTCTCAGGGAGACTGGTGGAAGACAGGGACTTCAGCCAGGATGCTTGCATGATGGAAGGCTCTCAAGATGAGTCTAAGAAACGGCACTGGATGACACCCTCTGGGACTTTCAGGAGATGCTGCATAGAGTCTTGGTCCAGAGCATATAGTTTTCATTCCAGGTGTGACCCAGAGTAGACTCACAGCGGTGCAATCTAACCTCCATGCCTTCTAGTTCTTCTTTACCTTATGAGACACTTAAGAGTAAATGTGAATTCTTGGTGAGAAGTCCACAAAGGGCTTGGCACAGGGCAGGGCAGGCATGCTGGGCCCTCCTGGTGGGCTATTACAAATGTGAGGTAACTAGGTTATCTATAAGGATAGAAGAAATTATTCCTATTTGAGTTATATTCAGGTTCCGGGAATACCTGCCTATAATCTCAGCTACCTGTGTGGCTGTGCCAAAAGAATCACAGGTTAAAGAACTTCCTGGTCCTCAAAGTGAGACCAAGGCTAGCCTGGGCCACTTCATGAGACCCTGTCTCAAAAACTTAAAAAATGCAGAAAGAGGGCTGGAGATGTCACTCAATGCAAAAGCACTTTCCTAGCATTAGATTCAATACTCAGTACTGAAAAGCAATCAAGAAAGCATATCCATCGTAAGAGCTGTGAAATTTTTCTATTGTGTCAAAGTAAGCCTCAAATCCCCAAATTTGTTTGAAAATTAATTCAGATATTTGATGATTCGTAGACAAATAATTTTCGAACACTGTCTGAATATAATAGATGTGTACATGATGTTCCTTGACCTGAGTCTAGGTCATGAGCTGAGCAGAGGAAGATTTATTAGAGAAAGATGCCTGAAGTTCGGTTTGTCACTCCCAAGTGCACCTTGTTTTTGCTAGACGAGAGCTCAGGTACATTCTGAGTGTTTCCATGGAGGAACTTCATTCATGTTCCACTGCAGGCGGGGCGGTCAGGGGAGGTTTTACCCTGGTCCTTTCACTAGGCACTCTCTGCTTGTTTGCACCTTGGCTTGTTGCCCTAAAGTTTACTTTCCCAAGGAGACCAGCCATCTAGGTATTAGGCTTTGAGCAAGTATGGACACATGTGCCATTTAATGGCATTAAAGTCTTGATTGGACAATGTCAAGAAGCAGTCTGCCTGTATACCACAGACAGATGTGGGTGTTTGAAGGACATATGTGAGTGTGGGACTCAATCTCGGGGTCACTTCTGGGTTTTTATTTATTTATTTTTTTGCTTTTAAATAAACTTAGAGGAAGTGCTCTATTCTGTCTTGCAGAAAATATTTGGAGCTCTCATGAGCCAACCATCACCTCGTGTCCTTAGTTTGTGGCTCTGTGCTCTTAGTTTCCTAGTAAATTCCTGTAAATTTATACTCTTTGTATATGTGCAAAAGGAGGATGAAGCTCACTGTTTTCTGAAGGCTCAGAGGCAGGACTGGTTGATCAAGAGTCCCAGAGACTTAGAGGTGAAAGAGTTTGTGTATTCAAATCTCCTCACAGCTGAGACTCCTAAAGGTCCAGTCAGTCAGAAGTTGAAAACTCCCAGAGATGCTTTCAGGTCTGGGCCAGTGACACGCACGCTTGAATGAATCATAAGTTTTCCCTGTTGGCATTAGAAGTTAGTAGAACCTCGGACACTGTGCCGTGTGACCATTTGGCCAGGGCTGGGTTAGAACTTGCGGGAGAAGATGTGTCTGGGGGAGGTTGTGGCTATGTCAGTCACTGGCGACTGTTTTGGATTGTTGACCTATTATATCTTTTGACTTCTCTTCAAGAGCGGTAATTGGGGTCTTCGAGTTTTGCTGTTCACTCCTGTTTTACATGTGTGTGTGTGTGTGTGTGTGTGTGTGTGTGTGTGTATATATATATATATATATATATATCCTGCTTAGCCTTCATTGATCATGAGTTTATAACCCTAGGTTAATTCTGTCATGTCACTTTGGTTAATGTAAGATGACATTAGAAACTTTAACCTCTCAAAAGTCATTGTATCTCAGGTTTGAAAAAAAAAAAAAAAGACTCCCTGAATGCTTTAACTTGACACAGACTTCTAGAATTCTGGAGCCTACGTAGCTGTCTAGACTACGAGCCTGCTCCACGCCTGATTCTGAGGTTTGGGGCCAGAAGTGCGCCTGCCTGAGTCACACAGCAAAACCAGAAATGAGGCATCCTAAGTTAAAATGTCCCCTAGCAATCTCCCCATCTGCACCATTCTTTCCTTCCTTTTACATATTTCCTGGATTCTGTAGTAGTTTTTGGAAGCCACTTACCCAAGGTTATCATACAGCCTAAGCTCAAATAATTAGATAATGTTGAGAAGGACTCTGTCTATACATTTGTTTTTATGGACAAAACTCAATGAGGCCATTTCTAGGAGTTCTTGGATGTATAGTTTGAGTCCCCATTTCTCCTTGATGTACTGTTTTGATTTCTAACTAGAAGTTTCAGCTTCTATTGGATCTTAGTTCCTCAGGTTTCCAGACTCCTAGAGCGTCTTTGCTTTGTGTAGTTTTCTCCAGCTGAGCCTGTGGTTGTGTGGATGGTTCTGTGAGGATTTAGGGTGCTACATTTTCCTGTCACCTCCATCCTCCATCACTGCATGGCCAGGGCACTCTAGCAGGGGGCTGCATTTCTGCTTGTGCATCAGTGAAGTAAATGAACCTGTAAGGTTGTCAAATGATAACTTTTCATGTCAAACGCTGTCCGTGCCATTACAAAAGATTCAGAAACTCAGAAGCTGGACTTAGCCTACCACAGAAAGGGAACTGGCCCGCACAAGGCAGCTAGCAGGGCAGCATGGCCATCCCATAGGATTTCACGGGCTTTCAGAATTCTGGGCTTAAGAGGGAGGGTCATCCCAGCCAGTAATCTATCCTTTTGACATCAGGGACAGAATGTCCCATGCTCAAGGACATGGCTTTTATGGAATCTCTGTGTCCTTGGGAAGAAAGTGACATGTTCAAGTTCATTCTCAAAAAAAAAAAAAAAAAATTTTTTTTTTTTTTGATTTTCCAACTATGCAGCTCAAACAAAGAAGGTCATCGGGACCAGTGGTACTTGAAGGGTTGAGCGTCCTGGGCTTGTTTTGGGAGTGAAAAGAAATGTATCCTTAGAAGAATTGTAGAACTATGTATCATACAATTGTAACTTAAAGAACATGGGCAGACTTGATCTCTCTCTCTCTCTCTCTCTCTCTCTCTCTCTCTCTACACACACACACACACACACACACACACCACATACCACCATGCATGCCAAAATCAAAGGATAGCCTCAGGAACCCATCCTCTCCATCTGCCTTGTTTGGCGTAGTGTCTCTCATTATTCATCACATTTTCTATGCAGTTGCTTCTGGGAGATTCTCCTGCCTCTGCCTCCCACCTCACCGTAAGCACACTGGAGTTGCAGATACTCAGGCTATGACATCTGGCTTTGTATAAGTTCTCGTGATCCAAACTCAGGTACCCCTATGTACACAGCAAACATTCTATCCACTGAGCCATCTCCCCAGCCCAAGTTCTGATCTTTGGAAAGAGAAAACATAAACACATTCAATCTGCTTGGAGGCAGGAAAAATGGAAACTTTTGGGGTTGAAATAAAGGAAAAGAAACATGGAACAAGTAGTGTCACTGATTGTGGAAGGTATCAATGCCAAGTGACCACTGGGCTCGGGCTGGCTGCCAGGGCAGTAAGCCTACATGCATGAGCTGTGGCCAAGTACCACAGTTCACCCATCGTCACCTAGGTGATGAGGCCGTAGCACAGAGGAGGTTGCCCAAGTTCATAGTGCCGAGCCAAGCAAAGCAGGGGTTCAGAGGCAATCAGAGACTACTCTGTTACTCACACCTCCTAGGATCGTCAGTGGACCACACTTTGTGCTGTGCATGTCGTTCTCATAACGCATCAAGGCTTCAGCATAAGGCAGTCCAAGTTCCATATGGGGAAACTGAGGCTCAGATGGTCAGTAAATGTGAATACAGACACACCAGATAGATTTCATGGCCCACTGGATGGGACTTGTTTCACTCAGTGATATTCCCTGCTGATTTTTCCGCTCGTAACATTAGCACAGACAGTTAGTTTAACCATCTTTGTCTCCCTCCATATTTCTGTGTGTAGCTCTGACCTGCCTCATTTTACATGCACAAGCATATATAACCCTCCTATCCCCTGTACCAGATCTCCCTCAGTGGCATCCACTGGTCCCATAGAGTGATCAGAGCCTCCAAGCCCTTGGCAAGCTGACAAGAAGAAGCCTGGATTTCCCAGGGAAACTTGCTATAAGGAAATCGCTAATTATAACCCAAATTGTATTTGACTTCTGCGTCTTCACGCAGTAGCACTATAATTTGAATAGATTGTTCCCTGGCCTTTTTTTAGGTGGAGAAATTAACTACCATTTTCTTAACTAAGGAAAGACATGGTAGAGGTGCTGTTAAGGGGACAGGAGGTGGGCCCTGGCCCCCCTTTTCTCTCTAATTGGTTTGCAAGTGGGAGTTGGGCTAGCAATTATTGGAGGAGTTGCCTGGGGTTCTAGGTGACATTAAACTAGGGGCTACACAAAAGAGAAAGAGGGGACAGGGCATGGGGAAGGCTTTGGGGACCAGCCCGCAGTGTCGCTTTATCTCTGGGAGATGGAAGGTCACGGATATGAGGAAGGCAGGGTTTGTCAATCTACAGATTGGAGGCTGTAAAGTTTTTGATGGGGAAGAGTAGAGAGGGCCTGGCAAGGACTGGGCAGAGGGGTTTAGAAGCACTCACTGGAACTTGGGTCCCTTGTTCCAAAGCTTTTCCTGGGGAGACTACCTCTGTTCAGCCCAGACGCAAAGGGCACTGGCGGGCTAAGTGAGCTTGGCGAACCAGGGTGTTGTTGGGATTGCTTACAAGAGCACGGGGCACTCAGAATCGCCAGGAAGCCCAACCGATGTGGACTCACAAAAGCTACATCCATGAGCACAAAGACCAGGCAGCTCTCGGGAACAGTCTCCTCTCCCCAGCAGCTGACACTGCTCACGTGATCTCCGAGCAGGGTTTAAGCCGGGAAAGCTCTGTGAGTATGGCGGGCCTCCCAGGCCCTCTGGAAGTGAACGTGTTGAGCAGGAGGAAAGAGCTCTATAGCAGCCCTAATCCTTCTTCTCCCAGGGTCAGCGAACACAAAGCCCTTCCCACATCCCTCCTTCTCTCCCTCCTCTCGAGACTTTAGTCTCAGGCTAGAAATCTAGGCAAGCCATTGCTGAACTACAGCCTGGGAGCCAACTCCGGCCTCTTACATGTCTGTCAGCGTTGTAGTGGTACTCTGTGCACCTGCTTGTCATGAATTGCTTACAGCAGCTTTTGGCAGTTGTTCATGTACTGTTAGTCACGTGGCTTTCTTCAGACTTCAGGCATATTTTTGTTGTTGTTGTTGTTGGATTCGTAAGTGAAATGGCTTGGCCACCTTTTGAATGAAGAGATGTCACCATCTAAGGCGGCTTTGATGAAAAGATGCAGTAGTCTCTGACATGTCACATAGTGCTGCGCTGGCATTCAGGATGGTTACCCTAGGTGCGTGTGCCAGGAGTAACACCACCTTTGTGTTTCACACAGCTGACCTCTTCTCCTACAATGACTGGCTTTCATGGGTGCTTTTGTTTGATATCTTCTCTAGTTCCTATGAGTATTCTGGGTGTTTTAAAATCATTTATTAGGTTGTTTTTAATAAGATACTTCCATTTTTTTTTAACCTGTCCATTGACTTCTACCTTCTAATTACTTATTTCCATTTAAATGTAAAAGTTTTGCTTCCCATGGAGGAAAGTTTATGCAATACTTAGTTCCAAGATTTAGTAAAGAAAGTGGAGCCATTCTATCAGAGATACACACACACACACACACACACACACACACTGACTTACCTTTCCTCTCTTAAAATAGAAACCGATATCACTATTGACCTAGATTTAAATCCAAGCAAGGTTAGTCAGTCATAGAAATGATGTTATAATGGTTGTTGTTGCTGTCATTATTATTAACATTAAAATCTTTACTGGCGAATGATCTTGCTATATACTTCAGGCCAGTCTGGAACTCTCTTTGTAGCTCAGGCTGGCCTTGAACTCATGGTTCTCTTCCTCCAGCCTTCATAATGCTATGAGTATAAGCCTACATCACCTTAACCAGCTTTCATGGTTATTAACAGAGACAAGGTCAGGCACTAAAAGTGCCAGGAAACGTACAAGATGTAATTCCATTAAATCTAAGGTTATGGGTGGGTTATGTTATCTTCACTGAATAAGTAAGGAAAGCAGAGACACTCCCAAGTTTCCTCAGGTCACATACCTTGGAAATGGCAGCACTCCCGCCCTTCTCTAGGTGGTCGTGTCTGGACTACATCTTGCTCTCTTTTTTTTTAAAAAAAATATTTATTAGAGACAGAGAAAGGAGAGAGAGGAGAGAACAGGAGGGGGAGAGACAGAATGGGTGCACCAGGGCCTCTAGCCAGTGCAAATGAACTGCAGATGCCTGCACCACCATGTACATCTGACCTGGAGAAACGAACCTGGGTCCTTTAGGCTTCAAGGCATGCACCTTAACTGCGAAGCCATCCCTCCAGCCCCACCTTGCTTTCTAACATGCTCTGGCAACTCTTTCTTTTAAAAAATGAAAAAGATTTTTTTATTTACTTATTTGCAAAGAGAGAGTGGGGAGAGGGGCAGAGAGAAGGAGAATGGGCCCAAGTCCCCCGGCTGCTACACACAAAATTCAAATGAATGTGTCTCTTTGTATATCTGGCTATACGTGGGTACTGGAGACTCAAACCCAGGCTGTCAGACTTAGCAGGCAAGTGCCTTAATTGGTAAGTCATCTCTCCTGCCAGCCCCCCTGGCAACTCTTAACAAAAAGACAGACAGACATACAGACAGACAGGTACACACACACACGAATTAATATTTGACTAAAAAGGGCATTTTATGCTTATTTCTGGAGGGCAATGCAGAATGTGTGAAGCCTACAATGGTCTTCTATTAGCTGTACCAGTGAATCCCACAGTGTCACACAACATGGTTAACACCACTGAAGGTTGCTTTGAATTTAGAGCCTCTTCCACTGCTCTCAGTGCGATTTTAGTAAATTATTTTCCCAGTTGTCTCAGAAGGTTCAGTCGAGGTGGAATTCAAGTTGATGGGACAGGGTGTGTGGGGGGCGGTGGTTTCATGTTTCCTTTGAAAATGAGGGTTTGTCATACAGGAAGGCTTTCAGTCATGACCGAATGGAATCCTTGTCGACAGGATCAAGTTTCACGAGACTCTGTTCTAGGACAGGGTCCACCCTGGGCACTCAGGCACTGCTATTGACTCTGGTGTGTATGTGTGTGTTTACACGCACTCACACACACACACATTTGGGGGGATAGGAAGCACTGTGACATTCCTTCTCCAACCTATGTATTGAGATCGGTAAGCACTATGAGGATTTCCCGCCACTCGAGTTGAGCCCTTGGAATGACATGGTGGGCTTGAGGTAATTACAGACCTGTTCCTTCCCACGTCAGGCTAAGTGGACCTCTGATTATGATTCTGAGGATGATAGGAGCATACCTAACATTGAAGGGAAATTGTGCTTCTCTCTTTTATGAACCACTTTTATATTCCCTTGTGCATGCCTATGATGCTATGAAATCTCCTTAAATGTGATATTACTCCATATAATACAATAATAATGCACACACCATAATGTATTGGATTACTTTGCAAACAGCCCTTCCCAAATTGAATTTCCCATCATTTCTGTGGGCCAGCTCAGGGCGGAGCTTGCTGGTATTTCTGTGGCCATGGGGCTGTGGGCTGCACTCACAGTCATGTGGGTTTCCACAGTTGGGAGCAATTGGCCCACATTGTTTTCATTCCCCATGAGCATGCCAGCCAGCCGAGTTCCCAGACAGCTTGCTGTGTGCTGCTCCGAGAGACGAACAACTGCTGATACTCAGCATAGCTTGACCATGAACTGGGCAAGGGGGCCTCAGGACGAAATCTAGAGACAGAAGGAAGACCGTCCATGCTGGAATCCCACTCTGAAGGATTCGTAATTGCCTTGGCTGGATTCTATCAAATCTTGTGTACATTCTGAACACGTCCCAGAGACCATCTCAGGATCAGAGTTGATTTTCTCTCTGCACATTGTATGTGCCCTGAAAATTTATCTTTTTGCTTGACATCCAAAAATAGCTACTGAACTCCTACCATATGTCACCCACATCAATCTATTAAATATACATCCAACAATTCTGCAGTAATTTACAGCAGGAATTTTGCTGTAAAGCTACAATAGATATAAAGTCTGTGAGGACACCACTGTACATCATGCGTCCCTTTGTAATCTGGATGTCAAGCATAGTACCTGACGCAAGGTGGATACCCAACCGTTATGTGTTCTTCATTGATCTGTGAATATTTCTTGAGGTGCTGGGTCGTAGAAAAGCACAGAGGTACGCCTTGGGAATTCAAGAGCCAATCATGAAGAGATGCAGATAGATTATCCTTCGGAGAACCAATGTAAAATGTATAATATAGTACACAAAAATATCCCTCACATAAATAAACAATTAAAGTGTAGAAAGGTGCTTGCCGTATAAGTGTAAGGTGGGGTGTGAAAAAACACCGGGGTGACCCAAATCATTGTGGGCTGTCCGAAAAGCTTCCTGGGAAAAGTAACGTTTGTAATCAAATGCTGGGGAGATTGTTGTGTATAGAACACCTGGTATACAGGCGTGAGGATGACAGTTTAGGTTCCCGCTACCCACATAAAAGCTGTACATGGCAGCACATGCCTGTCACCCGTGTGCTGGGGAAGGAGAGCTGTGAGGCTTCTAGGGACTGTTGACTATCTACACTATCTGAATTGGTGAGATGTAAGTTCAGTGAAACAGGGCCTCTGGAACATAAGGTGGTAAGAGATAGAGCAAGACACCTGATGCCAACATACAATCACATGAATACACATACATATACACACATGCAATTATTATTTTTTTTTTTACACATGAAGTTAGGTTAGAATCAGGGATCAATATCTCAGTGTTCTAGGCTGAAGGGCCAGCAGACCAACATATAGCAATGAGCCCGAAGCAGGTCTTCTAAGCTGACGTGATCATTCGTTCCCAGCGGAGCTTGAAATGGCTGTGGAGAGAGTATTTATACTGTGGAAATGGATAATGCTACCAGTCAGGGCTCTTTTGATTTTGTTCTCTGGAGAGCTGGTTGTGAGCAGTCTCTAGCACAAAACGGACAGAAAGGACTTGGGCACAGTTCAAATGAAAGAATGCTGGTATCATAGCCCAGGGCAGGGAGGCTGTAGCCCCCACCACATATAAGCGGGCAGGTCGGAAACACTCATGCAGGACTCGTTGGCCATCTTGGGGATTTCTGATCATTTGTACAGTGGGAGGTCACTGCAAGAGATCAGGCTGTAACTCATGTTCACTTTAGAAACGATCTGGTTGCCGTATGGGGCATGGCTGGAAGACGAGCAGTAATGGCCCTGGGTAGTAGCAGAAAGAACAAGCAGTAAGTGCTTTTGAAATGGCTCTAGACAAGAGGTGGCAACCTGGACTCATGAGGCCTGGGGAATTTCCTTTTGGAGTGACTAATGGATGGCCACAAAAGCTCTTTGTAATAAATAATACACTCACATGTGAACTTTCATAACTAATTTAGAGTTTGCTCCTCGGAGGGGCCCTTGGTTGGGGATGTGAACCTGCTCTCTTGTCAGCCAAGGAAACAAGGCTTGCTGGCTTTCTCAAGGTCACATCACTCATAAGTCTGCCTTGCTAGTGTCAGAACTCATGCTCTGCATCGTGAAGCAGAATTGCAGGCTCCGCTGCCATCTCTTGCTAAGGGCTGCAAGGGTGAAGAAGCCAGTAAGCTTGAGATGAACAGAAGAGAGAGAGATGCATCTCAAACGCGCATTGCTTCAGCCTTGCGGGAAACACTGGCTTCTGACCTGACGCCGCCTAGCACTTACCTTGGACCACGCACAAATGGTGCTTGGGATTAACTCAGGAGGTGGAAGCTGACCAGACATCCCCCCACCCTGCCGATTTCTGCTTGAATGTGGCCTTGAGTCTGCAATCTGTGGATTGGAAGACAGTCCTAGATAAATTAATTTCTTTGATGAATTATTCATGAGAGAAAATCCATGGTATTTTTAAACAATGAAAATGAGAGGAGCTGCCTTTTTTAGGCATTGATCCCAATTCTGTTTTGTTCAGAAAAACATTTATCAACACCTACTATGTGCCAGGATCTTTCTGGGAAACAGATGAGTCAGACATCGTCCCTCCCCAGAAAGAGGCAGAAATCTATGGAGGGAGCTGCTGAGGCACCAGCTCTGATTTAGACCTTGAGGTTGAGGAAATAGGTGGAGTTGTGACTGCATTATGAGTGTGAGTGACACACATCCCAGTCAAGACAGGGATCTGCACGTGAGGATGTGAGGAGTGAGTCCTGCCTCGGCTCCATCTGGATGGTTTTCTCCCTCCTGCAGGGTGCAGACCTCAGCAGATGGGCCCTAGAGAGTGATTATGGCCTTCTTCGGGCCTTTCTAAAGGGACCACTCAATGCGCACCATCTCAGTTGATGCCTCAGAGTCATCTTTGGCGGCACGGCCAGGTACGAAGGTCAGGGTCCAAGACACTGCAGCTATCTAGCCGTAAAGGACAGAGTTACATGGCATATTGCTTGGAGACCAAGGTCAAAATGAGGGCCTGTTGCTTCTTCCATTCCCAATGTAACTTCAGGTGAGGATGGAGAATAGAGTGGAGACAACTCTGCCAGACTTAGAAAATTATAAAAATTAGCATGTGAGGAGATGAGAAGAGACCAGCGCTGCTTTTCCCCCACCCCAATTTGGTGCATTTGCCCCCTGTATGGCTGTTGTACTAACTTTCTCATTGCTGTGACAAACACCTGACCAGAAGCAGCTTATAAGAGGGAAGGGTTTGTTTCAGGCTCACAGAATCCAGGGGAAACCCCATCCGTGGTGGAAGAGGCTGGCTCACTTCCACAGATCCGCAGCAGAGTGACACCACCAAATAACCAGCGAGCACAAACATCCAGAGCTCCTGCAGACTCTGCGCAAAGTAGGGCTGGACGACAAACCTGCCTCTGTGCGCACAGTAGGGCTGGACGAAAAACCTGCCTCCAGCGACACCTCCTCCCCAGAAGGACTCCAACCACTCAAGACTGAAGTTCCAAGTTCAATCCTAATCAATAATGCCTGAGGCTATGGGGAGCATGCATTCGTATTCAAACTACCACAGTGGTAAACCAGGTCCTCAGAGTTTGGTGTTCCCGAGTTTGTATCCCACATCTGCAAATCACCTCATGAGTTATGAAAAGCTAGTGCATCCGATTAACACATGCAGTGCACAGGGCTGTCCATTAGTGCCACTGCCACTGTGGTTACCATTACCATTTTGAAAGTATTTATCTATTTATTCTTATTTATTTGACATAGAAAGAGGGAGAGAGAGAGAATGGGCGCACCAGGACCTCCAGCCACTGTAAACAAACTCCAGACGCATGTGTCCCCCTGTGCATCTGGCTAACTTGGGTCCTAAGGAATTGAACCTGTGTCCTTTGGCTTTGTAGGCAAACGCCTTAACTGCTAAGCCATCCCTCCAGCCAACCATGATCTGATATGTGGTGGTGGTCAAAGGTCAGGAAAGCAGGTGCCTCATCAGTGCTGAGTTTCTTCAAAACTTTGCCTCTGGCTTTCAAAGACTCACTCTGCAAGCTTCAAGATCCCCTTCCCTTTGTACTGAAGCTTGACATTTATTTTCTCTGGAGGTCTCTGCCATTCACTAGGAATCCCCAGTTGCCCTGTATTTCATATACCAAAGAACTTTAAAGTTAGTTAATATAGTATGATGTCAGTACTGTGGCTAGGACCATGTGCTCCCCTACAGAATGTGGGGGTTCACATTGGAACTCCCTCATGTGGTATCCATGCAAAATTAGCATGCAGCAAAACTATCTTGTGTAATTTATCATCAATTATAAAATTGGAAGCACTCATCTCAAAGGCTTGTTATGAGGCCAACACACATCAGTGACTGCAGCCTCAACCTGATACCAGGCTCAGAGAGCACGCCCAGTGAACACTGATTGACTTTTCTGTGATGTCCATGGAGATTGTTATAAACAAAAGAGGTGTGCATATTTACTTCTATTAATCTTCAGCCCCTAAGCTCACCATTAGTACTTATTTATGCTTCTCAAAACATCAATAGGATGAATCAATCATTGGACAGACAGAGGTATTTATATCATGTGCTCACCCCAGCACCTGCATTCAGCTAATGTGATGATTTCCATTCTACACCCTAAGAAGATGAGGCGCCGAAGCCTTATAACTTGCCCCAAGCCCCAAGCTCCTCCTCTGACTAGGATATATTCACACTCATTTGCATCTGAAGCCCATGAGCACGTAGCAATGGCTCCCATGGTCTGATCTCTGGATGGCCCTAACTGATTCTAAGATCGGACTAGTCACAACTCAGAGAGTTAAAGTAGAGACATGGCATCCTTCCCTTTCCCTCCAGGCTCAGGATATTTCTACACAGAAGTTGCCCTCATTTTGGGGCTGGGTCTAAGCTCAGGGGATATAAAAGGGTTTGCCTTGCAAGCATGAGTACCTGAGTGCCACCATGTACAACAGCTAGGCATGCTTGTAATCTTAGCGCTGGGGAGGTGGATACAAGAGGATCACTTGGGCTCACTGACCAGCCAGTCTAGCCTACTTGATGAACTTCAGGCCAATGACAGACCCAGCCTCAAATACAAAATGATGGTGGATGGTGCTTGAAGAATGACACTAAGGTTGACCTATGACTTCTGGGCACACACTGGCCTATGTGCGTGCAACTGCCCACATTAAAACATGAACACACACACACACACGCACGCACGCACACGCACCATGCAGAAACCCAGATTGCAAGTGATTTATAGAAGCCCCTTTTTACTCTGGTGCTCCATCGACACTGAGCAGAAAGATGATCTCCCTTCATTACCCAGAACACACATCTAAAGTACAATAAACATGGGTGTTCAAAACTAAGCCACCGGTGGAAATGAATGAGATATTCTTCCCCACTTTTCTTTCTCTCTGTCCCCAGCCCCGCCCCCCACGCCCCCTCCGCTCAAGAAGAGTTTGTCATTGACAGCTCTGAAGGGTGGGTTTACTCTTGGGCTACAAGTTTCAGTTAACCTCCCAGGCCCGTGTGTGCAACGTACATTTCCCATGTTTGTTCTAGTAGAGTCCTCACTAATAGTAGGCCACTACTTCCTGTCATATCATTCTACACCCTATGGAGCCATTAGTGTCTTTTTCATCATGTGTGATTTCTTAGTATTTTGAACTTTGGGCTGGGGAGATGGCTTAGCAGTAAAGCGCTTGCCTGGGAAGCCTAAGGACCCCTGTTCGAGGTTTGATTCCCCAGGACTCCCATTAGCCAGATGTACAAGGGGGCACATGCTTCTGGAGTTCGTTTGCAGTGGTTGGAGGCCCTGGCATGCCCATTCTCTCTCTGTGTCTCTCTCTCTGTCACTCTGCTTTTTTCTCCCTCTGTTGCTCTCAAATAAATAAATAAAAATAAACAAAATAATATGTATATGTATATTAAAATATTTTTAACTTTGATTTTATTTTTAAGTAAATGTTCATTAGCATTTAGGGTGTAAAAATGCATAAGAATTTGCTAGGAAAATCCTGCTTACTTCAACTATAATGCCCTAGATACTATTGTATCTAGGTTTGGGGACTGTGAATCCACTAATTTTGGGGAAAATCAAACATGGGTACTTAGGTTTTACAGGCCAGCACCTTGGCTGCACCATCTCTCTCCAGCCCTCCCTTACGTTCCGCTTGCTCTTCCACAGTGTCCCTGGGCCTTGGAAGGGGTGTGAAAGATGTCTCGTTTGACACTGAGCACTCAACCTTCATTTACTGCTAATGTTTTGAGTTTTGAGCTTCTTATTTTGGGTTATTAAAAATTAAATTTTGGGGCTGGAGAGATGGTTTAGCGGTTAAGCACTTGCCTGTGAAGCCTAAGGACCCCGGTTCGAGGCTCGGTTCCCCAGGTCCCACGTTAGCCAGATGCACAAGGGGGCGCACGCGTCTGGAGTTCGTTTGCAGAGGCTGGAAGCCCTGGCGCGCCCATTCTCTCTCTCTCCCTCTATCTGTCTTTCTCTCTGTGTCTGTCGCTCTCAAATAAATAAATAAATAAATAATTTAAAAAAATTAAATTCTGTTTTTATTTTTTAATTCATTTGATAGAAATATAGGCAGATAAAGACAGAGAGAATGGGTATGCCATGGCATGCAGCAACTGCAAACAAATTCCAAATGCATGTGCCAGCTTGTACATTAGGCTTATGTAGGTCCCAAGGAATTGAACCTAGGTCCTTTGGCTTTGGAAGAAAGTGTCTTAACCACTAAGCATCTCTCCAGCCCATCTGGGGTCATTTTTGAGGTAGGTTCTCACCATGCGCCCCAGGCTGGCCCTGAACTCATAATCCTTCTGCTTCTGCCTCCTAGGTGCTGGCATTATAGATGGGCACCACCATGCCTGTTGGAAATGTAGCTTTTACAAGTTCCTGCAGTGTGTCTGGTAAAGCTGAGTGGATAGAACTCCACACAACTGTTTGGTTGACAGGCTCACAGTTCTTTGAGAATCAATGATGTAAAAAACTCGGGAATGTGTTTGAACCTTATGTAAGCTACGGCAAGCCTGAGAACCGTGATGACATATATTAACAGCTGTCGATGACAGTTGCCTTTTAGATGTGAGGCATTGGCCTCTGTGTCACCTGGTCTCAGGGGCCCTGTTCTAAAATGGGCGATGACTTCTCTGAGAGGTCAAGAGGTTGTGTGTGGGTGCACACGCACACGCCTATGGAAACATCACAGTCCGTGGTGCGTGGTTTTGCATCTTAACATTGAAAATCATTTCTTGGGAGTTTATGAAGAAGCGTCACGAGACCAGCGCCTGCCGTTTGCGGGCCCGCATCTGTGAGCTTCAACACCCCCTCTCCTACGCCAGGGCTTTACCAGTCAAGTGAGAGTCCCCGCCCTCCACAGGACACGTTCACGATACCAGGGAGTCTGCAAAGACCCCGGCACTTTCTCCTCCCATGGAGCTGTCCTCTTCCTCTGCACTCGGTTCTCTGGAGGTGAAACTTGCTACTGATGCTGGGTTTAGGAACACATGCTGGAGGAGGTCATGTTGAGGTGCGAGCAGCGTGCCAGGGGCCGTGCTGTGTTGCTGGGCCAGTACAGTGGGTCCAGTTATAACCTCGTCCCCAAATTCACTTCTACCTGGAGCCACAAAATGAGGCCTCACTAGAAAAGAGACTTGTTGAAAATGCAACTAAGTTAGATGAGGTTACAATGGATTTGGATGTAAGTCCTAAATTCTGTGAGTGCTGTTTTTATAAGACGACTACATAAAGACATGGACAAGGGCAAGGAAGGCCCTGGACAAGCGCAGGGCTTAGAGCGCTGACGCTACAAATCAAGGGTGAGAATTGTCAAAAACTACTAGAATCCAGGAAGAGTCTTCCCCTAAGGTCTTGAAGGATTATGGTTCAAGCCACACCTTAACTTTGAACTTCTGTCCCCAGAACTGCATGAAAATACATTTCTGGATTTTTGCTTTTGGTTTTTGGTTTCTCATAATAAGTTTACTACATAGTCCAAGCTAGCAGCCTGGATTATAGATGTGTACCACCACGGCCAGCTTTCTGTTGTTTTAGACACAGAGGTGGTTATTATGTCATGGCAGCCGTAGGAAGCCAATAACATAGGAGTTATTTGTTTCTTGTATGTGTTTGCTTCCTTGTACCCACTGCAACTTGCAATAATTCTCTTTATTAGTTTGGTTACTTATTCCTGCCCGCTAGCCATTCAGGATGTCAGTGCCAGTTTGTGTCTTGTTTATCATCCCTGTGTGTCTGCTGCTTTGCTCAAGTAGACCCTGGTGTGAAGGTACCTTGACGCAGGAAGGAGAGAGGGAGGGAGGAAGTGAAGGAAAGAAGGAGGGAAGGAAGGAAGGAAAAGGAATGGCAATGGAAAAGGAAGGGAAGAGAATGAAGGAAGGGACAGGACAGAACAGGAAAAGAAAAAGGAGAGTAAAAGGGAGGAAGGGGAGGCAGGAAGAAAAGGAAAGAGATACAGTGAAAGAAGAAAAAGAAGAAGGTGGAAAGGAAGGGATGGAGAGGAGAGTGGAGGGGAGGGGAGGAAATAGGAGGGGTCAAGCTGTGGTGAGACTCAAGTGAGTAAAATATTCACAATATATCAAGTGATGTTTGGATGCGCAAAACAGATGGTTTTATGATTGTCATTCGAGGCAGCAGTTGCAATTGTTTTCCTAGGGCCTCTCTGCCTAGCTGAGAGTCAAGACAAACTTGAGTAATTCTGTGGACTGGGAGGATATAGTTCAAGGTTGTTTCCATGGAGACTGACAGGTGAGAGCCCCGCCCTCCCTTTCCTGAAGCTGCAGTTGCCCTGTGAGACGTGAAGCCCACCAGTCAAAGTCAGGATCTCTTAGCAGTAGGAGGAGGGGAGGGGGCCTCATTTACTGGCCCTGCTTGAGGCCAGGCCTCCACCTTCACACTCTTCAGAAAGCTTTGATCTCCCCCTGTCCGACAGAGGCACATTAGTCAATAATTCCTAGAGACATCAAAACTTCAGTAGCTACTGCCATTCCACTCCCTGCAGCCTCCACACACTGCAAGCTGTGCGAATAGACAAGGCCTTGCTGCCTCGTGGGGTTCTCTTGAGTCCCAGTTAGGCCACCACTTCTGTCAACCTCCTACTCGGTGAATTTAGACCAAAGGCCACTGCCCTAAGAGTCCACTTCTAGGGTGTCCCCAGGACCAGCGGGCTCCTTTGCTCTTGCTGCCCATACTTTGCTGAAAGACAAATAGCAGAGGTCAAGGAATGTGGGCTTGGGTCTGGAAAGTGAGTTACAGGTCTCACGAGCTCGTCTGTTCAGACAATGTGACCATCAACATGTCACCTGCATCCAGGGAGCACATCCAGGAATATCGGACTGTCTGACATCCCAGACAGGACTGTGGCAGAGGCTTGTGACAAAGCGGGTGGAAACATGTTGGAACATCAGGAAGAGTTATAAAAATAGAAGCAATTATTACCATGATCCTATGACTCCAAACTCATTTGAAAGAATGTAATAGAACCAGTTACTGACCCTGTGTGATGATCAAGAGACAAACTGAATCCCATAGGACTTTAAAACTATACATGTGCTTCATATTCATTAAAGCAAGATAGAAATTCCAGAGAAGCAAACAATAATGATAACATTCAAAAATATTTCATCACCTCATTGGCTACACGATTTGTTGTTTTTTTAATGCTTGTATAGATTCTGTAATATTTTATAAAAAATTAAAAATAAAGAAAGACATAGGGGCTGGGCAGATGGTTCAGCAGGTAAAAGTGCTTGCTGCATATGCATTAGGGCTTGAGATCTATCCGTAGCAACCACATGAAAAGCAGGTCAGGGCCATGCATTTCTGTAGCCCAGCATCCCAGCAGTGAGGAGGGAGACACAGGAAGACCGTAGGGCTCCCTGGTCAGGAGGTCTCGCTGAAAAGGGGAGCACTCCTGGCTCAGTGAGGGACCCTGTCTCAGGGGAGTAAGGTGGAAGAGCAATAGAAGACACCCCCTGCCCCCACATATCCACAGGGTGTTACATGCATCGATCCCTCATGTGCATACACCACATACAACATTCTACACACACACACACACACTCACTCAAGAGAAAAATATCAACATTTCCTACCATAATACTTTGTGGTTTGTTCTTTAATAAAAGAAGTTACACATAGCCATACACTTCTGGTTCCAGCACTGAGGAAGTAGAGGCAGGAGGATTGCAAGTGGGAAGCCATCCTGGGCTGGGTTATATGATGATACTCTGTCTTAAGAAAAAGAAAGAAAGGAAGGTAGAAAGAAATAAAGAGAAAAGCCTATTCTTTAAAACCTTTAAATACATTTTAATCTCTCTATTTCCTCTCTATCCCAACCCTTATTCTTTTGCTCCCTCCCCTTTCCTTCTCTCCCTCATTCTCTTTCTCATTTCCTCAGTATATAGGTTAATCAGAGGTCTGTCAATTAGCCAGGCCCTTGCAGTTGCCCACAGGTTGCTTTTTTTTTTTTTTTTCCTGCTGTGGCAAGAATGACTGAGAATGACTGTGATAGATTCCTTTGGCTGAAATCACTGAGCACTTCGTGGTTGTTTCTGTAGGATAAATCCCCAGAAGTGGGAACCACTGGGTCAAAGAGTAAAAATGCACATTTTAAAAGTCTTTTGATAGATAAAACTAAAATATCACCCTCTAGAAAGATTATACCAATTTAAACTCCCACCAAGCCTGCATGGTATGCCCCAACTCTGTCCTCACACCAGGACTAGGCATTATCTCCGAGTGATTTAAAATGCCTGAAGAAAGGAGTGATAATGGCTTCTAAACAGGGCTTCCTCAAACACGGGTGCACATTGGCTTTCAGCTTGATAAATACTTTCTTTTAAGGTCATAAATATTGGTGGTACCAAAGGTTAATGTAGTGTGCGATGCTGCAAAATCCTGGCAGCCTGCTAGATCATAACGTTGTGTTCGCACCTCACGATCAAGTGTGATGACTTACACGGTGTGCGTGTAAGTGGCCACTAACTCAGCAAGTGCATAATTGTGTCTGTTGGCCCTGCCATTGCCACAAATACAATTTATGAAGTGAGCACCTGGCATCGCATTAAATGCCAAAAAATGAGAAGGAGGAGGAGAGATTGGAAGGGGGGACAGAACGAAAGGAAAGATCATGATTAGTGGCTCAGGCTATGCTCTTCACCCCTTCTGCAAGCTCTGGATACTTAAAAAATCAACATAATTTACTGAAGGAAGAGAACAAAGCCAGTGATCTTTTTCATATCTCGGGATGGTGAATGTACCACAGAGGTGGTGGTGGAATCAGCATCCAAGTGGCAAGTCAGCAGCAGAACCGTGAGAGAGCACATTGCTCTTAGAACTCAATTGCTAAACTATCTGTGTTTTGAAGTAGGTGATTTGTGAGCCTTGCCCAGTCCATTCTCTCTCCCTCCGTCACCCCCTCCCCCTCTCTCTCTCTCTCTCTGTGTGTGTGTGTGTGTGTGTGTGTGTGTGTGTGTGCAGGGGTGGAAATGGATGCCACAGTTCTCTGTATTTTCTTGGACTGGCAGCTATGGAGTTGAATCCTGTAAATGTGATAAATGAGAACAAAGGTTGTGTGTTTTAAAGAATAGAGATTTATTCTAGGTGGGACACAAGCAAAATGGATAGGACACCAGCCATATGACCATTTGGTTCTACCTCCTTGGTGATGGTGCGAACCCCAGACATGCTGGATAAACCTCTGCACTGCCTGTGTGTGGTGGCCTGGCTGCGCTAGCTAGCTGTAAGGAGGCTCTGGGTGACATAGGAACAGGCTCAAGGTGAGCATTGATTCTTCCACCATGTAACACAGTCTAACGGAGACCAGAGTGCTTCCTGCACAGCCCTCAGGTGTTGGGCTTCTTAAGCATCATTTCAGTTTGACACTGGGAATGCAGATGTGAGCAGAGCCTTCCCTCGAGTCTCGTATCGGGCTGGGGATGAGATGACAGAGACTGGGCTGCATGGTTCCTGCAGCCACAGGTAAGCAGGGTGCTGAGCGAGCGCAGGCAAGTGAGGCACAGAGGCACCTTCTCTCAGACAGCTGCGGCTGCTTTTCTGCCATCTCTCCCTTCACTTGAGATATCATGGAGGTCAGAGACTGTGGTTTCTTCTGCCACTGACACCACTGGGTAACTCTAGCTAGCATGGAGGAAATTGTTGGCCTTTGTGCTGCCTTGTTAGTTCAGAGCCAATTTCATGAGTGAATTAAGAATGCATATTCAGAGTAAGAGAGCCTGGCTCCCTGGGCAGAGAGCTTGCCATGCAAGTGTGAGTACCTCAGTTCAGACCCCGGAACCCGCATCAGTGGTGGATGCTATAGCCTACCATGAGATGGGGGAAGAGGACAAGAGAATTCTAGAAGCTCATGGGACCAGCCAACTGACATCTGAAGTTGTCCGCTGGCCTCCACTTGCAGGCTATGGCGTGTGTGTGTGTGTGTGTGTGCGTACAAACACACATGCACACACATACAATATGAAGAGCTTAGTATTCACTCTTAGAGACCTACCTCCTTGTGTTCAGGAAGTATCTAAAACGAGACCAGGAAGACGTACCCTCACAGAGCTCACCACCAGTGACCGCAGAGCTCATCATCATAGCCACTAGTCTGGCTGGCGGTAGAACAGGTAGACAGGAGGTATGCTGTGTTATTTACAAAGGGCAGAGGGACTCTGAATAGGGGGCCATTAGATAATGACTAACCAAGAGAAGAATCCGTTTTGGAAAGCAATGGAATAAGAATGTTCCAGAAAAAAAGGAGCCAACATATTCAAGGACTGTGAATTGGAAAACACCCTGATAGTATTTAGAGGGCAAAATTAGCCCCACAAATTGGCATTTGTCATGGAAACAACCCCCAGTTGGGAACCACTGGGTGCAGAAGAGATAGGGACTGGTAGAGATGCACTTGAGATTGAAAGGTGGGACCTTACCAAGACAATGCAAAGCATAAGCAATTGGAAACTACTGGAGAGTTCCAAAACAGTACACATGCTCTTCTCTGTAGAAAGCTCCTCTAGATCTTTTTCTGGCAAGCTGGGGAAGACCCCTTTAATGTGCCCGGGCAAGAGAGGGTGCCTGGGATTCCCTAGTCCACACAGGCTAATGTTACAAAAGAAATCCTCTCTCCTAGTCTGTAGTCATGACTCTCCAAAGGCCTGGAGGGCAGACTTTATGATCTGAAAGCCGTGTGTGTGTGTGTGTGTGTGTGTGTGTGTGTGTGTGTGTGTATGTGTGTGTCCATGCTGTCCCCTTGGATGTCTCTTACATTTTTAACGAGGAGCCTGGAGGCACTGTATAAATAAAACGGCCGAATTATTAAATTATCACTCTACAGGGCCTCCTATATTAGTCCTAATTAAATGATGCTTTTCATGTTAACAAACAGTTGTTCAAAAAAGATTCCAATTTTTACTTCTGACCTAATAGAAGTCAGAAGCTACAGAAATTTCTAGAATGTGGTTTTCAGATATTGTCCTGAATTTTGACATTTTCATTAAACACAGGGACTACCCACTTCATCCCAATTTAAAAATACTTAACAATATTTCTGCTTTTACCCATGATAGAGTCACAGGCGTGGGGTTTACATTGTAGCCTCAAATAACTCAAGGGCTGTGCAAATAGATCAGTCGGTAAAGTCTTTGCCTTGAAACCATGAGGACCCGAGTTCAATCCCAAGAGCTCATGTAAGGAAAATCCATGTTCTTGGGATGCTCTTATAATTCCAGCACTGGGGCAGGGGAAAAAGGAAGATCCCTGGGACTCATTGGCTAGTCCTAGTGTATTTGGTGAGTTCCCAGCCAATGAGAGACTCTGAAACACACACACACACACACACACACACACACACACACACATACCAAAATCAACAACAACAATAACAAGAGATCTGAAGAGTTGCTAAGGAACAATACTCGAGGTTGTTCTCTGGGCTGCACATGCTCACAAACATGCATATATTAAAAATAACTTTAAATATTGGATGATCAGATGCACTAAGAAGAGAAATAAAAGAAATCAGTCTATGCTAGTTCCAGTTCGGGGCCTGGAAAGGGTTTCCAAGGCACCAAGTAAAGTGTGAGGCCCAAATAAGGAGTATGCTGTGTGGAGCAGTCCGTGGGACCCGCCACAGCTGGCTGCAGACAGCAGTAGAAGCTGAGTTAGGTGAACTCCTGACCTGGCTGAGTTTAAAGCCTGTGGAGGGAGGGAGGAAGTCAGGAAGTAAACCCGTTGGGGTAATTTCAGTGTGCGAGAAATGCTAAAGGAATTAAAGAGGTCTTACAGTAGAATGTTGTGCTAGGGACAGGTTGGGTGTTGGAATCTTCTGGACCCAGGGACAACCTGGTGGCTGTTTCTTCTCACGTCTCTGTACAGTGACATTCAACTGGTCACTTGAAGGAGGACATGATAGAGTGTTCACAACACAGAAATGGGCAGGGATTGTTCACTTGTGTGTGTGCGTGTGCGTGTGTGTGTGTGTGTGTGTGTGTGTGTGTGTGTGTGTTTATAGGCATGCATGCATATGGGCCACATTGACACTAAGAGAGCTATTTATTCCCACATGTGTGGTGGACCTGCATCTGTGTCCGCTTCTCCTTTCTGATGTCCAGAGCAGAGGTTGGACCTCCTCCTACAATCCTTTAAGGAGAGTTCATCCTATTTGTAGGCCATCGACTTTCTCCCACCCTTCCCAACCCACATCCACCTTTATTATTCCCATGTCAACATAAAAGATACTATCTAGACAAATTTATGCCTTGATCCTTATATTTTTGTTTCCAGTCTAGTTTCTCTTTTCTGAGTCGAGATCTTTGGTCTACCATAATGGAGTTTTACCTGCTGTCTCCAGTAATTCTTTGTCTGTGGTGTGCTTTGATCAGTAGCTGCAACTTCTTACATAACCATGGCGTTTCTTGGCAGTACCCCTCACCTGGGGGAGGCAGATGCAGAGCTTCTGCATGGAAAGGTGAAGACTTCAGATGACCTTTCCAGAAGGTGGCCTCTAGAGCTCAGGCCATCCCTAGAGCTTCTGCATGCCCAGAGCTTCTGGGATAGTTGAGAGGGATGATGCCCAAGTGAGCAGCAGGTCCCTATTCACTGGCAAGGCTCGTTGTCAAGAGAATTCTAAGCCAAGCCCCGACTGGACTCTTCACTTGTGTTGCAGAGGCAGAGAGAAGTCACGGTTCACCACCATACATGACTGAAATTTTAAGCATTTTGAAGCAGGTTTTTTTTTTTTAATTTATTTTTTTATCATCATCCGCTTGTCAACATAAACTTTCTCTGGCACACCCTTTCACCAAGCAAATACATTGCAAGAGAAACAAGCAGTGTGTCTCTCTCCTCCCCTCCACTCCCCCTTTTCTGCCTCTCATCTTCCATCTCCCCATTCTTTCCTTCTTCCTTCTTTCCCGCTCCTTCCCTCCTTTGTCCTTCCCTTCCTTGTCCTTCCCTTCCCTCTCCCTTTACTCCAATTTTCTCCTCCTCCCCTCCCTATCACCCTTTCCTATATTCCACTTCCTTCCTTTTTCGTTCTTTCCTTCCACTTTCTTAATACCTCCCCTCCCTATCTTCCTTACTTTCTTTTCTTCTTTCTTCTTTCCCTTGCCTTCCCTTCTCTTCCCTGTTTTTCACCTTCTTTCCTCATTTATTTTTCATTGTAAATTTTCCAAATCAACAACATACAAAACCTCAATCATGGTAGCTCATGATTTCAATACCAGTGGTGGGGAGGTGGAGATAGGCAGATTCCTGACCTCACTGGCCAGCTAGTCTAGTCTAATTAGTGACCTCCAGGCCAATGATAGTCCTTGTCTTGAAATTTAAAAAAAAATGATGCCACCTGAGGAAGAGCATGCACACACATGCACAGGTACACACACATATGACAGTTAAAAATGACAATTAGGCTTACAGGGCTGTGAGTCACTTCTCAGCACTGGTCTATACTCTGCAAGAGAAAGGGATGGATATGGCAGGATTTACAGTTCAGAGGAACTGCTTCAGATATCCAGGACTCTTTGAGGATATGACATACATTGCTTTAGTGGCAGGCTAGGGCAGCATCGTCACTGTGGCAGCATGGTCACTCTGGCTCCTGGACCATTGTCCTGCAGGGTGGAGTGGACTGACTTGGTTCAGTAGTCCTAGCCCAGCTCTGCTGAGATCGCAAGCCAAGAAGGTTCTGGAGCCATGAAGAAACTAGACTCCATGTAGATGGTGATGTCCAGTCTAGGCTGGGGGCTGCTTTCTGCAGAGTTCAGTTCTGCTCAGATGCTGTAGGTGCTCAGCTCTGTGGTAAGTATTGAGGATAAAGCGTAGAAGAGGAAAGTAGGACCATGATGCATCAGGCAGTGCCAGCTATTCCAGAGGCTAAGGTAACAAAGATCACTTGAGACCTAGAGAGATGGCTTAGCGGGTAAGGCACTTACCTGCAATGCCTAAGGACTCGTGTTTGACTCCCAAAGTCCCACATAAGCGAGACACACAGTGATGCAATTGCACAAGCTGACACATGCACACAAGGGGGCGCACATGTCTATAGCTGGATTTCACTGGCTGAGGTCCTGGTGCACCAATTCGCTATCTCCCTCCTTCTCTCTCTCACTCTCTCTCATAGAAAAGCCTGTCTGTTGAACTTGCCTCAAATGAGTTCATCACCAGCATGGGCTGCATAGGGAGTCCCCCATCTCAAAAGCAGTCACAAGAAATAATAGAAAAACCAGATAGGCCCCATGTCCTGTGAGCTCACTGATGGGGAGATTGGTGGATAGATGATTTCATTTTCCCAGAACATATTCTAGGACAGAGGCAGAGAGAAACTAGAGACTCACAGAAGTCCGTGACCATCATAGGGACAGCCGGACATCACTGGGGATGGGGCAGCATGCTTCTATGCCCTGTCTTACCCTAGAAACAATTACACATTTATGTACTTTTATCTAAACAATAGTCCATTTTGTTCATGAGAATAAAATGGTTAGCTAATATGCCCTTCCCCCACTCTACACACACATGATTATAGAACACATGGTACATAGAATATCCAAACTAAGGAAGTGGAATACTTGAGCTTAGGGTCTACACATACTTGGATTATCTGAGTCCCCTCATCATAATGTGAGGATTCTCATTGAGAAAATGGCTCAGTGGATAAAGTGCTTCCTGTGGAAGTATGAGGACCTGAGTGTTGATACCCGGAACCCCTCTAAACCCAGATGCTGCAGGTCACAACTGTAATCCCAGAGCTTTTATGAGAGACTCCCATAGGCTCACAGTCCAGCTAGTGTGGTGTGTACAGTGGAAGACAACAAAGGATGGCCTCCAGAAAGGTGATAGGCAAGGACCAACATCTGAGGTTGTCCTCTGACTTCCATGTGGACACAGTGGTGTGCGCACCTACATATACACACATACACACACGAAATTCATGCATCTTCACTACGTAGGAATTCTAAACATCTGGCTTTGAACTTCAGAGAAGGCTAATAAGTGATCCAGACTCCATTGACCCTCCCCCTTCCCACCAGGCACTCAACCTATAACTTCACCAATCCTCACATAGAAAGATATTTATGGATTCTAAGCACTCTGATTTTGTTCCCTTCTCTTGTTCTAAGTCAAATGCTTGGCATCAAACCTGTAATTTTGCCTATATTTTCTCTGTGTTCTAACCAAGCAAGCTTATTCATTCAGACAATTAGGAAAATAGAAGTTGAAAAGACCAGGTTATTAGGGAGAAGGGAATCTCATAAATCCAAGGTGTTGGAACAATTAGCACTGTAGTAATAAAAGTCAAGTTGAACACTAAGGAAATGAATACCACGTTTATTATTTACCGTTGCATGGAACTATGTATGTAAAATGCCTGATAATTGTTTGGGGCCAGTTCTTTAGCATAACTCTGATAAAAGGCATTTGCTGTTCTCCAGGGGAGCCAGGCAGGGGAGAAGGAGACGCCTCTTCAGTTCTTGTAATCAATCGTCCCATGTTCTTCCTCAAATGCACACTGACGTAGAGAAAGCAAATGCTCAGATATCCTGCTAAAGCACAAGCCATTTATTCTCCCTCCTCAGATAAAAGTCTTGCAGAAGTCGTTGACTTCTTAGTTGTGACTAATGTGCGTGAGTTTGAACACTTGGCACTCAACTGATAGCACTGTATTGGAAGGTAGTGGAGTTCCCGGGATGTAGAATCTTGCTGAGGGTGGGCCTTGACGTTTGGAAGCATGGACCTACTTCCTGTTTGTCCTCTGCTTCCTGCCTCATGATGTGGCAGCTGAACTCTCGCTCCTGCTGCCACAACTTCCCTGTCATGAGATGTATCTCCCTGGAACTTTAAGCTGACGTAAATTCTTTCCTTCCTTAAGTTGCTACTGGTTGGGTTTTTGCTTGCAGCAAACAGAAAGTAACTAAGGCATTATGCTTAGATCAGACATTGGTATTAGACAGAGTTGAGCAAAGATACATTATGTCTCAATGCTTTCTCAATCTTCCATCACTAGAAAATCAGTTTAAAAATGCAAAGTTGAAAAGGCCAAAGTTCCCACCACACCCCTCCAAGACCCATGTACCCTGGTTCTGCTCCATCTCGGTACTTCTGGGATTTCCTGTTCCCCGTTGGCACCTGGTTTTCTCCTTGTCACTTCCCATCCCCAGGACTTGCACGGCTAGGCTATCGCTGTGACCATCCTGGACTGTTGTTATCTGTGTTCTCTCCTGGCTTCGTTGTTTGTCATAATTAGGTTTCAGGAGGTACCACGTTAGCCTAGTATTTAGTTAGTATTTTCTCCACCGATGCGGCCAGGGAAAGGCGTGGGTGTGGTTCATTGGGTGGAGCTCATCAGTCTGCTGGTGGCCTCCCAGGTGGTGACTCCGCCCTGCTTCTTTCAAATAAATCCACTTCAAACAGCTTAACTATTCAAGGTATTTGTAAGTCAGGCCTTTTTCTTGGAAATGACACCATTCTAGACAAAGGTGTGGAATATCCTATCTCCCTCAGTGTCCCAGGAAAAGACATGGTATTTTCTTTCAAAATTAATACAGCAGTAAAGTTTAACATTGAATTTCTCCTGTCTCGGCTTACCTTTTTATCCAAGTTCAATAATCTCATACAATTTGTTTTCTTCCTAAAACAGTTACATGCTGTCAGGGGGAAGGGAGTAGCTTTGAGTATCAGGATCTTAGTTGTGGGCCCACTCTCTTCCCTCCTCACTGTCTGAGCCTCTTTTGAACCTATTTCCAATCTGTGAAATGTGTACAATTTTAGCACCCATCTCACCGAGGCATCATGACAACAAGCAGTGATGTAATTGTGGAAAACTGACCGTGCAGCTGATTTTGTTTAAATATAATTGTTTAAATGAAGACGTTGACAGGAAGTAGGACTGTGGTTGTTTCCTGGAACATTCTTAGTTACAAAATATTATTAGCTTAGTACTATTATTGTGTAAAGTACTAAGTTATTCTGATTATTTGAATGAAATGCCTTTATTTAAAAACAATCCCCACACTAGGCGTGGTGGCACACTCCTTGAATCCCAGAGGTAGGAGGATCACTGTGAGTTCAAGGCCACCCTGAGACTACATAGTAAATGCCAGGTCAGCCTGAGCTACAGTGAGACCCTACCTTGAAATATAAAATCACCAGAGTATCTTTACCATCATCATCAGCAAGACCACCTTCATCAATGTCATCATCACCTTCACCATCTTCATCACCACCATCATCACTCCCTTGACCGATATCAACTTCATCACCACCATCATCACCACCACTACAATCATTATCACGATCAATCACAACCCACATCATCATCCTATTCTCATCATTAACACTTATCAGTTATATTAATTACTGAATGGTTATTAGGAGCCAAGCTTTATTCTTTTCTCATTCATTTTTGAGATAGAGCTTCACAGAATAGCCCAGGTTGGCCTCAAAGTTAGGATACTGTGCCTTAGTCTCACAAGTACTGATATTACAGCTGTGCATTAGCATACATGGCTATGGTGTAACTTTTATGTATCTTCATATGGATCCATGGATATGTGTCTGTGTATGTGCAAGGTATGCGTGTATGCACACATGTATGTGGAGGCCAGATAACATTAATACCATCCTCTGGAATCTTGACTCCTTTTCTTCTTTTGAGAAATGTTCTCTCACTGCCTTGGTACTCACCAGTTAGGGTACACTGGCTAGCCAGGGATGTGCTTATCTCCACTCTGCCCTAACACCAGGGTTAAATCTGTGTGCCATGATGGCTGGCATTGTTTTCTCTGGTTCTGGTGTTTACAGACAGGTCCTCATGCTTGTAAGACAACCCTTCAGTGATTGAACTATCTCCCTACGCCCAGCAATACTACATTCTCAATGAAAATAATATGTATATTTTTCATTGTGTGTATACAATGTGAATTATCACTTCAGGTTACAGATAAGGTGACTGATGTTTCACTGAGGCAAAGTCTTGCACAGAATGTCACAGGGCTGTTCCATACAAGGGCATTTCTTTTATTCTTTAGTTGAAGCCACTGTCAACACTGGTTACTTCCTTACTGCTAGGGAAAATTGTAAAGAAGCTGGTAAAATGACCAGAAGGTGACTCACTCAAAAACCAGCCATTTATAAACCTCTGTGAGTAGTTTCTTAAACTACTGTTGAGAAAGCATTTTTATTAGAATTGCCTGGTGAGTTTCTTATAAGTGCATTTCACTGGCTCCAAACATGGTTGGATATAGCAGTCTATATTTGTACTAGAGAATGTTTAAAGTAGGTTCAATGACCAGTTAAGGGAGAGGGGGGTTTCAGGAGATTTGGAACAGTGATTCCAAGTAGCTGCCAATCACCATAGTGTATATATTTCTGTTGAAACCCATTGTTGAACACGGAGTTAGGAAATAATGTGCAGTTAGTACACCATCACCATTTTATAGTTTGTCCATCATACAGACAGAATACACAAGGAACAACGCACCGTGCCTGATGGACCTGGTGGCACACACCTGAAATCCCAGCCACGTGGGACTGTAGCAAGAGGACCACAGGTTTAAGACCAGCTGGACATACAGAATGAGTTTAAGGTCAGCCTGGGGAATTTTTTGACACCCTACCTCAAGATAAAAAGGTAAAAATAGGGACTGGAAAGATGTCTCAGCAGTTAAGATGCTTGTCAGCAAAGCCTACCAACCTGGGTTCAATTCCCATATAAAGACAGATATGAAAGTGGCACATGCATCTGGAGTTCGTTTGCAGGGGCTGGAGGCCCTAGAGCACCCATTCTCTGTGACTCTTCTCTCCTTATGCTTGCAAATAAATAAATAAATAAATATATTTTAAAGTAAAAATAAAGCAAGGTGTTGGAGAACCTTACATATCATATATGAGACTCTTTTTATCCCCAGTGCTTTCAAAAAATGAAAACAGAAAGTGATCTCGATAGCATGATAGAAAACCCTAATAAGCAAATTTGGAAGTAGTGTGTTTTGATAATTCAAGTGGGTTTTTTTAAAATTTTTTATTTATTTATTTGATAGCGACAGACACAGAGAGAAACACAGATAGAGGGAGAGAGAGAGAATGGGCGCTCCAGGGCTTCCAGCCTCTGCAAACGAATTCCAGATGCATGCGCCCTCTTGTGCATCTAGCTAACGTGGGACCTGGGGAACCGAGACTCGAACCGGGGTCCTTATGCTTCACAGGCAAGCGCTTAACCGCTAAGCCATCTCTCCAGCCTGGGTTTTTTTTTTTGTTGTTGTTGTTCATTTTTATTTATTTACTTGAGAGCAACAGACAGAGAGAAAGAGGGAGAGAGCGAGAAAGAGAGAATGGGCGCTCCAGGGCCTCCAGCCACTGCAAACGAACTCCAGACACGAGTGTCCTGTTGTACACCTGGCTAACGTGGGTCCTGAGGAACCAAGCCTTGAACCGGGGTCCTTAGGCTTCACAGGCAAGTGCTGAACCACTAAGCCATCTCTCCAGCCCAATTCAAGAGTTTTTAAATACACTTTCATGATGGATTTACGTAGGCTAACTTTAAAAACATTTTAAAATTTATTTATCTGGGGTAAGTGTGTTTGTAGTCATGTATTCATGTTGGGGGCACATGCGGACGTAGGACAATTTTCAGGTAGGTCCTTGCCTTCCACTTCATTTGAGGCTGCGTCGCTTGTCGTTTCCCACCCTATTCATGACTTCTGAGAAAGTCTCCACTTCCTTTCTCTCTAGACAAGCACTGGGATTACAGAAGCCCAATAGATCTTCCAGCTTTTATGTAGGGCCTGAGGATCCAAACTGTTGAGGGTCACACAGCCAAGAAAGAGTGGAATTGGAATTCAACCTTAGATGGTTTAGTTTCAAGTCTACAAAGTATTGATTCACCATCATCATATTTTGAGCTCTTTACTTCTGGAAGTGAAAGCCTGAGATTTAGCATGTGGGCCAGCAGATGTGTTGGGTCTCTCTGCCCTCCGAGAAGCAGTCAGCATCTTCTGACACTATCTGACACAGTGGCTTCTCAGGGAAGACCTTGTTTCCCAGCCTGATGGAACCCTGCCTCTCTTTGAGACAAGAGTTCTTTCTTATTCTCAGTTTACTATTCTCAGGTGTTTGTGGGCTCTGCCTCAGTGGCAGGAATGTGTCTTCCACTAAATTCTTATATTGAAGCCCGATCTCAATGTGATGATTTTGGGAGCTGGGACTTTTGGGAAGATTTTAGGTCCAGTGAGTTAGGTCATGATGGGTGAGGCCCATAAGGGGAGTGGGGGCCTTCTAAGGAAAATGAGAGAGCAAAACTGCTCTGCCTTTCATCCGTGAGGACATAGCAAGATGTCCATCCAAAAGCCCTCACCTCAGCCTTCTAACCCCACAGACAGTAAGGCATGTCGTGAAAGTGGCATGTGGATGGCATTTTGTTAAAGCAGTGGCAGAAGACTCATACAAGTCACCTGGACAGCAGATGTCCTTCACCGAATGTGTCCATTACCTGCAGGGCTCTTTTCATGTCCAATCTACATTTCCAAAGGGTGAAAAACTAGCAAAAGAATTTGTCAGCCCTCTCAGTCCACTTATCCTTTCTTCCAAGGAAATTTCATCATTTGAACAGAGCACTGAATTTATTTGAGCTAAGGGAAATGTGATGTATTTCTTAAATCACCTGGGTACAGAACCAGCCCTGCTAAGCCAGGAACGAGGCATTAACTATATCCAAAGCTATGTGATTAACTTATTTGTTTGCCTACAGAGCTAAAGTGAAAAAAATAAAAAATCAGGAAGCTTGGAGACTGCACAGCCCCGTTTTTGAAGTAGGATTGTGAGAAAACCTGAGACAGTTGTGGGTTTTAATTCGTAGTCCTCAGCTTACTATTGTTATTTTTAATGGAAAATAACTTTTCACAATCACAATCCATTTTAAATGGGAATATGCAATATTGTCTAATGCAGGGTAGGAAGTTGATTGGGTATGCATGATTTTCTACTCTCCCCTCCACCCATTCTTTGGTTCTTTGTATATATTCAATATAGTTACAATTTTGCTTAGAACATACATATTTTTCCCCTGAACTTTTTTTCAATTGCTTTCTATATCAGGTTTACAAATCAAATAGTTATATTGCAGAGCTCTGTGATATTATTTTCTGAGCTTATAGTACAATGTATTGAATTATGCCAGCTATGCCTTGCCCTTGATCTTCTCTGGAGAGAGGAGTAGGGAGGCAGAGAGTGAGAGAGAGAGGTGAGAATGAGCCATCCATGGCCTCTGTAAATTTGCCCAGCACTCAGCGGTACTGACTAAATCAAGACCACTATTCAGATTTCAAGAAGAGACAGAGCAAATGTTCGTTATACTAATCAATTTGTTCCAAAGTACATCACAGTGGATACTCAGCCAGTGCTCAAATAATAATGTCAACTTAATCAAATCATGGCCTGGAAGACACTCAGAGGTTTCTCCTTCTCAGGGAAATGACATGATTGGTTGATTGGTAGAGGAGGGAAGTACAGCTGACTACTCAGATGCACACATTTTATTTATCACTGGGAAGAGTTTTGTGTATACATAGGAGGAGGCTGGGTAGAAAGATGATGTGTGCTGGGGAAAATCACGCCAAATTCATATCCTGTCTAGGCACTTAGACTTTGTGCCCAGGATTCAGAATTGGTAATGCTTGTGTGGAAAGAGATGGACCTGAAGAGATTGCCTAGCATGGTTCAGGAAGGATTTCCTGAGTGTCCAGTATGGGCCACATAAAGGGATTAAAAAATGTATCTGATAGAGTGCTCTTCCTGGGAATGTTCTCACTTTACCAGCACAGAGAAATAAATTCAAAATAATTATGATGAATAAAAGCTCAACAGAAGGCTCTAGAAACTCATGGGATGCATTAGAAGCAGCCTAGCCATGTCTCCTTATTGATTAGCTGTATTAGCTCAGATCTCATCACTTGACCCCTGCTCAGACCTCAAGCGCAGAAATTAGAGATGCAGTGAATCTTGATTCCCTTGTAGATACTTTGTAGTTGTCCTTGCTGCCTGTCCTTAAATTTCCACAGTGACTTCACCTTTCCTTTGAAAGGCCATGACAGGATAAAATAATCCAGTATATGGAATATGACAAGTTAAATTCAGTCCTACTATCTCCTAGCTGTGTGACTTTCAATAGCCCGCATAAATCCTTAGGAGCCTCTGTTTTCCTATTTGCTATAATTTATTAATATATATATATATATATATATATATATATGTGTGTGTGTGTGTGTGTGTGTGTGTGTGTGTGTAATATATATATATATATATATATATATATATATATATATATAAAATTTATTGCGTGCATATACTACATGTATATGACACCACACAGCACACACACGCGTGCATATACTACATGCACATGATACCACACAGCACACACACACACCAAAAAGTCTCCAATTTCTTTCTGCATTCTGGCCTGCCTTGTAGGTTTGTTCATACTGACCCTTCTCATCTACAGCCTGTGTGATCTGACGCTGACCCTCACAGACCACTCACAACAGAAGGGAAGGATATTTCTTCTAGCTTCCAGCTTGGAAAACTGAGTTTAGAGGCTTTGAAAGCATGATGACACTGGGTTTTAGCTCAGAGATTCCAAACTATGCTTCACCCTTACTTCTGCCTTGACATCCACCAGAAGATGCCAGGCAAGTCCACTCTACCGTGCCTAAGCAGACCATTGAGGCTACCCTGGGGCAGTGACAGAATCTGACAGGTGAGATGCCTATTTCTACACAACTGTGTGTATTTTCTCCAACAGTCATCCCTGGATTGGTCGATATCAAAATCCAATTTCACTAGGATTAGCTGTGGGTTGCTCAGAGCTATTCATTGAATTAGGGCTGATTATAGCAGAGGGAGCCCAGTGGTTCTTTATTAAGGGCTTTGTGCAGGCACTAAGTGATCTTCAGGAGATGAAAGTGCCAGTAGTGTTTTCTTAATATTTATAATCTGCACAAATACCTGGGGAGTTTGTTTATTAAGAAAAATTCTGCAGTAAACGTCCCATCTCCTAACAGGGCCATCATACTGGGCCAGCTCAGAAGCCAGCATGATGGGTCTTAATGTCTTTATTTGGAACCTCTGCCAAATACAGCCCGGAAACTCTCCTCTTGAGCTTAATGCATGTCCCATTGTTAGGGTCCCATGGGCCTACGCAGGTAATGGGAAGGCTGGCTCTCAGCACTGTGCACATCCATGGCCTGAGAAATAGAAAACTAAGAAGAGTAATCCTGCTAAAGATATCTGTGATCACTACAGTGGCCCCTTTCTCTGCATGCAAGTTAACCATTCACAAAGACGTCCGTGTCACTGTCCCATTCTGACAGAGGCATAACAGCTGTTTCATTGTTGTGTCATGAATTTGGGGACTAAAACATGGAGTTCTAATGGCCCTTTTAGCAGCTGTTGAAGGACTTCTCAGCAGACGGTGGGCGGGTTAGCACCCTGTGTCCATGACCAAGTGCAGACAAGGTGGGTGGCCAGCTTGGGATGCCAAAAAGAAAAACTCCAAAATCTCCTCTCTGCTTGGGCACCTCACTAGAAATGGAAGCCCAGGTTGGCTTTTGGACATTCCTGGAGGCCAACTTTACACTGTCAAAAGCGTGTGAAAAGTGCAGCTAATCCTGGAAAAAAGCTGTCGGCAGGACACAGGCTTATGGTTGTGTGTATGTGTCTGCGGTAGGTACTGAAGTAAGTGGAATGGTGGCCCCCAAAAGACAAAAATGTCCATGTTCTAACCTCTGTCAACTGTGAAAAAATGTGGCCTTGTTCGGGGAAAAAAATGACCTTTGCAGATTTAATGGAGTTAAGGATCTCAGGTCAAGAGTACCTTGTATTTAGGATGGACTCTAAATCCCGTGTAGTGTCCTTAGGAGAAGAAACACTAGGAGCACATTTGAGGCAGACCACAAGGGATGTCCCCAGGGAAGCAGAGAAGGCTGAGTTGCATAAGCCCAAGCCAAGAGATGCCCAAGTCCGTCAGAAGCAGTAAGAAGCCATCCAAGAACATCCCGGAGAACCTGTGGAGAAAACCTGGCCCAGGTGTCAAATGTATTTTAGGTTTTTAGATGTGTAACTATGAGAAGAGAAAGTTGTATTGCTTTAAGCCACCAAGTTTATGAAAAGCTTTCAGGAAACCAATCCAGAGACTGTGTTACTTAACCTGTCACAGTGATAAAGTCCTCGAGACGATGGACGTACGAGAAGACAGGGCGTGGGGAGATGGGTCAGTCTGTCCAGTGCTTGCCTTGCCACTCAAGGTGAGAATCTGAGTTCAGAGCCACAAGAACCATGTGAACATTGGGTGTATCAGGGAGCATCTGTTGTCCCAGAACTTGGAAAGTAATGATAAGTAAATCTGTCCCATGCTGCCTTGCTAGACTAGCTGATGCTGTGAGCGCTGGTGTATTAGTTACGTTCTCATTGCTGTAACCAACCTCTCGACAGCAGCCCATGGGGAGATGCCGCCACATGTTGGATGGGTCTTCCCATCTCAATGAACCTAACCTAGCTGACTTCTGACACCCATAAGCACACACAATCAGACGCACCCACACTCATGTACGCAACACACGTGCACACACGCATACCACACATACATATACAAGAAAAACAAACAAAGAAGAGAGGGTTTGTTTTGGCTTCAGTCTGTAGTCACTTGGCTCTGTGGGCTGTGGTGTCACATTGTGACGTGTAAGCATATAGCAGAGGAGGTTTGCCTACTTTGTGGAAGCCTTGGGGCCAAAGGAAAGAGAGCACGAGGCAGGGGTTCCAATACAGACCCTCGGTGGGCAGGCTCCAGTGACCCAGCTGCCTCCCACTAGGCCCTACCTCTCGTGGTACCTCCCGTCTTCCAGAGCACCCTGGACTGGCATCTAAGGTTGTGTCTCACACATGGTCCTACAGGAGACGTGGTAAACCTAACAGAGATATAAAAACATGTGTTTGTTGTCCCTGAAATTCCCAGAAATATAGAAGAAAATAAAAGAGAACTCACGCCATCCTAAGAGAAACGTGTGAGCTCTTCAGCGCACCTAAGTGCTTTTGGTTCTGTGGTTGCTGCCTTGTATACACCACACTACTGTCCTTGGGCTTTATCCTGAGCCTGTGGGGTTTGGACCATTATTGTCATTTCACAGATAAGTAAACTAAGGCTCAAAGAGGAAAAGTGGCCTCTCTGTGATCAGCAGTTCATAGGGACAGGCTTACAGCAAAGACCAAGAGATTCGCTGGCCTGGTTTCCCACACAACCCCTTGGTACCTGCTCCGCTTGCAATGGATTCTCCCTCTGTTGCTCTTTCCCCACCTGTTGCCATCGTCATCTTTTTCCAGGAACCCTCAGAGGGTTGAAATCCTCTGGATTTGCTTATGCTTTATATATTTTCAGTAAAAATGTTTTTAAATAGGTACCCCTCCATAACAATGTATGGAGAGTTGTATGAATACACTACAAAATGATTAATTGGGCGTTGTATGTTTTTATCAAAGGAAACACCACAAAGATTTCTCCAAAGTCCTGTTTGACTTGAGATGATTAATTTTAATTTTCACATGAGCAGCGTACTGCTATTAATCATTTAATATGTTTAATCATAATCTCTGTAATTCCTAATTAGGTTTATTAAACAGAAGCATTCAGCATTTGTGCACAAATCCAAGTCTAAGGCCCTTTCTGGGGATGAATAATTTGCATTTAAACAGCAACTTCTAAAAGAGTAGAAACATTTTAGTTAGAACCTTGGAGTCTTACCTATCACCATGTCAGCTAAGTTTTGTGGCAGAGCATCAAAAGCCCCTTACTGCTCTGCAAAGTGTAAGTGTTCAGTCGCTGTCCCCCACATACACACCCTCATATGTCATACTGTGGTTCCCACAGCCCGTAGGGCCAAGGGACCATAGACTGAAGCCAAATGTGTCAAGGTCATTTCCATGTCCTGGGCATGAAACCCAATGCTCTGTCACTGGGAAAGAAAATGCAATGCCACTCGTGCTTAAGGCTCAATGTTGTTCCTTAATCAGCAGTTGAAGATGGCCACCATGATGTTCGTGCATCCATTCATTTATGATTTGAGCATGCATCTTTCATTCGCTCACTCAGTACACCAAACCGTTACTTAACAGGCATTCGACCCTCACGTCACACACTGGTCACAACTCACTCCTGTTAGGATTATTAGGTGGTTCTTGTGACTTTCAGAAAGCTCTACCCTTGCTTTGCACACATGGCCTTTTTAGAGTCCACTTCTGTACATGCACACACACACACACACACACACACACACACACACACACACACCCCTCTACCTCTGTAGTTTATTCTACTCTTTCTTCATTCTTGGCTGTCTGGGAGTGACACTGGACTCCACAGAGCCTCCTTTGGATGGAGGGCCTCGTCTTAGATCTCTGACCCCGTGCTCGGATCATTGTTAGCACAGCCCCTGCTGTCTCCTCTCAGTCATCTGCATGGGAGAACGTAGGCCCCAGGGCCGCCATTTGGAAATACTTCAGTTTTAGGTTCTTTCTCTGCAATTATCCTGTGCTACCTGAAGGAGGTGCTAGCTGCTGCTCACTTAAGAGATCTGTTTCTTTGAAACGAGGGTGGTAAGGTCTTTGCAAAAACGTTTGTGTATGTCCTTGACCTGGGGTTACTCAGACCTTTATCCTTCACTACCTCGCACTGTGGTCCCCTCCCCCACCCCCTCACGCACAGAACCACCGCTGTTGTAACTCTTTGCGCCCCCAACTCTTTTTCTCCTCTCCACTTAAGAAGTGGGAACTTTCTAGGTAAGAAAAGTACCACCCTTCTTCTCAATCACTACACAGGCAATATGATTACTTGGTAATTGTATCATGACCATGCACTTGAAATTTGACCAAGTTGTCTGTTAGGACTTTTGATGCCCAGTCAGCTGGGATAGATGGTGTGCCAGTACTTGGGAGGTCGCCACTTCAAAATGCGATTCAGGGTGTGTGGAGAGGAAGAATGCAAATGAAATGAAAATTGCTAATTATGGCCCTGTTATTTGGATGTTTCTTTTACATCTCACTGCATAAGATGGTCTCCTCTAGGTTTCTAATATTTCACACCTGCTGCTTACACTGATAGTTTGGTCCCCGCTCTGTGTCTCTAAATCACTTAAAAATGGGTGAGAATGAGTCTTTACTCATGAATTTCAGTGGCTCTGAGAAAAGATCCTAGTTTTAAAGGTGCAGGTATCACAGGTGGACAGAATCTACTACCACCTACGGACAGCATAGGCTAATTGCAGAGAAAGTCCCTAAAATTAAAGCATGTTGAAAAATGGCAGTAGCTATAATATGTTACCCAAGCTTATTTCTGTGTGGAGGAAAGTAATACATTATGTCATCTAGACCAGCATATCCAGCAGTTTTTTTTCCAAACACAGAAATATTCTATATCTGCATTTTCCAATACTGAGACATTTAACTACATGGGGCTTTCAAACCTTCCAAATGCAGCTTGTGCCAGCACACTGATTTTTAAACTCTATTTAATGTTAATTCATTGAAATGTAAATACCCTCCTGTGGTCAACAGTGGCAAACAGTGCAAGCTTGTACACTTAAGGAACAAAGCTAAAAAATTTAAAAAGGAGGAAGTCAATCAGTGATTCCTTGGACTGCAGAATGCCAAAGGGCTTGTGCAAATTTTTGACATTTATTAATATTTTATCCCTATAGCCTCAGTACTTATATATGTGTAAGTTAAGAGTGTGAGCAGCATTGATGAATCAATGCATGCTTTATGTTTCAAGATGATGAACCCCTTCTTGATGTGTTATCACCCATAGATGCCCCCAGCACTGCTTAGCCCTTCCTTTGCTTTATTGTTCCCTACAATTAATCTTTGTCCAATTGTATAGTTATTTATGATTTGTTTTGAGGCAAGGCCTCATGTAGACCAGGCTGGTTTTGAACTAATTATGTAGCTGAGGATGACCTTGAACTCCTGATCCTTCCACCTTTACCAGACCAGCGCTAGGATTACATATGTGCAGTACCATTAACCTGGTATCATGTGGTGCTACGGATGGAACCCAGGGCTTTGTGGATTCTAGACAAGCTCTCTACCAACTGAGCTATGGCGCCAGCCCCATGAATAGATTTCATTATGTCTTTATTCCCATAAGGACTATGGGCAGCAATCTTGCCTGCCTCACTCACTGAAGAACCCCAGATCCATGGATGGTCACTATGTGGATGCTTAAAAAATTATTTCTTGAAAGAATAAGATGCTCACTGTTTTCCTCCCTCATGGCCTTTTCCTGCTATTTCCCTATGTTCAGGGGCATGGAGGTCCCCTGGGATGGAGCACTGGGAAGTACTCAGGCCCTCTCTTTCTTCTCTTCCTTTAGCAGACAGACGATGCAGCACCGACAGATGGCCAGCCCCAGACACAGCCTTCTGAAAACACGGAAAACAAGTCCCAGCCTAAGAGGCTGCATGTCTCCAATATCCCCTTCCGGTTCCGGGATCCGGACCTCCGACAAATGTTTGGTGTAAGTAATGCCCTTCTCCTCAGTTTCCTTTCTTGTGAGGTTTTGGTATTCATGATTCTAAGCTGAAAACGTCACCCTGAGATGACGGCATTTTACGGTATAGTCTCTGTATACATTGTGGCTAGAATCCTGTCATGTGTTAGGATAAGTTTTTTAAATATGTGCCAGTTCTTATTTTGCTAAATGGTCACTTTTGAATAAGTAACTTGAATATAAGATGGGAACTAAACTCCTAGATGAGTGAACTATTGCTGATATGTCCCATTAATGATCCCAAATCCAGTGGCCCAGGTTTCCAAGCCATAGCCAAGTAAGCATTAGGAGTTAATGCCAACTTTCCCAGAAGGGTAACGCATGACATATTCCTCATCTCCCCCCTTTCCCAGGCACTGTTTTCTGATTGTTGCAGGGTATGCTTAGTTTTGCGTAAAACTAGTTTTTATAAAGGATCCTACAATGTGCATTTTCCTGGAATCATTGGCAAGGGTTGAAAGGTTTTTCCTGTGACATTAAAAGCAAAAAAACAAAAAACAAAAACAAAAAAAAAAACAGCCAGGCTCAGGCATGCTGGTGAATCACAAAATAATCCAGAGGCTACCACCAACCCTAAGGAAGAATGATGGCATTATTTCCTCATAGGTCTTGTTGACCCTGACTCTTTCTCTAGAAAACATCTGTACTGTCCACCTGAAGAAGGGAAGAGTAGACCATTTCAAAGCTTTGACAAGGCTCAGATGTCATTTGTGTCTGCAAATGTTGCCAGTGCATATGTCCATGACATGTTAATAATGGTGGCAGATATGACTCCATTCAACCAAGAGACATGCATCCTTAGCATTTGACCCAGAGCCAAGCTGGGTTACTTGGAGAAGTTGGAAGAGTTTGTGGAGAGATACAGACATCACGAAAGGGACAGGAAGATGTTCAGTTTGGATGCCTCATTTTCAACGATACTGGTATTATTCACTGCACGAAAATGGAGCTCTAGTTCACTTCCCCAGGGCTCTGTGACTTGGGAGTTAGCCTGTCCTTCTGATTTCTTAACACACATGATGCTTATCAACTATGCATCTGACACCAAAGCATGGCAAGCATCCTAATAGTTAAGATACCCAGGCTTGAATCCTGACATTTCGGAGGAAAAGGTCAGCTTTTGCACTTTTATCTTTCCCTCATTTGGTAATAACCTTGAGTGAAGCCCTGTAACTCAGGCAGAACAGAACTACCCTCAAGCGCTGCCAGGTCAAAGAGGACGTTGAAAAGTTCACTCCAAGTTTAGAGTCCAGGTTAAGTGAGTGCAAAGCAGTGAGACCTGGTCTGACTGATGTGGAGCGAGGACAGCTGTATGCTCATTGTCATGTGAGGTTAGGAGGATATCTCTCTGGAGGATGTCTCGCTGTCTTTCAGGTCCATCTTTACTCATCAGCTGTCACAGTGACATTGCCTTTGAAATGTGCTTGGTTAATGCCCATTCTGCCCCTCTTTCATGGAGCCATATAGGGCAGCAAGCCCTGGTTTCGACCCTTAAGAGTACATTTCCTTCCTTTGGAAGTAATAGTTATCTTGAAATTCATCGGAGAGATCCTGCATACCCCGATACCTGAGCTTCTCTGTTCTTGCAGGGATAGGGTAGTTAGCACAGAGAAGGAGCTTGCCAAATGTCACAGTCCCTGCTATGAACTTACAACAAAACTCTACTAGTACCAGAGCCACTGTTTGTTTATGCCAAGATTACCCAACAGCTAACAAGGCATCAGTTTGACATGCTGATAGCTACCCTTGACATCTGTCAGTTAAGGCAATGCGCTAAACATCCATTAACACTAAAATTAATTCTATTTATCACTACCAACATCTGTGTCTTACTTTTTAAAGCATGAGGGGACTTTTGTGGGGTTTGTTTCATCCATAAACATTATCAGTCCATATGGGTTTGTGAACCACTCGCAATAACTTGAGAGGCCTCCTTGGTTTACAACCAATATTCTAAAGAAATGGAATTTTGGCACTAAAAATATGTGTTTCCTGGACAAATTCTGGTGGACTCAAGGCCACCAGCCTTGGTATATGATATATTTATATGCCAGCAGGCATCTGTAACATTCTACTCTGCTCCCCACTCTAGAGTTCAGGGCAATTAACCCAGTTACAGCTATCAAATCTTAGTTACGATAAGAAACCCTATTTTAATCTCAAATAGGTATTTCACAAATTATTTAGACATGAGGCATCTTCTCTCCTTTTGTTGCTGTCTTCTGTCATTTGTCCCCTTATTTGTCAAGGGTTACATTGAAGACTGTTATAGAGAAAAACACTCACAAAGATCTAACTACAGAGTTCAAAGTCAAAAACAAAACCAGGCACAAAGAAACCTTCTCTTTGAAAGTGCCTAAAATTTGGCAGCAGTGTTCAACCTCTGTAAAAGTTGATGGTTACACTGTGATGTCCCCGGCCGTTTCTTGCCTAATGGTTATGACAGGTGACCCACATTTTATTTTTAAATTGTGGATTCACAATCTCTTCACTGAAATTAGCATCATACTTCCTATTCTTTACTCCTTCTTTGGGATGCACTTATCCTAATGTTGAGCATCAAATCTTGTAGTTCTTGATAGATTTTTTTTTCTGCTTTCTTTTATGATCCTTGGGAAAGAAGTTATATGACTACAATATACACAGCAGAAGCCAGGACATTTAAAAAATTATCGGGCTGGAGAGATGGCTTAGCGGTTAAGCACTTGCCTGTGAAGCCTAAGGACCCCAGTTCGAGGCTCGGTTCCCCAGGTCCCACACATCTGGAGTTCCCAGGGCGCACACATCTGGAGTTCGTTTGCAGAGGCTGGATGCCCTGGCGCGCCCATTCTCTCTCTCTCCCTCTATCTGTCTTTCTCTCTGTGTCTGTCGCTCTCAAATAAATAAATAAAAAAAATTGTTAAAAAAAATTATCAGGGAGGTGTTTGAGGGATGGTTTAGCAGGAAATAGTGCTTCCTGGTAAGCATAAAAGCCTGAGACCACCCAATTACTGAGGCTTATGGAAACACTGGCTCTGGGTTCAGAGTAGAGACTCCATTTCAAGGAAATACAGAGATGAGCGATGGACAAAACACTCAGCATTCTCCTTTGGCATCTACACCTGCATACATCCAGCACACAAACACACACACACACAAACACACACACAAAATTGTGTATTAGTGAATGGAGTTATTATATTATTAGTAACATTTGTTTCTAGATATTTCCCTGGAAGAACTGTTGGGCCCAGCCTTGGCTACATGCCTTGTTGGACCTACTGTGACATGAGGCATGAGGGCTAATGCCTGAATACATATCACTTTCAATCCTTTTGGTTTGCTTTAGGTTAGTTTGGTTTACTGTTCTTGAGACCGGCTCATACCCTGTAACCCAAGCTGGCCTCAAGCTCAGGACCCTCCCTCTTCAGCCTTCAGAGGGCTGAAGTAAAAGGTGTGCACCATCATATGTACGTTTGGATTTTTTTCCCATCATTGAAAGTCATGTTTAATAAAGATGTTTTATTTAAAGGACTCTTCCAATAAGGATTGGAAAAATCATTGCTTTTACTTGGTAGAAGGCTGTGCAGATAGCTGTCAAGTTTATATTTGCAATTCACCAAACTTCATCATTGGAAACATCAGTATTTCCATATCACAGTTCTACATTGAATTCTTGAGCCCCCAAAAGAAATCTATGGATTTCCTCCAAATCAATTACAGTGTATTGCTTTTTAATGGAAGCTTAATATGATTTAATATTTTAACCATTTATGGTCTAGGGTGAGAGAAGTTGCTTATGGTGCATCTTGACCTCTGATGTAACACATGTCATGGTAAGATTGTTCTCAGGACAATCAAGGGACAGTCTCTAGTTTATATGGTACCAATGACATTATAGCCTGGCTTTTGCTACCAAAATATAGATACTGTACTGGAAAAATGATTTGCTCAAATCATTTTTTTTTTGTCACAAAAGTATGAAATATATGACTTTCAGCACAAGTGAAAGACCCTTTCATGATCACAATGATGGATTAAAGAAAGACTCACTTATACCTTTAGAGTTAACACACACTCCCATTGTTGCAATCACCTTCTTACTTCTGAGACAACTTGACCAAAAACGGCTTATGGGGAGAAAGCGTTTATTTCAGGTTTATATTTTGAGGGGAAGTTTGTTTCATCATGAGAGGGAAAGCATGGCAGAGCAGAGCCTGGGCATCACTTCTTGCCATATCACTAGCTAGCTGGTGAGTGCCCAGTAGGACTGGACTAACAAACCTCAAGGCCCTCACCTAGTGACACACCTTCTCCAGCATGGATCCACCTCCTAAGTTGCTACCAGCTGGGGCTGAGTATGACTCTTAATCACAAACACAGAAAGCTACAGGTGACATTGTACATTCAATGCACCACACCCATCTTCCACGGTTTTAGGAATAGTAAATTCGTTTTGGGGATATGGCACAGTGCCTCCTGTTTCTACATTGAGGTCAGCCCTAAGAAAAACTGGCACCATGCCTTTTCTTAGTCTCTATGCACACTTTGAACTAACCTTTACTTTCATGTTTCATGCTGTATCCCTTGAACATCCTTCACAGTTCTTCAGTGAAATATTATTTGATCTGAGAATGTCTGAAACTGCTCAGTACATATTTGCCCAAGTGTGTGCCTGTAAGCTTTTGGATTTTGCTCTTGATACAGCTCTTGATACCTCATGTGGATCTGAGACGTTGTCAAATGCCGGCAAACATTGCCGTTGAGCAAACAAATGCTAGTTATGTCTGCAAATGAGTCGTGTCTATTTAAGTTGAAAACGCGCCAGCTGTGTTATATCATTAGTACCAAACTTCCCAATTAAACTGTTGATACTATAAATATAGTATACAACTGTCTCAGAAATGGGGCTTGCATCAGCATTCTTCTTCAGGCTTGTTTCGCTGGCTTTGAGAACCATCAGCCCAGGAACAGCCACTGAGGAAGCAAACATTCAAGACCATTTCAGGGCATATGGTGTCACTGTTTCATTTAGAGAATGACACATGCTAAGATTACTTTCTGATTGGTTCTGTCTCAACCAGATCTTATTTTAAAGGAAATGTTTCTGTGTTGACTGCCTAGAGAATGTTCCAGAGATGACATTTGTTTCATGGTTTGGGAAGATGTCTTTTTCAGCCTTTTCTTTCCATAAATATATGTGCTTCTAGGTTTCTTGTGCCTGAAATAAATATGGCGACATCTGTGTGAACAGAATTTTCTGAGACATTTGTGCTTTTGCAAAGCTTATAACAAGGAGGATTCTTTACTATGGAACTCAGCTAACCTTTGAATGGCCAACCAATCACTCGTAACATAGGAAAGTTTTCTTCTATTTTTATTGACTTTTTAATTCTCTATCTCAAACTTGGCACAGAAAATGCCCCAAGGGAGAACAACAACAACAACAAAAAAAAAAAAAAAAAAAAAAAAACATTCTCTTAGCTAAACAAAGATTTGAGAGAGTAAAAATTGTAGGATGAACGTGGCATGTGTTTCCTTTTATATTTTTATTTTTGGAGGACTTTACTATGTGGACATACTCTAATTTTCTGTGTTCCTGTCACGTTATCCTCTTTTGACCCTTCTCTCCACCCCCAGGTCCATGAGTATCCTCCTCTTTCAAAGCAGCCCTTCCATTGTTTTATTTATCTCACTCCTTTTGTCCTCCTCCGACCTCCATGTGAAAATGTTGATGGGCTCAGAACAGTGCAGGTTTTGTGGGGGTGTTGGTAAGCACTGTGGGGTCTTGAATGTACCAGTGAGCTCATGTCAGAAGGGCAGCACCCCATGGTATTCCTTCTATTGTTCATGCTATTCCTCCACATGCTCTCCTGCTTGAATCTTCTCTTCCTGATGTCTCATTCTTTCACTTCTCAGTGAAATAGGGAAGTATGTCTGCTCACCAAGAAAACATCCACGTGAAACCCTGGCTAGGCAGAACATTTATGGGTGCAGAATAGCATAGAACAGAGAGATTCTTTATATCCCATAATCAGAATTACTTTCATTTCAAGGATTTAAGATATCTTTATGCTACTGACATATGCAAATTTTGCTAACCTTCCAAGAAGGTAGATTTCACATCATGTTCCCAATATTCTCAATATATTGCAAACATATTTTTTTTTTCTGAGAGTTAGTAGGAACTTCTTGTCATTTTCTTTCCGAGTCTCCTGATGTCAATGATTGAAGAAGAGTGGTCGAATGGACTGCCAGCCTTCTCAGTGGTCTCAGTCTTGATTCTCTTTCTGTTCTGTCCCCTTCCTAATCCTTCTGTCTGCTGCCGTGAACCTATGTTTAATGCTTTTCATACTGGAGAGAGAGAGGGATGGACGGAGATGCAGAGATGAAGATTGAGAACACAGAAACTCACAGTGTAAATGGAATGCAAGAGCTTGGCATGGTGATGCTTTCCTTTAGTCCCAGCACTTGAGGGAGCCTGAGGTAGGAGGGTCACTGGGAATTCAGGACCAGCCTGTGCTATAGAGTGAGTTTTAGGTCAGCCTAGGTTAAAGTGAGATCATTGTTAAAAAAGAGAGAAAGAGGGGGGCATGAAGAATTCAGTGAAAACCAGAAAGCACATGTAAATTCAATGAAATAAAAGGGGGAAATGAGTAGGGAAATATCACATTGGTTTTTGTTCATTTGTTTCTTGGCTCAGTCAACACTGACTTTCCTCCCACTCTTCACTGAGGCATAATTTACATCTTATTCTTCCCTGAGCTAGATCACATGGTTTAACGTCTCTACCAGTATGATGTTACAGACCATGTGCAAGAAATGCCAACACCACTTCATGTGATCTTAAGGAAAGTGATAAGACTCTAATGCCAAAGCAAAGGATCCTGGGTGGTCAGTTATTTTTACTAAAAGGCTGTATTTCCTTTATCTAAGACTGAATAAAAAATACCTTCACAGGCAATTCTCATTACAACAGCTAAATTTATACACACACACACACACACACACACACACACACACAACACAGTCAAATTTTAATTTCAGAAAACAAATATTTTAGTAAGCATAATTGTGTCATAAATATTGCATGACACTCACTTATCTTCTAAATCAGAAGTTCAAGTATAACTGTGTCTGACAAATTTACTTATAATTTGAAACCTAATCCTGTTCTTGTTCATTGTCCAAAATGTATTCATTCAACAATATGGATAATTAAACAGGGAGACTCCATCTCAGCTTGGGCTAGCCACAGTGGTGTGCACATCTACTTTTTGGTGGGAAACAGGGTAAGAGAGCTGCCTCTGCTGTCTGTTCTCTCACAAGCTACTCTCACATGGCCTGCCCGTTCCTAGTTTCATTGTGAGCTAGGAACTAAAACCCTCATCTTCATGTTCTAGCTGAACATTTCCTAATCAAAATCTTATGTCCTCAAGGGTGTTTCTCCCAGCATCTGGAGGACTTGTAGGTAGATCCGTGTAAAAGTAGCGACCTGCAACTCAGTGCCTGGGAAACATTCATGAACACAGAGTGACATCATCGAGCCCCCCTCTCCATGAACATTTTGTACTGGGCCCTGATAGTAGTCCACACCTGGTAGGGAATGCCATCCTAGGAGATAATGTGTGAGGCTGTATTTTTCTCTTGCTCCAAGCATACTGCTTGGCAACAGCGCAGTATAAAATGTGTGTCCCAGATATTAAGTGAGGAGGAATTTGACTTGAGGATGACTTACCAGTGTATAGCATATAATTTATCCCATTTCTGGTTTTGCTTATAAAGTATTTCTTTGCTTTTTTTTGCAGCAATTTGGTAAAATCTTAGATGTTGAAATTATTTTTAATGAGCGGGGCTCAAAGGTAAGCAACCTAATTCACCTTGGAATTTCTTAGCTTGTAGTAGTGTGTGTGATGTGAATAAGGGGAAACAACTGCACTGTTTCAGTCAGCACCTTGTGAAAATTCACCTCTGTGGGCATTTCCTCTAGAGAACACCATCTGCTTCCAAAGTAGAGTGAAATACATTGGGTTCAGTTTAAAATGTATAGAGGGTAATTTTAAATTGCTGTTATTAAAAATTATGTATATATATATACACACATATATATTTACATATCTCAAGTTTCCAGAGGAATATTATTCATGCTTAAAAAAATAATGATGTTGCTACATTTTTTTGTTTTTCAGTGATAATTATGTTCTTTATATTAAAAAGTGAGTTGATAGTCTCATGAGCAGGTAAATATGTGATTATTCTGTATTAATAAAGTGCAGTTATTTTCCTGGGTTGTAGGGGAGAAATCTCATATACACCAACCTTTTGAATATAACTTTATTTATTAGTATGGTTGCCAATCCTCATTTTGCAATGAACTATTGCTTTGAGTTTATTTTTCAAATCAGGAAGTCAGTTTTGCAGTAGTTTTTTTTTTTTCCCCTTAAACACACAGGGTCCATAGAAGGCTATAGGAAAAGAGTGCCATGCCTTTGAAAGAGATCTAATTTGGGAGAAGTGTCAATCAAGCTCTCTTAAACACACTGTCAGTGGTTGTCAAACTATGTTCCCAACCAGCCGTACCAGCCACACCTACAGACTTACTAAGGATACAAATTCCCCACCTCCAGGCCAGGCCTACTAAGTCAGACACTCATGTAGCTCCCAGAAATCTACATCACAACAGAACTGTCCTTAAACCTACAGCCTCTCAGTCTTTCTCTCTCTCTTCTGTATTTGCCAAGCCTCTCCAGAATGCCAACTCTTTTTTCCGATAAGTGTTCTGTCATTTGTGTCTGTCCTACACACCGAAAATTCAGGATCCTTTTGAAAACATACGTTGGGGAAAATGTCATCCTGTGTGTCATCTGGTACTAATTGATCAAAGAATAGAGATGGAAGAGGACAAAATCATGGCCTAGAAGCCAGAGATAACAGATCTCTGAACAGCTCTGTTTTCCAACTACTGCTTATCAGATCATAAGAAATTTTCAGTTCTCTTCTTCTCCCTTCCGTCCTCAGCCTCTGCAAGCACATATTGAGACAAATGCAATCCGATACAGAGAGATGCTGGTTGAGCTCCATAGCATTCCTTCTGTGGTTAATCCAGGACAAGCCAGAACCCCAGGGGGTTCCCAGGTACCACTGGTTTCATGTAGTATGCCACGTGGTACTGTGTCAATTTTCTTAGGTCCATAATCACCCTATGAAGCAACCGTATGGATTCATTCTCCCTTAGACCTCCTGCCCCTGTTGTCTCCCAAGAAGATTTAATATGAACTAAGCAGGGCAACATTGACTGAATTGAGGGAAGAACATTCCAGTGTCTGCTCCTCCCCAGACCAAATGCTATTGTAATCTGTCGAGATGAGTCCAAAGATCAATCCACTCTTAAGTCTTCGGCCGGGCTCATTCAGAGGCCCTGCCATTCTTCTGCAATCTCAGCTATTTCGTAGTCACCCTCACAAGAGGTCAGTAGTCTAACCCCTAAGATGGGGGAGAGGGGAGAAGTCAATTGTCTTTTTCTGCCGCATGTATGGAAATCATTGAAAGGACTATTTCTATGCCTGTAAAGCAAAGCACATTAAGAATAAAAATGCCTCAGGCCTGATGAATTCTGGGCAAGACCGTAAATGGCGACATGAAATATTTCTCAGCTCCATTTCTGCCTTGAGAGGGGTTCCCCCACCCCTTGCCTTTGCTTGTTATTGATTTATACTTCATTCACATTTTTGTAACTTTTGCCAGTTGAAGAAAGTTAGTCTCTCTCTTTCAAGAGCTGTTTGGGGACATTAGAACAAGGTTGGCCATTTTGAAAGTATAATGGCAGTGCCATTTGTAAGGCATTTCCCATCACTTCCATGATTAGACCATCTCTGGGGGCTTCAGGAAAAGTCCATTTATGTCTGTAGCACACACAGCCTAACTTTGTTGGGCTTATTCTCCTCCTTTCTTTGTTCTTTTTTTTTTTTTCACTTATAGGTTAGGAAACACCCCAAAACAGCCTGTGTCTCTTGGTGGGAGGAGCTCTCTGTTTCTCTCAATGGGAAGTGCTCTCTGCCGCGCAGGGATGGGAGGTAGAGGGTGAGGTGCCACTGTAGGGGTCTAGCCCGGGCCTGTTACTTGTGGATGGCAGCTTACATGGGGGTATTTGTTACACTTGACATTATGCTTTTTGGGAAAAGGTCCTTATTTAGAGGGGCATTTCCATTTTTAGAGCTTGAGAAACCTGGACTGAATGTAGTTACGACCTGATTTCCATCACCTTGTGGCCTGAGAGTCAGTTAACTCATTGGTGGGCCCCAAAGAACCAGACAACCACTTTTTGGTCACTCATTATCCATGGTATAGTACTCAAGGCAGGTCACTGAAAGCAGAGTGAGGATGCTCTGTGCAGGTATGTGTGTTTGTGTGTTATGCACATCCATGTTCGTGTAGGCACCGTCTATGTCTATAGCAGTCAGGGAATGCATAATCTGAGTATCCGATGTATCCATGAATGGTAAACATGCACGAAAATTATATTTTCAAAAGACTTGCCGAGTGATCCTAATTGGATAAGCATGTACAGGCAAGTGATGCTAGAATGAAGTTTTCCTTTTAAAAGACTTGAGGTCGTTTTGTTTACTTCTGAAATTTTTATTGGGGGGATACAAACAGATTTCAATATTCTATATTATACCAAAGAAATGTGCAATTGGAACTTTGGCTCAGAAAGTGTATTTGTGTGTTTGTGTTAGTGCATTAGTGGTATTTCAAGTGGAACACTCATGAGTGAGATAGATGTCCTTCCAGTCCTTGTGGATCTTCTTAAGCATCAGGAAAGACCACTCACTCACGAGTATCCAATATAGTGTGCTATGTTCTACCGTGGTGTGCGAGATTGTTGAGACTCTAGGCAGGAAGATGCATATGGGTAGAAGTAGAGAAGCTTCTGGAAAGAATGGGCTATGCTGATCATGACAGATGAAGGAAGAGAAGACATCTTACAGGGAGAACAGGGATGTGTGTATAAACATCAGTGGAAAGAAATGAGATGTGGACCTCTCTCAGTCTTCATGAAAATGAATCCCCACACTCTTATCAACAGTTCCTCTGTTCCAAAGATGAGTTTCCTATGTTAGAAACCAGAGAACTTGATTTTTCATATCAAATGTAAAAATGCTTTGGAATCTCTAACATATAAAGTGGGGTATTCACATGAATGCCCCAAAGGAAATCACCTCCTTAGAATTCCTAAGACGTGCAGGGAAATCAGTAGGGTGCAGAGCGGTCAGAACACGTGCTTCACGACGACGGTGCCGTCGGCATGCCAACCAGTGCCTCTGGTGCTCCGTCTCTGGGTCACTAACGCGTAGCCTGTCGGTCATTCCCATTTGTGTGGCAGAGTGGGCCCCAGGTTGCTTCTTCCAGGAAGCCTTCTTCTCTGCACTCTGACCCTCCATCCCTGGAAAATTGAGTCTCTCAGTAGAAAGGCATCTGAGCACACTTTGCACAAGAGGCCTCTTCCCCCTTTCCCCTCCCTCTTCCCTCTCTCCCCTCCCTCCCCTCCCTCTTCCCTCTCTCTTCTCCTCTCTGCTCCTCTCCCCTTCCTTCTCCCTTCCCTTTCCTTTACCACTTCCCTCTCCTTTCTCCTTCCCTGTCTCCCTTCTTTTCCTTCTTTACCTTTCCTTCTTTCCTTCATCCTTCTCTCCCTCCTTCCTCCCCTACTTCCTTCTTCTCTCCCTCCTTTTTACAGCAGTACTGTGGATCAAACTCAAGTTCTTGCTAGCTCATGCAAGTACTCCACTGCTTAGCTATACCAACAGCCCTCTTTATATTTTTAAAATATTTTATTTATTTATTATTTATTAGAGAAAAAAATGAATGAATGAGAATGGGCATGTTAGGATCTCTAGCCATTTCAAGTGAACTCCAGACACATTTACCTTGTGTATCTGGCTTATGTAGGTTCTGGGGAATTGAACCTGGGTCCTTAGGCTTCACAGGCAAGTGCCTTAACTACCAAGCCCACTCTTTTATATTGTTTTGTTTTGTTTTAAGACAAAGTTTTGCTAAATTGCCCATTCTAACCTTGAACTTGTAATCCTCCTGTCTCAGCCTTATGGTCAGTTTGGATGACACCATGTCTACCAAGCCCCACACTGTGTGGACTTTCTTCTTTTAATTTCACTGCTCTGTAGAAGCAACTCTGTAGCAACACCTACTCTTCAAGCCAAGACCCAGTGTATTCTGTTAAAGGCTATGACAGAAACATGCACATCTTTCTGCCTGTTGCAAAGTGCTGTTTCCCTGGGGTATAATCGACCAGCCAGGTCACTGGAACAAGCATCAGCAGCTTAGCCCCTGCTGTCATCATTGCCAGACTCCCAACTGTGCTGGAGAGCGTGTCTGGTGCCATGGAGGGTGCCTACCAGCCATCTGCCTAGTTCTGATGCAGCTTCCAGATGGGACTTCTGATCATCTTCTGACCCAGGGAAGCCATGCCACTTATAGTCCGGGTGTGCAGTAGAATTATTCAAGACTCTTTGGTATTTGAGGACTCATCCTGAGACAAGCTGAGTTTTGAACTGCACTTTGGCACATCTCAGCAAGTCATTCTGCCACTTAGAATATGCCCGGTAGATGGGGCCACCAGTAGATTCTTAGCCTGCACTTTGTGTATTTCTGCTTCCACTTTCATTCCTGTGTGTGTGTGTGTGTGTGTGTGTGTGTGTGTGTGTACTTGTGTGTACAGGTGCACATGTGTACACATGCATACAGAGGTCAGGGAGCAACCTCTGCTCTGACATTCTCATCCACTGATCAATATTTTATGAGCCAGGGTCTCTCATTGACCTGGAGCTCACCAAGTTAGTTAAACTAGTTGGCCAGGGTCCATCTGTCTCCATCTCTCCAGTGCTGTGATTTTAAGCAGGTGCCACCACATCAAGCTTTTTAATGTAAGTACTGAGGATCAAACTCCTATCTTCATGCTTGTAAGGCCAGACCTTCACCCATGGAGCTATCTACCCAACCTCCCACCATCTCTTCTTGATATAAAGGGAAACCAGAGAGACAAGATTATTTAGAATCATGTTAGAATAATGTTAGGTGTATTGTGTATTTTACATACCTAGCTAAGTTCTTTGAATTGATTCAGTAATAGTGACTTCTGGTGCCAATAGTTAACGGCACCACATTTCCCTCTATCTGTGACATGGGGGCTGTGGATTTTCTTGACTTTTCTTTCTTGCCTAATTAGAGACAATAAATCCAAAGCTCTCATACCCCTTATTGCCTCCTAAATGTCTGGGGTATATGCTAGAGACAGTGAGGTTTACAGAAGAGAAGGGGCCCATTGCTGAGCAGTCTTGAGCATCTTTGCACCAAATAACTATCAGAAACTCACCATGCTCCATATATCATTCTGTCAGATACAGCAGTGTAATTCTACTTTTTCCTGTGGCATATAGGGAAGAGAGAGGTCACCAAAATGAGCCACATCAGTAGGTTATTTCCTTGTTCTGTTTTGAGGCAGCATCTTATGTAGTCCAGGCTGGCCTCAAGCTCTCTTGGTGGCCAAGGATGACCTTGAACTTCTAATCCTCTTGTCTCTACCACCCCAGTGCGAGGATGGCAAGTATAGCACCACACTCTGACTTAGAAGCCCTGGGGCTCAAATCGTGTATTTTACACAGCCACTCTACTAACCGGCCTCCATCTCCAACCCAGCGCACAGGCAGGTTTTTCAGGCAGACTTCTGGGCTCCACTCTGAGTTTCAGATCTGGTAGCACAACCAATAAATCTATATCTGTAATGGATTCTAACTCCTTCTGACGTGGTACTATGCTTGGGACCCACTGACCAAAAGATAGCATTGTCAAATGCTAAATCCCCAAATTCTTTACTTTTCCCATAGAACAGCTTTTTCTCCCACAGAGCTGTTCAGTTGGCTGGTGCTTCTAAATGCTCTGTGTGAGCAGGCAATGTATCCAAAACACTGGGATATGCATTGGATAATGACAAATAGTCATGTCCAGAGCCCATGTTCCCACAAGCAGGCTCATCGTCACAATTGGAAAGATTGCCTCCTATCAAGCTCAGCAGGAAACTACTCTGTAAACATCTCTAGATGTAGAGGTCACCATAGAGGACAAAGCAACCATTTGGTGATGACCACTGGTCATTTATATTTGTTTCACATTTCTTGCTAGAAAAAATAGAATATTGCATGGCCTCTTCTGAGGGTGAAGCTAACATTTCTTACCTCTTCATAAAGTTTCACTGAAGCAAACAGGACTTCCCACTGCTATTTGACTTCCCCCAATTCACACCATAAGAACCACAGCAGCTTCATAAAGTTACACTGGCACTGTTCAAAGGTTGGTGTATATACTTCTGAATACATGTACAGACACGTACAGGGTTTAAAGGCACGATGTCATGTTTCCTATACTCCTCATGAGAGCTAAGTCAGGGAAGACAAAAGGAGGATTTTAACAATATGAAATTCAGTGGGGTTGTTTTTTGAGGCTACAATATTAAAAGCAAAATGTACATGTGGTAAAGTAAAGGATGTGTGGGGAATCAGTAGAAGAGGAGGGGCTCAAACTGATACAGAAATTGCTTCTATTCACAAAGCTTCTTTATTTGACTACCTGTTGATGTGGTGAATGAGTAAAAGTATGTTGTCTTAGAACTCTGTGGTACTTATAAACATTGTCCTTTTTGATTAAAAGAGTAGCATATAAACTTGTCAAATTCCAAAGCATGTATGTTATGGGTGGTGGGGGCATTAATACAAAACATTACTTGACGTCTGTATTATTAACCAACAGAAATTTATTTCTACGCATTTCATGTGATTTTTTTTGTTTGTTAGAACAAAGAGCTCAAGATTTATTATAAAAAAAAAGGTCTTTCCTTTTTTAAGGCTTGTTACTTTTATTTTTGAGAAGTGAAGGCTGTAAAATTGACAAATTTGAATAACCCCAAAAATGCATGAGGAAGAAATGTTCTTAAAATCACACAGCATGACTCTGTAGGCAATGTTAGAGAATTTTGGCATTCATTGTTGAATTTTGTGCACATGTTTCATTTTATTTTATGTTTAATTTGCATGTCTAGAAAGTGATCCCCTTTCTTTTCCTTGTTATTTCATTTTCTTCTCTGTGAAGACACTGTAAGTTGATTTTGATCTCATATTCTTTCTGTTAGATTTATTTTCTTCCATAGTGACATTTAGAAAAGAATCTTTTTTTTTTTTTCAATTCCTTTTTTCTTTTGGTATCATCCTTTGAATTCCTTAGGGATTCCAGCTAACGGGTGACAGGGGGAAAGGATATCTCGTTCACATTTGTCGCTTAATTATTGCACACCGTAGTATTCTTATAATTTCTCTGATTTGCATGTTACAGAACGGAAGCCAGACAAGAAGTAGGAATTAAAGCGAGAACGTTACCCGTGGTCGTGGACTGAAATAATAATGAGCATGTTGTTCTCCTCTCCCTCCTGCATGCAGGGATTTGGTTTCGTAACTTTCGAAAATAGTGCCGATGCGGACAGGGCGAGGGAGAAATTACACGGCACGGTGGTAGAGGGCCGTAAAATCGAGGTGCATGTCCAAAATATTTTCCTTTCCATCTTTTTGATAAACGTCTGCTTCACGCTCATTCGTTCTTTCAGGTGCATCCCTGGTGTCTTGTGTGTGCCCCTATTCCCTTCTCATTGTTTATATATATATATTTATATATAAAAAGGAAAACTGGCCTTACTTTTTTTTTTTTAATTTCACTTTATGTTCCTCTTATTACTGCTCAAAGGTGGATGGCAAAAAAGCAAGACAAAAGAAAGGTTAACCTGAAAGGTTTTATTTGTGGTTTAATTTTACTTATTTTCCATGTTTTAGAAGCAATGGGTGCAGTAATTTCCAAAGAGAACACAGTATTACAAACCAAACAGAACCTAGGACAGTTTCTTTTTCTTTTTATTTCCACTTCAGGGTTGAAGAGGGATCCACAGTGGTTTACAAATGAAACCAAATTACGAAGGCAATAACATTCAAATCATTTTTTAAAAGTGAGAGGCCTTAGTCATTAAATCTTTCATTAAATAAAAAAAGAAACCAGCCTTAATTTTCTCATTCTATGATTATGCAGTGAATAACCAAACAGGATTTCCTGTTCCAAATCTGGTCTCTCTACATTGATGGCATAAATCCCATAGTCTGACATTCCACACCTGTTTTTTTGTACCACTGGGATCCTCCTCAACATAACCAAAGGGTCATATTTGTTAAAACGTAAAAAAAGAAATAAAAATAAAAATTACCAGTTAAAATGCTTTAGTCTTTGGAGTAAGATGTCGCATATTTTGCCTTTCATTTTCCCCCCTCGACGTAACGCTTAGGCCCCTCACCAAACTCTCAGTAACCATGGTAACTGTATACAAACTCATGCCGGCGATGGTGGTGAATGGTAAGTGACAAAGTCCATCTGCCGCTTCACGTATTTAGTGCTGATATTATCTCTATACATATATATATATATATACCACGTGAATTTTTTTGACTTGTCGTATTAAGTTTTCTTGATGCTCTATTTTTTTGGATATTGGTACGCCTGTAATTGAGTGTACGTTCTAAGCAAGCCTGGGAGGCTCTGACTGGATTGAGTTATGACCAGTGCACATCTTACTCAGATTGTTAACCCCATATTGTGTTACACAATGCACCCTCTTTTATCCTTTTGTTAGCTGTGACTTTAAAGCTTGAATGATTTGTTAATCCTTGCGATGTAAAAGGCTCTTGTTCCAAGTGTTGAATGCTAGATGTCGCTTCCCCAATGGTTTCCCCTCCCAAAGTGTTGCACACGGCATAAACTTGTTTGTCCCTTTTTTTGACATTTATGTTCCCTGTACCTTGTCTCTTCCCTTTACTACTTCACTGCATGTCCCTTCACATGAACTTTGCTTTGTGTTAAAAAAAAATTCTATTTATTGTTTCTGTGTTACCATGGAGAACATGCATGCTTTTTAAATCTTCAATAATGCAGTATCTTTTAATTTGCTTTTACTGTCTCTTTATTAAATGTTTAAATGAGATGACATTGCTTTATTGAAATGATTTGTAAGTTACAATGGTTATGAAGTAAATGTAATTATAAAAATGTATGATTTTGGTTATGCACCTATTGCCATTTCTAAATTAAACTGCATTTTAGTTTTTGTTCTTTTGTTTTGTTTTTAATAAGTAATCACTGTCATAATGCATGCAGCTAATTGGATGGTGGGCTCACCATGGAATTCATGCTCATTGGACTTCTCTGTGTATGTAGGTAAATAATGCCACGGCTCGTGTAATGACAAATAAAAAGACTGTCAACCCCTACACAAATGGTAAGTAGAGACTGGCCTTCTACCCGATATTTTCTCTGCTTCTGAATCTATCAAGGTGTTTGACCCAGGAATCTGTTTTCACCAGCCACTCTTCCCTCCCATGGCCACAGTGAACCATGCCAGCCAGCTGTGATCATCAAAACAAAGGCTGTTTCAGATTAAGAGTTTATGCTGTCCTTCCTCCTTCTAAAATAGTTCTACTTGGGATTGAGAGCCAGTTCTTATTTGTATAATCTTAATTTCTTGGGGTTCTGTCAAGCCCAGGAGAAAGTGGAGGTTTTGTTTATCACTTGTCACGCTCCAGGAAGTGTGACTACATAATTTGCTTCTGGCTTTGAGACCTATCTGTAGCCACTGGGATTTTGTCGTATGAAGTTTTCTTGATGCTCTATTTTTTTGGATGTTGGTATGCCTGTAATTGAGTGTACATTTTAAGCAAGTCTGGGAGGCTCTGACTGGATTGAGTTATGACCAGTGCACATCTTACTCAGATTGTTAACCCCATACACAATGACTGAGTTCCTTAGGGACAGGGGATGTGGTAATGAATCAATTTTCTTGTAAAGGTTACCTGGAGTGATTTCAGACCAGATGAGGGTGCTGTTGAGTATTACAGACCCCTTCAGGACCACACATTTCTGTAGCTACCAAGGATATCTCCCTGTAACTTGTCAGAAAAAGACTTCCCATATATCTGGGGATGTAGTGGAATGGCAGAACACTTGGCTAGTATGCATCAGAGCCTTGGTTTGATCCCTAGAAGTGTCAGGAAAATAAATCCAAATATATATGAAGAGATACAAAATATGCACACACATGTTTTAGTTCTTTAATCTTTTTAAAAAACTAAATTTATTTGTTTGTAAGCAAAGTATGATAGAGAAAGAATGGGTGCACCAGAGCCATATCTGGCTTTTATGTGAGTACTGGGGAGTAGAACCCAGGTCATTAGGCTATGCAGGAAAGTGCCTTAACCACTGAGCTGTCTCTCTACCCCTTGATTGTTTAACCTGGTTGTGTGTGTATGTTGTGAGGTAAGATCTTGCTCAGGCACAGTCTGACCTGGAATTCACTATGTAGTCTCAGGGTGGCCTTGAGCTCATGGTAATCCTCCTATCTCTGTCTTCTGAGTGTGAGTGCTGGGATTAAAGGCGGGTGCTACCACAGCTGGCTCTTTAAGAATCTTTTTTAAAAAATCTCAAGAGATATGAGGTGAAGAAAACTGCTGTTATGATAATTGCATACCAAGCAGGTGATGCAGTTTATTAAAGTATATACACCTAAGAGAATATGATATCTATTAAAATGAAAGGAGGAAGGCACTGACAGGGATTATAATGAGTAAAAAAATAAAATAGTAAAAGCTTCACAATGAGTTTAACTAAGTGATGGTAATAATGCTGTCAAAATGGTAATATTGCATTGAATCTCAAGACAAGAGATGCAGTTTTACTTAGACAATTTTTCTTGGATTTATGGGGTTTTATTTTACCTAGCATAATTTTATTACAAGCGAAAGGAAAAGTAGTTTAGAAAGAATTTCTATTTTTAAAGTTTTAATTATATATGAAACACAGGAACACAGAACTATAAAAAAAAGGAGATGGAAACATAAGGAACTAGATTTTGACAAGCTCTACTGCTAGCCTGGTGTCCTGCCTCCTCTTCAGAGGAACAACTATTAGAGATTGTTGTCTATCATTTCTTTTGCACTTTTATATATTACATTTATGTGTATAGCTAAATATTTGTAGGATCTACAGGACTATGTACACATTTTTGACAGAGATATCATTATGATAATACAAAGCTTTTAACTGGCTTTTACAACTAAGTATGGGGTTCTCTAAGTATTAACACCTACAGTTCCTATCCTGTGGCTCTACAATATTCCATAGAATGGATATGGGGTTGCTGAGAACTTCAGTTTCTAACTGATGTGTCATCATCTGCTTCTCTGTGTTTGTTTCACTGTTACAAACAACAGGATCCACATTGGATTGTTTTTTTTGTTGTTGTTGTTCTGTTTTGTTTTCTTTTTCTCAACCTTCTGCCAGTGACTGCCAACCTGAGGAAGCCAGACTGCTCTTAATTTCCCAAGTAATACCACTGGACAAACCATACCCTCAAGAGCATGGGGAAAGCTCACAGTGATTTATTTCTCTCAATGGTTTTTCTAGCTCTGGCAACCCAAGCTATATCCTTACAGGGCATAGACAATTTCTGCTTCAGACTTTGAATGTCCAACACTGAAAATAATTGAACCTCCCTGAATTATGTGTTAAGAGGCCTGTTTGGATAAAAATCATAGCTCTGCAACTGCCTAGTGTGAACAGGTGGTGTCACCCATCTGACTATTGTGCATTTTATTATATTATGAAGTAGCAATTTTGTATGTGTGTCCACTGCACAATGCAGGTATACTGAGTAAGAAGATGAAACCAAGAAACCAAATGTGATTCCTTAAGCTGCATGTCTACATATGTATCTCATGTTTTTATAAAAAGGGGTGGGGTTTCTATCCATCCCTGTGGTACAGTGTGCAGGGACTGAGAACCACAATCACAGAATGCTTGAACACTATTCAGAATTCATTTACAAACAGCCAGCATTTCTGGAACCTGATCTGCTATTCATTATATGAGGCATTTTAAAGGCATTGCACCAAAATGATTGCACACAGGACATTGTTCACTCTATTTGAGGGATATAAAAACTGAGGCTGTGTAAGTCATTAATGATAACTTTTAAGTATGAAGTGCATATTGTCACTACAACGTAAATGGTGATACAATATAATGAGAAAAATACAGGCAGTGTAAGGATAAGGTAAGAAAGTACATTAGCACATTTTTTTTTCATCACTGTGACAAAATACCTGATTAAAAAAAGAAAACAACAGGGCTGGAGAGATGGCTTAGTGGTTAAGCACTTGACTGTGAAGCCTAAGGACCCCGTTTCGAGGCTAGATTCCCCAGGACCCACATTAGCCAGATGCACAAGGGGGCACACGCATCTGGAGTTCGTTTGCAGTGGCTGGAGGACCTGGCGCGCCCATTCTCTCTCTCTCTCTCTTTCTCTCTCTGTAGCTTTCAAATAAATAAACAAAAAAATTAAAAATAAGAAAGAAAAAAACAGTTGAGCTGAGCATGGTATAATCCTACTCCTGGGGAGGCTGAGGATCACATCGAGTTCAAGCCCAGGTGGGGCTACAGAGTAAGTTCCACGTCAGCCTGAGCTACAATGAGACCCTACCTCGAAAAACCAGAGTGTGGGTTGTTTTGCCCATGGAAATGGATGCTTCCATCAACAGTCCTTGGCTCTGTTGATTCTGCCTTGGCGTCAGACAGGACACCATGGTGTAAAGACATACAGTAGTAGCTTCTCACTTGATGGCAAAGAGGAAGCTGAGATATAACATAGAGTCCAGGCCCATATGTCGCCTTCAAAGGTCATACTGAAATGATAAAGTGAATGCTGAGGTTTACTCGTTAAGTATACGACTCAGAAACCAGTAAAAGTATGACTTACCAAAATTAGAAACCATCAGATGTTATGGCCCATCTTCAGACAGTGAGATAAAGCTTTCATTGCCAAGGTCATAGTGGATCCCTTCAGTCATGTATCCAACCAAAGTAGTGGCAGCCACAGTTTCCGAGGATGGACTAAGACTGGGCCCTAAATGCCAAGGAAGTGAGTGAGAAGCTATGCTGTGGTGACTGGTTCATAGCGTGGTGGAGGATGCGCTTCCGTTCTCAAGACTTGTAAGCATGGATAGATTAAAAGACTTGAGAATAGAAGATGAACTTTTGGAAATTCCACCTTTCAAAAATCTCCACAAAGAAGGAACTACTCTTTCTCTCTCTCTCTCTCTCTTTCACTGCTTCTTCCTAAAGCATCTCTATGAAAAGATAAAGTGAGGTTTTCTGTGTTGGAATTGGATGTAGAGGGATTTCTTTCTTTCTTTCTTTCTTTTCTTTTTCTTTTTCTTTCTTTTTTTTTTTTTGAGGTAGTGTCTCACTCTAGCCCAGGCTGACATGGAATTCACTCTGTCATCTCAGGGTGGCCTGGAACTCACAGTGATCCTCCTACCTCTGCCTCCCAAGTGCTGGGATTAAAGGCATGCACCACCATGCCCGGCTCTGGAGGGATTTCTTGATAGTAGCGAAAGTGTGTGTTTTAGACATGATTCTTGTTTTCTTAGAAATTCTTAAAAAGATGAGTGCTGAATAAAAATATCAGACCATAAAGAAAGAAGTCTTTCATTTTTAAAAGTTTAAATTTTATCTACGATTTGCACATGTGTGTATGTGTGTGCTCCAGAGTCTTTTGCTGCTGCAAACAAGCAGCAGATGCATGTGTCACTTTTTGCATCCAGATTTACATGGGTGCTGAATTAAACCCAGGCCTGCAAGCTTCACAAGCAAGGACCTTTAGCCACTGAGCCATCTCCCCACCCTAGAGAGGCAGTCTTTGTTTCCAGTTTGAGCCTGCCTCATGACTGACTGTTGAACTGTAGCCAAACTATTTGGACTCTCCCTGTAGAGTTTTGTCCAGTGGGAACTGAACAAATAATGTATGACCCATATCATAAGCTTTTGTGATCACTAGGGGAGATAAAGTACTCAGCACAATTCTAGGTAGTTACAATGCCATTTTCACATTTGTAGTACATTATTATTTAATTATCCAGTGATAACAATATTAAACAGCCACCTTGCACCATTCTTCTGTCTTGCATAGTGAGGTGAAGTTCCAATAGACAGTATCAAACACTCAGCAGCTAATGGGAGCTGAGCAGGTAAAACTAACGAGAAAATGAGAGGAGAAACTGATTTTTTCTCGTCTAGCTCTACCCCTTCATTGCTTCTCCCACACTCTGTTTTATTTTGAGCTGGCCCTGAACTCCCTCCATAGCCCACAAGGTCTTGGAACCCGGTTCCTTGTGCCTCAGTCTTCCAAGAAGCTAAGATGTGAATCCTGCACCAACAGGCATGCACAAAGCTCAGTCTTTAAGTATCTTTTGTGGGTTTTTTTGTTTGTTTGCTTTTTTTTTTTTAACGGTGAAGGAAAATATTTCTGAGATGTAGCAGTGTAAACTGTGCAGATACACGCCAGACAAAGCAGCAGTAGATCAGCAGAACAGGGGGCTGTACTGAGCATTGCCAGCAGGGAAGTTACATGTGGCCATACCTGACCATCTCTAGTAAAGCTATCAGAAAAGATTCTCAACATCAAGTTGTTGCCTTTAATCAATGTCTCAAGAGAACTAGAAGCCCTACATTTTAGGTGAAATCTATATGTTGGTCATGAATGCATGCTGTTAAAAAATATCCTCAGTAACCCCAAACACACACAGAGTGGACACCTAGCTGCTTTTGGGTTTGGCATTTGAATGGTGCCTCCTGCCCTGGTTTAATCTAGGAGGTCTCTGACATCCTTGGTCTGTTTAGAGAGCACGTATGTAGATTTTGAAAGCCACCTGTCCCTGTAATGTATTTAGGGCATTTTTCTGGTATGTGTTTCTTATAGCAAGGGTTGCACACCATGAGTGTGGTCCAGCATTTTTCTAAAGCAGGCTACCACACGGCCTTGGAGGAGCAGGGTTGACTCGACATGGCTCCCAAAGGCCCGGCCTCAGAAGGGTTGCTGGGAATCGCTCATGTGTCTGCAAGTGAGCCAGGCCCCGTGTGTCTGGGCTGCGCTCCATTGCCTTGTTGGATGGGGCCCTGGGAGGCAAGGAGTGGGAGGCTTTGTCAGCCCTTCTCCCTTTGTTGTAAGCCTCATTGTTCGGTTTAATGTCCTTGATGAAAATCTCAGAATTTGCAAGGCCTGGGGACATACAAACTGCCTCAGAAATTAAAAATGGGATCATTTTGTCCATCTTCCTGACAGTACAGGCTCTTCTCTTTGGCAAGGTTATCCCAGGGGTCTCTTCCAGGTACTAGAAAGAGTCACAGAAAGCACAAGTTCATTTGCATGTAATTTGCACACATTTACATAAGCCTGCTTGAGGTCTGTAAGTCTGAGCAAATCTGAGCAGAGGAGACTTTTAAGAGCTGGATTCTCATTGCCTCCCCTGGAAGACAGGAGTCCCTAAGAGGCTCCTTGGTCAGTTGTGTAGCACCTAGCTTCTGGAGAGTAAAAGGAGACAGAAGGGAATAAGTTGATTAAGAAATATATTCCTTCCGTTTATTTAGAAAAAGACCAGGCCAGAGCTGATGAGACAGTTCAGTAGGTAAAGTGTTTGTCATATAGGCATGAAGACCTCCTGAGTTTGATCCCCAGAACTCATGTGAAAATGCCTGGAACCCTAGCCCTGGAAGGCAGGGGAATCCCTGGGACTTGCTGGCTAGCAGTTAGAGACCCTGTCTTAAAAAATAAGGTAGAGAATAATCAAGTAAGACTTCCAACATTGACCTCTGGCGTACACATGCACCCACACATAAATGTGCCCCCCAAACTCACACACACACAAAACTACACACTGGGGATTCATCATGGAGGACAACTGTACCCAGGTTTACAATGAGTTCTAATGAGGGAGAATATTCTAGAAAGCAATTCAGCAGAAGCCAGGAAAGAAAGAAGACCAATCCAGGTGGAGTCAGCAGCTATGCAGAAACTATAACTGGGAAATGAACCACAGTACCTCTAAGAGAGGACAGGAAAGTGACATTGACATGTTCTGGAAGTTTCTAGAGACTCAAAACACACCAATCCCAAATGGAAAGAATTGAGAAGGGTTGTCCATGCAAAGAGAGAAAAACCCTAGATGTATAATGAACATGGATGTTTTATTCCAATTAAAATGGCCAATGGCCTATGACTTAGAGAGAAAGAAACAGAAACACAGAGCAAATGACCATGGTTAGAGTGTGTGGTCCTCAAGATCAACACAAGGACTCTTTGTTAGTTCTAAGTTTAGAAGGCTATTGAATATCACATAGAAGAATGGAGCAGGTGGTTTACTTTTTTTTTTTTTTTTTTAACTGCCATGATATTCCCTGGCATGGCTTGCTTCAAATAAACCCCTTTGGCCCAGAGGAATAACAATTCAATGACTCAATTACTCATTTAATAAGCCTTCAGATTAATTCATTTCACAAATTTAAATTTTCTGTGAAGAACTAGATGGGAACATTAAAGATGTCTACAGCTGTGATTTATCTAGTTTTCTACTTTTTTCCTTAGCCTCCCTCTGACTTGAAATGCAGATATGAGTCCCATTTCCTTAGAAATTAGACATGTTCTTACTTAGGAAATGGTGAAATTTCAGTCAAACTGAAGTCATTTTACATACTCAGAAAATATATATTCTGAGATATTTGAGGTATTAATTTTATGTCACTATAGAAATTCCTATAAGATAATGTATGACTCATATAGCAGAGGAAGATGTCAGTGGGATACTTAAAAACTACGGGACAGTAGGTCTCAGAAATCATGTCTTTCTGTATGTCTGACAAGAGACCTGGAAATTCTTTTGAATTTGCCTCTCAAGTATAACACTTTAAGAAATCCCATCTTAAGGTCATTTGGGAGAACAGAAACTACCTAGCTTATACAAGTTGGAAATGAAAGCTGTTAAAAACAAAACGCTTTTTAGAAAGTTCTGGATCTCCTTAAATCCCAGGGCCTATATGTTGAAATGCTAAGCTTTTGCTCTTCTCACTGGATCTCACACACACCCTCAGCTGTTTGTTTTTAGAGGTGCATCCCATAGGTCAGGTGAGACTGTCCTTTCTATAAAACCTCAGAGTTCTCGTTGAGAACACCTTCCTTCATTTTTGTGTTAGTACTGTTCTCATTGCTGCAATAAAATCCTGACTAAAGCATCTTTAGGAACAATGGATTTATTTTGGCTCTTCATTGATTAGCATAGCCCATCATGGCTGGGAAAGCACGGTATCAGGATCTTCCCCACCTCACAGATCCATGTAGCAGGGGAGGGGGAGAGGAACAAGGAGATGAGAGGCCAGGAGAAGATGTGATTCCCAGTTTCTGAATATTTTTGGATATTGCTTTCTTTTTTCCTTTACTGAAAGTTCCTAAGGGTCCAGGATTTTTTTTTTTTTAAACTTTCCATCCATGACATTTGGAAAATCACAGGATTCTGTTAATCTTGTAGATAGGTTATTTGAAAGTTACCTTAGATATCACACATTGATTAAGGATTTTTATGGTTCCTGAGTGCATTAAAATGTATTCCCCACCAAATCTCCAGGGAATAAAAATACCATTTTCTTTGGTATTCATAAAGCACTTTGGAATTCTTTAGTATCTCGAGGTCATAACTGGGACAGATACGTTCCCTCAAAGAATTCTGTTTGTGCAAGCTTTTGAATTTTTATGAATTTAATGCAGGAGAGTGAGTGATGGATTACCTTGCAATGATATATGAAATGAGACAAAACTGAAATTATTATAGTGGCTCTAAAAGATATTGATATGGCAGAGAATTAAGTACAGTCTCTTCTCAGGGTGGTCAGTGGTGTCCACTCTATTAAATCAAATGGGCAGGAAATTAAGAAGCACCTCGCTGCATTCTCAAATACTTTATACATACCCAACTCACATATCCTTAAGTTTCTAAGATATATAAATCTATTTCAGTCTATTTTAATTGTGATTGCTTTGCAGGGGTGAAGGTGATCAGATAAAACATAGTAATGACACTTTTATATGTTGTTTTCAGGCTGGAAATTAAACCCAGTTGTGGGTGCAGTCTACAGCCCTGAATTCTATGCAGGTAAGGCTTGCCACTCTTGGTCTTTTCTACATGTGCTTTGCCTGCTAGTAAATGACGGGGTTTATAACATAATCAGAACCAACTCCTAGCAAGCTTTTAATAATCTGTGGGGGGGGGGCAGAGAAAACCAAGAGTTTTTAAGACTCTTTAATAATTAAAGGGGGGTTATGTGAGTAACCTGGTGGGATCTGCATGCAGCTCTGCCCCTTGGGACATTTCACAGAGGTGGTGCCCTAAAATAGTATAGGGACTTTGTTCCATTGCATGTTGAGTGAATGGTGAAGATCCTATGCCCATTTCTTTCCATATGCACAAATGTGGCTTTCTGTTACATATTTCTACCGGGGCTGCATTTCTTCTTCCCTGGAAAAGCAGAGAGTTAGTTTAATCATTTCAATAATGTGACAATGATTCAAAGTTGCCAAGAGAAGCTTATTTGGTAAACTAGAAACAAAATTAAGTTGTCTGTCTGGTTCCGTCAGTCACTGGGCCTCAGCTAGTTCACGTCTTTCTGTTTTGCTTCAAGAATATGTCTTCTCCTCATCCCTTCCATGATAAGCATTAAGTGTCCCTTAAAGGGGCAGCCGCCCTCCTGGAAAACTCAGCTAACTAGTCGGGGAGAAAGTAACCTAGCAGCATTGGTGGATGTGATGAGCACAGCTGTCCTGCCTATACTCTGAGGTGTTGGTGGTCATGAAGACTGCTCTGGACTCCTAGAACCCCAGTAGTAGCCTTTCCTCGTGGCTGTGAGACAGGGGTCTCTGGATGGCTTTTGCCTTTGAACAAAGTGGAATTGGTACCCAATGACCGTAGACCCATTCACTTAGTGTCATTGTGAAGGTCAGCCATGCTTCATTTCTTCCTGGGATGCCCAACTCTTGTAAATGGAAACATTTACCCTACAGGATGAGCAATGATCAAAGAAAACTTAGCTACTCTAACACAAAAAACCAATCTGATAAAAGTGAAAACTTTGGTAAATCTAGGGAAGATCAGGATAATACTGAATTCTGGATTTCAGGTGTGCAGTGTTGGCGACTGCTCTCCATATGTGAGTTTTGCCAGAAATCTGGATTAAGCTCAGGAATTCTACTATGGAGTAGCTGTGTTCATTCTTAAGAGTGAGGAGAGACTGGGCTATAAGGCTTCCCCTGATAATATCATGCACCCTACCTCCTGAGAGGGCACACAGCATGAGTAACATGGAACACCTGCCCAGAGAGCCCAAGCTTAAATTTTACCTCCCCTACTGGCCAGTGCTGTGGTGCGGGCAAGTTACTTAACGTCTCTGTGCCTCAGTTTCTTTATCTCTTAAATGGGGGAACGTGAAAGAAACACGTGGTGTGTATTAGAATTTAAGGGATTAACATTTGAAGGGTTGTTTACCCACTTAGCATCATATGAACGTTTGGTAAATAAAAACAAAAGTTCATGTCAGATGTTTGTGTCACAAGAGGAGATTAACCAAAAGCTGACTCTGCTAAATTCTGAGCATGCTGTTAGACTCAGAGATAGCTTATCCTAACTCATGAGAGGACTAGCCTAGGCATTCTTACAATGTCCATTTGAAGCAGTTAATTTCAGGACTTAGGGGTAAGATCATTTGTGCAGGGGCAGATGTAACTTGGCAGGTATGTTGGGGATATACCTTGTCCAAAGTTACAGATATACAAAGTATCCCAGATAGTCTGAGAGAGGAGCTAACTTCCACACATATACAGGCACAGCCTGAGGTCTCCCAGAGCTGGCTCAGGTAGGTAGCAGGTGCTCTGCACAAGTGTATGTGGACAAGTGTATGTTGACTCTTGACATGTATCTTAGTATAGGTTTTCTCCCCAGAGCTAAGGTCAAGGACCAGAAATGTCCCGTGGAGATGTCGGTATTGTCCAAGAGGCTCTTGTTCTTTATGTGGTGTGTGTGTGTGTGTGCGATTGTGTGTGTGTTATTCATGCATGTATGCATGCAGTTCGTAGGCACATGGGCACATATGTGTGTATGCAGGTGCGCATGCACAAATGTGCAGGTGTATGTGGAGGCCAGACATCAAATGTTTTCCCCATCACTCTCCACTTTATTTACTGAGACTGAGGTCTTTCATGTGAGCCCAGAACTCACCTATTTGGCTCATCTAGCTAGTCAGCTTGCCCCAGAGATACTTCACCTCCACCTCCTGAGTACTAGGGTTGCAATTTGGCAGATATGCTCACCTAGAATTTGCACGGCTGTTATGTGGATCTAAACTTCGGTACTCATGATGCTACAGCGAGTACTTGATCCACTGAGCTGTCTCCTCAGCCTCTGTCCCTTGTGATCCATCCTAATGGTTGCACTTGTCTTGGCTTGCCAGGAAAATCATGTCTTCTGGTATTTAAGAGGACAGTAAGACACGGGCAGCATTGCAGACTGGCACACACACAAGAATAAAAGAATTCATATTCCTTTTAAAGCACCAGAGCTAGTTATTCAAAGTGAGTCAAGTTGCAGCCTTGGAAGAGAGGTCTCTCAGCGATGGGGAGAGAGAAATTATGAGGGCTAATATTTATGGAATCTTTTCTGTGGGGCAGATACGGTTCTGAGCACTTGCCACACATGAATGTATTAAGTCTCTGTGGCAGTTTGCAAGTGAGAAAGGGAAGGCGCACAAGCTGCCTGGGCCCAGAGTCCGCAGCTGGTGTGAAGCAGGCCAGGTTTGGAAGTCAGTTTTCATCATCTCATAGTCCTTCACCACCAGGTTATGGGACTTCTTTCATCTTATTAATATTAGGACATTATTTCCTATGCTATGCCCAGCAGTTATGCCATTGCTCTGGGTCTAAGCCAGACAAGTTAAAACAGTAATACAACTGTAGATTATTCTAGCTATCATCACTGTCTTTTCCAAAACTACCAACATCACACCACCACTAGCAACAACACCACATTTAGGTGTACAAATTGAGTGTATGAGGAGTGTCTTTAAGGACTCCGAACAATTGAAAATCTCAACCTAAGAGAAATACTAGTCTGGGGATATTGCTCAGTGGCTAAAGTTACTTGCTTGTAAAGCCTACTGGCCGAGGTTCAATTCCCCAGTACCCTTATAAATCCATACAACATGTTTTCAAGCAAGGACACATGGAGGGCATAGGACATGGGAGCACACACCCAGCCTCGTAGCCAGTGCAGGAGGTTTGCTATGAGTTTAATACCAGCATGGGCTACAGAGTGAGACTCTGCCTCAAAAAAAAAAAAAAAAAAAAAGAAAAAGAAAAAGAAAAGAAAAGAAAAACAAGCCAGGCATGGTGGCGCACGCCTTTTATCCCAGCACTTGGGAGGCAGAGGTAGGAGGATTGCCGTGAGTTCAAGACCACCCTGAGACTACATAGTGAATTCCAGGTCAGCCTGGGCTTGAGTGAGACCCTACCTCAATAAACAAAAAAACAAAACAACAACAAAAAAAGCAAAACAAATAAATAAAAAGAAAACATATCACATGGAAACATAAATATTACTAGAGAAAGCTGAAGAGGGTTTCATACTGCCAGTATCTGGATTATCCTAGGGGCTCTATAGTTTTCATTCCACCTAAATGTTGATATATGTCCATGGAACAAGTTCAAGATACTCAAAAAACTAGAGAAAGTGTCAGTATCATATCAACACCCTAGAGCCATCCCTTTGAAGCACTGAAATGCCACAAACACGAAGAGTCTAGATGACGTGTAAGGCTTCAAGTTCCTGTATGTATGGAATGAGTCTGTACAGAGAGATGTATGAACATTAAACCCATTTTCACATCCGGATATCACCGTCACACATCTATATATCCAAGACTAAGACTTGAAGAAGCATTCTAAATTTTCCCAGCTACAAAAATTGTCTACATTTTTCTTGCTATTTTCCATATGTTTCACAAACTGAAATGAAGATCTTGTTATAGGTTTGCCTTGGGTATTTTGGAGGTTGGTTCCATATCTTCCTGAGACAGAAAAACAGACTTCCTGGTCATTTCTATCTATAACATGTTGTATTAATGACACATTTTATAATATCCTCATAGCAGAAACATTGATTTTTTCTGAAGTTTATACAGAATTAGCAACTCAGCCTCCAATTGTCTCTCGGAATGGGGCATGAAAAGTTCACATATTTTGTAAATTAAAATCAATATTTTCAATCTCTGCTAAAGGTAATTTTCCTAATTTAGTGGACTTTTCCCTAACATTTATTTTCTCTTTTAATTATAAAATGGTGGGATATTGATTTTCCTATAGAACCTTTTGATGCCCCCGTACAATGTTGTTGCTGACACAGGGTGGAGGAGGGGAGAGCAGTGGCCCTTTTTAATGAGTACCTTTAATTACTAGCTGAACAGTATTAATTTGCTTTGATAAATTATGACATTTGTGTGCTCTCTCTCTCTCTTTCTCTCTCCCTCTCTGTCTCCTGGAGGAGAACTTAAAAGCCATCTTAAAAGGTCCTTCATTGTGGATGCTCCCCCTACCCTCAATTTCTCCTCCAGTCATACTTAGTCTGAACTTTTGAAAATTCTTATTTAATGCCAGCCTGCAGAAGCACATATACATAAATCACCATATCCTAAGAACATATATAAATTTCCTCAAAAGGCAGGTGGGTGTACTCCAGTAAAGCTAAGCAGCATTGATTATTTTCCTAAATCTAATTATCTTCAGACCCCTTGAGGCTTAGTCTCGAGACAAATGACTGATAAGTCAATTAAGGCACAGATGGGTCTTGAAGATTTTTGACCGGTATGGATGGCCATCCCTTCTCAGGGTTTCAGTAAGCTTTGGGATGCTAAGTATATTAGAACGTTAGTAGACGTCTGCTGTTGTCGCCTTGCCCCAAGTTATTAATGTAAATTGAAGTAATATTTCTAAGAATCCAGAAGACAGAAGGCTCTTGATGTTCTTAAACCCTATCCCTATCAATGTGAGAAAAATGTTTTCTTTCTTCTAATAAAACATTTTTTTAAAAAAACGTAATTATTTCCAGCACTCGGGAGGCAGAGGTAGGAGGATCACCATGAATTCGAGGCCACCCTGAGACTTCATAGTTAATTCCAGGTCAGCCTGGACCAGAGTGAGACTCTACCTTGTAAAACAAAAAGAATAATAATAATAAAGTAATTATTTTTAGTGATAATATACCCAACATAATTGTTGACTTACTTTAGTTTTATGTACAAAGTTCTTGGAGCAATAATGACAAATTATTTTTTTTATTTGTTTTCAATTGCAAGTAAGATTCTCAGGGAAGAGCTTCTTCACATTGTCTGTTAATATTCTACCAATGGTGCTGTAAGATGGAAAAGCTTAACATGAGTCATAAGATGCACCACTTGAGCTCTCATACTTCCGTGGCTGGGCAGTTGCATTAGATGACCCCATGGTTCGTGATTGATAGAGACTGGAAGGGATCTTCTAATGAAAGGCAGATTGATGGTACAGTCAGGTCCCAAGGCAACAAAAGTAGTGAAGAGGGTGCTGCAGTTACTTTCCCATTTCTGAGACGAAACCAAACCAAAGCTGCCTGTGGCAGGAAGGCATGGCAGAGCAGAGGCTGGGCATCACATCTTGCACAGCAGCAAGAATGAGCTACTCTCTGCACACCCAGTGGACAGAGCTAATAAACCTCAAGGTCCACCCCTGGTGACCCACCTTCTCCAACCAAGGCTCCACCTATGAAATTGCGACCAGCTGTGGTCTGAGTACTCAAAACTCATAGTCCTATGGGGAGATTTCAGTCAAACTACCTCCAAGAAGCACAGAATGCCAACTGGAGGTCGACATGCACGTGGTACATGCATGTGTATCCATGGGCTTGTGCCCCATGTCCCAGAGATCCTGACTCTGCCTCTGTCTACACTGGGGTTACACCTGCACAGCCATGCTATTCTTTTTACATGTGTGCTGGGGGTCCAACTCAGGCCCACGTGCTTGAGCAGGTCTCTTACTTGCTGAGCCACCTCCTCAGCCCCTGGGAAATTAGTAGGACTTGGAGTAGTCGGGGAAGGACTTGGGGGAGGGGTCTTGGTTGATATGCTTCCTGAAAATAAATCTAATTTTGAGAGGGAGAATGAAATGATTCTAAAAGAAAGGCATGCCTGACTGCAAAGTCCCCCTTGACAAGCGTTCAGGTCTTAAGACAAGCTCATCTCATAGTCATCAGTAGGATCAGGGACAGTAATGAAGGCAGGAGAACTTCACAGCCAGTTGAGTAAAATAGAAACTTAAGAGATTAAGGTGAATGCTGAAGCCAGTGCCATCTGGAGTGCCCACATCAGTAGGAACCTGGCAGGGGAGCTGTGATAAGTTAAAGGTGATGGGGTGCTGGTCTGTTATCTCAATGTGAAGTTTAAACACAAAGAGGTGGGACATAGCTCTCTGTGATTGCTTATCTCAGAAGGGCAACTGTATTTGACCTCGGATTAGCTGCACAAAGATGCTGGGTTTCCATTGGAATTAGGCCTATGTGAACCACGATTCGCCTCAGAATTGGGTTAGAGTGAGGTAGATTGTGGCCCCCCTCTCTGTTCTACGTGCCCTTCTTTCTTTTTCTGCACGTGTGTGTGAAGCAGGTGAGCTGTGCTTATGGGTATTTGTATTTGTACACGAGCAAGGGCACATGTGTCATGGTGTGTGAAGGACAGAGGTTAATGTGTGTCTCCCTTAAACACTCTATACTTTATATTTCTTTGAGACAAAGTCGCTCTCCAATTAGTCTAGATTAGCTGGCCAGCTTGCTCCTGGGGTCCTCTGCAGCACTGGGATTGCAAGCACATGCTACCATCTGCCTGGCTTTTATGTAAGTGCTGGGTCCTTAAGCGTACACTGCAAAGCCTTTGCCCACTGAGCGATCTTCCTTGCCCCTGCCATAGAAGAGGACGATCTTCACGCTGATCTCACCTGAGCTGCTTTGTGATGTCTGTACCAAGGTGTAAACTCTGGAAGTTCTCCTCCCGAGTACTCACAGTCTCTGTGGTCTGGGTGTAAGGATACTTAGTCTTACTAGGCTCTCAAGGTGGGCTCAGGGAATCCTGGGCAACAAGCACGCCATGGAGGGTGCTACCTTCATCCCACGAAAGAGCGTAGTGCTGGTTCACAAAACCTGCCAGCAGTCAGTATTCAGGTAGCACCCTATGGCACACTTATTTTTACCCCCACACCCAGAGGTTTCCGTCTGGACTGGATGCAGAGTGAAGTCTGTGCAGAGCCATGCTTCATGAATGATGACCTTTGGCTCTCTGATGTTTTGTATAATTTGTCTGCCAAGTTCAAATGCAGTGCACTTCAGTGAACTTGAACCAGAGAATCCGGATTTCAGTCCCCAAGCAAAGGATTTTCAGCCCGGAAATGTTCCACTTCACAGGGCTTATCTTGTACATCTGCGTACCTTTGCCTTGTCTTCTGCTTGTAACTCGCTTTGCTTCCCCTCCCCCCACCTGTCTTATCAGATTTTATTCTGTCCCTGCCCACATTTGGCCTTAATTTTTATCTACATCCTTCTGTGGCCCACAGAGGGAATGCAGCTCATCTTTGATGGAGCCTGTGGGGTTTTTTGATCTTCAGATAGGATCAGTACTTGCTTAGATGGCAAAAAGAAAACATAGAAAAGAAAAAGAAATTACATTTTATATATAAATGCGCTTTCTGTGGCATGGGAAGTTGATCAGGGTCGCTCCCTCAAAGGCAGGGCATAGCAGGGTCTTTCTGTATAAGAAGCACCGTTCCTAAGCCACAGGTCAAGTTCAAATGTTGTTTAGAATTGTACTCCTTAGCAGTTACATGTTGCATGAACCCATACAGCTTAGCTGACATGACTCACAGCAGGATGATGCTTAGCAGGGAAGATCCAAAAATAAATAAACAAATAAAAAAGATCTGGTATAAACTAACACCTGCCACTTGCTTCCATTAACTCATCCTTTTTGAATTTTTGGTATGGGGGTATGCCTGTGTATGTATGGGGTGTATGTATGGGGGTGGGTGAGTGTGCATGTGCATGCAGGCTCGTGTGTCCTGTGCATACATGAGCTGATACACAGGCGGACTTTTCCATCACTTTCCTGTCTTACTTCTGTAACACAGAGGCTCTCAGTGACCCTGAAGCTGGCTGCTTTTGGTTAGATTGGTTGTGATCAGGGAACCCCAGCAATCCTCTGGTCTCTGTGGGCCCCTCAGCACTGGGGTTAGAGGCATGTGCAACCACGCCTGGATTCTCACATAGTTCCGAGAATCTAACTTGGGTCCTCCTGCTTGTGCAGTATTACAAGCATGAGGCCATTTCCCCAGCTTCTATTCTTCCTTTAATACGGGGTTACAGTATGAAGGTGAGGAGTGGTACCAAGTAACAGAGGAAGGCCCCATGTCTTCCTCCAAGTACCAAGTTTGGCAAAGTATATAAGGGGACACTGAACTTGGTGTATAGAAAAATGATACCTAATGCAACACACACACACACACACACACACACACACACACACACTTTCTCTGCTACACTGGAAACCAAATGGGTGATATCAGTTGGTCTTTGAAGGAAAAGTAGGAGTTCATCAGGCAAGAAAGTATGGAAAGATCACTGCAGAGGTAAGGCAGTTGTTAGAATCCAAAGACACTTCCCAACCTTTACTTTTAGGATCCATTAAGAAATGAGAGAGGGGTTGGGGGCTTGATCTTTATGTGTCATCCACTTATGGGAATTTCTGAGCCAAGTTGTGTTATTTTTCCCCAAAGGCTGATGAATATTAATCTTTTGAGATCAGAAGGCACATTCTACACAAGGGTTTCAAACAACCTGAAAATGCCCAGAGAAGAATCTGCATTGTGGAATTTCTTCTCCATGTGGTCAAAGAAAGCACTGTTAAAAACTGATCATGTGGGCTGGAGATATGGCTTAACAGCTTAGACACTTACCTGCAAAGCCAAAGGACTTAGATTAGATTTCCCAGGACCCATGTAAGCTAGAGGCACAAGTGGACGCATGCATCTAGAGTTCATGTACAATGGCCAGAGGCCTTGGTATAGCCATTCTCTCTCTCTCTCTCTCTCTCCCTGTCTCTCTCTCTCTCTCTCTCTCTCTCTCTCTCTCTCTCTGCCTATTTCTATCTCTCCCAAATAAAAAAATAAAAATAAATAAATAATCATGATCACCAATAAAAGCAAACAACCACAGTGAATTCCAGGTCAGCCAGGGCTGTAGAGAGACCCTACTTTGAAGTATTACAGAAAATGAAAATGGCCGGTAGGAACTCAACGCCTGCACTCACCACAGATCCTGGTCGTGTAAGAAAGGCTTTTGCAGGTGGAATCTCAAGAAAACCTATCCCCCAGCCACTGCTCACAGTCCCTGAGATGGAATTCTTGATGAGTGCAACTAGTGCCAACTCTTAAAATTTCCCATAAATCCCGTTTCCTTGTCCAGGCTCAATCTTTTCCTAGGGAAGTAAATTACCAGAGATTTCAAACATGAGGCGATTCAAGTGTTCAAGATGCTTTATGTGACATTTGTCCCCAGATTATAAACCATGCAGCACTGTCTACGTCTTTTGTTTTCCACTTTCAGCATTCTTTTCAGAAATGTATTCCTGTTTGCCCAACCAATTAAGTTGTTGTAGAAATAGAGACAAATTGGTCAAATATCCCTTCATACCCTCTAGGTGACTCATATGGTCTGTAAGTGTAAAGCAAAAATGGCCCATTGTTTTCTGAAAAGGCCCTGACTTTGATGAAGAAACTCACACTTGGCAAAATCCTGCTCAGATGAACTGCGTTGATATCACTTAATGTGGAACTTTCTGGAGCTTCCATAGAGCTGTTACAACCCATTACAGTCGAAATATTGGCTTATGAAAAATTAATAAGGCCAGTGGAAAATGGAATTCCATATCTACATTAGCTATTTATCCCAAAAGAAACAGCCAGAGTTAATTATACTGTATGCAACATTCTAATGAGTTTTTCATTAAACTGTATACCATTATGGAAACTAAACAAGGATTATTCAAACAATGATGCCAGCAGCTGCTATTTTTTGAGAGATTAAATTAGCTAATGGGTTACATATTTAAATCTGATGCAAAAGGTTAATCAATGTACACTTACCATTCTATTAAGCCCTTTATCATTTTAAGACACAAACACCCCAATATCACTAATGTTTTCTCCAGAAAAAAAAAAAGTCTATCTGTGTGTTTCTAGTGTTTCTTTGATGTATATGTGGTATGGTAAAAATTGAAACTCTATATATTAGCTCTCTGTCACTTTTACAAACTATTCCCACTATGGGAAATATCATAGCTGCTTTTATCCCATAGGGATTGATGAGTTGGTGTGTGTGTGTGTGTGTGTGTGTGTGTGTGTGTGTGTGTGTGTGTGATATTAAAGTCACTGTATCCAATTACATTTTGAGAGATCTAAAGGTGAAGTTTATTTTCTTCTTTCACCAAGAGTGGGGGCAGGATTGTATACCTAATCTCAGAAGGCTTAAAGAGGCAACTCAAGATGAATCTACCTCCATTCCAGAAAGACACTCAGTACATCCTAAAATAGTTTTGTGATCCCATATGAAATACAGAGAGGGGAAACAGGAGCTGCTCTGGGCATCTGTTCAGAGTCTGAGAACATTTTAGAGGCTGTTAGTCCCTAGGGGTAGAGGAGAAAAAGGAGGAGAGGGAGGGAAGGAAAGGAAAAAGAGATTGAGAAGAAAACACAGACAGAGGAGAGGAAGAAAGAGGTGACAGAAAAGCTAAGAGAGGGAAGAAGGGGGAGGATGAAAAGAAGAGAATGAGGAAGAAAGAGGGTGTGGTAGAGACAAGTGAGGAGGGTGGAGGAGAGAAAGGAGAGGGGGAGGGAACAGAGTATGAGAAAAACAGAATGAGGAGGAAAAGAGAAGAGGAGGGAAGAAGGGGAGAAAAGGATGAGGAAAACAAAGGAAGATAGGGAAAGGAAAGAAGAGAGAATGAATCAGTTAAGCAACCACTGGGTTTATGGGAAATACTTCAATTAAGTGAACTGATTTCTGATACAGCACAAGTTTAAATCTCTTTTTTCTCAGAAGAAGTCGCAAACTTTGATACCTTTAGGATCAGACTGTGAGACAAGTTAGTGCAGAGTGGCAGATTGGAGGGCACACGTCATAGACACAGCTACTGCTGACTTCTCACCTCTACTCATATTTGGCCCTGCCAGGTCGGAACATGGTTCGCCCCACTGTGGCCCAATCCCCAGCGCCATACTCAACACCAGACAGTCCTTACCACATGAAGCCTTCCACATTTAAGCGACTGTAATCAATTCCCATTCTCAAGGCATTGACCATCCTTTAAATTCTGTGTAGTGTCTGAAAGCTGCTCAGATTGTGACCCCTTTCTTTTTATAATTTTTTAAATTATTTTTTATTTATTTGGGAGAGACAGAGAGGGACAGAAAGAGGCAGATAGAGAGAGGGAGAGAGAATAGGCACACCAGGGCCTCCAGCCACTGCAAACGAACTCCAAACACGTATGCCCCTTGTGCATCTGGGTAACGTGGGTCCTGGGGAGTCAAGCTTCCAACCGGGGTCCTTAGGCTTCACAGGCAAGTGCTTAACTGCTAAGCCATCTCTCCAGCCCGTGAACCCTTTCTTAAATGAACAAAGTAAGAATGTCACAGTTCGAGAATCTCAATAATACTAATTACGCCTATTTTCATCATTGGTGTTGTTGACTGGTTGCTCTCAATACTTTTATGGAGTTCATCCCATCTTTATAATACTTGATAGAGAGTGAAATCTGTTTTATAATGGGAAATGATTCACTGAATAAGCTATTAGCTACACAAACACGAAGCCCCACCCACTAGGAAAGACGCAGGGCGCTGGGCGGCACTCTGACACAAAGGACATTATGTTTCACACTGGGACATGCAGTCCAACCCACTGACCAAGGTGTTCATGAGGGCTTGATGGTCCTCAGTTTCCACGGCCTGTGAAGGATTCCATCTCGAGGAAGCAGGTGGAAGAGGAGAGAGAGGACACTCAGCATTCTTCTCAGGCCCGTGCATGTGCACAAGGGCATGATCCGTGTACCCATCATATGAAACGCTACGTGCACGCACCAAAGAAAAAGAGAGAGAGAAAATTAAGTTTAGAAATATTCCTTGACTTGCCAAAGATCAAATTACATACAGAGAGGCCAGAAAACAAAACTTGGACTTTAAAATAAAAAGTCCTTAGGTTTTTTAGTTGATTAAAAAAAATGCTTTTACTATGTCCTGTATTGATACACTATCTTATGAAATATTAGTGTCAGCTTCCTGGATAAAGGCTAGGGGCATATCTAGAGGTGGTTGTTATTAGTGATATCACAAACAGTATGGGACATTACAACATTGACTTGTAAATGTTTTCTAAGAAGGCCAGATAGTACATATTTCAACCACTGAAGGTCTTCAAGTCTCTTTTACAAGCACTCATCTCCTGGTTTTAATACAAAATGAGCCATACACTATACATAAATGAGTGACTGTGGCTAGGTTTCAATAAAGCTTTATTTATACATAACAAAACAGAGCATATAAAAATATACAGTGGGCTAGATTTAGCTGAAGACAATAGTTTACTGTCACATGACTAAAAAGGATGTTATGAGCCAGTCATGGTGGTGCATGCTTTTAATCCCAGCACTTGGGAGGCAGAGGTAGGAGGATTGCTGTGAATTCAAGGCCAGTCTGAGGCTACATAGTGAATTCTAGGTTATCCTGGGCTATATAGAGTCCCTAACTCAAGAAAAGGATGTTATGAAAACTTCAGGTGGGAGAATCACCTCAAGTCTCTATGATCTTCAGCAAGACCCTAAAGCTCTTTCTGTCTCAATATTCTCAGCTATAAGATTCATATAATAATAGTAACTTTTCTGAGACAGGGTCTTACTGTTGACCCCTGGCTTGTGTGAGGCTCGTTATTCTACCACCATAGCCCCCCGCCCCCGCCTCCCCCGGGCCGGGCTAACACACCTGTGACACTGTGCCTGGCTGATAGCACCTGCAGTGCAGGATTGTTAAGACTGGGTGATTACCAAAGTTCAAGGTAGAGAAGGCCGTCTGGCCCCTCTCAGGAATGTGTAAGAAATTTCTGGAATAATTATTGATATTATGTTTCTTATCATACAAGATCAAAGATTTTCTCTTTAAGTCCACTGTTAGCCTAACATTGAAGGACCTATGAATAAAAATAGGCATTCTGATTTTAGACAATACTCGAGGTGAGATTTTTGAAATTGTTCCTGCAACTTTTCTACAAAAGCTAACTTTGTTTTTTTTCCAAATTAAGAAGTGAAAAGAAAGACAGGAAGTGCTGTGTTTCTTTATGAATATTGTGAAAATGAAAGCTGACAAAAATAAATTGGGTTGAAGGATTATTTAAATGGTAGACTCGCTTCGGGGGTCCCTTTAAATATGGAAATCTCCTGGTACAATTAACACAAGATTGGTTTATAAGAATTAAATATACATGCAACATTTCCTAGTAACATCTGTGCCTAAGTGGAAATATTTCTATGCCCTTCAGAGAAGAACATCATTTAGACTGATCTAAAAGCATTCACTATTCACTGCAGAAGAATACTTACATGAATAAGCTCAATGCCAGTTTGATATTCAAGACTGTGTCACTTCCGGGCAAAGGAGATGGCTCCATGGTCAATAGCACTTGCTGTACAAGCTTGATGACCAGGCTCTGGATCCCCAGCACCTGCAGAAAGCCAGTCACAGTGGTGCACGCACCTTTAATCTCAACGTGACCAGGGCAGTGGGAGGCAGAATCAAGAAAATCCCAACGCCTGTGCGCGAGCTCATCTGGTATTTGGAGTGGCAAATAACAGAGACCTTGTCTCAACCAGGTGGACAGTGAGAACCCATTTCCTGAGGTTGGCCCCTGTCCTCCACACATGTGCTGGGGCATGTGTACAACAGCACACACACACACACACACACACACACACACACACACACACCACTCACAATGTGTGACTTTAGAAGCAAGCACAGTCCATCGGAGCTATATCTGTCCCTCAGGAACAGTGTGCTTCCTCAGCTGGGACCTCCTGAGAACCTCCCCAAGGCCTCTGAGTCTAGAAGTTTGGGGCTTGTGAGATACCAGGTGGGGCACACACAGATGAGTGCCTCACTGGTCCTCAAGGCAGTGTCCGTTAGGAAGTTAGGGTATGACTCAGTCTGCTGGGGCTCCTATCACAAGGCACCGCAGATGAGATACCTTCAGTAACAGAATTTTCCTCTGTCTCAATTCCAGATGCTAACAGAGTATTGGTGGGATGGAGTCTCCAGAGGTTGCTCTCCTTAGCTGTTTACCACAGGGTCTTCCCTCTGTATGCTTGTGTCTAAAAGGGCATTAGTCATGTTCTATTGGGAAATATCTCTTAAAGGTCCTCTCTTAAAATATTCAGAGCTCCTGGAGTGTAGAATTGGACCATATGAAATTTCATGGCATGACATTCCTTCCATACTAGAGGATGGAGCTGTGCAAGTCTGCCTTAGGATGGGGAATGCAGAGGGCTAGCTTGTAGGATCCTGCTGATGTCAATTCTGTCCTTTCTTCAGCTGCCTGCATCTCAGGTGCCAGAGTTGCTTGCATTTAGCAGCCAGTTACTCTGTCTGTCTCAAGTGCTGTAGAGCAAAGATATCAATAACTTATATGCAAAACAGTACAAATGGAAAAGAACCATTGCACTCATGCCCACAGACATGCTTGGAATTGATCTCTGTAGCCATCTGTGCTTGCCTTTTAAATATAAGATCATGCCTGTGGGCTTCAGTTTTCCCAAAGGTCATCCATGGAGTCACCTGGATGATGATTAAAGATATAGATTTCGGAACCCCTGGATCAGACTCCCCCAGGATAGGATCTGGAAGGTGCCACCATTTAACACTCTGAGTGATTTTAAGCTCATGTAATAGTTTACAAGGCATTGACTGATGGTCTTAAGATTCATGGAACTGACTCTGCTCAAGTAGGGATCAAAACCTGGTTCTTCCATGACAAGGAGTCTTGTTAGAAGTCAGAGTCTTGGGATAGAGAGATGGCTTAGTGTTTAAGGTGCTTGCTTGGGAAGTTTAAGGACCTAGGTTTGATTCCTTAGTACCCATGTAAGCCAGATGCATAAGTTGGCACATGCATCTGAAGTTTGTTGCAATGGCTAGAGGCCCTGGCATACCTATTCTCTCTCTCATCTCTCTCTCCCTCTCCCCCTACCCAATAAATAATAAGTAAGAAGTCAAAGTCATGAGCTGGAAAGATGGCTCTGTGGCCTATGACTGCCTGAGTTCGGATCTCCAGAACCCACATACTCAGTGGGAGATGATCACACATGTCTGTAACCTCAGCTCTGTGAGGAAAGAGACTAGAGAATTGCTTGGGCTTGCAAACAGCAAGGATCAGAATCAGTGAGACTCCATAGCAAGGAAAAAGCCAGCAAGTCCTGCGTGATGGTGGGGAATACTGGATGTTCTCCTCCAGTCACTATGGGTAAGCCCATGGCATGCCGTAGGTGAGTACTCGAGACAACAAAGCCGCATGTATACAGGCACACCACACCACACCACACACACACACACACACACACACACACACACACATTATGCCACACCACACATACTACACAAAAAGAAAAGAAAAAGGCATCTATCCAGACCTACTGAATGGAAACCCTGGGGTAGCCAGTGCTCTGTATGTGAGCACTCTGTGGATTGGAATGATATGGGTGAATATGAAGACCCAGCGGTGCGGATGGTCACCCTTTTCTCAAAGTCCTGCCCCGGCTGTAAAGAAGTTGCAGATTCCTATTTCAACAAAGTGCCCATTTCCTAGCAGCTCATCACTTGTTAGTTCACTCGTGACTGCTCTCTGCCCTCTATTCTAATTGCGGGCCTGTGTGTGAGCGTTGACATGCATACACCGTGTCACCCATGTGGAGATCAGAGTACAACCTTGGGGAGTCAGTCCGCACCTTCCACCTTGCTTGAGACACACTCATAGCATTTGCCACTGTGAATGACACGCTAGCTGGCCTGTGAGCTTTGGGGGTCCCCTGGCTCCACCCCTCATTGCTGTAGGTTTGTTGAGATTCGACATGCGTTCTCATTGGGTCCACCTTCTGTGTGCTGTGGGGCTCCAAGCTCTCATCATCAGCCTTACACAGCCAGAAGGTGCTCTTAAACACTCAGCCATCACCCTAGACCGATTTCCCTACTTTCATTCATATATTTTAAAAGTTTGTAAGTTCATCTATATAACAGGAGAAAGAGGTATTGATAAAGTAAATAATGATTTGGGAACCCAATAGCTTATTTTTCCTCTAGAATTTGACGAAGGCTTTGGAGGGAAAAACACACACACATGGTTATTATTAGCCTTCAAAATTATTTTAAAAGGATAAGGACCAATATTATCTGATCTTTGTTTATAGTAAAGATGGAAAAATGCATTGTAAGAATTCCTTGGCAAATGTTATATGAAATTGTTTGTCTTAGTTACTTAAAATCAAAGTATTTTTAATGGGGCTGGGGGGATTGACAGCTCAGTGGGTAAAATGCTTGCCCTATAAGAATGAGGGCCTGATTTCAGATCTCCAGCATCTACCCAAATACTAGATATGATGCCGCACAGACCTACAACCTCACTGCTGGAGAGGAAGAGACAGGAGGATCCCTAGGGGAACTCGGGCTAGCTAGCCTAAGTGGATCAGTGAATTCCAACTTCACTGAGAGACCATGTCTCAAAAAATAAGATGGAGAGTGATTGAGTAAGGCACCCAGCAACAACCTCTAGCTCTCACATGCATGCACACACATAGGCATGCATACTCACATGATGCACAGGTGTGTTCCCCCACGCATACAGAAGCCCACATGCACATGAACACTGTGCATATAAACATAAAAACACTTTTAGCATTGATGACTCTGAGTACACAGTTTCTTTAGTTAGCCCAGCAACAGATGGCAGAAAAACAAAATAATTTCTTCTTTCTTCTTTTTTTTTTTGCCCAAGTCATCATGGTAAGATCTAAGAAAATTGGTTCTAGAACAGCTTAGTAATTTAAATTTATTGATTTCACTGAATAATGTAGCTAGTTGCATAGGCCAAAATTTCGGTTGGTATTTGGAGTTATGCCTTTGTTACTTTTCTTGGTTTCTGATCATAGGAATCCTGTAAAGGATAGTGTATTGGGGTGATTCCATGGACTACATGGAGACTGAACATGTGTCCACAACCTCACCCCCAGCATGCTCCAGAGGAGACATTGAAAAGTGCCAGCTGAGCTCCACGAACAGAGGGACCAAACTCAGCCAGTGGCCTGTGGGGTCTTCCTGTCAGGCCCTTTTATGCCAGTGCATTCTCCTTTACCAGGCTGAGTGATAGCAGATAGCTGTGTTCTCATGTGGCATGGCCAAGGTCTGTGCTTGTATGCAGAGCATGTGGCACTGAGGCCTCAGATACACACTTTATACACTGTGGTTTGTGATGATATGTGTGTCTGTTTTGTGGATCTCAATGGAGAAAACATCCTTCCCCAAATATACTAGTATGTCTTGGGATAATGACATGAATTGACTGGCCCAGTGGCTAGGCATATGGGATGCCCCCTTTGATTTTTAATTTGTATTTGGAATCCAGTGGTGATAGGAAAAGGCCTCCTCACTCACAGGGATGCACGCTCATCTCACACTGGACGGACACTGGGAAAGGACCTTTACTTCGGCTTTCCCATCCTCTATGCAAACTTGATTGCTTGGAAGTTGCAACAGCTACGTTCTCTTTGCTGGGACAAAACACTGGGCCAAGAGCAGTTGGTGGGAGGGAGAGGGTAATTTCAGCTTAAAGTTTTGAGGGGACATTTCTTCATGGCAGGGGAAGCACCAACAAGAAGTAGTCCAAGTGAGCTATCTCTGTACATTCAGTGGGATGAACTCATAAACCTCAAAGTCCACCCCCAGTGACACACCTCCTCCAGAAAGGCTCCACCTCCCAAACTGCCACCAGCTGGGGACCAAACATTCATGATGCATGAGGCTCTGGAGGCTATTTCACCCAAACCATCACAGAAGTGTAACCTGGGTGCCTATCAGAAGCCTTGTTGTCTGACTTCAGTTGATTCTTACTCTTTGAGGTTCATTAACTCATGGGGTGAGAGGAGGAATAAGGCTGGTCTCTGAGCCTTTTATAATCAGAAGCACCATGGGGGGAGATGTTCCTTCAATTAGAAGCAGGAGGAGGAGGATGAACAAAGCCAATCCCTCCAGTTCCCAGGAAGCAGAGAAATGGCAGCAAAGTCAGGAAAGGTACCACCTAGCCATCAGCAAGGCTTCCTGGCAGGAGCAGTGGCACCCCATGCCAGAAGCTGCAGGTCTGAAATGGCAGTGTTGGCCTACTGACTTAAAACTAGTTTCCTTAAATGAGGACTGACAGCAAGACAGAAACCCTAGATGCTTTCCCCTTCCTGTCTCACATCCCTTCCCAGCTTTTCTTTGATTCTCTGAGTCAGGAATGACTCTGTCATGCAGTGTCTCCAGATGAGCAAAAGGAGTTTGATGCCACTGAAGGACATCACCCTGGCTTCCCCTCACCCAGCTGCAGGATCCCACAACATGCCTGAGAGCATCCATGTGGCCATCTTCCCAAAACTGGTGAAGCTTGTGGTCCTCCGGGTGATGTCACAAGTCTGGGGACAGGCAGTTGTCACCCTCCTGGGTTACTACAGTGCAGGTATAGTCATCAATGTTCCAGGAAGCAGGTTAAAGACAGCTCAGGCTTCCTGCTAAGTGGGATGACTTAGCCTAGAAAGTACTAGGAGGGGATCAGCAGGTAAAGTGCTTGTTGTAGAAGCATGAGGACCTGAGTTCAGCTCCCCAGAACGCATATAAAATGCTGGATGTTGTGGGATACACCTATAACATCAGTACTGGGGAACTGGAAACAAGAAATTCATGAGGCTTACTAGCTAGCTAGCCTAAAATTCGGTGAGCTCTGGGTTCAACGAAAGACACTGTCTCAAACAATAAGAGCAATTGAGGAACACACTCACTGTCAATGTGTACCTCCAGCCTCAAGCATATGTACATAGCATATCCACACACATCTACACATGCATGACCTTCACACACAGGTACACGCATCCATGAAAAAATAAATAACCAGGAGAGAGAAGGAATCTACAGTAACTAGCTTAGAGATAGCTTATGACTGCACACTTGAGCTCCAAGCAGACACATTCCCCACCATAAACAACAGACCAGAGAAGGAACCTTTTAGAAAAGTTGGTCAGGAAAAACAATTTTTAGCAATGACAAAAAGAGAGCATTTTTGAGGATGTCTTATAATTCAACTATCCCCTTTAGTCCCTCCAAGGGTCAGGTATTTGGCTAGGGGCTAAAAGGATGTGTAGAATTTGGCTGTGATCTAACAGATTCTGCAAGGAAAACCCATATGTAGATAGGACAAAGAATCTGCCAGGGGGATTCAAAAGAATATGAGACCATAGAACAAAGAGTAATTAATTTACTCCTGGTGAGTGGGACTAAAAGAGGTCACTTTTAAACTATACGGAAGGGTGACAGGGAAAGTCAGTTCCTTAAGAAGTTGAACTCTATGCAATTACCAACATTCAATCCTGTTTGAGATGAAAAGGTCAATTTCATCTGATTTAACTTAACCCTAAGAGCAGAGAGGGCATAGAGAGCGCTTACCTCTTCCTCTGCCAAGTCTGCTCAAGTGGCGACATTTGCTTAGCCACCAGGACCTGTTGCCATCCTTTACTTCTGGTTGTAGATGTGGGTTCACCAAAGTTGGAGGTAGTCTCCCATAGGGGTAGGGGCAGATAGAAAAATCAAGCCAAGGGGTTCACTGAGAGGCTCCATGTATGCTGTGTTAGGAAGCACTTTAGCCTTACAAAGAGTCCTTTTGCGGCTGCTTGGGCTATTTGTACCCTATTAACTACTTACTTGCTTTATAAAACAAATGTCCATTAACCACCTCTGCCCCCCAAAGGCAAGTAGGTTCCATGTTCTATGCATCTTTGTCTTCATTGAATTCAAAGCTTTCCTTTAAACAAAGGTCACACTGCAGGAAAGGAACTTACTGTAAGTACTCTGCAAATTGAATTAAATTGGGGTATAGATGTTTTTAGGTAAAATAAAAACCAGGGCTAATGACAGTATAGATTTTATTTTACAATGGTCAAAATTGTTGTATAAAGATTTCTTTTTTAAGTACTAAGAGAGTATTCAAAGTTACTCCACACAAGCTCCTCAGGATCCTTAGCCTAGGGAGAATTAGGGAAGCTTCATTACTTCCTGCCAGGGCCAGCTTCTTTAGACAGACTCTGTGTTGAGTCCCAGTAGAATTCCACAAATTGCACTGAGCATATTGAAAGTTGACCCAAGGATTTTAACTTCAAAATATGGAAATGTACTCTGGATGTGTTTTTACTATAATTACATGGTTTTCCTGTGGCAATTTAGGTACCTCAAGAAACTTCAGATCTTACTTTGAAAGCAGTCTTTAGCCAAGGTTGTACAGAAGGGAATGGTTGGGGCATTGTCTCCATGTAGGAGATTTGGATTTGCAGCTCTCTTACACACATCAGAACATGAATTTCACTATAAGATTTTTAAAATTGTATATATATATATATATATATATATATATATATATATATATATATATATGTTGTATTTAATTTTGAGAGAAAGAGAATGGGTGTCCCACGGCCTCCAGCCACTGCAAGCAAACTGCAGATGCATATGCCACCTTGTGTATCTGGCTTACGTGGTTCCTAGGGAATCAAACATGGGTTCTTAAGCTTCACAGGAAAGCATCTTAACTGCTGAGCCATTTCTCCAGCCCCCTCTGTAAGATTCTTAAAGAGAAACAAAATCAGACACAAGACCTCTGCAGAGTCACCTGCCAGTATTTATTCACAGATGATTAGTTGCCAAGGGGGCAACTGGCTGTCTTCCTGGTAGTAGCTGACTTTCCAGTGGCTGACTTTAGATCCTAACCATCTTTATCATGGGGTGTTTACTCATAGCTAGTTTTCTGTTGAGACTGGAAATGATTCCTAAGGATAAGTTAGACCACAAGAAGACTCTTGGGTTGTGATGAACTCTTAAAGTGAGTAGAAAGAAAAAACATCAGTTTAGCAAAAGTTAGTAGTGACTGGGCGTGTGGTGTACTGATTACTACTAAGCTAAGCTCATTTACCTTCACCCAGGACTATTGGAGGGAAGAAGAAGTGGGGTTGTTCATATCCAGCTATTTAGCATAAGAGGTGTAATAGAGGCCTTTCCTTCCGGAAGACCATCTGTCTCCAGTGGGCTACTACTTGGGAAAAGAATTACTGCTAGGCGTGGTAGTTAGGCAAGGAAGAGATGGGTTTTGGATTTTAACGCAGTCGTTGTGTTAACCTAAAAGTCATCTTTTAAGAGAAGCAGATAGAAGTGCAGTGTGGGGGAGGGCTCTCAGAGCTCTTCCTGGCTGTCAGGAGCCTGGCTCAGCACTGAAGCAAGGTGGTTAGTATGCACTGCTGTCTCCCCTGCCGCTGTCTGTGGGATTCTGACATTGTTGACTTTGGTAGAATATACAAAAAGCACTGTAGACCCTTCCATAAAGGGAGACCCCAAGGGTAGCTGTTCCCAGGGTGCACTTGTAAAGTCAGCTTCTTTCCATGGGAGATTGCTTTTTCATAGCAGAGGTGACAGGAGAAGTACCAAAATAAGTGGGGAAACTGACTTTACCCAGCCAGGAAAGTGGCCACAAAACACAAGAAGGCATGTCCAGTATCCCTTGTAGATTAAAAAATCCTTCAGAACTCCCCCTTGTTCTTTGCAGTCTTTGAGTCTGGACTTGACAGCGGCCAGAGAGTGGAGCTGAGGGATATGCCTCGCCCCGCCATCCTCGGCGTGGGTGTTAGAGCCTGAGGAGATGTCTCAGGTCTCCACCGATCTTCCCTGCTGTAAAATTCCACTTTGCAAGGATAAGCTGGGTGCCCTTTGCTTTAAATCAGGTAGAGACAAGTTTCACTGCAGTGTCCTGCCATGTGCAGTTCAGCTAGGCAGATGCTGTGCTGCAGTGGGAGGTGGGGAGCTCCTGAGAGACACCCCAGAGTTACCAGGCCAATCATCATCTCCCCTACCATCCCAGGGACATTCATCCCAGGATGCATTCATTTCTGCAGTACCTTTTTCTATTCTGCCCCTAACAAACCAATGTAATAAGCTGAAGTTTTGTGGATGAACAGTTATCTCTAATCACAGCCACAGCCATGCTTATCCTTTATTGCCCGAGTGCTACTTGCCAGTCCCCCCACCATGGGACACCTTTTGGAGGTAGGTATAATTTACCCATCTTCCAGACAGGAATGCTGAGGCACAGTGACTTACTGAGAACACACAGCGAGCGAGTGTTTGAGTATGGTGTACTGTCAGGTCCTGTCTGATAATATCTTTCTTTAAAAAAAATATATTTATTTGTTTATTTGACACAGAGAGAGAATGGGTGTGCCAGGGCCTCCAGTCACTGCAAATGAACTCCAGATGTGTGCGCCCCCTTGTGCATCTGGCTAATGTGGGTCCTGGGGAATCAAGCCTGGGTCCTTTGGCTTTGCAGGCAAATTCCTTAACTGCTAAGCCACCCATCCAGCCCGGATATTTCTTCATTTCCCTTTTGTGAATGCCGTACTGCTGTCTTTGTTAATTTGTATCTTCAGCTATAGACCCTCCTCATATCCCATATGAAAAGTGATGATGCTCTCGGTGGGCTAGGCACCGGGTTTCTGCAGATCCCTTTGACTAAGACAGGGGCCTCCTGTGCTCTGGGAATGTAGCTGTTATTTCTCCTCCTTTGCTTTCCTGGTTTGTGTTGCTGTGATCTTGGGTGTTGCATGGCTGTTCCCAGAACCCGATACCATCTCTTTCTCCTCTCTCTTGTAGGCACGGTGCTGTTGTGCCAGGCCAACCAGGAGGGATCTTCCATGTACAGTGGCCCCAGTTCACTTGTATATACTTCCGCAAGTAAGCCCACAGTTGTGGCCTTCTTTATGTTTTGTGATTTTTTTATATATGTGCACACACACACCACACACACACACACACACACACACACACGAGTTCAATCACCTTCCTTACATGTAAGTTCCCCCTCTCCTGTGGCTCTCTACAAGGTAGAGTGGACTGCTATGAGCACGTATGTTTCCCCCATTGCCTTAGCAACCAGATTCCTCTGCTCCCTCCCATCTCCATTCCTCCTTCACTTCCCGTAAGTCTCCACCATCCTTTGTTAGATTTTTTTTTTAAGAATTGGCTATAATGATGGAGTATGGGAGATGGGTTGGCCCGTGAGGTTAGGGGAAGATATAAAGTCTTATTAAATATGTTAAGCTGTCCAAACATCCCCCACAGCCTGGCAAGAGTCTTGATTAGTCTCCTTAAACTTGAAGACCTTGCTGTAGAGAAAATGTGACCAGATAGAGATTCCTTTGCCTGGTTCCCTGTCCTTTGTCACAGTAATCTGCTGAGAAGGAGAGAGAAAAATGTACGTTCTCCTCATTTAACTGGGAGACAGCGATATGCCAGTGCTCTATTTAAAAATATGAGTGCCCTGCAGCCATTCCACCCTGAGCATGCCCAATTTCATCTCATCTAGGAAGCTAAGTAGGGTTGGGCCCAGCTAGTTCTTGGATGGGCCATAAAATGTAAGTGTGTGTGTATGTGTGTTCATATACCTATGCATAGCATCAAGAGCCAGATGGAAGAAGTAAAAAGTTGAACTTGGAGGGTGAATCACAATATGGATAAACCAAAGATTCCCTGCCAGGGGGAGAGAGAGTTTCCTCCCAACACCTTTCCCATAGCAGCTTCCACAGTAAACCTGCGCCTTGTTCCTCGTGGTCTCCTCCTCTTCACAGAGGCCGCTGTCTGCTCCACAGTGTATGTGGTCCTGTGAGACTCCTGAGCCTTAGTAGGGTCAGCGGGCTTCGGAGACTGGCAAATCCTCAATGTCATGTGAAACCAGGCATCTCAATTCCCACAACATGAGGTTGGGATAAAGTAGAACACTTGTACCAGGCGTCAAACTCCTAATGCTGACAACACTGGGGTTTGCAGAGGTCTGACATTGGTCAAATGCAGGGTATTTTTCTGTGTCGCTATATCTAACCCTACTGTCAAATAGGGGTTCTTTCTCAATGGGGGTAAACAGTCCCATGCAAGCCATCATAAATGTGTGCACCTGTCTCCTTGGATTGCATAAGGTAGAGTGGACTGTCATGAGCTGCCAAGGTTCTCATACCCAACCTTGTTCAACCCTCTCCACACCCGCTGCAGGTGGGTACCATAATGCTTTCTTTCCAGCTCAAGAAGTGGGGCAGAGAGGCGGCTCTGATAAGGGCAGTCACTTACCCAGGGTCACATGCACAGCCAGTTTGATTTTGAACCTGAGGGAATTATTCAACCTTCAGATGCATGTGTGGATCTACAAATATTTTCCAGAGGAGAGTTGATACTCTGCTCTCTAGAACTGTCTAGAACGACTTCTCCTCTAGGGCAGTGCTGGAGTGCCTTCCAGGCACTGACTTGCTTTCGTTGCTGTCGCGATCCTCAGCCATACAGCGTGAGTTGTCACCATACTGGCAGCATGGCCCTTGGTAATCAGATGGCATGTTTCCACTTCTCTTCTGGAAGTGGACCAAACACAATTTCAGAAAGTGCACACGTGGAGACATTTCACAAAATTTCTGTAATGAAAGAGCTAGTGATGTTATTGTTTAACTTCTGTCCACACCCCAGTTTCTACAGGGTATTAAATAGAAATGTATTATCACACAGAGTCACATGAGTGGTTAACAAACCCTCAAATATTAAAGCCCCCTTTAATGTTAAAAGTACAAAGTATCTTTGCCATATTATCACATACAATACAGTTTTTAATTTTTTAATTTTTATTTATTTATTTTTTATTTGAGAGCAACAGAAAGAGGCAGAGAGAGAGAGAGAGAATGGACGCACCAGGGCCTCCAGCCACTGCAAACGAACTCCAGATGTGTGCCCCCTTGTGCATCTGGCTAACGTGGGTCCTGGGGAATCGAGCCTCGAACCGGGGTCCTTAGGCTTCACTGGCAAGCGCTTAACCACTAAGCCATCTCTCCAGCCCCAAATATACTTTTAAATAAATTTCAAACAAAAGCTTATTTAAAAAACTGCAAAATCTTCCCAACTTGCTTCCTTTTTAAAATTACATCGTCAGTTGTAACACCTGGACCTTTTTTCCATCTTATTTTCACTGACCATCCCTGCAGTCTTTATAAAAATATGTTAATGCCCTTTTAATAGGCTGTTGTTTAATCTGTTATGCCAACTGTCAAACACTTAAGTTCACAGCAACGTTTGATTTATTTGAGAGAGAATGGGTGTACTAGGGCCCCGAGCCACTGCAAATGAACTCCAGACTTACGCAGCACTTTGGACATCTGGTTTTATGTTGGTACCGGGAGTGGAACCCCGGGTCTTTAGGCTTTGAGGCAAGCGCCCTAGCCACTGAGCCATCTCTCCAGCCCTCTATAGCTAATCTCGTTTCTGAGAATATATCTCTCATTGCTTATGTGATGCTACCCTGGTGGCCTCCTGAGCAGAGGCGCTCAGGGAGTAGTTGTGGGGAGGAACTTGGGTTGCTGCCCTTCTTCCATGGGGACAGCAGCAGTGCCTTGGGGCTGTAGGCAAAATCTGTTTACCCACCCAGACGCACATAGCTGAGGCTTCCTTCCTCTGTCCTGGCTTTAATCCGGCTGTCTGCAGCTACCTGGAATTGTGTTTTCTCTCACCAGAGGAAGGTTCGCATTCTAGAAAACAGCCACGTGGGTTCTGCCTGCACACGCACGCACACGGCGACCCAGGGTCCCCGTCCCTCCCACATCTGCTTCAGTCACGGTGGCGAGCCCCACTTCTCTTTCAGATCTCCGGGTACAGCCTTACTTCTGAGCAGTGTTTCTGCATATCCGTATAAAAAAAAAAAAAAATTGTTTCTTTTTTCGAGAAAGAGAGAGGGCGCACCAGGGCCTCTAGACACTGGGGAATCGAATCCGGGTTCTTTGGCTTTGCTGGCAAGTGCTGAGCCGTTTCTGGAGACCCGATATCCTCTCCTAACCATGAAAACCTATGTGTCCTTGCTTTTGTTTGGCAGCTGTCTTATTGAGAAAGGTGTGTGTCAATGACACCTTTCTAAGTTGATTCCTGTGTGTCTACCAAATTTCTAAGTTGGTTCCTTTTGAGATTACACAATTTTAAGAGTTCTACCCTAATTTTAGGTGGCCCTAGCTGTTTTAGAATTAAACTGTCCATATTCCTAGGTAAATAGATAATCATCTGTAAATAACACTCTTAGATGCAGTAGGAGAGATGGATTTTAAAGGAACCTTGCTGGATGGGTCTGTAATGAAAAATAATTCCTACTGAAGTTACTTGCTTTTGAACATGTTCTTTTTGCATCATGTTTCCTTATCAAGTGAATCTTCATAATGTGACCCAAGACACACAGAAACATCAAAAGCAAGATTTTTACTCAGGACTTTATGTCAGTACAACTTTGTCCCTATCTGACCCCAACTATTGTACCAGCTTAAAACCCAGTTCAAATTGTATCACAGGACATTGTAGACCCTCTTATATAAAAATATTAACTACTTTCTTTCTTTATTTTTTTAGGACAGGGACATAATTGTCTTTTTTTTTTAAAAAAAATAACTTTTTATTAACAACTTCCATGATATAAAAAATATCCCATGGTAATGCCCTCCCTCCCCCCACTTTCCCCTTTGAAACTTTATTCTCCATCATATCCCCTCCCCCCGTTCAGTCAGTCTCTTATTTTGATGTCATGAAGTAGTATTAGCTACTTTCTATCAAAATCCAAATCAGATTTTTTAAAAAAGCACTAGGAAATGAGGCAGGGTACGTGGCCTGCTTACTCTCTACCTACATGACTGCCAACACTGTGTGGCTGTGGGGCGTACACATTGTCACTATCAGCTCTAGGCAGAATTCACAGGATGGGACAGGTAACCAGAGTTCTGCCTTTGGAGCCTGAACTGCCAATATGTGACCATTGCTTCCATGAAGGAGAAAACCGTCTTCTGACCGGGTAATGCCTCAAGATTACCTTTTTCTGCCTTCTGATAATAAATGGAATACAATTTGGTTTATTGTCTTGTAATTTTATGGCATATTTTGACATTAGAATTTCACATATGTTCATTGGAAACAAACATACATGTAATTGGAATTTTAAAGTAATTTAAATTTTAAAGTAATCCATGTGCCTCCCAGGATGCGTCCTTGGTATTTTTCACTTTTGTGAAGTGAATAGTTGATTGTTCTAAGCCAATCTCCTTCTTTTCACTTCCCCCATCAAGTCTGTAATAAATTTCTCACACAACACTGCTACCAAGTCCTCAGTTACAATTCCACCTATAACATGACTCGATCCATTCCAACATGCTCCTCTGTAATGACATGTTCTCTCGGCCTTCAGGGTTGGAAACTGGAGATAACACCTCCATTTGCTCTTGTATTGATGGACATAGTTTATAGTTAATTGCCAATTGGACTTGGTCTCTATAAATTACAATATATTTTTTTCTGATTCTCATGTTATTTTTATTATCGCTCTTAGTAAAAGGCATAGATATTGAAAGCATATTTCCTGTTTTGGTCACCTGACTTTGCTTGAATGCTCTCATACCTTTTTAGTATCTGTCTTTTCTCTGGCTGTCAGTTATTCGTTTCATTGCAAATTACAAAATTCCTGTCAGGATCCTGTTTGTGTAGTACCACCACAGTCTGCTTGAGCCAACGTAGCAGGCACATTTTCTCAGTACTCTGGGACATAAAGTCCAAAACCAAGGTGCCAGTATGGCTGCCTACTAAAGAGAGACCTCTCCCGGCTTTGCAGGTTGCCACCAGTTCCCTGTGTCTTGACGTGGAAAAGAGAGCAGGCAGGTGCTACCCCATGTTTCTTCTAGGACACTAAGCCCACCTTGAGGACCTCACCAAAACCTAACTATCTCTCTGAGGTCCTGTCTCCAAAAACCATCTCATTGAACAGTAGGATGTGACCATTTGAATTTGAGGTGAGAGGAAACAATTCAGTCCATAGAAAGTACCTCAATGTAAGGGTACAATATTTACCAAGAGGTCAAAGATGCATTTTTCAGGAAAAAAAAAAAATCTAGTTCCATAAGCTTCCAGTGCAGAGAGGTGTTTTCATAGTTACAGGATGCCACAGCTGTGTGTTCAATCCGTTTGGGAACACATCTTAAAGTAAGATAAGTGTTAGAAATGAAACATTCACCCTTTTCTTTACTCCACTAAAGCATTGAAGTTAATGTTATGAAAATGCATAATCATAATCGGCGCTGGCAAGATGGCTTTGCAGTTAAGGCACTTGCCTGTGAAGCCTGGGGACTCCTGTTAGACTCTCCAGGTGGCACGCAAGGTCACACACGCACACAAGGGGGAGCTCGTATATGGAGTGTGATGTCAGTAGCTATAGGCCCTGACACGTCAATTCTCTCTCTCTCATAAAAGAGGCAGTCTGTTAGGCTTGCCCCCAAAACAATGCATAATCATCTCCTCCTCCACCCTCTTCTATGAAGCTCAAGGGTAAGTGGTCACGGCATCCTTTTAACTGGTACGTCACTGGCAGGTTTTATGGGCGCCCCTGTGTGGAATGCATAAATCAGTTGCACTGTCCAGTGTTCAGGACCTGATTGGACTCCCATCAGTTTCTGTAATTGAAGGAAGGGCCTAAATTTCTCACAGATTCCTTCTTCAGCTATGCAACAGAGAAAGTGTAAGTAGACTGCACTGAGTTCTTAGAAAGTGCGGGAACAGCTGGGCGTGGTGGTGCACACCCTTAATCCCCGTGTTCACCCAAGGGGCTGAGGGTGGAGAACCAAGTCACACTGAGGCCAGCCTAGGGCTATAGAGATCCAGGCCAGCCCGGGCTAAATTGAGACAGTGTTTGAAATACACACACACACACACACACACACACACACACACACACACACTCAAATGTGCATCAACAGGACATCCTGTTACTGAGTTACTGACACATTGGTTTACAGAATGATGCCCTCTTTCTCCCTCACTTGATAGCAACTCACTTCTGGTGCCTCTAAGATAGCTTTATGTAATCTTTTCCTGGAAGAGTGGCTTCAAATACCCAGTGCTGAGACTAAGATGAATAAGTAAGGCACTCATACAAAATGTAAAGTGCACCAGAAAAGTAATCCAAGAAAAGAATGTTTTAATGCACTATTGTTTAAAGTAGAAAATGAATGGGAACAAATACATGATGAATAAATACAATTTTTTTTCCATAGAGATAAGATAGGTTTTTTTTTTTTTTTCATTTTGGAGCCTATGGATTCAGTATAACTTAGTACCATACTCCTTTATGTGAGCATTGAACCTTGTTTGTTATTGAACTTTCTTTTAGAAAATTACATGAAAACCCGACTTACCTTAATTATTAATTTGGGGAGTATTCACATTCTAATGTTTGCACTCAAGGTGAAATCCTAGTTGGCCTTGCCCTTCTTCTAGACCTGAGATAACGAGACAGGTGGGGGTTGAGGTGGGCAAGGAGAAACGGCTCTCAAGCCCTTGCTTAAACATCAGGCCATTGCCAAGCCCTTCCCCTGGGCTTCCTCACACCTCTCCCAAAAACACTGCTTATGATGTTCCCTTCTCTCACCAGGAAACTCAGTCTCAAAGGGCTGAAGGAATGTGTCATCAACTCCATAATTTCTCTCACAGCCTATTTGAATCCCAAGCCCATAGAAAAAACATGCAGGACTCTTCTCAAATGCAGAGTAGGGGTGGAGAGATGACTTAGCAGTTGAGGCACTTGCCTGTGAAGCCTAAGGACACACTTTCAACTCCCCAGACTCCACATAAGCCAGATACTCAAGGTTGCACATGTGCACAAAGTGGTGTTCGCATGTGCAGTTTTTGATGGCAGTGGCCAGGGGCCCTGGCGCACCAATTCTCATTCTCTCTCTCTCTCTCTCTCTCTCTCTCTCTCTCTCTCTCTCAATAGGCTGGTCCGTTGGGCTTGCCTCAAAAAAAAAGCATCAGAGTAGTAGTGATGGATGGAACTCCAGAGCATCTGTGATTGTGTAAAGGTTATGCTTTCTCCTCCCTATCACCTGATTTTTGGAGGAGCAGGGGTTTTTGTTGTTGTTCTTGTTGTTGTTGTTGATTTTTGTTTTTCAATTCTGGTAAGTCTGACCAGAGCTCAGCACAGCTGCTCTTTACAAAGCTGTGGCTTTTATAACCATGTGATGTCTCTTGCTGGCAATCAGCTATACTGTTGCAGCTGAAAGTAAGATAGACCACACTGCAGAGAGCCAGTGGACTACCCACAGTGAAGCACAGGGCCTAGGCTCCAATAAAACTTTATTTACAAAACAATCTGCTGGCTGGATTTCGGCACTTGCTCTGCTCCCCAGCCTCTCTCTAATTCTATCGTTCTCATTTGCAAAGGCAAGACAGGACAGGTGCCTAGCAGGAGGTGGGGGGGGGAGGTGGAGACAAAAAGACTTCCATTAAATGTCCTCACATAACCCCAGCATTCTGCGTCACTTTATAGCATTTAAACACGTTTACTGTGGAATAAACAGAATGCTACTCGTCTGTCACAGTTAAAGTAACACAGAGACACAGTGACCACCACTGACTGGACCTCACAACAAATGGGGGTGCTCTTGTCTTCTGCCTAAGTCCTACCTCAGTCTCTCTAGGCAAAACGATGAGATGCCATTACTCTTCCCAGGATCCTTTGCTCTCTGTCTGGGAGTCCCTGTTTCCTGCCCCAGACTTCCACCACCTCCTGCTTTAAAACATCCTTAGAATTGGGTCCTTCTATAGGATCAGTCTGTCTGTCTGTCCACAGGCCAGTGTTATGGTGGCAGCACCCCCCTGTCCTCTGATGTTTTCTTTTATCTGTTACTGCTTTTTTCAGAACTTTGGCTGGGGAGGGAGGGAGACGGATATGCGTCACTTCATTGAGCCGTTCACAGTCACTTTCTGTATGTCAGGAGCCATTCTGTGTACTACAAATATGCCACAAACAAGACACCAGCAGTTGGCCTCCATCGTACCATGTTCTTGGAGATAGGGACACATAACTAATATATATCACGATAAGGTCTCAGGATTGTAAACACATTCCTCACAGTGATATTTGGGAGCATGACAGGAGACTCAGACACTGTTCACACTGCCACATGGGTGCATGTGGCACACGACGTCATTATCCCTCCACCATCACTTGGCACTTGAGGAAGATGAGATGCACCTGGCCGCCACCCTTTTTTCCCACCACACCCACAGAGGAGGAGTTCCAAGGCACCTACAGTGTGTCACGCTCTGCACCGCAGTCATTGTACATGGCCGGTTCAGTGAGCCAGCGCTGGCGGCAGGTGGGCAGAGTCATCTCGCCCTCACACCCCACGGCTCCAGCAGTCATTGCAATTCTATCTTGTTGCTTCACTTCATGTATTTGCTTCCCCATGGTCTTACCATTTGATGATCTGTGGACTTAAGTTATTCATGTGTGTATTTTTAAGTTACTGTGTATATGTGTATATGTTAAAGTTACTACATATATGTACATATATGCATGTTCCGTAGACTGTTTATATTTACTGCTATTATGTATCCTACGTTGCTACCTTTTATTAGCAAATACTAATTGTATGTGAAAAATAATACAATTACCATAATACTTTCGTGTGTGTGTGTGTGTGTGTGTGTGTGTGTGTGTATATATATATATATATATATATATATATATATATAATGATTATAGCCATCCATCCTTACATGACTAACTCATGACCAGTGGGCTTTTAAGGTGGCCCTGATATTAAGTCAGTTATTCCAGGATGCCTTTTTTCATAACAGATTCACTTGCATTTCTATCATACTACCACAGTCCTTTTATCCATTATCTCAAAACCAAATGATCTTCATAGTCCATACTTGTGGGTAGTCAGTGTCTCTTTTTTTTTAGAAAATGAAAATAGCACTAGTTAGGTACTATTAACCTATAGTTAAGGAGTAGAATATATTACTTACTCTTATTACTTTCATTTTTGAGACTCATTCTCGTGATGTGAGTCAACCTATCTCCAGACTTCAGTCTTCCCGTCTCGGCCTCCTGAGGGCTGAGATTACAGACGTAAACTACCACACATACCCTACTGTACCCCAGGTTCCTTAAAGGGGAAGATCTGCTGAGAATGCACAAAAGCAGCTACCTTTCAAGAGGCTGCTATCTCCCGGGCTTACTGGGTGCCTTGGTTATTAATCTCAATGTGGAGCAGTGGCTTTCATCTTTTTCAAATAGGGGTCTGCCTTCTGCAAAGGCGTGCTTGTTGCAAAAGCTCCCATTCTGTTGTGTGCCCCCAAACATCTTATTTGTCTTGATATTTCTCTCACAGAAATACATAAGACAGATAAGGAGTCACTCGAGGATGCTCTTGCTTTGTGTCAGACAGATATTAAAACAATAAACTATGTTGCCCTTGGATTCCAACACATACACACACACACACACAAACACACACACACACACACACACACACACACACACACTCACAGTCAAACAGGGCCAAAATGACACAGTTGTGCAGGGGGAATTTCCTGGAAGCCTGTGAACACACTGACAGGAAACACTCTTTTTATTATGAGTTAGTTTTATACTCAGTGAACACAGTCAAGTTGGTACCATTGTCAGCCTCCTGCCTGTTCTCCCCCTCTCCCTGGCCCATCGTTGTTGACATTTCCTCCTACCCATAACTGAGGGCTAACTCCACAATACCTTAACAGAAAACACTTTTTTAATGTTCACGTTTGCTTAAGAGGATCACCTGGCAGCAACTGCTCCTCAATATCAATCCTTCACCACACCTACCAGTCCTCCAGCCCTGATAGGGCTAGAAGAATCAGATTTCTTCAATGGTTTTAGAAGCTTAGAGTGAGAGTTTGCTGTTTAAAGCAGCCATCTGCTTCTCCAATCTAGGTTGGATTTAAAATGGGGAGGAGAAGATAGATGGGAGGGGAGGGAAGAAGGAAGGGCTGATTCCACATTCAGAGTTCTTCACAAGCACGTTGTGGGGGCCAAAGATAAGACAACCATCCCAGGTGCCTAGAAGGAAAAGGAAGTCATACTGACGCAACAGGGCAGGATGTGTCTGGGGGACTCAGCTTTGTAAATTGAGCTGAGCCTTCCAGGTCTGCAGAGCTGAGAAAGGGCAGTTGAGGAAAGAGGTGGGGAGAGCATCAATCCGTAGACACTGCAGTCATTTAAGAACTGAAGCAGGGATTTGGGGTCTTCCGTGAAAATGTTGACCACAGGGGCAGAAATGCGATGGCAAAAGAGCCCCTCCTCTTCCACCTTCTTTAGCCTCTGAAACCCTTCTCCCCACTCAGTGCAGGCAGGCAGGGAAGAAAGATGAGCCGGCCTCCCTTAGAAGGGAAAGGAGTCTGGCAGAGTTCATTCCAGCCCAGTCATTTAAGCATTTGCTTTACTGTGGATGCCAAAAACACCATTTTCTTCAAATGTTTCTTCATGTTTTCACTTAGAGAAAAGAGCCACCATGATCCAAACTGCTTATTGCTGCCAGAAAATTCGAGGGCAACAGTAAGAAGCTGCACTTTCAGAAACACATAACACACCGCACACCTGACAGCCATCTCCTTGGGCTTTGTTTGCAGGCCGCAGGAGGCTCTCGGTGACTGACTGTTTTTCCTGTGAAAACAACCAAGCCAACACTGACAGCCACACCTACCCACACAAAGTCCTCCAGCCTTAGTCATTCCTGCAAGGTGGTACAGAATATCCTGCCAGGATGTCTTTCTCGCTAACAAATCTGGTTCCCTGTCATTGGTTTTGTAGAATTCTCCCAGAGCTGGCATGTGACTGAGCAAAAAGCACCGGATTCTAAACAGAGAACTGTACACTAGTGTCACAGTAACCAAGGGTCTTCACCATGTGAGTTGTCCTGGAGGCCTAACTACGTGTGGCACCAAAAGGGAAGCTGTGTGCCATGCTGAAGGCATCATAGCATCTCAAAAACAAAATTTGAAACAAAAGACTAGTCTTTCCCTCTGTTTCTTAGAAGTTGTCTTCTGTCAGATTTTTCAAGGTTTACTGAAGAACTGAGGTGGGAAGTTTCAAATGACTACCATGACTGGACCAGTGGACCTTTGCCAAATGCTCCTTTGGTCTGTCTCCTAAGTGGGCCTTGGGAGTTCCAGCCTATGAAGCAAGCAGGTGATCAGTAGGTCCAGATGAATCTATCTAGAGGTTTGTTTTGGATGTTGATCAAAAGCTCAGGAGTCCACTTTTTAAAACCTAAGTGCTGGTGCTGTAAAGCAGATGGCCTCAAATACCAGCAGACCAGCTATTGTAGCATTCCCCCAACACATATTCCCCACCCCATGGCTTGAAGTGAAAGGAACCGTGGATTCGCATCTTATACCCATCCTCTGAGTCACTGCCAACCCCTCCAAGGGGCTCACACTCAGGAGTTGTAGCAGGCCTGAAGAACTCTGGGAAATCCATCCCAGCATAAGCAGCTAATGTATCTCTCTTGCCCTGTTCCCCACCTGGAGAGGCAATTCACCAAGCTTTCTCTTTCAGCCAGCTGCTAGATAGATCATGAATGATTTAACAATTGAATCTTTACTGTATATATGCACTCGATAAAGTCATTATTTATCAAAACTATTTGGTTTCTTTTTTCCATGGCTTCCTGGAATAAAAAAAAAAAAAAAACACTAAGTTGACATTGGTACAGATTTTGTCAAGCTAATAAATCATGGCAAATTGTCTTATTTAAATTAAATAGATTTCAGCATCGTGGGGCTTTGTCTATTTTCAGTGTTCCTTCAAACACCAGAGAGCTCCTTTACAAATGCCTCATGCAGCCCTGCCAAGTCAAACACTCTGAGATTGAGATTCATTTTCATTTTGCTGAATGAAATGCTACAAAAGTCTTGCCTGGGGGAGATAAAAAGATCACAAATGCCTCCTCTGCAGAGTAAATGGGTGGGGCTGTGTATTCTGCAGTTCCATAGCATTCCGAGGTGTCCATTGAGTTAATCCATTTGTAACATGGGAAGAAAACATTTAGGCTGCAGATAAGTGGAACAGTGTGGCAATTAGTTAAGACCCATCTACTATTCATGCTCAGGATCACCCAGACTTGGAATGATCAAAGGGTAGTTTTGTGCATGAGTGATGTGCGTGCGAGCGGGGGTGATGTTGTTTTTAAAATTTTTGTTGTTCTTGTTAGGAAGCATTTCTGCTTTGGGAAAACCAATTTTCTTGTCCAGAGAAAATCCCTACGTGATCATGGCACACACTTTTTGTCTATAAACAACAGCAATATAGACATAGATGTTTCTAGTTGGCTTGTTTATGTGTAAGGAAAAGGTTCATTTCAAACAAAGTGATGAATGAAATGATATCTAATATGCAGGAACGAAATGGTAGGAAAGTTTCATATTTGAATTTTCCCAAGTTTTTGTATCCTAATCTTTCAAAGTCAATATTTCTAGTGTAACTAAAACTCATAAGAGACTCATAGTGACCAGGCTGTGTGTACAATCAAGTGACACCATGCCAGTGTAATCCCAGTCACAAATATACATCCCTACATTTTGGGGTAGTATAAGATACCCCTTGCTCACACAGAGATGTGGAATAAACCCAATTGGGAAAAGGAAACAGCTTGACCTTGAACTCTTATCTACAACATAAGTAAGTGGTGATCCCTATGGCCTGCATCCAATTAGCAGAAAAGCATTTTGCAGGTGTTGTGAAGTCTCAGGACATAAATCTATGAGAAAAATAAATGGCGCAGGCCCTCCCACAGCACACTCCCACCCCCCAGCCAGGGGACGTTAAGATCTCTAGGAAGCTTGTCAACAGTTGACCCTGCAAATTGACTCAGTCCATCATGGACTGAGGTCAGCTCTGTTGGATAGGGGTATATATGTAGAGCAGATGTGATGTCTTACACAAGACATGGGAGGAAATACACGCTGGGATGTCTCCAGAGAAACTGAGAGGGTACTGCAGACAGCCTGTACCCAAGCTGCCTGGGGAGGCTTTGGTTTCAGGCCACTGAATTGCCAAATTGCTCTCTTCCTTTCCACCCCCTGCCTGCCTAGTTGTTCTCAATGCCACACCCCCCAGGAAAGCAAAAATAACAACACCATGGATTCCTAAGGTCCTATAATGAGCTAATAGTTTAGTCTGTGCATGTGGCAATTAGCTATGTCAATAAGTGCTAGCTGCTATCAAGGCAGTTGAATGCACTCTATCTGATAATGAGTCTCATATGACTCCAGTTACCATTGCCTGGGGTTTAGACAAGTGAAATTCTACATCCTTAATCGCTAACCCAGGAATTTTCTTAGGAAGAGCCACCTTTCCAGGCAGCATCTTAGCAACTCTTTGATGTTTGAAGACTGTCTCCCATTGTCCTTTGTAACTGAACTGCTGTGGAATTCTGAATTTATCTGGCAATACGATCAATATGTATCTCAGAGCATAGCTTGTGCCAGCTCGCTTTGTTGAGAGAGACAGTAGTGCCCAAAATGTAGTTTTCAGGATATCCCAACATAGAACTGTGGCGTGAGATGCCAATCAACAGATAAACCAGGGTGAGAGGGATGGCTTAGTGGTTAAGGCACTTGCCTGCAAAGCCTAAGGACCCAGGTTTGATTCGCCAGGACCCACATAAGCCAGATGCGCAAGGTGACACATCTGTCTAGAGTTAGTTTGCAGTGGCTGGTTGCTCTGGCACACCCATTCTCTCTCTGTTTTCCTCTCTCCCTCTCTCTGCCTCTTTCTCACTCTCAAATAGATAAAAAAATAAAAAGATAAACCAACAAAGTGGAGAAGAACACAGCCTGAAACCGCAGCCTCTCTTCTTATTTTTCACCCCAACCCCAAGGCATCCCCCATAAGCTTGGGTAGAAGGTCTGTCCTGTACGTTTTGCATTCCCACGGATATATCCCAAAGTGGCCTTCATGCTATTTCCTGTGTAAGATGCTCCATCTAGGCCGGAGACATGACTCAGTGGGCAAGAACACTTGCTGCACAAACATGAAGGTCCAAATTCGATCCCCAGCACCTATGCTTAACTTTAATACTGAGGAGGCAAAACCACAAAGATAGCTGGGGTTCTGTCTGTTCAGCTAGTCTAGCCAAAACCTGGGGAGCTAAGAAAATAAGTTGGAAGAGTGATTGAGGTGAACACCTAACGTCCTCCTTTGACCTCCACATGTGAGAGCCTAATTGCGTGCATTTTGCATGAATGCACACGTGCGCGCTCACACACACACACGCACACACACACGTATGCACACGTACATAGATCTGTAAAGAGAGTCAAGAGTCAGGAGAAAGACCAGGAAGTAAAGACCTGGCGGCAGCTGACGTTAGACGATGATGTGCGTCATGTGCATTGGGGATCGAGATGAACTTTACAGACCAAACAAAAGAAAAACTTCCAGAGCCTCACAGAGGCAGCTGCCACACGAAACTAAAGGGAAAAGAGACATCTTAGCTTCTTACAGACTTATCTTCAAAGTCTAGCTGAAGTGAAAACTTAGATCAATAAATTTTCCTTGGCAGTCAGACTGGGATGGTGTCACCGTCTCTCTTCTGCCCCCTCTTCAAAAATGCATGTTTCTCTCCAACTTCAACTTCTTGCCAATTCTTTCAGCACATCCTAATCAGACCCACAACAGCCTAGAAACTTCTGGCTAATTTGGATTTGACTAAAACTTTTGTACCATGACGTTATGTAAAGAGATTCAATTATGGTGCACAGTGTTTTGTGAGTAACTACCGCCCATAAAAAGTTAATTAATCAGGGCTGTGTCAATTTCCTCGTGCCATGTCAATTTGCTGCAAGGTAATTAATCACTAATCACCCACCAGCCAGCATGCTGAGGGACAATCCACAGAGCGTTTATTGTCTTTCTCCCCCCACCAATAAATGGCAGCAAGAAACCCATCTTGCCTTTCATGATATTTTTATCGACACTTTTGCATGTTGTAATAGACCGCAGCAACAAGCAACTGTAGTTCTCGGGAATATGAATATTAAAGAAACAAATGAGCAGAGATTTATAGGGCATTGCGTTTCTGTTATGTCAGTTTTGAGATTAAACTAAGCAAATGAACAGTGAAAAATTACTCTTCCATGTGGAGAATGGTGATTAGAGTTGTACATTAATTAGAAATTTTTGTTTTCCTATTCAATGCATTTCAAATGAGGATGTCCTGTAAGGAACTGTTTGTCCAAAATGTGAATTTATTCACTTCTAAACAGCCATGTTTAATGTCAACATGCATTTTATGCTAAAACAAGAGTCCATCCCAAATGTGCATTTCAGACATACATATATGAAAATATGAGAACCAGAAATTCCACAAATTAAGTGGCTGTTTGAGTCTTTTTGTAAATGAATAAAAGAACGAAACATTAATTTCCTTCTCCTAGCACTAAAATTGCTACATTAACAAATAAAACTTGAAAGACTTTTCCGTCCTGACCTAGAACTTGGTAGGCCCTATTATATTACATTTTCCATTTACTGTCGCTACAAGAGAGTGACTTAGTCATGTGCAAATCCTGGATGACTGACTCATGTGGTGTAATTTTATTTGAGATTCCTTGGGAAAATAAAAGGGAACATTTTTGGCCATTTGGAAAAATGATCATATTTTTTCCACGGTCCGCTGACACGTTTACCTTCCAATACCCCTGCCTAGGAGCTTAGACCTATAGCTGCCTCCTTTAGCCACCCCGGCATGTTACCTGTGCACGCCACCTTAATGGATGGTTCAGCACATGAAATGTGAGCTTCCCCAAAGGAAATCATGTTGAGCCTGCTGTGTAAAGCACACACATCCCCATCTCAGAATTGTACAAGTGAGAGTTTCCAACCCCCCATTGCACAAACAACAACCGGACTGCAAACTAGCATGTATGCCTCTGTGTTCAGCCTTCAAAGGGTAGGAAAGGAAGACTTCAGGGAGCAAAGGGACAGAAGGTGGGAGACAAAGACTCCCCATCCCCCCCCACCCCATGATGGCACACCTTTACCAGGGCATCTGGCAGTTGCCTGCAAATTCAAACCAACACAGAAATGCAAAGAATAATTGCCCATTAAAGCGGTAGGATATTTTTATGGCTTTGATGCAGAATGGGCCCCCCTGTTGGGTTTTGCATCTGCTGTTCTTCCATCTCTCCCAAAGCTCTAAAACTTTAATATGCAGTTTATAACCCACAAGTATTTTCCACTGGTTTTGTGTTCCTTCTCTTGGGATTTCCAGGCTGGTGAAATGATCTCATTTGTGTTTATTTGCGAAGGTAAGCACCATGTTCATAAAAGAGATGGAAGGGGAGGAGGCCCAGGAGTCACTGTAAATACACTGAACAGTGGAGCTCATTGGGCCTTTGTCTTTGAGGGGAGTTGGGCAGGAAGCAATAGACACTTTGGTAAACCACCCACTTGGCTGGTTGATTCATCCCCATGTCTTCGTCTTCCCTTTACAAATGTTGATTTGCCTGGGTTCTTGAGTGTCACGGCATGGCTCTTGTTACGAAGTTTCAGGGCTATGGGGTTCCCAAGATGTAGAAAACTCCTGTTTCCAAATGATGAAGCTGTCCTTCCACTAATTTCCCCCAAAACGTGCTATAGTCTTTTTAGCTGAAGGGTGAGAGTAAATGGGCTAGGAAGAGTGACATGCCAATCCGATATGCAAGCGGAGTTTATTCCAGAGTGCTCTACCATGTTCTTTGAAGGGTGTTTGATCATAGCTTATAAACAAAATCCAATTTCTGTGGCAGTGATAACCTGATTTTATAACTTGGTTCATGCTGGATAGGTTTAAAGATGGAAGCTATAGGTTTTATCTTCCTTATCTCTACCCAGAAACTAAAGATGTACCTATGTTTATAAAGGCACTTTGATACTTGCACTGTCCCTTACTGCTAATCTACTTATAAGCTTACTAACCTGAAATTCAACTGAGAGAAAAAGCAAATTCAGTACTGAGGTTCTGAAATGCTTGGAACTTGGCATCTTTTTGTTTAGTATTGTTATTATTAATTATTATTATTATTATTATTATTATTATTTTGACTTGTGACTTAAGATAGGGTCTCATTATTTAGACCAGGTTGGCTTCAAAGTTGTATGATACTCCAACTCAGCTTTCTGAGTGGTGGGATTACAGGCCTGAGCCACCACACCAAACTTAGCATTATCTTTGAATTGATAAAGGCATTGATACAGATTGACTATGGTGAAAGGTCTATGGGTTTTAATTTTAACATTGGTTTTCTCCATTCTAGAAATGGAGAGGACACTGGGTTTCCACTTGGCAGTCTCTGTTGCACTTAGGAAGCATTTATTGCCCACTTGCTGGATACAAACTCTTGAGCCAGCATGTTCTAGAAACTCAAGAAAAGATAAGTGTGATGTCATGAAGTAAGCATAGCATTAAGATATTTCTTTCTAGATAAATGAAGTATAAAGCCATTTGAGATGGTAATGGGCAATGGGAAACGATATGACTACGTACCTTTTCCTCAGTTACTCCTAAGGCTGGGGAGATAGCTCAGTGGGTAAAGCCTTACCTCACAACCTTAAGGACCTGAGAGTTCAATGCCCAGAACCCAAGGTCAGGCTTTGTGGGAGGTATTTGAAATCCCACAATTGGGGATGCAGCAACAGGTGGACCCCTGGAGCTCATTGGCCAGTCTAAGCTAAATGATGAGCTCTAGCCCAATGCCAGACCTGTCTCACAAAAAGGGGAGTGGTACTTGAGATTGACTCCCAAGGTAGACCCATGGCTTCCATGGGCACGCATGCGCATGCACACATATACACACATACACACACACAAATAGTTACACCCTGTCTAAGGGATTTTCCTCAGAACAACCATTTTCAAACCTTTTCAGTTGTGCTGCCTCAAAAGTGGATTCAGTGAGGGCTCTGATATTTCCCTCTGGAACCTCATGGATCATGCCAGGATACATCTTCTGAACCATGGCAGCACCTCCAGGGATGGAGTGGAGATGATCTTTTTAGGGATCCTGGTTAAGCTCATGTGTATCTCATGCATGGTGCTTGTCAGCAACATTTGGCCAGCCACCTGGTGCTCAGAGCAGAATTATGGGAAGCAAAGAGTGAAAAGGAGGGATTACACTCTCCTAGAAGGAAGCAGGTGGCTAACCACAAAGGGTGACCAGCTCAGGCTGAGATACCTGAAGCCTGCTCAATGTTCTTTTGAATCAAGGAACAGAACAGGGGGTCCTGCCCTGACGGAGCTTGCAGTCCAGCACCCGTGAGCCCTACCCCCACCCCCAACTGTTTGATCCGGATGATTTGATTTTTGTATGCACCGTGGGATAATCAGGGCAGCCCTTTTCGAGAAGAAATTTGAAAACAAAATACAGAAAATGAAACATGAAAATGAACAAAGGATGAAAAACAAGAGGGAGGCAAGGAGAGGAAAAACAATCAATAAATTGAAAAAAAGCAGGGTGAGAAAACAAAAGGGAAGAAGGGGAGAGAGTGAAGTAAGCCAAAGGGAAAAAAAGAAGGGAAGACGAGCGGACTGATCCAGAACAGGAAGGAGGCAAAAGGAAGTAAGAGGGAAGGGTGAAGGATAGCATTCATTCACCGTGAGAATGGCCTGGGACTTCACAGAGATGCCTAGCGTGGTGCATGCCTCTCCTTGTAGTACTTGGGAGGCAGAGGCCATTGAGGTCCAGCCTGATCTACACAGGGAGATGCTATCTCAAATAAATGCATGAAAACAAAAGGATACTAACTGGAAAATGACTAAGAATGACAAAGGACATCCTCCTGGGGCACCGGCATGCATTATGTTTTCTCTGTTAAGCCCCTAGACCAAAGTGTCCTTCCTGAAAGTTTGGCTTCCCACAAGGAGATCTGGCTGTCCAGAAGAGCAGCATTACAACCAGACGTTGCTATATAGCTACTGCTGGTTCCCCTTCACGGAGTAAGAAATCTTCCCCCACATCCTGCTTGATGGAGCCTAGAGCCTTGTCTTACTTAGGACCTCTAAGCGTTTTTCTACCTGGGTAAAACGCCTTTTTCCTGGCCCTCCTCTTTGAAGGGCCAGTGCTTCTCTGGCAGCCTTACAGACCTCCACTTCTGATCTCAACATCTCAATCATCCAGGCAGGGTTGTCCAATCTGCTTGTCACTGCATGGGAACATGTAGTACGGGAACCTCTGTGGGTAGGAATGAGCCAGCCTTATTGCAGCTGGGCCACACTGTGCATTTCTCATCTTCATTTCAAAATTCCAGAGTGTTCAATGAAAACATCGTATCTGAACCATGGCAAAACAGATTCAGAGACAAAGCCATTTCCACTTATTTTTTGTACAGTCCCAAGGCAAGATTCTCATAGGTCATATACCCCTAGGCTTGGATGACTTTAGGACATTCCCACTTTGCCAAGCAAGACTCAATTTTAGGCATGTCATTTGAAACCCAATCGAGGACACCCAAAGGGACTGGCAAGAGAGTTAAATAAACCTGCACAATTTGTCTTTAATAGTGCCATAATCAAAAGTTAAAAATAGGATGGCTTAGCACATAAAGTGCTTGCCACACAAATCTCTGACCTGAATTTGGACTCCCAGTAACCATGTAAAAATGCAGGACATATGGTACACACATGTAATTCCAGCACTGAAGAGGCAGGCAGAGGAAACAAACCCCTGGGGCTTGCTGGCTAGCTAGTCAAGTCAGATTGGTGAGCTCTGGATTTAATGGGAGACCAAGTGTCAATAACCAAGATGGAGAGTGATAGAGGGAATCTTCTGACATCAGTCCCCAGCCTCTAGATGCACACACATGTGTACCTGCATACATGTGAATATGCACATATCACATATACAAACAAAAAATTTTCAAGTTAAACATAAACTTTACATTCTTCTCAGATACAAATAGGAAAATGAAATGATTCTGGCTTGGTTCCATGATCATAATGTTTACCAACATTGTAAGAGAAGGATGTGGTTGGATCAAAGAGACATAATTATTGTTCAAGTCTATTCAGAGTTCAAGAACATGCACAGACTCCCAGAAAACCACAGCCGCTTAGCCTTTACTTTAAGGTCAAGGGCATTCTCCCAGCCCCGAGGTCGTGTGAATTAGGGGTAACCTCAGTGGGAAGTTCTACTTGGTCTTGCCCTCCCCCTGGGTCATCTACTACTCAGGCAATGACTCTGTGTCTGTGGGTGTGGGAATCTCATTATCTTAAGCCTTCAGGATCATCTGCGGGCTTCTATCCACATCCCAGTTCACAGCTGTTGATTTCAAGGTCTTACACACTTTCTCATTCTCTATTTTTCATTTCAAAATAAGTTCTGGCTTTTTTAAAGCTCCACCCACAAACCACAACCCTGTGTAAGCCTGAGCATGTGGGAAGGACTCTGGGTGCAGCAGGAGACACGCGGTGGGATGTGTCCAGGTCTCAAGGTGGGGAAAGAGCTGGGGCCTCTCTCAGTGTGGAAACAGGGTGGAGATGACACTCGCATGATATATTTTAAAACACTCTGTATGCATTAACTGTTCTGCAGAAGTCGGGAAAGGGAATTTGGGTGTGTCAGGTTAACTACAACAAAGAGTTTCTGCCAAACGTGAGTTTCTGTTGGGGACAGAGGCTTCCCGCCAGCTCTTTTCAGAAAAGCAGCCTCCTTCATGTCGGGTGGGGTTGCGACGCATTGCCCATCATAAGTGGGCCGGGACAGACAAGGTTGGCACCAAGAGAGCCCCGCTAGGCTCAGGGAGGCTGGGGGGCCCGGGAGAAGGACTGAGGGCTGCTCGGGCCCTGAGGAGTTCAGATCCGCGTGGAGAGAGGCCAACGGAAAGGCTCAGGACTCTTGGGAAACTGCCAGACAACTCCCCAAGGACTCCTCAGCCAGCTGACACTTCCATCAGACACAAATGTCTACCACCCTCTACCCCTGAGGGGTTGCTCCTCAGACATCTCTATCGGTAGCTATGAACATTGTATTTGCTGTATCAGAGCTGAGGGGGCTTGTGAGCTCCTGGCAACCCTGTTTCTGTGTACCCATCCCAACCACCTGGAAGAATGCTTCAATTAAAAGTCTAACAAGGACTGAAGAGATGGCTTAGTGGTTAAGGTGCCTGCCTGCGAAGCCTAAGGACACATGTTGAGCTCTTCAGGTCCCACATAAGGCATACACACAAAGTGACCCCAGCTCACAAAGTCGCACATGTGCACAAGGGGTCACACACACCTGGAGTTTTATTGCAGTGGCTGGAGGCCCTGGCACACCAATTCTCTCACTCACTCTCATTCTTTCACATAGAAATTTAAAAGGCCAGTTTGTTGGGCTTGCCTCAAAAAGAAAAAAGCAAAGGCTAGGGATATAGCTTAGTGGTAGAACTCCTGCCTAATAGCTCCAGGCCCTCTGTTCCCTTTCCAGCCACTGACCATACAAAATAAAAACATGTGACCACCATATATGGTCATAAAGGGAAATGTGGAATATCAATAGAAATGGGACTAGGGGAAAATGGTACACAAAAAAGAAATGAATTTATAGCTGCACAGCACAGTCTGGTCCCAAAGATAACTACCAGTATTATGTGGAAAAGGTATGCATGTGTCTTTACAAATATGTGTATCTATACATAGGCACACTTTTTCTCATTTGCATGTGTATATATACACACATGTCTGTGCGTAAATCACTTGTTTTACCGAATTCTCCGTCAAGGTCTTGTCACTTCACACACCCTCCGGGGCAGAAGGACCACTTACCTTAACAGCTCATCTTCACCAGGGCATTTCCTGGGTTTCAGTACTGCTCCTGGCTTTGTAGTAACAATGGCAACAAAAATCTAAGGGTTTCCCCTTAGAGAGGCAGCCCCGTCTTCTATCTCCAGAAGATCAGGACTCCTCAAACCGAGATCTCTAACAGAACGCCACAGAGAGCAGAGTCTGGGGCGGTTTCAGAATTGTCCCCACTGAGTCCGTTCTTTCCTCCCTCCCTGGCCCTCTGGCTCCCACAAACAGTGGCTACTCCCAAGAGGGCCCTTTACACCCTGCCTCCTCCCCGCGGGGTCAGAGTCCTGGGAAGTGTGTGACTCTGGAAGAAGGGGTTGCGTCTCATGGGGCTGCTCTACTCTCTCCTCTTGTCTGCAGTGCCTGGCTTCCCATACCCCGCCGCCACCGCTGCGGCTGCCTACCGAGGGGCGCACCTGCGAGGCCGTGGCCGTACTGTGTACAACACCTTCAGGGCAGCGGCGCCCCCACCCCCGATCCCAGCCTACGGCGGGTAAGTACAGCACCCTCCTGCAGTGCCACCCTGCACCTGCCCTGCCCTCCCTCCCTTCCCAGAGGCACGGAGTGCTTGCGAGCGCATGACGGTCTTGGCCACCCCGCCAGAGCCTCCCCAGCATGCAGCCCGGTGCGCCTGCAGCCGAGCACCTTGCAAGGAGTGTTGAAAAATGAGTGTAATCTGTCTGGTCATGGTTGATGCCTTTAAGCTTTTCTACATGTCACATGCTGTTATGTAAATTCTCTTTGAGACTGAATGCTGGAGAACAGAGAAATGGTCACAGCCAAAGATGGATTTCTGATGACTGCAAGCATCTGGTTATTAAGGAGGTTGGACCACTTCTACCCCTTGGATCCAAAGGGACATGAGTTCCCCTTACATAAAAATCACTGGGCAATCTGGCTCCCCCCCCCCAAGACATCTTGCACCTCCAGGTGTATGAACTTTTTGCCTGAGAAATGAGGTGCCCAGTCAAATACAAACATCCCAGAAATGAATAAACTTAGAATCAATTTGCCTTTTACTTGTATTTTCCAAAATGACATGTCCCTTCAGTTCTCCTCTGTGGGGAACAGAAAAATGGATTTGTTCCCCTATGCCCACTTGATTCATCTGGACTTAGGTGCTGATATTGCCAAGTCAAGATTAAGGAATGGTGGCTGGGGAAAGGCAGGGAGGGAGGAAAGGAAGGTGAGAAAAGGGAGAGAAAGAAGGCAGAAAGAAATGGAGGGGTAGGGAATGAGGAAAAGAGAGAGGAAGGAACTTGGGGAAAGACAAAAGAATAGAGGGAGGACAAGAAGGGAGGTGTGCTTTCAGGGTATGCTTAGAGAAGTGGACTGACAAGCTGATAGGACGTTTTGGGTCATCACAACAGAAGTGTGTAGGAACAAAGGTACCTAATGTGTAGAAGCCATGAATGTTGCTAAAGCATCGTGTGATCCTCAGGAGAGCCTTCCTGCTGCAGGGAGCTACCAGGCCCACAGAGTGGCTTGTGCTATAGCTATTTCTTCCTCCTGCAGTATTAAAAGTGCAGCTACACCCAAGAGAATGTGATCTGAGATTTCCCCAGCCAGTGACTGGCTTTCAGGCTTGTAGATAGAAAATGGCTACCTTCAAGACCATAGAAAACAGGTTAAATGCAATTTCTGAAAAGCTCTACTCCTTATAAATATTTTAGAAATATGAATTAGCCAAGGTCACTTATTACAGTATTGACAAAGGGTGCTCTTGTCTTCATTATTTATTCACGCCCCACCCACTCTAAAAGACACAAGGTGAAGCGTTTGCAAAATAAAGACCATGAAACAAAAGTTGGGAATATAAAGGAATGCAGCCAGATGAAATCATCAGGCAGGGACAATAAAGGCAAAGAAATAAAGAAAAGACAATTTACATCAAATTTCTTCTATAAATCATTAGGATTGCATCAGATCCGAGCTTCTTAGCGGAAGGAAACAACAACAAAATGATCGGGGAAAATGAGAACCTAGCAACTCCTGGTCCTAATATCTCAGTGTGTCCCCAAAATGCACCTGCATGTCTGAAGCCTCATGCATTTGACTATGGTGTTTATATAAAGGACGTTTGACTGAATAATCTGGTTCTCATCTGTCCAGTATGTAGGTGCAGAAACAAGCAAGTAAAGATTTCCTATTCCCAAGGTCACACAATGAGTTAGGAAGGCAAGAACAAAAAGGGGGGAACAGCTAAATTACCTTCTGGGTTCATGTAATTGCTAAAGCAAGATTCATAAATGCAAAATTGCATGTTTATCCCACATTATTTTGTCTGAAAATCATTATCTTAGCACACAGTAATTGTATCTTTTTGGTATATATATACCCCCAATCAGTATCACACTACTGTATTGAACAGAAAAAAAGTAATAAAGTAAAATTATATGGCTTATCCTCTCATGAACAATTTATAAAAACCTCAACATAACACACCTGCTATAAAATTGAAATTTACTAACTTATAATGAATGTGCTCTTTGCCGGGATAACCATGCATAACTAATTAATGCCACGCTCGCCAGGGAGAAACAGGCATTTCCAAATGGCACACAATGTGTTAGTGACTCCTTTGGAAGGAATGAAACTGTAATATTCCAGTGGTAATCCTGATCATTCTGGCTCTAATGTGGCTTGTGTCTTTTTGATGGGAAAAATTCCTCTGATCACCCCATCATTCTATAGTCATGTAGTGCAGGGCATGGAGCATGCTAGCTGCTAAGTATGGGGTGCTGAGTGTGCTGGGATAAAGTAAGGATGTGGTGGCTGGAAATCTAAAGCTGTACCTAGAAGTCATGATAGGATCCTCATCGGGAAGGCTCGTGTCAGAATTCCATATCTACAAGAATGAATAAGAGCAAAGGACCAGTGGAGAATGGAGATTTGATAGTAGCCTGAGCATTTCACTGGGTCCTAGACTGCCTGGAGCACATTGGCACATGGTATGAAAACATGCAAACCCATAACCTAGGTGGAAGGTTCTCTTTTTCCCTCTGAGTTCCTTGGCTATAAGGAAGGCAGATCCTCTTTTCTAAAAGAAGACACTTCAGTGGGGGCACAGACCAATGGACAGACCAGAAGACAGGGGTCCCTGATCTGGAAGCAATTAGCCATGAGATTGGAAATGCATTCCTGTTTCCAGGAGGTGATGTCATCAGAATATAGGTCATACAGAAATAGTGTGGGTTTCCTGTCTCCTTGGTTTGTAGAGTCCTTTACAAGCAGGTTTAGAGCCTGGAGGAGGCAGCCAACATGGACGCAACTTCACAAGAGGGTTCACTGAAGACGCTGCATTCTAGGCAGTGGATGGGTCTGGGGAGAGGACTCAGGCCGTAGGACCACGGGACCATATGTCACTTAAAACTGACGGCCTGCATTTGATCCCGCACTTCCATGTCAAAAACTGGGCATGGCCACACATTCCTGTAAATAACCCCAGTTCTGTGAGGGGGTTAGACACAGGAGAGCCATTCAGCCTCTCTCATCAGCCAGTCTGATCAAAACAAAAAAACCCAAAAACCAAAACAAAACACAGCTGCAGGTTGAGGGTTTAGTGAGCGACTGTACCTCAAGAAAAAAGAAAAGAAAAAACACAGAAGAACAGAAGAGGAAGATACCCCACATCCTCCTCTGTCCCCCACACTCACACACACAGGGTGTGAGCATCTGCCCACGCACACACCACCCCCCACTCACACCACGTCACACATACTATACGTACACATGACACTGTTAGTATTATTTTTTCAGTCCCTCCCAGCAGGTCAATGGCATAGGTTATGATGTTATCCTGTTCTATTTTCTATATCCCTTCACAAAAACCTCTGGGAACATCATGGAATCTAGGGCAGGGACTCTGCCCATGAACCTTACAGGGACCATAGTAACAAATGGAAAACCTTGGATCCAGCCAGCAACTCCCTGTTAGAGGCAACATGCAGTGAGGAAGACTCAACGAGGCTTTAGAACAGTGTCTACATTCTAAGGCCCTGGAAAGACCCTGGCTACCTTAGCTGACTTCTATAGACACAAATTCTTTAACAGGAGAGTGAAGAATGCACCTCCCCTCCCAGGCTCTGTGGAAGAGGAGGTGGTAAGAGCCACACATGGTCACATCTCAGTGATGTCCATGTTAAGACATGGGTTTAGTGAACGTAACTCATCGAGGCAGACGTCTCGTTCGTGACGCACATTCCTCTCCCTTCGTGAACCCTTTGCTTGTGAGAAGTCAACAGGCACACCTCACACGTCTGCCTCTGTGCCTTTTCACCTCTTTCCTAGGGAAACTCTGATGCTCACAGACGTCCACAACCCTCAAGTCAGAGATGGTGTGGGGCAGAGGTACTTTAATAGCTCTTGGATTACATAAATTGAACATGGGGTTTTAAGTAGTGCGTCATCAAAATGAGCCAAATGGATGTTTCATATTAATCCTCACACTGGACTAAGGTTTTCAGAGAGAGACAGAGAGAGAGAGAGAGAGAGAGAGAGAAGCCACGGTGTCCAATCTGTCACCTCATGATTCATATTCGTGAGAAGAGGTCTGCTAGGTGGTTTCCATTCAAAGGAGCTTGTGAGACAGCCATCCAGCTATCCAGATGCTGGAGGCAGCACTGAGCCCTGGCCACCGGAGTCAGCATAGCATCCCATGGAAGAAGGAAGCAGTTGAGCCCCGTCCTTCCTGAGAGGAGCCCCACGAGACTGTCCCCACCATGGTCCTGTTTATAATCAAGTTATCACTAGATAGGAACAGAGCAAGTGCGTACGACACCCCACACGTGTCACGCGGGGATTCAATATTGTGCTTTGGTCAAGTACAGTGGGAAATGCCCTTTTTATTATCTCAGTGCCTAAGCGTCCAGCATCAGCTGTCAGCCTCTGGCCGCTGCCTCCGTTCATGCACAATGTGCACCCTGATCCTAATCCCTTCCAGCCACCCGGCTTTGTCACCCCTCACCATCCTGCCTTCCACTGAGCCCTTTCTTCTTTTCAGCTGGTCTCCCCTCCGTGTTGTTGTCACCCGTGCGTGCCCTCACAGTCTTCAGATCTCACGTAGATAGCATGAGCCCTGTGAGGCCATGGATGCCATGACCACTCAATTTCCCTGTGTCTTTCATTAAGTTGTTCTGCGTTTTCGCAGATAGCATGAAGACACTTCTATATGCACCTTCCCACAGTTTGCTTGAAAAAACTTTTAAGGAGACCATCACCATGAGTAAAAGAAAAATACGGCAGTGCCTATCTAAAGTCATAAAGTTCACCAGCACAAGAATGAATGTATGGCAGGGAATCTGGGTCTTAGAGCAGTCTACCGTTTGGGAACTTGTTCACCTTACGACTAGGGCCTCTAACAACAACCCTTGGACTGTATGACTGCATCTGTCTTCATATAAACCACCCATGCTTTCTGATTTCGTTCCCTTTACTTTCTAATCCTCATGTGGGTGTGGTGGTACATAGTTATAGCCCAGTACTCGGAAGACTCAGGCAGAAGGATCAGAAGTTTAAGGTCAGCCTAGGTTGCAGGTTGCATAGCAAGCTCCAGATCAGCTTGTGCTTCAAAGAGCGAGGCTAGCATTCAGCCCAAATCAGGAGGGCTAGTAAGGTGGGTAAAGCACTTGTCATCTAAACATGAGGACCTGAGTACAGATCCTTGGCACCCATGTAAATGCCAGGTGGGTGTAGCAGCCAGGCCCTAATCCCAGAGCTCTGGAAGAAGAGACGAGGGTTTCCCAAACAGCCTGGCTAGCTGGATTAGTTGAATTGGCAAGCTGTGGATTCACATGAGAGACCCTGTCTCACCAAAATATAGATCAGAAATTGAAGACACCCAATATCAACCTCTGGACTACACACACACACACACACACACACACACACACACACACACACAGGTATGCCCACCATACACATTTCACACACACACACACATGTATGCACACCATACACATTTCATACACACACACACACACACGCACACATGCACAACATACACATACACATACACCCACGAAACTAAAATTGTCATAACCCATTCTCAGTACTTTCCAAAGTTCTCTCTTTTACTTTTTTGAGAGGAGGGTATGATACTTTTTGTACAATTGCCTATTCAACTTACTTTTCTTAAGCTAACAGAAACTTTATTAGATCAAGAGTAAGAAATAGGAGAGATTAAGAGCGGCTCCACCCTGTAAGAAAGTAGGAATGGACAAAGCCCCTCAAATTCTTAGTTTTAAAACATAACCAAAAATCCCCTTATTTAATTGCTTTTATGACACCATAAATCATTGGTTGTCAAAGCTATTTTTTTTTTTTTTTTTTGGCTAGGAGAGATACCATACATGCTGTTGGTAAACTGAATTGAAATGTCTGCTTTCCCTAGGAAAATAGTCATAGACAAACACATGCACATCTACACAAATACCAGTAGGTTCATGGATCCCCTGATACCCATTCTAAGCAGTTACATTTGAATGTATTAAAAATTTAATTTATTTTCCACTTGGAAGGGGCAGTACAGTAGAGAAGTTTAAAATGGCCTTTCCTATAAAAATATATTTGTGGTTGAATATATATATATATATATGTGTGTGTGTGTGTGTGTGTATGTATGTGTGTGTGTGTATATATATATATATATATATATATATATAATGGTATACAGACTTCATAGTTTAGGGCATCTTGTACCTTCATTCTTTTTTTAAGCAAACTAATTTGCTGTATTGCAATCATTTCCTGCTTGCATCCATCCAAATATTTAACTAGCACTATTACTTTCCTAAGAAAATGAGATGTGCACTTACATCATGTGCTTGCAAAAACATATTGCATCCCCCAAGTGATTGACAAGCAGTGCAATTACTATTGCATGGAAAAACAAACCACCTTTGCATTAAAATAGGACCACATCTGTTCAGTGCCTGACAATGGTTCCCTTCTGCTGTGTCTGAACAGTGATATAAATACATACATTCATACAGACATAATATACATACCATATATATATATATAATATATATTCTATATTATATATATTATATATATCTATATATAATTTTACCCACCACCATCCACTCCTGCCTTTCTTTTTTAAAATTTATTTTACTTATTTATTTGAGAAAGAGAGGGAGAGACATATGCAGGGAGAGAGAGAATGGGTGCACCAGGGCCTCCAGCAACTACAAATGAACTCCAGATACATGAGCCCACTTGTGCACTAGTTACATGGGTCCTGGGGAATCGAACCTGGGTCTTTTGGCTTTGTGGGCAAGAACCTTAAACACTAAGCCATCTCTACAGCCCCCACCCTTGTCTTTCTTTTCCTGCATACAAATCTGATTTTTAAGTGCTCCTGTTTGGTAAGGTTTTAGGAAAGTGTTTGATGCCTCTCTGGAAGCTAGCATGAGGCTCTATAAGAGCATCTCATGTCTAGCAAATCCTGTAGAATGGGACTTTAGGAGCCAGGTTGTACGCTTTTTCTCACTTATTGGGAAGATGGTGTTTCATAACACCATGGTCCCCTTAGCTCTTGAATCAGAAGCAGCAGCCTTGCCTGTGGCTGGATGGAGTTGCAAGTTCTTAGACTCTTATCCCATCCAGATCTACTGAGTCACAGCATCTGGGCTGGGCACAGGGCCCAGCCATCTGTGTTTGTTAGTCCTCCAGGTGGTTCTGATACCCGTTCAAGTTCAACCACCACTGTCTGCCATGCCGTTAAGTGTCTAGGCTGTGGAGCCAGAAGGCCTGGGCTAGAAGCCCAGCTTCACCAATGCTGGCTCCTTTATTTCTATTTCTTCATGTCTCGAGAGGTGATGCAGGCACTGTCCGTGGCTTGGCAACTTGGTAAGAACCCAATGGGGTGATGCACACAGAGAGCTTCCTGGCCTCTGTCCCATAGCAGTCACTCTGGATAGATGAGGAATCATACTAGTGCTTGCTTCATGACTAATAACTTAGGGGAGGAAAAGCAGGATTTCTGGAAAACTGGCAGCCTGTTTGTTCGGTGGGTTCATTTTACTGTGCCAGCTGTCTCATCTGCTGGTTGGTACAGGTTAGCATGAAGGTACATGGCTCACCTTTCACCCTCATGGCTCTCAAAAATATTGCATTTGGTTGAAATTGAAATAAAAGCAATTCCTCCATACTGTGGAACAGAACAGCTGCTGGAATTCTAGGCTTATTTTCCCAGAAGCCATTGCAATTTAGTGTGCTTCGGAATCCCCTGAGCTAGACAGTATGCCCTGCCTTCAGGCCCTCCAAAGAGCCAGACACCTTCTAGTCACTGCAGCTTGTCCTCTCTGGCTAGTCCCTGGGCTCTGCCTGTTCTTCCTTCCTGGCCTCCCAGCAATGCCTTGAGATTTCCGTGTCACCTGGTCATGCTTCCTTCTCTCGCTGGTCCTGCATCCTCCCCTCACTCAATCAGCCAGCCTGCCCCCGCTCCCCCGGTTCCCTTCTGCAGCAAAGACCACAGGTTGCGCAGTTTTATGTGCACGGCCCATGGCTGCATTCCCACTCCTAGCAAGCTCAAAAAGCCAGCTCCAGAAATGTTAGGGCGGGGCTTACCTGTGCTGCCCTGCTGTAGCGGCTAAGACAGAGGAGACTCTGGAATTAGGGATGCCCGCACAGCCTGTTCACCATGAGCCTGTCATAACAAGGGACCTGGATCAGCTTTCCTTTGATTCTGTGTCTAGAGCATTTGGGATGTGGTAGGACTCACAAGGCCCATGGTGGAGGAAAAACTGCAGTGAATGCAGGTTACCTTATGAGCCTAGGCTGGGTGAAGTCAGGTTTCAGAGTGTGTTCCTTTCCCACCACAGATAGGCTGGGCAAAGAGACAGACAGCCCCAGTATGCCAGCACTTGCCCTGGTAACAAAAGGAACCCTGTGCCCGGTGAGAACCGAGCCTGAGCTTCAGGAGTGGCCTGTCCCCTGACTGTGCTGTGTGCTCACAGAACACCCAAGGCCTTCCCTCTCCATTATGCACAACAGGGCACAGACAGGCAACATCCTATCCAATAGAGGCTTAGGAAAATACCTTGCTTCCCATTTTTAAATACGCATGCTTTAAAAAAGTTATCAACCTTTTCACCTGTCTAGTCTTCCACAGTAGTTTATCTTTGCCTTTGTGGATACTGAGTAACCAAACCAGACACAACCCTGGGAATGCAGGCTCCCTCTGCTGATACAGTCAGCGACAATGACAGTGAAGATGGTGGTGACAACAGAGAGACGGAGGTCTGGGGAGACGGCTCGACGGTGACAGGGCTAACTGTGTACGCACGAAGACCTGATTTCGATCAACAGCACCCATGTAAAAAGCTGAGCAGTAGGCATTCGTGCCTGTAACCCTGGCACTGAGAGGGCTAGAAACAAGAGGATCCCTGGAGTCACCTGGTCAGACAGTTTAACTGGAAAACAGAGCTCCAGGTTCAGTGTGAGACACTGTCCCAGAGAAATAAGGTAGAACTATGGAAGAGGACACCGTAGGTCTTCCTCTGGTCTTGGCATGTGTGTGCACAGTGCATGTGCATCTGCACACATATGTGTACGCACCCCACACATACAACATGCATACTACACAACCACAACAAAAATAAAAAATAAAAATATTAGGGAGAAAGGGCCTCACTTAGGAGCTCTGGCTGGCCTCAAGCTTATGAGCCTCCTACCTCAACCCCCTAAGTTGGTGACAGTGTAGGTGTGCACCATTATTCCAGGCCCTGACCAATTATTCCATTCTACCTAGAGTCAATACAACAGACTGTCAATGCTGGGGATATTTCCCCATTGGTAAAGTGCATGTTCCACAAGCATGAGGGCCTGATTTTGATCCACAGAACCCATGAAAAATGCCAGGTGTGGGAACTTGCATTTGTAATCCCACAACTGGGGAGGCAGAGACAGGGGTATCCCAGAAACTCAGTGGAAGAGGCAGTCTCGCCTAACTGGTGAGCTGTGGTTCCAAGGACAGACCCTGTCACAAATAAAGGTGGATGCCTTTGAAGAGTGACACCTGAGATGTCCTCTTGATCCAACATGCATGCTCTCTGCCCACACGCAAAGGCTTTCCAGCCAGGTATGGTGGCATGCACTTGTAATCTCAGAGCTGGGGAGGCAGAGACAAGAAGGTCCCTGTGGCTTGCTGGAAAAGCCACACTAGCCTAACAGATGAGCTTCAGACCCTGTCTCAAAAATGGTGGACGGCATTGAAGGCTGATACCAAGGATGTTCTCTGGCTGCCACATGGACGCACAGATACATGTGGATGTACCTGCACATACATATGCGCGCGTACACACACACACACACACACACACACACACACACACACACATACACACACATGTAAACACGCAAAAAATAAATGAATCCAAGATAAGATAAAATGTGGTCAATGTCTCCTCAGTGGATAATCATTTTACCTCTTCTGGGCACAAAGTAAGGTGTCAGTCACTGAGATGCAATGCTGAGAAACACTAAGTATGAGGCATCTCTGGGGTTTGTCCCAGGCACCAAGATACTGGTTGGGGAGGCTACAGTTTGCTGCAAATATCTACATGTGTCCTACCCACCTAGCTCTTCAATACCGATCGACCTGCTTTAGGAAGAGGATACTGGGAGAGAGGGCATGACAAGCAGAAGGATTGCACGAGCAAGGCATGAGAACTTGGGACAAGGGCTGTCTTGATGTGGCTAAGCAATTGGATCTGTAGTTTGCGCCCCAAACTAAATATTGTTGCTTCCCTGAATTACATCATCCAAGCCCAGTTAGCAGAGGCTGACCCCTTCCTTCTGACCCCCAGCAGACACTCACTTTTCATGTGGCTAATGTTGAAAGGGAATTTAAAGCTCGGGATGCTGTACAGTTGGCATTTTGGATCAGGGTTTAACTCTGCTTGACAAGTACTCTTGTGAACCGCAGCCCCATTGGAGCAAACACCAACAACAGCCAAAAGCCATTCCTACCGACCTCCTTAGCATGTGAAATCCCTGCCACACTTCAAGGACAAAGACCCTTGGGGTTGAGTCAGTGAACTCCAAAAATCTCTGAGAAGGAAGCATACTACAATGTTCTCCAGCAAGCCAGTGTCACGTCGCAGCTGTGTGTGTGTGTGTGTGTGTGTGTGTGTGTGTGTGTGTGTGGCCAAATGCTCTCCCCAGGCTTGCTGTGCTTGGCTTACACGCAGGTCCACTCTGCTCCCTGAAGCCTGCTGAAAGCCTTTAGTATCAAAGTCGGGCTTCAATTAGGGCCCAGCTTCATTCAACAATGGGTTCATTGGTCCTTTGCCAGAATCATAAATCATCTAGAAGCTTCATGGGAAGATGTTAGGGGAGGTTATTAATAACAGCTACTCTCCTCTGAAAGACACACATTTAGAAACTACAATGTTCTACTCAGGATATCTGAGTTCCTCACAAAAGCCTGAGAGGTGTACAGGGTAGCTGTGATCCACATCACACCCATTTGGACACTTAGGAAATTTAAACAGTTTTTCATGACAACACAGCTTGAGCGTCTTGTCCTGGCCCGAGACCACTGTCCCCTTTTCAGTCCCACCTTACCCCGGGTGTAGGCTGGAAGTGCCGAATGGGAGGTGGCGTGAACCTGGGATTGTTCAGTTATACGGTGGGGCCTGGCTGAGCCTGTATAAAATTTATCTGAAGATACACATGAGCACACATCCATGCATACACACCCACACTTACCACATGGGACCCCAGCCTAATGTTCCAGGTTTGATGGACTGCTGTTATCTCCAACCTCCTTAATCAATGTGACACTCACTTTGGTTCCTGTGTTTCGGATCTTGCGACCAGACTAACCTGGCCCGTGCGGGGATGGTGTGTGTGCATGGGGACAGCACTAATATGGATGTTTTTCTTTGTGTGTGCACCTTTGCAGTGTTGTGTACCAGGATGGATTTTATGGTGCAGACATTTATGTAAGTATTCATTAACGTGCATGCTGTCCTGTTACCTCCAGGAGTTATTCCTTTTACAAGTTTGCTGTGACTCGCTCCATGCAGTGGTATTAGACTTCCTCTTCCGGAACTGTAGGAAGGCATCCCCCTCCCCCCTGCGGTTTGTCTTCCAAGGTAGACGGACTTTCTGCTGATGAGCTCACAAGACGCGTCACTTGCCGTGTGAGTGGGATTCGTGACCAGATAACTTCAGGGAAAGTACAGTTGTACCCCTGAATGAGGAGGCTTCTCCTCTAACAATTTAAAAGCCCTGATCCCTGAGAAATGGCCTAAACTTCTCAATACTCAACAGCTATAATTATTAGCTGCTGAAAACTAAGGTATTGCCATGGCTGCTACTTTTGATGCTTTCCTCATAAATACACTTGGTTACTTTTCACAGCAGCCCTAGAGTCTCACTCTGAACACCAAAACTCACAGGGAGAAAGAAACACCTCCTAACTCTCCTACAATGGGTATGAGATCTGGAGCAATGAGCGCCCTAATCTTTTATTCTCTCTGTTCCAGCAAATAGGTGATTTAGAATTGCTTGCTAATTTATCTCATTTTATTAAACTTATGTTTAGGAAGGAAGGGGTGGTTTCTCATCTTGGGAATCACAATGAAACTCCCCTACCTGGACCTAAATGTAACTAGCCAACCCCCCCCCCCCCCCGCCCTCAGAACATGATACAGCATCCATGTGATGAAAATGGCCTCGGACAAACTCAGTTTAACCTAAGTGTGCTGTATGCACGGGACTGTATTTCCTAAACCACATAATTTTCTTTTCATCACTAATGGCCTTAAGTAAGTCAGCGGAATCATATTTGTTGTTTATACACTAGATAACAAAGACAAATAAAACCATGTTTCTGCTCAAATTGATGTCATTTACTAGAAAATGAGAAAGACACTGGGTATTTAATTTCATTCCTTTTGTATTTTAAACCCCTACAATTTTGAGACATCATATTAATCTCTCTCAGTGATCGGCCTGGCTGAGCTGTGAAGGCATTTAGGTACTTACTATCATCTCCAGGGCTGAAACCGTTTTTATAATTTTGTTTTGTTTCTGTTATACTTAAGTGAACAAGCTATATGTCCTTTCTTCACCCCATGAACAATTTCCCTTTTTTACATAAGGGATAGTAGAATTCTTTTTAATAAAGAAATAAAGCCTACCTCTCTTTGTACTCACCCAAGAAAGAAAAAATGTAAATGGTCACTAAATCTTTTTTTTTTTTTTAATAAATAACTAAATAAAAATAGGGGCCTGGGAAGATGGCTCATTTGGATGTGATCACACATGTCTGCAGTGCATTTAGAATTCTTAATCTCACAAAGTTAAAGTCCCCTTATCTGAGTGTGGTAGCCCCCCAAAAGTATCAGGCTAAGCTTATAAGAACAGGATTTCTTCAAGTCCTGCACTACCTGGTACCTCTGTTTTGAAAACTGTTCTGTTAATTCTCAAGTTTTCCCCTATCAGGCATTTCCCACTGCTCATGCTATGAAGACAATATAGCTTCTCAGGGCAGTTCCAAATATGGGAGGAATTGAAATACTATTTCAGCATCACACTTTCCCAGCACTTATGAGCTATCTCCAGAGACCAGTGGGGTCTTGCAGATTGTCCTGAACATTTTATCCTATGCAAGGTGACATCTTGGGCACACTGTGGCTGAGGGGTGTACAACTGCAGTGACGTAGGACACTGTACCATTTGGCTCAGCCACAAGGCAAGGAATCATCTTCAGTATTCACAAATCAAGGTTCACCCTCACTGAGAATATAACCTTGAAGGTGTGCGATTAAGCCACAATTCCTACTAACTCCCTTTGTACAAGTATGTGCAGTGAGTGGAAATCTACCCAGTGCTCCAAGTTTTATAAGGGATGATAGTTATAGAGAGGTCTAAAAACATCATGTACAAACCTATTTTATTTAAAGAAGGTTTCTGGCTTGCTCCTACAATCTCATCAAAAATATTACCTGCTAGGGCTAGAGAGATGGATTAATGGTTAAGGTATTGACCTTCCAAGCCAAAAGAGCCAGGTTTGATTGCCCAGGGTCCACATAAAAGGGGCACATGTTCCTGGAGTTCATTTGTAGGGGCTAGAGGCCCTGGCATGCCCATGATCTCTCTGTCTGACCCGCTTCTATCACTTTCTCTCTCTCTCTCTCTCTCTCTCTCTCTCTTTCTCTCTCTCTCTCTTTCTCTCTCTCTCTCTTTCTCTCGGCTTGCAAATAGATAATTAAAATAAATATTACCTGCTAAACAGGTTCAGGATAATTGTGAAAGGTTCTGGGAGATATGCTAGCTGAATGACTCACCATTCATGGGTTTAAGTCTCTTACTTCTTGACAAGGCTATTAGACAGAATACTAAGTTTCTAGATTGGGTTCCATCTAAGCAAAGCACATTCTTCCTCTCAAATCCTTCACCTGCAACATTTCAGAGCAACTTAGTTGTAACCACAGCAGCAGGTACTCCCCGTAACTGCCTTGTGCCCTGTATTCTGTGCTCTTTCTCCCTTTATCCTTTGCATCCAGTCTTTTTACCTTACCACCTGATGTCGGAGGCCTCGGGCATTCCTTGGGCTTTCTTAGTCCTGTCAGAACTGAGGATTTTGGACGGTCTGCAGGCTGCCTGTCACTGGCAAGCCACAGTCTCCTATCTTGAGTGACCTCCTGAGGGTTATCAGGGAGGATTGAGATGAATGTGAGAGGTGATCACAGGTGCTCAGAGGCTGCCAAAAGCGGTGTCTTCACCAAGAGATGTGAGGAATCAGGAACTAAGGTCCAAACTAGGGTGAACAAACAGCACCCATCTATGGAGGACTAAAAGCTTGCAGGAAAACAGCTGCCTCAGGGCTGGGGGAGTGGGGAAGGCATGGGCAGTGTGGAGGGCTAACCCTTCAGAGCAAAGGAGACATGTGAGTCAGAAAGGAGAGCAGCTAAGGTTATTACCTAAGGCCCTTCTGCTGAGGACACAACATTCACTTCAGTTTAACAAGATAGGAATTCCATTTTTTAAAAAATGTTTATTTATTTATTTGAGACAGATAAACAGGAAGAGAGAGAGAGAGAGAGAATGGGTGCACCAGGGCCTCCAGCCACTGCAAATGAACTCCAGATGCATATGCCCCCTTGTGTATATGGCTTACATGGGTCCTGGGAATCGAAGCGGGGTTGTTAAGCTTCACAGGGAAGTGCCTTAACCACTAAGCTATTTCCCCAGCCTGGGAAATTTTTAAAATATTTTTATTTTTGTTTATTTATTTGAGACAGAATGAGCACACCAGGGCCTCCAGCCACTGCCAACTCCAGACACATTTGCCACCTTGTGCATCTGGCTTACATGGGTCCTAGGGAATCGAACCAAGTTTCTTCAGCTTTGCAGGCAAGCACCTTAACCACTAAGCCATCTCTTCAGTCCCCAGGAATTCCATTTTTATATCAAATTTACAAGACAACTTATTGCACATGAAAATAAACTCATTTTAATTTAATTTTTATTTATTTATTTGAGAGTGACAGACACAGAGAGAAAGACAGATAGAGGGAGAGAGAGAGAATGGGCGCGCCAGGGCTTCCAGCCTCTGCAAACAAACTCCAGACGCATGCGCCCCCTTGTGCATCTGGCTAATGTGGGACCTGGGGAACCGAGCCTCGAACCGGGGTCCTTAGGCTTCACAGGCAAGCACTTAACCGCTAAGCCATCTCTCCAGCCCTCATTTTAATTTAAAAACACAAGTTTTAAAAGATTTTCAAGAATTCAGAAATAATAGTAGGGGTTAATGCCAACTCAAAGTTATAGTAGAATGACCCAAGTTGCCTCTACCAGGGTCAGATCATAGAAGATCGCATTGAATCAAAAAAAAAACCTGGGGGGGAATGAAGAAATGAAACAGGGACAGAAGGATATTACAAGAGCAGTAAAAATTGGGTAGAAACTGGGGTAAGATAGTGGTAAGTTTGGCGATGGGGGTGGAGGGAAGGAGGAGGAGAAAGGGAGGAAGAAGAGTGTCCTTCTTATTAAGAATGCCTTAAGTTTTCTAGGAGGGAGCACCAGAGTGATACCAACGTATCTTTATACCACTCCTGAAGTATGTTAGAGTAAGTTTCTGTTTGATTTCATGGCTTTAAATAATCATTTCCACATCCATGTGCCCTATCAATAAGGAGGCGTTGCTCATTTCCCCGCTGTCAGCTCAACAGTGACAAGCGCAGGCACCAGCCTAGAGGGCTGCAGTGGGAAGGTGGGACTTCTCCAAACTGTCACCCCCACCTCCTCCAGCAAGTCCTTCTTTCCCAGGCCCTGCATTCAGAGAGGTCCAGTATGAGGCTGGCCAACTTCAGTCCCTATGGGGACACAATAGTCTATTAGTAAATGAAATAACTGCCGCACAAGACAAGATGTTCAACAGCAAATTCGCATCACATCTCTCCCCTCCTTACCGCATCCCAGAGAGATAGAAATATTATTACCTCCACTTTTTTCATAAGAATATTTTGTTGTTTTCCAAAAATCAAAATAAAAGAAACAAACAAATAATTATTAGCCAGACATGGTGCACACCTTTAATCCCAGCACTTTGGAGGAAGAGGTAGGAGTATCACTGAGTTAGATGCCACCCTGAGACTCCATAGTGAATTCCAGGTCAGCCTGAGCTAAAGTGAGACCCTACCAAAAAAAAAAAAAAAAAAAAAAAAATTAAATTATTTATTCAGATACCACTGCTGACACTGAGACTTGAGGCCATGTGATCTGGTGACAGAGTTCACATTCAAGTAAGAGTTGAAAAATGCAATGAAAGGAAAGGAAAGAAAGACAATGAGAAAATAGTATAAGGGGGTAGGCAGGCTACTGGAGACAGTGAAATGCTTGACTAAGCCATGAAACTAAAGGAGGGAAAGGAGAGGGAGAGAGAATGAATTTGGGTTCGAACCAATCCATACATTTGGATTTTAAAAGAGGAATGTTAAAAATTAATTGTTAAGAAAGCCAGATTCCAAAGAAAACAAATCACACACATAAATTAAGTGGTAGGCATAAATCTCTTTTAAAACCCAGTCTTGGGCTGGAAGATGGCTTAGCGGTTAAGCGCTTGCCTGTGAAGCCTAAGGACCCCGGTTCGAGGCTCGGTTCCCCAGGTCCCACGTTAGCCAGATGCACAAGGGGGCGCACGCATCTGGAGTTCGTTTGCAGAGGCTGGAAGCCCTGGTGCGCCCATTCTCTCTCTCTCCCTCTATCTGTCTTTCTCTCTGTGTCTGTCGCTCTTAAATAAATAAATTAATTAAAAAAAAAAAAGAAAGCCAGATTCCAAAGAAAACAAATCACACACATAAATTAAGTGGTAGGCATAAATCTCTTTTAAAACCCAGTCTTGGGCTGGAGAGATGGCTAACTGGTTAAAGTGCTTGCTTGATAAGGCTAAGGATCCAGGTTCAATTCCTCAGGACCCACGTAAGCCAGATGCACATAGTGGCTCATGCTTCTGAAGTTTGTTTGCAGGCTGGAAGCCCCGATGTGTCCATTCTCTCCATCTCTCTCCCTCTGTCTCTCTCTCTTTCTCTGTAACATGTTAAAAATTTTTAAAAAAGAAAAAGAAAAAAATAAACAACAGCCCCCTTGATGTCTGCCATGGGCCTAGAGATTTTTTTTTTTTTCTTTAAACCTGAATCATCACCCACATGGACCAGCGCCATGAATGACTTCTCACAGGAGTTTCCCACTGAGTCCTCCTGAGTGAAGCAATGGCTTCTTAAGGACTTCTAGATCAAGAATACCTTTTTTTTAGGGCTGAGAGATGCTTCTGTAGATAAAGTACTTGTCACTCAAGCATGAGGACCCAAGTTCAGGTTCCTATGCTCCACATAAAAGCCGTGCGGGGCTTCCATGGCCCCAGGTCACCAAAAGTGAAATAGAAGGCAAAAGATAGGAGAAGCCCTGGAAGGTGACCAGCTAGCCTAGTGAGTGCAGCTGCCAGCAACGAGAGGCATGTGAGTCCCTTCTTCAAGTAAGGTGGAAGGCGAGGTCCTTACCTGCGGGCATGGCACACCCACACCCACACTCACACGCAGGAACACACACATACACATGCCAATTTTTTAAAATCACCAGCTCCATTTTAAAAAGAGTATGTTAAACGTATCTTGGAAAGCAGCTGTAGTCTTTGAACATGGGTGAGCTCCAGCCTTCTCCAGCTGTCTCAGGCACACAAAAAAGCACTAGGCAGCTCTGATGCCTCCCAAGCTGCGTTGTCTTAGTTGCCAAGGTCATTAACATCAAAACCAAACCCTCCGGTAAGCCAGAGAATCCCAATCATGACATAAAGAGATTCCCCAATAGCTCCTATGAAATTTTGGGGTTTGGTTTGAAAGGAGAGAAGCCATGAAATTGCCCATTGTCTTCTTTAAAAATAAATCCTTGCCATATCCCAAATGTAAATACTGAGATATGATCCCAATCTCCACCTTCTTGGACACTCTCGGTGAGAATCTGTAATTTCAGCATTGGGGGATGCCGGCCCCGCTCCTTGTGTGATGGGTCACTCATAAGCTGTAATGAGCCAAGAGAAGCAAACTTGTAAATGAATTGCTCTGGGATTTCTGTCTGACGTATGCATTTTCTTTTATTTATTTCATTTTTGCATTGAAAACATTACATTTCTGTTTCCTTATAGAGTAGTGTATCAAGAGCCTGTGTATGGCAATAAATTACTGCAGGTATGACCTCCCGACTGACGGAGAACTCATCACTCTGGTTGTGGGTTTGCTGTGAAATCCTTACTAACAAGATGATTCTTGGGAGGGAAAGTGTTGTCTAACATAGAGGATAGAAGACTTGATGGAACTTTCTAGTTTTAATATCAATCCCCTTAGATTACAGACAGTCCTCCTCTTTTCTTCTGAGATAGCCACAGCGATGTTGGGACACCTTCTTCCAATACCAGCACTATATCCTCGGTCTCTGCTAGATCACTAACTGTCCAAGTCAAGGTCTAATATGCTACTAACATCTTCACTTAAAGTATATCTGAACTCAACATAATTTCAGGGAAAAGAATGAGAGAATTTTGTTGAGTCATTTATCTAGGTAATTTTCACGAGGTTCTTGCAATATGCTGGAATGATTAAGTCTAAAACCTTTTATACCTTCAGCCTTCAGGGCCAACTCGGCTGGTATCTCACACAGCCTTCCCTACATTCAATGTAGCTAGACAGAAATTTATTTCACACCCATCACTGTAGCTTTCAACCCTATTTCCCATTGCTGAAGAAACTTCAAATGAGTAAATGTGTATGAACTGAAAAAAAAAGCGGGGGGGGGGGGAGGGAATCAACATCTGTTACTGCCTACAAGTCTCCAAATTTGGTCTATAGCTAACATTAAAATTTCCAACAAAATCAACCTTCTCAGCCCAGCTCAGGAGAAGCTGAGTCAGGATGATTGTGTGCTCAAGACCTGATGCGTTGCGCAGCAAGTTCAAGCCAGCCTGGGAAAGTTAATGAGAACTTATCTAATAATAAAACTTCAAAAAGTAGACTGGGACTAGCTTGCAAAAGGCCCTGGGTTCAATCCCCAGAGTCACAACAGAAGAGAAGCGGGTGTATAAAGCTGTGTTCTTCATCCTTTGGTTTGGTGGAGGAAAGCTCTACCTCTTCATGATGAAAGTTTTTATTTTATTTTATTTATTTATTTTTTTTTTTTTGGTCACAAACTCTAGAATAACCAGGCTCAATGAGAAGGGGTCTGGTTGCCTCAGATCAGGACTGATCTTTCAGACATGATCACATAGACATGCAAAAACCCTGGCTATGTTCAGCAATCTACAAGATATAGGGCAATGAAACTGATTGGAATCACCTGTTAGGAACACAAATTGAAGCAATTTGTATTTTTGATCATTTTACAGTTTATGCACACATATGCCAAGTTAATACACAATTCTGTTATTGCCCTTATAAGGATTTCATGCATAAGAGAAATAGTAAGGAAGACAATTTAACCGAGCAAGATGGAGTTACCAAGCAGCCTAATCCTTTTTTCACATTAATGATTATGCATTTCAGGGAGCACTTCAATTTGTATTGTCCAATACCACAGCTACTGCAGGTTCATTTATTTAAATCAAATTAAATAATCCTGTAATCCTAGGTAGTCAAGAAGCTGACATAAGTTCAACACTCGCGTGGATTATAGGGGAGTTCTAGGCTACCCTGGGCAATTTAGTGAGACACACTCTCAAAACTAACAAATGAGATCTGGGTATAGAGCTCAGTGGTAGAGTACTTGCTTAGTATGCACAAGACCCTGGGTTTTATCCCCACTACCATCAGGAGAGAAAAATAAAACTAACTAAATGTATGCAAGTCAAAATTTCATTTATTCATACAACCCACATTCCAAGTGACAAGAAAATACCTAAGACTATTGGCTATTATGCTGAACATGGGCAAATTATTTCTACCATCGCCATGTAAGCTACTGACCAAGGTCAAGATTACCTCACTTCCTCTTCAGATACCAGCAAACTGCAAAGCAAGAATACAGACAAAATCCTAGGTAACAAACACCTCAGAAGACCTACCACTGGCATCTCTCTTACAGAGAAACTTATTTTCTCCTAAGTCCTGTGTAAATATGCAGAACAGGTATCACGTTCAGATTGTCATATATGAACACACGTATGCAGAAAGTTCAAGTGCATGTGCAGGAGTCGTATGTTCCTGTGACAAAGGTCGACATGGCGGGCTGTGAGGCTTGCCTCGGTGATCAGCTGTTTGTGCTGGAGCAGCGCTTCCACGGTTCAAAGCTTCCAGCCCACTTTTATGACTGCAACTGCTGCAGAGGCTGACAGAAAGCTGTCAGCTGGCTTCCAACGGAAGGATTGCTGGAAATCTTTGCTGGGACAAAATTTACAGTCACCCAACCACAATTTACAGGGTAGTTGTTAGGAATACCTATGCGGACACCTTTTGGGTGTGCTGGGAAACAAACTCATAGAAACACACTTTTCTCCAAGGTTTTCAGCCAACTGCAGCCATCAGCTAGCCAAATCCAACCCCTCTGTACCTCACTAAGGGCACCTATACTTTCTGATGCTGACTGGAATCCAAGATGATAGGCGCATAGACAGAATGGCTGTAGGAACCTGGTGACCTCATTTCTCCTCAGACCAGCATTCTGCTTCTTGAGCTCATCACTGGTCTGACACCTGCTTTGCCTCAATGCCTTCCCAGCACAGTTAATGAGTTCCCCCAGTCCTAATTACAGTGCATGATATTTGCAACACCAGGTGGTGTCTAGCTAAGGTCTCTTTATTAACTTACAGATTTTTTTTTATAATGAAGGCTTTCATATATATAAACATACTCCAAATTATTGATGACAATCCATCAAGATGTCTTGGAGATGTCTTTACCACGGCTGATCCCAAGCCATGGCTTCTTTATGGCTGCAGTAGCTTTTCTGAGTTGCTGTGTGCACGTACCACTTTCCCAGTGAAAGAGGCTGCAGGGGAACTCTGGAGACCTCTGTCCTGCACTTGGGAAAGCTGCCTCTGCAGCTGCCTTGTCACTCTGTCTTCTGCTACCCAGCTCTTGACCCTGTTTGCAAGGAGATGGCCCATGTCCAGCTTCCCCTCACCTTTGGAATTGAGATGATAGATATCCTCTGAAACACCATTCTATCCTGAGGTGCTCCCTTGTGATGAGGGTTGGGATCTATCCCTGAGAGGATTATGGACCTGCATGTTCTCATTAAAACCTGAACAGTCATTGTGTTATTGGTGGAAACCAGGTCCTGTTTGTTAACTGGGCTAAAATCATTCCATATTGGCTGACATATCGCCATAGTCTATTAATCAAGAAAGTTCCGTTCCATTCACTACACTTAACTCCTTTTGAATATACCTGTTTGCTTGTCCTCTTTGGTTAACTAAACAATGGCAATCATGGGTACACAGAACTAAATGTTAATTATTTTTATTTTCCAGTTTTTTCTTGGCTCCCTTAATGATTTTACTTACATATCGGAAGACTTTATCATATTTGCTCATACCAAATGCCTCCTCGAAGCCAATGTGCTAATAGCAGTGTGATATTTTTAGCCAAGATGACAAAATTTTTAACACGTTTTCACCACACACTCTTACATAATTATGGAACATTTAGCAAACTAAATAAATCCCTATACAAAAGCATCAGTGGTTAAATGACTGCCTATGGAAGCAATTACTAAGACACTCAAAGACATCTGATTTTTAAAATAGATATGAAGCTAAGACCATTGCTTGATCTGATCAAGGAATATCAAGGATCATTTTAAAGTTTGAGTTAATATTTGATAAGTTACAGTGATGCCTAGCCAATGTGGAAAAGGTAGAAAGTCTAGCTAAGTGTGAGGACAATGTAGTCCACTAGAGCTCTCCCCACCCAAGATAATCAACACTAACACTTAGGTCCATTACTTCCAAGGGTACCTGGGGACTTCTAGGCTGTGCTTAGGGTTTCTAACCTTTAACATGCAGCCAGAGCTGGTGTTCAACCCTTCCTGTCTTCACTATGCTTTTTTTTTTCTACTTTAATACTAAGCTTTTATTAACCTTGACCTTAGATGGGTCGACTTGGGTCACTGCTGTTTTGGTGTGGGTTTATCTCCACTGGGTGTCCCTAAGCCGGGCTCCACTCCATTCCTAAACCCAATCTCTCCTTGTGTTCTAGGGTGGTTATGCTGCATACCGCTATGCCCAGCCTACCCCTGCCACTGCCGCTGCGTACAGTGACAGGTAAGGGGCTTCCTTCTCCTGTTGGACAACTATGTGCAAATTAACTTGGTTGGTGGGCAGAGGATGCTTGTGTGCTCTTGCTTGAAAATGCATGACATCAAGGGAGGAAGCCCCAAGAGTTAGGTGCCATGGCCACAGGGAGATAGGGCAGATGTGCAACCCTAGTGAATTCTGGATTCACCTTCCCTGCTACAGCGCAAAGAAAATATTCTATCTCTGTATACATAGATGCTTTCCAGATATCTCCATTTCTGCGTGAGCATGTATCTCATGCGTGCATGTGCACGCGCACACACACGCACGCACGCACACACACACACTCCACACCCTTCCCTGTGTTCTTTCTGTACACTCTTGTTGTGGTCGTCTATGTAAGACCATAGTTTCATCTAACTCACAAGAAGAAATGCAGAAGATAATAAAATAAAACCTGCAGGTTTACCTCCATGCCAAGAACCTTCTTTCCCTTTATCCAGAAAAAAAGTCACCGCCCCCCGCAGTGAACTTTTTAAATTTCAAAATAAATGGATGGGAAGAACATGGGGTTTAATAAGCAGATTCATTTTTCTGGGCTATAGCCAGTGTCCAAACCTATAAACATAGGTCAACTTTATTTGAAAAGCACCTCTCATGAGTTGACACTGACAGGGACTGAAAGGGACAGAAGTACGGTTGGGAAATGCAGGATTTGGAATGGATGTGTCTGCGTGCCTTTATTTCCTACCCTGATTCCTTGAAGCAGCAAGTCATAGCTATGTTTGTATGGGGGCCTTCACAAAATCAAGAAAGAGGCCAAAAAATAGTGTGTGCCTTTCCATATTGAATGTGATCTCTTGCTCTGTTCTCTGGGGACATAATTGAATGTTCAGATGCTCTGCATGCAAAAATGTCAGAGGTGCTTATTTTGGTAATGACTTCTTTAATTTAAAGATACGTTTCATGAACCAAACAATAAGGGTAACAATTTGCATGTGTGGCTGAGGCATGCTGAGTCAGACAGGTAAGCAGGCAATGGACATGAGTCTTGACTGAAAAGTGTCTGAAGACATTGGCCTCCCACCTGTGATCTCCCATCTGGCCTGTGGTCCTATCCTGGGCTGCTATTGTGTGCTTTTCCTGCAGTTCCATTCCATTTCTCACAAGATGGGTTGTTAGCTCCTGGTAGGCACAGAAGTCTTCTGCAGTCTACTAAAGCTACAGAAATCCCTGAATTTGCAATATTGCAATTAGGAAAAAAAATGTGCATAAACTCATCATGAGTGACTTTTAGGCAAGATAGAGTCGAGAATACTGTCTGGTTACATAAAGGTGTGACTACTATTTTCTCATAAACAGCCATAACATATTCTCTAGGCTGTAGGGAGCCTTCAAGGAAATTGAAATCATTGTCAAGACATACTTGTAAATACATAACGTGCCCGTTTACCAAGTCATCAGTTGTGAAGATGCAAAATGATTTATGTAAATTCTTGTCTTTAATATACTTTGACACTGGATTAGGAGAATTGGGAGGGTCAATAAGGCTAATAAAAATGATAACAGTCGTAGAATACTCAAGATCATTCTACAAATGAAAAGGATTAGCATTATTAAATTCCACCCATGAAGATTTGCACAGTCTCAATTGTAATGTAGGTCGACTACAACCCTTAATTATTTTTATGAAAATATCTCTAGATGCTAAATTCTCAAACACCCTCTTTGTATGTAATTATAATCATAGTAACATCAGCCTGATGTATAATTATGAGAATCTTAAAAAGACTTATTTCTTTGAATGTTTATCTTGCTTCTCAGGATAAGTCATCTAGCTTAAAGTTGTGGAAAGGTTAATTGCAAAGATATACTTCAAATTGCCTTTTCCAGTAAGACCAATCTAGACACTTGATAACAATAAATACATTTAATACCACTGTTAGGATTACTTGAGAAGCTAGCCATTTCCATTTGCATGCATCGAAAATTGCTAAATTTCCCTGCATTTTGGAGCAGCATATAAATACAAATATGTATATAAATTGTATTTCAACATTATTAAGACTTGTTATTATCAACATATCCTACTGAAAACATGCCCTTGGTCTTTGGTAAATCTTTAATAACACTGCAATTCCCAGTTTAGTATAACAGTTTCCGTTGAGGAAACCAACTAACTATATTCTTTTCCATGTAATTGGCCTCTTGCTGTTCATTAGAGATATTTGCACATTAGATCTTTTTGGTTGCTGTGGAAATTGATTACTGGCTCTTTTTAACTGTACCATAAGCAGGATGTCTGTCACCTATGGAATTATTCATTGAGGTAAATCCAGTAATAGGTAAATTAGCAGAAAATAATTTCTAAAATGGCATATCTACTTTGATTTTTTTCATTAAGTGATGGTACCTTCTCTTATTCATAGTAAGTAGATACAGACAAGAAATGTCTCTTTTTTCAAGGCACACATTTGGGGGTATGTGAAATTATAAAAAAAAGCTTTTCAATCTCTATTAAAGAGGAAAGCATGTAGAATTTATCTCAGGGCAGATTATTTTGCCACTACCCTAGCATATTAGTAGTAAGAGATTCTTAGTTCCTCGTTTCTGGAAGCTGGACCAGAAGAAAAAGAAACTTCTTAACAAAAAGAGACACCTTCAGCATTGGACAGGAAATCAGCAGGAATAGAGAATGTTTTGGAAATGCTGACTAGCTGTCAATCTGATCAAAGAAACTGCTGCAACAAACCTTCCCTGTAATCATGAGATTTCACTCTGCAGACATATTAAGAGGAAAAGAAGTGTGATGTCCTCTGCTGGTACAATTCTGCGTTTTCTCAGCACAATTCAGGCCCTCATCAAATTAAAGATTTAGGGACCTTCTGAAATGTACCAAATATAGTAACCCAAGGAGTGCCCAGAAGGTCTTTAATGGGCACCTTATAACTCCCTGCCCATCATCTTCTTGGCTAAATGATCACATACTGATGATCTCAGAATACCCTGAGACGCTCTGTGTATTGACCTCCAGAATAAAGACCATCTGGTGTGGGCAGAGATTTTCCCAAATGTAAAAGACAAAGCTAAACTAAGCACTATTATAGGCTAATGGGCAATCTGAGTGGGGATAATAACATATTTTCTTGGCATCTGGGAAAAGTGGGTAAACACTCGACCTCATGTATTTTGAATCTCGCTTTGATTTAAAGAAAGCCAGCTATCTACACTCTCAGTGACATCGTTTTGCCCAGCTTGAACCAGTCATCAGAGCATGGCAGTGGGGCCTCTGGTCATCTGGTCATTGCATGCCACTTGGTGTTGCTGTCGTGTCTGTGGTTCACGCTGGGTTGCTGGGTTGGAAAAGTCCATCACATGAGCTCCATGAATGGCTTGCTTGGATTAGGCCTGGGGGTGGGGGCAGGCTTCTCATTATTGATTGGCTCTTGGTTTCTTTGTGTATTATGACTTGGTCCTTGTTGCATCTTTCCGCTGTTAAACTGAGAGCTGGGGAACAGGAAGCTACCCTGGCTCAGTGAATTGTGCCATAATTATTTGAGAAAATATTATATGTGATGTGTGTATACAACTTTGGTGAAAATATCTCAAGAGAAAGACACACACTGGCTATACTTATCCCGATTACTGACATGCTAACATTTCCTAATGGTCAACGCATGTAAACTCCCCTCCACATTAGGACAGAAAGTAGGTAGATACAGCTGAAGAGAAGAACAAAGGAGAGAGTGTCATGTGAAGTAACATGGTAATGTGATTTAACTGGTAGTCTCAGGGCCCATTTCTTCTGCCACTTAAAACATGCATTTCTTATAAAGATATATGCATGCCAGAAGCTTTTCACACAGGAGAGTAGCACGCATGCACCCATGGTCTAAGTGAAAGACAATGAAGACCACAAGCCTTTGTCTTTAGTTTATCCCTCTTTGTTTGCTGAGACCTTGAAGCTTCATTGTTAACATAGTATCAGGAGATACCATATGAATTTTCTATTTTTGTATAAGAAAAATGCCATCATACTGGCAATTCCGTATAGTTCAACCTAACATAAACCCAAACAAAATCCCATTTATACCAATTACTATGCTGTCTGCATACACACACACACACACACACACACACACAGAGAGAGAGAGAGAGAGAGAGAGAGAGAGAGAGAGACAGAGAGAGAGAGAGCGCAGCCTATGTCTTAGGGATTCACAAGGGAGTTATAGGAGAATAGAGATAAATCTTAATACTAGGCAGTTATACAGTGCATGCTAAGACTGCATTTAAATATGATACTCATATCCTATCAATTAGTGAGGGTCTACTTCCAAGAGCAATGGATTAGTATCACTTCCTTAAAGCTCAATAAATACACATAGATACAGTTTTCTTGTCATAGAGAATTTTAACTGTGAGGGCTACTCATATGTAAAGTGCTACAGATGATATATTTGCATACACAAACAGGAAGATGGGTGGAGGGAAAGAGAGAGAACTAGATACATGGGATGTTAGACTGGTAGCTGGAGGGGAGAATGGGGGAAGGAGGGAGAACCACAGCAGAGAGGAAAGAAGGTTACAGAGCAAACGACCATGTTTATGCCCTTTCTTAACATCCCATCACGAGCTAAGCTAAAAGAACACAGCTAAGTACGTCCTTACCTGACACCTTTGCAGGAGCCAGACAGAAGCTGTTAAGGGATTTGAGTTTGTTTCAATTTGCGCAGCCAAGCCATCCTTAATCTATTTCCAAAGTTTTTATTTTCGGGATTCAAGTTTAAGCAATACAAAAAAAAAAAAAAAAAACCTGTCATCAAAGGAAGCAAATTACAGCATTTAAAGAGATAATAGTATTTTATTCAGTGGCCCCAACAAGTGACAGACAGTAAACATTAGGGAATTGTGTCCATTATAGAGCAAATGAGCAACCTGTATAGAAAACCGTAACTTCCCCTTTAAGGGCTTTTCCCCTAGTGGACAGGTAAATTCCCATATCTGTTATACTCTAGCAACATGGTGGTTTTACCTTTTGAAGCCTGTGGGAGAACACAGAAGGTTCACTGTATGGACTGGGGTAGAACCTTCAGCCAGGACAGACAGCACACAGCAATCGGAGGAAGAACTTCTCGTGCTCTCCCCCTTCCTCGTTTTCAAGCGAGGTTAGAAAAGGATTGACACAAATTCAGGTCAAAAGCGGAAACAAGCCTTTGTGCCACGTGTTCATGTATGAATGCGTCGTCTCAACACTGTCTTCCCCAGGCCAGCTCACGACCCAGCAACCTCCCCTGGTACTGTACGTACTGTTTTATGAAGCCAGGGCACATCAACAATAGGATTTCATTTACCTCCTCCATGGGGAAGGCCCAGGCTTAGCCCATGCTCCAGGAACCTTTCTGGTTATATAATAACCACAGCAGAATTTTCTCTTGTAGTTACTTTCACATCAATGGCATAAAGCACCTGACTCAAAGTAGCTGATGGTGGAAAGGGGTTATTTTGGCTTACAAGATTCAAGGGGAAGCTCCATGATGGCAGGGAAAAAGATGGAATGAACAGAGACCGGACATCATCATCTCTGCTACAGCAGGTAGAAAACAGCATCAGGAGAGGGAGCTGACTAACACTGGCAAATTGAGAGTTAATGAACCTGGAGGTCCACCCCAGTGACACGCCTCCTCCAGCAAAGCTCCACCTCCCCCGCCAGCCCTCAGCTCAGAAGCAAGCTTCAAAACACAAGAGTTGAGGAGGGACACCTAATCCAGACCACCACATTCCTCCCCGGGCCCCAGAAACTCATGACCATCCATAGTATAAAGGGCAGTGCAGCCAGCTCAACCTTAAAAGCTCAGTTTCTTGTTATTTTACATCCAGGTTTTTCCTTGACAAAATAACCATTGGCAACACTACATAGGATTCCTTATTTACATTTTCAATCTTTTCTTGAGCAACATCCTAAGGAATTTGGTCAGGCCAAGCGTAACGTTCCAGAGCAACAGAGAACTGAGAGGGGAACGTGCAGGATTTGTTATGGGAGAGAAAAGGATCCCCTTCCTCCCCTTCCTCCCCTTCTCCCACACCGCATGACCCAACAGAGGTGTGCTTCCTGTGGCCGAAGGGAACTGTCTGAAGTTCAGTTCTAGAATGCTGAGTCAGAATGTAGTGACAGAAGGAATCATTCCAGTGTAGTCCATTTGAGATTCATTTGCTGAAGTGAAATTTTTAGTTGTTAACTCTCTTCTGTCATTTTCACCCATCCTGACCATCAGTCCTTTTTTTCCCCCCAAACAAAAGGTGATATGTCACCTTGTAATAGGAACATAGCAAAAATGAGTCCCTAATGCTTTTGTTTCTATCCCTCTGTGTGCTGTGTCCAGCTTTTTATTAGCAGTATAGGAGAACTGGGCAGGTGTCAGACATTGGAGGAGCTAAAAATAACAAAGGGGGAAGTTTCAAGGTCTCCAGGTCATGGAGGTGCCTTTGGATTTGAGTTTTCAAATCTCAAAATTTTTCTGGTGGAATGGTCAAATGTGGGACAGACTGAGAGGGCCCTTATCTCTTTTCACATTTAAGCGCTTTTTTTTTTTTTTTTTTTTTTTTTTTGGTATTTCAAGGTAGGCTCTCACCCTAGCTCAGGCTTACCTGGAATTCACTATGTAGTCTCAGGGTGGCCTCAAACCCATGGTGATCCTGTGCCTCCCAAGTGCTGGGATTAAAGGCATGCACCACCATACCCAGCTTCCCATTTAAGCTTTTTTATGTATAGGGTGTTACCATATATAAATATATACATATTTATATCTTTAAAACATATATATTTAAAACACATATATCTAAATAATATACATATACACCCATGCATATGAATGTAGTCATATTTTATATATTCTTATTTTTCTTTTTATTTAAAGTTAATTTCATTAACAGATTAAGTTTGCATTGATTCATGGCCCCTGCAAAAAAGTGAGCCTAATTGCTCTAGACAGTTATAGAATAACTGGAAAGAAATGTATTTCTGAGAACGCTCATATATTAGGTATATATACCTGATAAAAATAAATTTCTTTAATAAAGTATCATATATACATATATATGACTTTCTTTTAAAATTGTTTCACTAGCACAGTCTCCAAAATAAATTCTAACTATAGCAATTTTATTGTCTCCTAATTTGCCCTCTAGGTTGCTACTTATTTTATTTGCCAAGAAGATAGCTCTAAAATAGGAAAACTGGGAAGGTGGAAGTCTTAATAGTATCATTATTGTTCTGTAATTTGGAATTGCAAACTTTCAAATATGGGATGGAAAACTTAGAAATGAGCAGCAATATTGCTGTTTTAGGAAGATCTGTTTCCTGCATTTCTCTTATTTTTCTTTCTAAATATCACACATCCATGCACATACATGTGCAGTGAAAGAAAAAGTGCTCAAGTTTATGTTCAAGAACTCAACGCCTTTGCTCCGCAGTCTATCATGGCTTCCTAAGTGTTGTGTACTATTAGATGAACACGTATTTGACGTCCTGTAATAGCCCACACACTGGACCAACAAGTCGCTGGGGAGAGATTAAGGGAAATTCCAGACCCAGCAGACCATAGCTCTCATGGCCGCGTGGGGACACACTTTTGCCAGTGACAAGGCAAGGTGTAACAACTCTGTTGGTCATGTCATGGCCTAATTACACTCTCTTCAGGTTGCAGATCATTGCCTTGATGGGCCACAAAAAAGCAAATAAAACCCATCATTTAAGTAGTGCCATCAGGGCCTTTTGGCTATTAAGGGTTTTAGAGGAGAAAAAAGCCTGGACTTCCTACAGATAGGTCCAAGTATGTTCTCTAAGGCCTGTGGGTAAGCCATTTCCACTGCAAATAAAGACCACAGTCTTCTAGGAACATAGAAGATAACACACTCAGAGTACAATCTTAGCTCATGAAACATTTTAGAGTTAACAATAAAAATTAAATCCTTCCACTTCTTTGCTATGTTTTTTTTTCCCCCCCATCTGCTATTGTTGTTTGGTTTGGTTGGTGGTAATTATGTTTATTTTTTGTTGTTATTGTTGTTGTTTTGTTTTTTGACCCCAACTGTAATCTTTCAGAATAATATGCAACTTTTCACAGAACATCTTCACTGACCACTTTAAGGGTGTCAAAGCAAGATCTGATTCTGCCCCTGCGAATGCAAGCTCACTTCTCCTCCAGAACGCCGTTCACATGTGGCTGCTAAGTCACTTATGTGTTGCTGGTGCGGGCACATCCATGGAGAAAGTCATTGACAAAAATGAATGACTTAGGATTTTCTCCCCAGTGTGGATCACAGTGATTGACTACTCTGGAATTTGACTGCCTTTAAAACCATAGTGCATTTCATACTTAATGAGCACATGAGACATTTTAGGAAGGACAGAAGGGGTACTGGGGGTGCTAGGATTTGGGTGGCTCACATAAAATCAAGAGACTCTTAAGTAGCTGGTCAACTCTATCATTGCTTCTGGGTTCATGTGTTTCATACATTTTAAGTTTAAACATAAAGCCAAGCATCCACTTTTCCTTAAGTATAGTCATTTCCATCAGAATGCTCTGGGAAAAGATGATAAAAGGGTACCACACCCCTGATAACCTTCACCCATGGTACCACTAACCTCCTACTGTCTCTTCTTCAGTGCCTTAATTATATCTCTTCTGAGCCTAGAACAATGGCAACTAGGTGGTTGGTAGATATTGGAGGGACTAAAATGAGAAAAGGGGAAACTTCAAGGTCTCTAGCTAAGAGAGATACCATTGAATGTGAGTTTACAAAACTCAGTAATTTCTGGAGGAACAGGTTGAAGGCCCTTATCTCCTTTCCCATCTAGGCTGTTTAATGTAGACTGTCTTAGCAAAAGGAATTTTGTGTGTGTGCAATGATTCCACATGTATCATGTACTCCTTTTTAAAAGGGGGTCATTCTACTTCTGCAGGGCTCTTTGCTCACTTCATCTGTTCACTTGTTAGTTCATCTGTATGCACATCTCAGCCTCCAACTCACCACAGACTACTGACATATGTGTAACATGCACTAAAACAAAAATAGCAGGGAGAGAAATATGCATCTCATTCTAGAATAGTATTTTAGAACTGGACTTGGTGAGGAAACTTAGACACTCATCTCCAGCAACTGCATCATCCTCAGTTTAGTAAACAAAATAAACTTGAAGAGAGGCAAGCCCAAGATTTGTGAATTTCCATCTTAATAATTCTTCTATATATAAGAGGAGGCATTGAGTAAGCCTAGAGACAAAATAATGTGCAATTACTAGGAATAAACATATATGTAATTATTAGAATACTTTTATAATTATAATCAATTCACATAAATGTATAAAATGATGAAATCAGTGGCAGTGGGATTTACATTAAATCTAACATGGCTAGCTATTCCAAAGCCAGAAGAATATGTTCAGAAAGTATTCACAAACATGAGATGATTTCACCATGTGAGATGGTGCTTAGACCCATCACAGAAAGTACCCACATGCATGAGATAACTTCACCATGTGAGGTGGTGATTAGACCCATCATAGGACTTCTCAGGCACTCCTGAAATTGTAGGAGTTGTGGAATTGCTCTACAAAATTTTCATTTATTGATTCTTGTCATTGATATGTTATTTTTTCTTAAATCTTAGCTGATTATTTTTAAACAAAATCCTTTGTAGGCTGTCATTTTGGGAACCTGTGGCCCTTTTGTAACAAACAAATGTCCCAAAGTCTCAAAATAGAATCAATTTGACTTTGTCCCACTTTGGTCATGGGGTACCCTAGCTATCACCTGCCCAGCTAGGAGACCAACTCTCAGGCTGTATGGATGTTTCTCATAGAGATCTTTGCAGTGTTTTTAGTGCACATCAGTGTGTCTATTGAATTCAATACCCATAGCCTTTGATTCAAGATGACTCTACTACAAACAGGACAGATATTCAGTTTTATAGAACAACATCAACACAACAGAATTAAGAAGTCAAGGAGATACCAGACTCTTCAATAATAAACTTTAACACTAGTAGCATTTGAGGGGAAAGGACAGTTACAGCCTGGCCTCCCACCTACCCACGCCAGAAGTTTGCCCTTAGACTTTCTATTTGGCCTTCTCAGTTTCCTTTCAGCAGTACAGGCTGATTACTGACTTCACTTATCTCTTAGATTCCAGTGGGTGATTTGTTAGAATAAAACTGCAAAAGAGAAGAGATCTCACCTAAGGTAGGAGGGGCAAAGAAGTAAAGATAATATATGGCAAGTCACAGAACTAATTTAAATACACCACCAGCTGAGGTGATGGGAGTCTGTATTGTTGGTCTGTGGATACCTTAAAATACAAGTAAGTCTGGCCATATAAGAAGAAAAGGTGCATTTTCCATGCTATTCCTTCATATGAGGAGTTGTTAGCAAAGCATATTTCTTAACATTCCTCTCAAGCTTCAATTATACCATTCCCAAAGAGGAATCCAAATACTCAATTATTCTGTCTCTGAGAACGTAGACTCACAGCCATAGTAAGAAGTCCCCCCCACACACACACCTAGAAACATCGTACCCTGCTACCGACTGAAGAACTCCCACGCCACTTGCCCAGAGAAGAAGAACCTCAAAGAAAGTGAGATTTTAGGCCAAGACTACTACATTCATTCTCCACCTCCCCCACTTTGCAGCTTGTTCATGTGACATGCCTCAGATTTCTCAACTTGAAAGATGGGAGTTATGAGAGGGGTTGTAAGTAAAGTAAAATGATAAGGAGGAATGACATTTAGCAATCTCCGGACATAGTTTTAGGGGGACCGCTAACTGGTTTAATGCACACTAAATGTGCACAAGTGTAGCCTCCCTATTTGGACTCAGTGACTTAGCATTTCACCGCTTTTATTAAATTAACCAAACCTCCCTTGTCCCACAAACCTTCCCCTATGTAACCATCTTCCTAGCAGTGGTGAGGTTAAACATAAAAGTGGTAATGAACTTGCAGATTGCTAGGGAAGGCCTGCCAAACTTCTCCATAGTAGTAACTGAAGTCACAGCTCCCTCACAGGAGCACCTGCAACATAGAATGGCCAGAGACCTTGTTAAATATATCGATTCCCAGATCTCTCTCATGCAAACTCTGATCTAGATGGTCAATGCCAAAATTCAGGAATTTAAATTTTAACAGACATTATAGGTAATTTCCTATTTTCAAAGAACTTTAAGAAATCCCGGGGGCTGGTGAGATGGTTCAGTGGGTAAGGTACTTGCCAGGCATCATAAGGAGCTGAGATTGGATCCCCACCCCAACACCCACATGAGAGCCAGACACAGTGGTGTGATTATAGCACCGTAGAGGTGAGGCAGGCAGATCCTTGGAACATGCTAGATAGCTAGTCTAGCTGAATAAAGTGAGCTCCAAGTTCGGTGAGAGATCCTGTCTCAAAATAAGGTGGAGTGTTACTTAGACAACCTGGCATGGTGGCACACACCTTTAATCCCAGCACTTGGGAAGCAGAAGTAGGAGGATCACTGTGAGTTCAAGGCCAGCCTGAGACTACATAGTAAATTCCAGGTCAGTCTGGGCTACAGCAAGACCCTACCTCAAAATAAACAAACAAAACAATGAAAGACACCAGGCATTCTGGTCTCCCCCTCCCCACCCTACCCCCACACCACACAAAACAGAGAGTCCAAAGTAGCAAGGCATTCTTGGCAAAATAACTGGTAAAGATAGAATTAGATGCAGAGTCAGAAGAAAAAAAATACCAAAATTATTCTTTCTCTTAAAGATGTACAAGTTTTCACTTTACTAGGCATTTTTAAATTTTCCATTTATCTTTTTATTGTTTTATTATTTTTTATTTATTTTTATTTATTTGAGAGCAACAGACACAGAGAGAAAGACAGATAGAGGGAGAGAGAGAATGGGTGCGCCAGGGCTTCCAGCCTCTGCAAACGAACTCCAGACGCGGGCACCCCCTTGTGCATCTGGCTAACGTGGGACCTGGGGAACCGAGCCTCGAACCGGGGTCCATAGGCTTCACAGGCAAGCGCTTAACCGCTAAGCCATCTCTCCAGCCCAAATTTCCATTTATTTGAGAGAGAAAGAGAATGCATGTACCGAGGCCTGTTGCTGCTGCAAATAAACCCAAGATGCATGAGCCACTTTGTGCACATGGCTTTTTGTGGATACTAGAGAATAAACCTTGGTCCATCATGCTTTACAAGTGCTTTTAACCACTGAGTTAGAGATGATTATGGATTCAGCTTGAAAACAGAGAGGCTCACCGTGAACATCCTCTGGCACTGGAACTTAGAGCAGAACAAAACCCTGGCAGCACCCTCCCAACTCCTCCATGTAAATCAGCAGGTGCTACCCATTCAAGCGAACAAGGTGCTGCTCAAGCTCAGATGCACGTGACAATTGCCTGGAAAGTGTCGAGACATGACCCGTATTTGAGAACAATTTATATAATCTCCCTGGTCCTGGGTATAACTTGGTTGCCAAGGGTTTTCCTAGTATGCCAGGTCATCACCCTGTACAACCAAGGTTGAGAGTGATTCAGTCTGGCTGGCTGTATCAGCTATCTGCAAGGTGTAAACTCATTTGCTTCAAATAAGGTGGAACTTGAAATTTCAGTCCTTGGGTCTTTATGGAGAGTAAAAGGCAGACAAGGCTTAACGTAAGGAAGTGGACCCTGCTACCAGCCAGACTACTTTCTCCTGTGAAAGATGCCCCACGCCTGCAACACTCCAGCCATCTAACTCTCCCTAAGCTTGCCTGGGATAGCAGACTTCATGGATAGTTAAGTTCATCTCTCTTTGTTCATTTGAGGTTAATGGCTTCACAGACACAATCAATAGATTATTATTTTTTTTATTTTTTGTGAGCCATCTAAATGGAGTATTTATCCTCAGGTTCATGGTAAAATGGCATGGTATGGTCATCATAGACACCTACATGAAGACTGACTCTCAGAACCTAGTGTTACTCCTGTGTTGGTCCATCACATGGGCCACCGTCCCCAGTCATTTTGGCGGACCTCTGCTATAATCTCACTTGGAAATCACTGATGCAGCCTAGCTTGGAGGGTGGGTAGACAATACAGCCAGACCTCACAGAGTTAACGAGCTCTATGGAGAGGCACTTTTCTGACATTTTATGGTGACCTTCCCGGAAGGTTATAGGATTGCTTGTGTGAAACTAAAACCAAACAGTATAAAATAGACAGGACTGATGCTTCTCCGATGGCCAGCAGTTTTGAAAGTTCTTTTTGTCACTCATCCTGGTGTGGCTGCCCAGCGCAAAGCATTTTCCTTTCAATATCCCATAGGTGGTAACAGGCCTTGAGACACGTTTTACCTCATAGAAACCAACTTGGCCGATTCTTTTGTAGAAAGTACGTTATCAGAGAGGAGGTAAGCTCCTTTGTTCAGAAACTTCCTCCAGGATCATACAAACACTATGAGAAAGGCCCAGTTACTCAAGAGGCCCAAGAAGGGGAAGGATGTTGAGGGCAGACTGGATAAAAGAGAGAGACTATATTGCAAAAGAAAAGCTATGGGCGGGAGGGGACAATGTATGTAGGCTATACAAAGAAAGGGGAGGGAGAAAGGAAGAGAAGAAAGAGAGAGGAAAGGAGGAAAGAAAGAAAGAAAGGAGGGAGGAAAGAGAAGAAAAGAGCAGTAGGGAAGATGTGAGAAGAAGGGAGGAAAAGCTGTCGTAGATTAGGGCTAAGAATGTCAAAAGAACATGACCAAGGGTAGTATCCTCTTGTGTCAGATCACGGAAGGCCTGAAGGTCAGAGTCTTTGAACACCGCCCGTGGGGCTTGTTGGGCCAGTTTTATGGGTTCATTTAAAACCCATTTAACACCCATGTGGGTTTTCCACAAATGACTTTGCTCAGGTCTGGCACCCAGACTGGCTCCCTGGGAGCCATGCAGGAGCCATACACAAGCCAACAGCCTCTTCTAGACTCTGGGCTAGGTAGTAGCTACAGATTCCTAAATGAAGTCTCCTCCTCCCCCTGCCCATTTAAATGCTTCTTCAAAATGCCCATCCCAAGTCAGGCGTGGTGGCGCACACTTTTAATCCCAGCACTCGGGAGGCAGAGGTAGGAGGATTGCTCTGAGTTCAAGGCCATCCTGGGCCTACAGAATGAGTTCCAGGTTTGCTGAGGACCACAGTGAGACTCTACCTCATAAACAAACAAACAAACAAACAAGTCCCCATGGATCAGCCAGGGGCCATACTTGGTGATGGCTGTGTTCTGGACGTGGGTGAGCACCCTGTTAACAAGTCATTCTAACATTTGTTGAGCGCACCCTGGGACCGCCAACATGTAGTCATGTGAGCGAAATCTTACTAACCCTTAGGTAATTCAAACACAGACAGACCAAAACAAATACCCCATCACAGTATCACTTTTATTTTCAGATATGTGAAGTCTATTGCTCTTTAGTCCTGGGGAAGCTAGGGCAAGAGTCTAAAGCAAGAGTAATGAGTTTCAAAAAATCTAGCAGAATAAAGATGTAGCAAAACTCCAATGAAGTGAACTTTTATTATCTTATAATAGGTGATAGAAGATCTTAGTTTGGGCTTTTGATAGGTAGAAGAGACACTAGTCTCAGAGCATGTATAATTTTGGTTGGATTTTATTGGTGTAGAGGCAAGTAAAATTTTCAACTGAATGTTAAGTTTTAGGGAACATTTTAACATGGCTCTATTTATCTTCCAGGGTAAACCTCTTACAACAATAAAACTTTCTTAAGATGTTTTGAAATATTAGAACAGACAAATTATACTAAGACAAAAAAAAATGTATTTAGCTGGGTCTTGATCCCTGTGCATAATGAAAATCCAACAAATGGGAGCTCAGAGAGTGCCTCTCTGCTGGGGATTTTGAGACGTTTAAGATTCGAGCTAACCTCACTGGGCCATTACACGCTGTCTGACGTAGTTGCTGTTATGTCTTGGGCAACTAACACTACCTGTGGGTATGAAAACCTTATATTGTGGGATTTCCACTGCTGAGAACATCTTAAGAGACTTTTATCATCTTTCTGGACTTGCCAACTCAAGGGTTAAATAGCACTTCCCAGTTTTATTTTCTTCCCTGTATTACACCATTTGAGAATACTTGGGCAAATCAGGGTTTAACTGTTAAGTTCTCTCACTTTCTTTATATAACAATCTAGTTTGTTAAGGAAATTATTACCCATAACCTGACACCATATAACATTCTCTCCTAGACTGACAGCATATTTTTTTTCTTTCCTGTAAGAAGTATTTTTGGATAGCATACTATATAATAAAGTCTACAATTTTACAATATTCTTAGCTAGTTCTAGTGTACTCTTTTTCCTAATGATAGTCTACATATTTTTTTTTCTAATTCTAATCTCCTTTTACATAAAAATCTATGCAAAGCACAGTTTGAAACAGCCTGTCCTTCGACACACATTCTGGCATGATGTCTTGGTAACATACAATATTAATACCCCATCAACAGCTTGTACATGATCCCTGTTCTGACACCCCACCCCATGGTTTTAAGTTTCCCGCATGCCTGTTTTGTGGTCTTTCTACGCTCTCCAAGTCCAAGGTACATCCATGCATTTCCTTGCAACATCCATGGAGACGTACCCCTTCCCACCCTTCACCCGTGCACATGGAGCCTGTTGCCAGAGAGCACGTTTCCCCCTAAGCGAGCAGTATTGTGAATTTTATCTTCTCTTCCAGAAATCAGTTCGTCTTCGTTGCAACAGATGAAATTTCTTGTAACAGCTCTGCAGGTAACAAACATTGCTACTTCTTGATGCATCCATCCGAGTCAGTATCCTTTTCCCCCCTTCTTCACATGCTGAAGTTGCTCACTGTAGAAAGTTACTTGAACGAAAGGGAGAAAGAGCAATCATAGACTTCTGAGGACAGCTGAAGCCTTTAGGCTCCGCCATATAGAAAGACCTTAGGCATTTTGCTAACTCTGATGCTTTGAGTTCCGATTTGAATAATCCATGGTCCAGAAAAATAAGATGATGGTGAGAAAATCCACAATAAATATCTAATGGGATAATCAGTATTCTTACCATAAAATACTGATCAAGGGAGATTAGGAACATAGACATGTGCCTCCCGTGTTTTTTGACATATTATATCTGGGTTCACTGACATTGAAATGTGAATTATTTGGGATCTTTATAGAATATTATAGGCCCTAACAGACTCCATCCATAAAGCCAGTGGCATTAGGGAATATAATTATCTCTGTCTTATAAGAAGGGGATCGTCATTCTATTAGCTCTTAAGATCCTCTATTTCCTTTCCTTCAAAATATAGCTCAAGTAGGACTTTACAGAGATGACGTCTGTCTTTGGCTTTGAAACCAAGACATTCGTGAATGAAAATTGCCTAGTTGCATGATACGCCTATCAAAATAATGTCTGTCTTTTTGCTTTGATGTGGTTTAGAACAATTATATTTGGAATTACTTTTTTAAATGCCAAGATAGGTGAGTGCCTTAGCTACTAATACCTAATTTCTTTCTTTCTTTCTTTCTTTCTTTCTTTCTTTCTTTCTTTCTTTCTTTCTTTCTTTCTTTTTTCTTTCTTTTTCTTTTTCTTTTTTTTTTTTTTTTGATGGAGGGGAGAGTTTAAGGGCTAAGCTACACCAGAGGACTAGGAAATCTTGCCAATATGGTGCTTTTGACCAAAAAGGAGACAATAGCTCTTGCCTACTGGCCAAGTGAGCTATTATTTGCAAAAGCAGACCTCACACACCAGCCTTACACATAGACCATTCATCTGCCACCCATCACCTTTTATCAGTGGAGCAGTAAAGAAAGGCTCCTTTGCTGATGCTTCACTTCCAGGTGTAGAGTCTTTGGCGAGAATGATCAAAAGGAGGGAGACAGTTGGGAGTACTGGTGCGCCTGGTCCTCTCTGTCCTGAAAGGCAGGGCCACCTACATCTCCACATCCATGTCAGCTATGGGATCAGAGTGAGCGTTGTTAATGGGTTGAAGTCTGACCCCATGCATCTCAGAGTTGTGCATTCTCACTTTCTAAAGAAAACACTTATTCCATTCTCGTGAAGCCCCATCGATAATGACCCCTGCTCCTTCCCCCCACTGATGTCTAGCCCCAAACATCTCTGATTCTCCTGGTGAAGAGGTGGAGACATAACTAATACTCCACTAATGCTTAAAAGCTGAAGATGGAGTGGCAAGGAACTGTTTCTGGGACCCATGAATAATGCACTATTTCCAGGAGAGATGGAAGGGGGGAAGCATGGTGGATTAAAGGTATCACTGAGTATTGTTTGTGGATATGTTGGCATATGAGAGTCTCCAGTGTCCCACGAATGGTCCAATGTGTACAAGTTGTTCCAAATTTTGACATGTTAGGCCAAAATCTGAAAATTTACTATACAAAAGGTAGATATTGACCCTGTCCAATGTTTTAACAAATGCTGCTTTCTGAGCATGTTATCCACATGCAACAGATAATGCAATGAGTCCAGCTTGGGTTGCTACCTTCCCAGTGTTCTAGAGAAGGGCTGATTAGCAAATTCTTACTGAATTCTTATGGATCACATTTCAAATTAAGAAAGCGGATGCTATTTTCTGATGGCTCTATTAATAATGTGCTGCACACTTCATGAGTTCCCATTCCAGCTCATAATTTTGAATTAAGCAGAAAAACACTACAGCCATATCAATTAGATGTCAGATTTTCCTGTAGCCAGCCCACCTTCCACATAGAATGAGAATTAAATGATTGTCTTCTAGGGCATCTCCCCATGCATGCTGGGACCCCCCTCAATATGCTTACTTACTATATAGCACAGACTCCCACCTACTTGCCAAAACAACCCTGCAAGGCACAGGACAAGTCTGTTACATCTGCATAGGTATCCATGCAGTGTCAGGGCTTAACAACAAGCAAGTCGTCACTTCTCAAAATGAGACAAACATTGACCCACTGAGGATGAGCGGGGGCTCTAGGTCTGATCCTCAGCATTGAAAAAAATAAAGAAGTAAATTAAGATGCTTAATATCTCAGTTTGCAGGGCTTGGTGGATTTTCTAAGTGAAATTTTAAAAAAGACAGACTTTACGGGAAAGCAATGAATGGTGGCCAATACAACAAGGCACAGTTTTTGCCTGTTGCTCAGGGTAGAGCTGGTGAAATAAAAATCATTTAAACAGCAACAGCGACACCTCACAGTTTTCCCTTAAGTTCTCTGAGGCAAGGGGATGCATTCTGCTGGAGTCATCTGCAGATGAAGCCAGCATGTTTGTCCTCCTTTTGCCACACCAGAGAAACATGTCCTGTTAAGTGTCTGTTGTCTACAAGGCCATGTCTGTAGAGACATTGTGGTCCATACTCAGTGGTTCTGACAATGCTGAGTTGTTTCAGTTGGCTTGGTTTTTCTTCTTTTTTTTTTTTTAATTAAACATTTAGAAGGCAATTTGGTGGGCATAATATATCCATTTAGCCACATGACAGTAATACCTTCCCCCTACCTCTTCCAGGCTTATGACCTTTCCAGTCATGAGCTTTTGACTAAGTTTCAAATATCAGGCATCTCTCCCATGGGCCTGAAAACTAATCAGAGAACAGTTTGTTACCCCCATAACAGACATGCAGCTATTTTCCCAGTGGGCAGTTCTTGCCCAGCTGGCCAGTTGTATAGCTCGCAGGATTATCCCCTGGTTAAGACTGTTGATGACTGTTCTCCCGTAGCCGGCTGCACAGCACCTTCCAACACTGTGACTGCAAGTCAACTGGAAGGCGACGTCCAGCTCAGCTCTCGTTCTACTCCTCAGAGTCCTATGTTGGTTTCTATTTTGTTGGGTTGATTCTGAAGGGGCACAATGAGGGATGATGCGTTTAACAACAGGGTAGAAGGCGGCCAGTTGCACCTGTCTGGGGAAATTGAGCCACCCATTATTGCGTACATCAGGAGTCTTTGATCTTCATGCCTCTGTGATACGTTCAAATATATCTGAGGATGGATGAGTGATGATAGAATGAGATGGGTCTTCTGTGAGAATGGAAGCTGAGAAGCAAGTTACTTATCTCAGTCGGTAGCAGGAAATTCAAAGCCATGATTATCTATTGTGGTTTTTCAAATTTGTTTGTTTGCTTGTTTACTTATAAGACAGAAAGAGGCAGACAGAAAGAATAGGCACACCAGGGCCTCTAGCCACTGCGTATGAACTCCAGATGCATGCACCACTTTGTGCATCCAGCATACGTGGGTATTGAGGAATTGCACCTGAGTTCTTAGGCTTTGCAGGCAAGCACCTTAACCACTAAGCCATCTCTCCAATCCATCTGTTGAGTTTTTAGTATGTGTCAGAAGTGGTTCTAAGCCTTGAGATCATAGGATTAAATCATCCAGGATGATCCTTCCATGGAAAAACCTCCATCCTAAATCACGGAGAGGAAGAAATGTAGATATGCTTGCATCTGAAGTTGAACAATTCCTGATGAATCAAAGAGCAGAGGAGAGGTTGGAATGTAAGGGTTCACTGTCACTTTAGAGTCCATGATGACAAATGGCTCCTGTGATGGGGGTGACACTGGGCAGAAATCTGCATAGAGTGAAGGCATGAGCTACTTTTAGAGTCGAGAGTACTTCCAGTTGATATTGCAGCCTATGCAAAGGCCTTGAAGTTGAGGCATACTAGAGGTTTCCAGTAGCAAGACATTGACATCCAGTGTGGCTGGGGCATGTGATTAAATTGAGCATCAATAACAGGAAGAGAGTGAGGAGCCAAGGCAAAGGCCTGGAGGCTGTAAAAAAGTATCTCAACTTTTAGTTTAGCTCGATGGGAAGACCCTGGAAATCTGGTTTAGCTCTGAGTAACATCTGGTTTAGTTCTGAGTGTTTAACATGGCTCATTGGAGTTCCTTATGCAGACCAGACCTATGGCAAGAGCAGAAAAATGGTCATCCACTGAGAGCCTCTTGCAGCTGGTCCTGAGAGGGATGTTGCAAGCCTGTGATGACACATGTTCATGAACTTCCCACACATTCTTGCTTTTGAACCAGATTTTGGTGGGAGAACACACACACCCTGGTGGTGGTGAAAACAGGGTGAAGTCCTACCTGTTACGGGTCCATGACTACCCTCTTCCTCTCTGACCACACCACTAGACCACATTGCTAGAGAGTCACAAGGTGGAGAAAAATCCTTCAACCTGAAGCAATAGCTGCCTCCTCTGTCAGCTTTGCTGAATTTGTCAGGATTTAACAAGGACTTACTGCAATTCACTGAGCGAATTCTGTGTGATAGAGAGCATGATAAATTATATATGTATGTATATATACAGTTATGTATATATTTAAGTTTGTAGAGACATGCATATACAATTTATCACAACACTCCAAAAAGGAAAATAATGTCATCATTTCTAATTGTAGATTAATTATACTATATATTAATAATACTCAGGCCCAAAGCAGTTTGGTAACTTACCCACAGTAACACTGGAGCCCATCAGAAGCCAAAGCTCATTTCAGTGGGTCACACTATCCCTACATGTCCCTTGATCTCAGAACACTGACATTAAGCCTCCAGTTAGAATTCTGTTTTCTCTATCTGTGCTGTCATGCTCAGGAAACTAGTGCTTGTGAGCTACAGGGTGGACATCACTGTTAAAACTGTGAGGGAACCAGATAATATAGAATAGCACCCAAATAGCTATCCCCACTGGGTATGATCTGACATGCCCTGTCCCTATCAGGCAGTGTGCATGTGGCGAATGCTCCTGTATGCCTGGTTCGGTGTGTGAGGCGGATGAAGGGGGCAGACTCCAAGATAGGCATCCTGTTGTACTTAAGGGAAGCGCACAGGCAAAACGAGTTCTAGGCCAAGAGACCACTCTTTTTGGACAAAAATCAGCTAATGAGACGATCTATGCCATTAAAAGTAACAGGCAGTGTGAAGAAGTTGGTTTCATCTTAGATCCCACTAGAGAAAGTTCCTTGGTGCCTTTGTCCAAGAGGGAAGGAGACTGGGTACACAGGAACAGGGGGAAGGTGTTGCTCTCTCCAGCAGCAAGGTTGACCAATCCCATGTCATTGGCACCCATTCCAAAACACCAGTGCAACGACCCAGCCCCATCCCTAATAAACAGGAAGCAGAAGGACATGGGGCAAGGGTAGGTGTCAGGAAAATGCTTCTGTCTAATAAGTATATGTGCACAGCTGTTGCAACTGCCCCTTGTGCGGCAGGTTACCATAGCATTTATTAAATAATTACACAATATCCAGTACATTCAATGTGTGCCATGAGCACTGTGGCTTTCCTTTACTCCCTCTTCTACCTGTGTACGTACACACCACAACACACACACACACACACACACACACACACTGCACCTGCAGTACAGCTTCAGATAACATTTAGAAGAAACTTCCAAATTGGCCATCCCTCTAATTGATCCTTCAGTAAGGTCTTCTCTAATTGTCTTCCCTGCTTTGGGCTGATCTGATTACTCAGCAAAGTTGCTGTAAAGACAATTGATTTGTGGTTAATTGGTCTGTTTCCAGCAGAGTAAGATGTGTGTCTCACTGGGGGAAGTACCAGGTGCTGAAGGGAACATGTAAGCAAAGGTACTTAGTAAAAATAATAATCCCACTTATTGTGAGCTCACTGTGTACAGGACCTTGTTCTGGGCTGGTGGTGTGCAATAACAATAAAATAGCCCCATAAAAATAAAAGTCTTTACCCACTTACTTGTGAAAATTAACGATGTCTAGATAGCTCTGAATTAGCCTAAATAGGAGAATGCTCTATCAACACAAAATTAGGAAAAGAACCGTCATTATGAAATCTTAGAGGAGTGCATAAAATATATTGCCAAAGTAGAACCCATTCAGCTCCCCCCGTCCCACCACACACATACATATACACACCTTGTGAATCAAACTCCAAGTCTATAGAAGGAGCCCAAACGTCCACACATTGCACCAAATTCCCAGGTAATTCCACACAGCAGTGATCCAGACACACCTGGGCAAACACTAGCTAATCAGTCAGGAAGCTTTTTTATTAAGTGGCAAGGAGAACCTCAGAATATTTTTCAAGATTGATCCTCCAATTTTATGACCTCCAAACACAGAGATGTTGAGCCCCTGAACTGTGGCTGGTCCACCTTGATGCATGTATTTCCAAGTCTTAAACCCACACTGGACTCCAACAACTTAGAATTTGATGGTTAGGTAAACTATTTCATTCATTATTACATGTGGATTACATGTTGAAGTGATTATGTTGGGAAGAATAAAAACAAAAATAAAACTTACCTATTTCCTTTTTATTTTGCTTCTATAGCTTCTATAGAATTTAGAACAACATAAAGGGCTTATATTGTGGCTTTTCTTCTATGCCTATGGGACAGTACAGTTCCAACCATGTCCTGATGTCATGCTTTCATTTTGCCTCCAAAAAAGAGAAGTGTGTGTGTGTGTGTGTGTGTGTGTGTGTGTGTGTGTGTTCATGTATGTGGCAGAAGCATGGCTCTTACTTGTTATCATTTGGAGCCTTTGATCAACTTGCATGGCAGATGCCAATATCCAAGATTAACATGGTCATCCCAACCTAGGGGCAGCTCTTACATGTACACCCCCATCCCCAGAGAGATGCAAGAGACAGGGGGCAGTGGCTGCAGGATTATCAACCCGCAACATATGCTTGCTTCGTTGCAAGCTACCTGGTGACCCGTAGTCCCCTCCCCTCTGCCCTCACTACAGCCCTGTACCCTGAGTGCTATTGGGAGTCACCATTTTTGCCTCCATTCATGATGGAGACTGGCTGGGAGGAGGAGGAGGAGGAGGAGAAACTTCTGAGCGATTGAGCAGGGAAGTAGCAGAGGCGGGTTTGACTCTCGGAACTGTGACCTGGAGGGGCCCTCAGCTACTGCTCAGCGCTGCTTCTGTGCAGAAGTGTTACAGACCCCATGGAGGATAGAAATGCTTCTGTGATTCCCCGTGCGGCTCAGACTGCAGCTGGATGACTTCAGACACCGTGGGGACTTCTGCGAGAGTTCAGTAGAGCAGTACCAGACATGGGGAAAGTGAAACAGGATTTCCAAGAGGAGGAGGAGGGTGGCCTCCAGTGTGCCCACAGCTCCTTGACTATGAGGCATTCCATACTGGGCAAAGCGCAAGGCCCACAGTAGGACTGGCTATGTCTTCGCAGGTGCCAGAAAGTGGCTTCTCTTCTTGGCGAATCTACAGTCAGGATTCTTACCTTAAACCTGCTCCACAGATGAGGGCCAGGTGCTGTGAACTACATTGTCAGGACACAAAAATGCTATTTGATTTGCCATTGGGATGGCGTCTGTTGTGATTTGAATGTAAGCTGTCCCTCTCAGGCTCATGAGTTTGAACACTTGGGCCTCAGCTGGTGGTATTGTTTGGGAAAGTCACAGACCTCTTACGAGGTGGAGCCTTATTGGAGGAAGTGGATAACTATCAGGGTGGGGGGACTGGGCCTTGAGGTCTTATAGCCTCACCCCACTTCCTCTGCCCTGTTTCCATCTTAACCACAATATGATCATCTCTGGTTCATGCTCCTGTCACCAAACCTTCCCCGCCACGAAGCTTCCCTTTGAAGTTGTAAGCCAAATTAAGTCCTGTACTTCCTTAAGTTGCTTTTGGTCAAGTTATTTGTTCACAACATTGGGAAAGAAATGCAGGGATTTTTTCAGTTCTATGGGTTTGGAATTCATACGTGCAATTGTGCTCAAACACTTGTGTCACAGGTATCCATGTACAAAACAAATTCAATAGCTTCCACATAGACACCAAAGGGCTCAAAAGATGAACCCACTCTTCAGGTAGGCGGTGGATGTCAAAAGGTGTCCTAAGTGACTTCTGAAGGCAACTGCCAAGCCAAGGAAACGAATGGCAACCAAATTCAGTAAAAACATATGGAATCCATGTAGAGATGAATAGAAAATTTGTTTATTAAAGGTTTTGCTGCCTTTGAAGATTTCTCCAGGTGATACGAGACTAGTTTGGTTCTTCTAACGTATGTACCTTGAGAAGCCTGTAGGACATAGGAGTGTGGTCCTGCCCATGGTTATCAGCATGTCCATCACGGTGAGCATGGACGTAATCATACATGAGCAATGTGAGAACTGAGAACCCAGGCTTCCGCTGACCCTGCACAAGGATGTGAACAGAAGCACACCCTCGACCAACTGTCCCTCTTCAAATTGTTTCCCACACATAATGGTCATTTTCTGCTTAATACTTTCTTATGGCAGAAAAACCAGGATATGTAGCCGGAGGTCCTGAGAATGTATGATAAAACAGGCTGGTTGGTAACATTTCCCTACCCAGTATGTGGATAAGAACCGTTGCCCCTGGAAGATTTTTAACCAAATATTAGCCATTATGACTGGGGTGGTAGGCATTGAGGAAATTAGCAAACTGGACTTCCAGTTGTACCTGTGAAAAAGACCTTTCCAGAGAGGATTAACTGAGAGGAGAGGAAGACCACGCTGAACGTAACTGATGTCATTGGCCTACCCAAAGGCCCAGATAGAATGAAAGACAGGAAGAGAATGTCAGCTGGAAGAGTGTCTCTCTACCTCCTAAATGCTGTAAGGCCACCAACAGTCAGCATGGACAGAAACTTCTGAAGCCATGAGCAAACACAAGTCTTGGCTCCCGTTCAGCTCCACCAGACATCCTTTCACAGCAACAAGAAAGCTCATACACACTTCCTTACCTCCTCAAAATGGTGCGCACTCTTTAATCCCACAGCCAAGTATGACGGGATGGAATCTGCGATCTGAAAGTGCAGAGGTGTGGTCCTGAGGATTCTGGGATGTCTGGTAGGTGTTTATTTGCACGAGGGTAAGAGAATGACCAATCATTTTCAGAGAAAAATTTGAAAGCCCTTCTGCAGAACCCTATCTTCCAAACTTCTTTCCTTCACCCTTTGAATGCTGGGGCTTGTCCCCATTCTGAGTTCAGAGAAACATCACAAGCCAAGAGGTTTTTGAGATTCTGTAGACACAGAGCTGCTGAGAGATTTGTTACAAAGTTAGTTGTTTGGTTGCTGTAAAAAAAAAAAAAAAAAAAACGAACAAAAGCAACTTTAGGAAGGAAGGCTTTATCCGGCCTCATCACTGTGGGTAGGTCTTGTGGCAGAAAAAGCTTGAGGGAGCTGGTCACATTGTGTCTGAAGAGAGAGGTGCTCGCTTTACTCTCTCCTGTTGCATCAGTCCAGAACCCCTACCCATGAATGGCACTACCCATATTTAAAGTGAATCTGCCCACCTCAGTTATCCTAACCTAGGAACTTCCTCACAGATAAGCCCAGAGGTTGGTTTCCACTGCGATTCTAAACCCAGTCAGGGGCTGGAGAGATGGCTTAGCAGCTAAGGTGCTTGCCTGTGAAGCCTAAGGACCCAGGTTTGATTTCCTAATACCCACATCAGCCAGATGCACAAGGTAGTGTGTGCATCTGGAGTTCATTTGTAGTGGCTGGAGGCCCTGGCATGCCCATTCTCTCTCTCTTTCTCTGTTTCTCTACCCATCTCTTTCTCTCTTGCTCACTCTCTCTCAAATAAATAACTCAAGTTCACAAGACTAACCATCACAGCAGTCTTCTGTCTATGAATTCTTACTGTCTTTTGCTGTATTTTGATTCAGTGACAAGTATGGTCTGGATTCATTGAAAAGCATCGATGGCCATAATGTTCCTTCTGTATAGTAGATTGAGTGGTGACTGGGTGAGGGAAGGAAGGAACGCCATAGCTGGCGGAGAGCAGAAGGTCTTGGAGGTGACATGCTTTCTCTGGCCCTCCTCCTCCTCCAAGCAGAAGCTCTGTACAGTTCCTTCCGTCCTCCCAGTGGGAATCACTAGGAGCAAAACTCATGACCCAAACATGAAAAGACCTGGCGAGGAACATGTGTTCCACTTATGTCCTCTCTGGATGGAGGGAAGCTGCAATTCACAAGTAAATTAATTCTTCCAGCAGCAAAACAAGCCAAAGGGTTTTCTTTCCAATCATTTTGTTTGCATTTCAAAAATAAGAGTGATGAAGTAGGATGATACCTTGAAAATATCTTATCAGTTCCATTGAATTTCCAATGCTTCCCTCCCCATTATGTGTCCGTGCAGGGGTCGTCTCTGAGACAGGTCAGTTAGCCTTGTTAAGGCTCAGGCCTCAGGTCACCTTCTGCTGGAAAGAGAACAAGAGGATTTCCCTACCAAAGCCGTGGCTTTCCCGGCAGCAAGGTGTTATGTCACAACCACTGGGCCCAATGTGATAAGTGTGTGATCTGCTTGGATTCATTTACCAAAATACTTTACAGATGACACCTAGATACATACAGAGGACGGGTAAAGGTCCCGTTCAGCCTGGGGAGCACTCACGCGGCTCACTGTGGCGCGCCGGCTCTTCTGCGTGCCGGAGAGACGCGTGTGTGCTTTCTGGCTGTCAGTTGGAGTGGCCAGGCTCTCAACACCACACCGCACGGTGAACTTAATCTGAGGGGTAAGCATACTTGAGCCGCCTTTCAGCCCCGCGGGGATTCTTCCAGCCGTCTGTGGGACTGGAGGCATGGGGAGATGACGCTGTAGGAATCATAAGTCTTAATTGAAATAGAGGGAAGTTAATTAACACTGTCCTTACTATGTCCTTGGAAGAAAAACATGAAAGTGTCAGAACTCTGGTGTGGGGGACCAACACAGGCTTCTTGTATTTCATTAGCACCCAGCTTGTCAGAACTAGATTTCATTAATAACAAGTAATATTTGCATTTCTCAGTAGGGTAATGGAACACTTGAACAAACACAGGTTCACATTTCCCATTCAACAGGCAGCAGATGCGCGCATCCCACTGTAGCGTAACCTTAAGTCCAGGTACAATGATGCAGGCTCCAGCTGTAACTCCTGCGTCAGACAGATCTTGATTCTAAAAGAATCTGTAACTTGATTGCTAGAGGCACCTGTGACCACATTAGAACAGTACCTTTGGGGGGAGGCTCTAAAATCAAAACTCTGGCAGGAGGAAGAGACCAGCTTGGGGAATTCCACATAAGAAGACTCGCAGGGTAATGTCCTTAACCTTTGTGGGTGGATTTTACAAATATACCAGATTTCTTTCTTGGGCATTTCATCTAGGTACTTTGCAAAGCTCAGGCAGAGATGTACTATGTTGGAGTGGGGAAGCTGAGGTTCAGAGAGAGAAACTTGGCCATGTCAGGAGAGTGAGGGCATTGCAGATGCGCGACTTGAACTCAGACCCTTTTTGCATGTATATGTGTGTGCAGTATGCATATGTGTATGCATGTTTTCATTTGTATGGACACACGTGTGTGTGGGTACGTGCACACTTGTGCATGTAGAGGCTAGAGACTGAATGTGGGGTATCTTAATCTCTCTGCACCTTATTGAGATAGGGTCTTTCACGAGAACCAGGGCCTGCCCATTTTTCTAGCCTAGCTAGCCAGCTTGCCCAGGAATCATATCTGTGCTTCCAGAGCAGTTGGGATTACAGGCAGGCTGCCACACGCACCCAACGTTTGCATGGGTGCTGGGGAACTGAACTCAGGTCCTCCTGTTTAAGAGGCAAGCACTTTACTGACTGGACCTGACCATGAACCTTCTTTACCTCAGTGGTTGGCTCTTTCCAGGGCCTAGTGTTGCCTTCTTGTCTTAACTTGTTGGGAACATTAAAAAAAAAAAAAAAAAAAAAAGATCTAAAATCCAGGTGTGGTAGCACATGCTTTTCATCCCAGCACTTCACAGTCTTCTGGTAGGAGGATTGTCATGAGTTCGTGTCCAGTCTAAGGCCACAGAGTGGTTTCCAGGTTAGCTTGGGCTAGAGGGAGACCCTGCCTCAGAAAGAAAGGGAGGCAGGGTGAGGGGAAAGAGCCCCACTCATTCTTACAAACTATGATGATGAAGTGATCAGAGGAGGTAATTTTTATTTCCTTTGCTTAGCTTTTCCATGAAAAGATTTGTATGTTATGTCAGTAGGCTAAGATCCTGTGAGTTCTCCGGGGTGACATGAAAGCCCAGAGACCCCAAACTGTTCTTCTCAGGATCTCAAAAAGGGTGTTGAATGTCTAGAAGCAGCAGAGCTGTAATCTTCAGAAAGCCTATCCAAGAGAGCCCCTCTCTTGCTAGAATGTTCTGGTGGAGCCTAGTGCTAGAACTGCAGCCACGGATGCAAACGTCTTCCCAGGCCTGCTTTTCCCCTCTTCATCCCTTCCTCAGGCAGTGCCAGCCAGGTGGCCCCTGTCCACCTGCACCAAAGAGGTAAAGGAGACCTGGCCCTACGGGCTTGCAACAGAGAGGTAACTAAAATCATTACCGACATGTCATGTGACAGGAAGGAATGGAGGAGATGGCTGGAAAGTATCCCTCAGAGAGGTAGTCAGAAGAGAACAAGGCATTTGGCCTGAGACCTGAAGGTTGGAGAGGCTGTCCAGGTAGAAGAGAAGCCAGTGATCATGTCCTCGCCCCAGATTTGCTCCTGTCCGAGGATTGTGAAGGACACCAGGGTGCCTGGGGCATCGTGAGCACAGGGCATGAGGGAGCAAGACAAGGACAGACAGAGAGAGCAGAGGGAGACAGGAAAAACCCACACAAATTTGGATAGCAACCTAGAGTTCATGGAAAACCACTGAAGGGTTTTCAGTGTGGAAATAGTAGGGCTAGATTTATATGGTTTTATATTTAATGAGATAGGAAAATGTGTGGAAGGAATCTGAGGAACGGTGGGCAGATAGATGGTATAGGTATGAGCAATAGCAATGGCTTTTGATTGACGGGATATGAACATGGCAGAGTCATTGAGTTGCTTTTGTCAATTGCTGCTGTCATCTCAGGGTAGTAATACTGTGTGCGCAATGTAATACAGACACATGAACATTTCCTTTGACACATCTGGTGAGTGCGATCTGGAGCTAGGGAGAGAAAGAGTTGTGGTCTGATTATAGGTTGTGAGACGGTGGCATAGGGGACGACCCCATCCTAGGTCAGACCTTCACACAGCAGCCATCACTTCCGTTGAGGTCTCTGGGAGTTGCTGCCTGGTCTTATTAGGCTATGCTTAGCCCGCTCTGAGGCATCAGTTTGCTGATGTGCCTGGCATGCCTGCCACCAAAGCAATGCTCAAGTCCCCACCTTCCCTAATAACCTTGTGTCTAAACTATGGTGTCACACAAGGGCATGTTTAGAAATTAGCATTTGAAAAGAAGCCTCCTCACTTTCAGTGTGAGCTGACATGGTCCCTTTTCCTCTGTGGAAATGAAATTTATTAATCATAATAAAACCACCCTATTCTGAAGGTAGAGGTCACCCTGAGGAGAGAAGGAGGCTTCTCATTTGCAGGGAAGAGTGTGGTTCCGCTGGAATTCTGTCTGCCTTGGACGAGAATACTGCCAAATTGTTACCTTGGGTTTTGTGCAGAGATTGAAGCTATACCAGCATCAGCACCCAATAAGGTTCACCATTCATGAGTGAAAGAGAAAACAGTGGTAGAAGCTGTGTTTTCAGCCATTGTGTTCAGACTTTCTCCCAAAACTTGGACATTTCTTCTACAGTAAACCCATCCTCTAAATTAAAAGACAGTAACAACTGTCCTATACCTTCATACTCATTTTGTGAAGATGCTCTCATGTGCCAACACTTCACACATTTCCCAAAGTATTCTCTGATTTTTGGTTGTTCATGTAACCAATTTGTTCAGATGAAAGGTACATTAACAATAATCTTGTATGGGGGAGGGAGAAGAGCAGAGAGATGGATCAGTGTATAAAGATCCTTGCTTGCAAAGCCTGCAGGCCAAGGTTCAATTCCTCAGGACCCACATACAGCCAGGATGCAAAGTAGTACAAGCAGAGCCAGGAGAACTGTGGGCCAGCTAGTCTGACACGCTTCCGCAGTGACAAGAGATCCTGTCTCAAAGGTGGAGCGCACAACTGGGAAAAGTAGCTCTCTGACCCCCACACACATGTCACGGCACACATGCCCAAACACACATAAATAAATACAAAATCAATCAGTCCTATTCAGGACTGGGAGGATGTTCCAGTCAGTAAAGTGCTTGCCTCACAAACTTGAGGTCCTGAGATCAATCTCTAGGATCCACATCAAAAATATGCTGTGATCATCCATACTTGCCATCCCCATCCTGGGGAGGTGGTGAGAGGGTCTCTCTGGCCAGTCAGTGTAGACTACTTGGCAATATCTAGGTCAGTGCGAGACCCTATCTCAAAGGAGGTGGATGGAGTTTATGAGAATGACAGCTAAAGCTGCCCTCTGGTGTGCGTGTGAATGCGCACACGCATACATGCACAATAATCCCAATCACAGGGATTTTTCTAGACTAGTGACAGATCATTTTCTCATAAAACAGAGACCAATGCCAAAATCATCCACTGATTGTTTTCTTACCCTTCGTGGCATTCCCGTGAACCTCAGTAGCTTGAGACCAGGAGTCTTGAGTGGCTTCTATAAACACAAAATGTCTTTAAAAGCTCGTCATCCTTTCATGCCACCTTCTGACGCATCCTTACATCTGCCCTTCCACAGAGAGGAGGCTTTCATATGAAAGGCTATTTTCCATGAAAAGCAAAACAGAAAGATGTTGCAGTGAATGGAAGCAAGTGGGAGTTGACCAGGTATTAGTTTCACTGAGAAATGCATCTCAGATAAGCACCCATTCACTCCATTGTTACTAAGGACCAGGAGAGCCCTTTACTGCAGCGGAGTGCCTAAATTAGGTGATTGTTGCTCAGTGTCCCTGGAAACGGGCAAGAAGGGATCGGCGATTACAACACGCCCTTGGAATGTCAATGGTCAGTGTGGGTTAATCGGTTATTTCTTATTGGTAGGCTGATGTTTAGAAGGGCCTTCACTCAGCTTCTCTCACCTTCCCATGCTCCACAGTATGACAAGCGAAGTCAGAGCCGCCAAACGGGTGTTTTCCCTGGAACTAGTTGAGCAAGGACTCTAAAGGCATGACTTGAACCCAAATTTTCTTGTCCCTAGCCTTTGCCTCTCGGGGACATGGGTTGCTTCCTTCCTACTTTTAACCAACTATGAGAAGGAAGATTTTAGGGAAAATGTGGGGAAGATGAAAGTAGGCATGGAACAAAGTCCATCCACATTTTAAATCAAGGGCTTAGGCCTGGTAATGTAAACACAACATTTCATCCTGTTTTGTCCCTTCATTTTATTTTTTAAAAAGTCAAAAGCCACTGGCAATGCCAAGAGGCCCCACTGAACAGCACGTACCCTCGCAACTGTGAGTGTCAGTTGACAACACAGTATAACCTTTCCTCCCCAACACATAGCTCTCTGCCAAGGCAAGGGAAGCCACTTCAACCGAGTGGCGACCCGCCCACCCCAACTTCCTCCAGCCCAGACCAGCTCTGGCACGCAGCCCATAGGACCAGGCGGAAGCCAGGATCCAGCTCGCCCAGTCGTGCTTCCCTTCGTCCTCCTGCTCCGGCCTGCCTCTCTTCCTCCTGAGCACCCTCTCCATTAGTCACGTACATGACAGACTCTCCACGTGAGGCCTGCCTTCCAGAGAACCATCCTAGTAGATTTGATCAGTATTAAAACCTCACTCCCGAAGCCACATCGAGGGTGACATTTAGAATACTCAGTGAGTCAAACAAGCAAAGGCATGTGAAGCGGGTCAAGCAAGCAGGCTGCCCTGAGTGGCTCAGTGGTCGGCTTTGATCCTGTCTAGTTTCGTCACTTATTGATACAAACTCCCCGAGCCCTCACTTTGGATGGCATGCAACATTTCCATCCAGACACTCAGGAGATACCTGCTACATATGATTCCCTACCCTTGTTCATTTTTATTCTAACACCTCTCCTGGGTGCCAGAGAAGTGGAGGGTGAAAGATGACAGAGGAAGACAGAAAAACTGACTATTTCAGGATGGAGAAATGGCTCAGAGTTTAAGGTGTTTACCTACAGAGTCTAAGGACTCTGGTTCAGTTGCCCAGTGCCCACATGAAGCCAGATGTACAAGGCTGTGCATGGATCTGGAGTTTGTTGCCATGGCTAGAGGCCCTGGTGTGCCCTTCTCTCTGTGTAGCTGCCTGTTTCTCTTCCCCCCTCTCTCCAGTAAATCAACAAAATAAAATATTTTCTTAAAAGATAGGCTGTTTCGAATGTTCTAACAACCTAACCAAGGGTGGATGACATACTGGACAACTCATATCAACATTACACCAGGATTTTTGTCCTGAGGGGGTGTCCCATAGACCCTTCAAAATGTGTCTATTTGAGGACATTCACTCTTTCCCATTCGAAGGTGCTGTGCGGTAGCTGCACAGACAGATCCTTAAAACATTTCTGAAGGACCCAATCTCGTTTTCTCGGTGACACCCAAACCAGGAGAACAGTTTCTCTCGAGTGTTAAATTCCCTCTGGAGCACAGGACTGCTTTAGACCAGTCTTCCATCTCTATTTCCTGCCTGCTTCAGTCTCAGCAGTCACTACACTTGAGCCACATAGAAGTGATACTGAATGAGCATGGGATGTGTGTGCATGCGTGTGTGTGCACGCGCACACGTGTGTGTGTGTACAGACAAAGCTGCATACCTCAGGTACTGGTCAATAGCAGTATGCATATATACCAGCCATCACATAGGTTTTTAACTCTTAGAGACTGGATGGTTATGTTGGTTTGTGTAAATGTACCTCAGGATGTCCCAAAGACAAAATCAGCTAAGGACAGATTTATTTCTTCGAGCATGTCACCATCAGTAGGTGGTACACAACTGTGTACTTTGAACACACACATCCATACGGCCAGCTATGATCAATGGACTGCGAAATACATGGCACACATTTCTGTCATGTGCTTGAGTGGGGGACAGTTCCTGTTTCAGGATGAGTATGAACCCGTCCCGGGTGTCCTGGTATTTAGTATTTTGTGATTGGTATTGCCAGCTCCAGCTACAGATTGTTGCCCAATCTTTACCTGTGTTTCCCTTTCAGTTACGGACGAGTTTATGCTGCCGACCCCTACCACCACACACTTGCTCCAGCCCCCACCTACAGCGTTGGTGCCATGGTAAGTAGTGCATTCTCCTGTCCCATCTTCTTCCAGTGCCCCTTCCCTGCCCCCCAGCTGGGTCATAGTACGGGTTGATGGTTGGCATCCTCTCACTCTCCCTTAATTGAATTTGTCTCTTGTGCTAACAGCAGCTAAAATGCCACATTAAATCCTCCCAGTAAACTTGATAAATGTCTTAATTTCTTGGCAATGTAGTGCATGTAAGTTATTATATTTCTAATTTTGCAAGTCTCACCTAGCGAGCACTTACCTTAATGGAATAATTAGTCATTTTGATAATTAAATCCATCACTAACAGAATGTAGTGTCAACGTGGAACTTTTTTTTTCTTTTTTTTTCCCCTTCCCTCCTTTGCTGCTCATTCACATAGCCCCAAGGTTCCAGCCCAGACTTCACAGGAGCTAAGCTGCACCCTTCCAGGCCTCTGCTGTCAGGCAGCTGAGAATCTGACGGCCTCTCCTCCCCTTTTACAATTCATGTTTAAAGTCATAGTTGCCCAGGAGAGAAAGTAGAGAGAGAGGCACACTTTGTGTGTGAGCCTAGTATAGAAGAAATAAGAAAGAATCAGTTGGGTTGCGGGGTTCTCTTTTTTTGTGGGGGAGGGGAGGAATATGAGGCTTTGTTTGGGGAAGGGGGAGGGTGAAACGGGGAGGTGAGGGTGGGGCAAACTCGCCTGTACTTGTTCAAATTTCTATGCACAAAAAAAAAAAAAAAACCTCTTGAGTCTAGTAAAACGTGGCCATCACGTGAGAGCGTGTGCAGACATCACAAAGCTTGGCATGCAGTCTCCTGCTCGGGTCAAGAATATTAGTCCTTATGCAAAAAGCGCATCCCTGTAGGTATTCGGTGGAATCACTGATACTCTTGAAAGGAAATGGCTGAGGGCCACTTCATAGCCAGTGAAAACCAGGATGGGATGATTTCCCAGAGCTTGGTCACAGAAACCCCACTGGGGATTTGGAAAATGTTTTGCACAAGCCTGGTTAGGTCCAGAGATGCACTTGTGGGCTCGGGCCCCTCTTAAGGTCAAGTCCCAGACATGGCTGAGCCAAGTCTAGATGCAGGTTGGTTTTGTATTTTGAATCTCCATCTTGACTTGGCATCTGCCCACTCCACCTCAACACCTAGTCCATTTGAGGAAAGGCTTGGAGAGTTGAATCCCTACATTCAATATATTGTCCAGATCCATCTTTGAATGGGGTTCATGCTTTCCCCAAAGGAGCATGGCATAGCATGAATGAATCCATTGATCAAAGAAACAAACCAATACACGGAGACAGTGCAAACCCTTCCCTTGTCCCTGTTGTACCAGAGTCCTCGTGGCTAACAGGACTGGCTGATACGATAGGTTCATAAGGATTTTTTTTTCTTCATAAGGAGTTTCTGGGGAGGGGGAAGGTCAGGAGTGATCCTGTCTTTAGCTGTCTGAAAATGCCCTGGGGTTGGGTTAAGGGGGTGCCTCCATTTTGGTTGGTTTTGAGTGTCTATTTTTTTTGACATTAGTCTCTTTTTTATGATGCACATGTCGCAAAAGGAAAATATAAAAAACACACCCCTCAAATTGCTTTGTTTCAGAATGCTTTTGCACCCTTGACTGATGCCAAGACTAGGAGCCACGCTGATGATGTGGGTCTCGTTCTTTCTTCATTGCAGGCTAGTATATACCGAGGGGGATACAACCGTTTTGCTCCATACTAAGTGACAAAAACCATTCAAACACCTTCCAATGTGGGGAGAAAGGAAGCTTTCTGAGGCCTGAGTATTGTGTATGCGCAGTACTCCATCATTTTAGCAACTCAAAAAAAAAAATACTAAAAATAAAAAGAGGAAAAAAATTACATTTTTTATCTTATACCTCAGATATTTTGTTCTGTGTATTTTAATATTGTGGGTCTTTAATTTCTGAAGGTTTCCGTAGTTCAGTTGCTGGCTGTAGGAGTTTTTGTGGTTGGTCTAGAGAGAAGCTAGATATGAATTAAAAAGAAAAAAAAAAAAGAAAAAACTGGTTTAGGGCCATATCCAGAGTGCTATATTGTGTAAATGAATTATATATGCTGAATATGAAGCTACGGGGGTTAAGCTGCTTGGGAAGAGTGTACGTGACTTAGTAGTCATTCTTTCTGCATCTATATGATTTTATTTTGTGAAAGGGAGGCTGGGAGGGGCATAGAGCTGGGGACTAAGATTTGGCTAAAGGAAAAAAAAAACATATATACACATAGTAACTGATGAATCTAAATGACCCACTGCACCACCAATCATAAACCAACGGTTCTAAGTTACTCCTGGCCAGGTCCAGCCAAGCTTCCTGTTGAGAGGCTGCTTCTAGCAGCACTTTGGCACCTGTGGGAGGAAGCTGGGTTCCCTTTCAACCATTCCGCCCGGCAGCATTCAGCTTCTTAACCAGCCGCTAGCTATTTAGGCAAAGATGACTAGTTAGGACATCAATAGGCATTCTTTTTATATTTCTTCCAGTATAATAAATTATTGTTATCATTGCTGACTTTTATATTACGGGAGGGAAAAATAACATTAATAAAAAGGTGATAAAAAAGCACTGTTTCTATTTTTTTCTTTTTTTTCCAAAAAAAAAGAAAGTAATAAAAACTTAAATTCTTTGTACCAGTTAAAAAATGTATAAAATTTACATCTGTGCAGTGGGGTTGTTAAGTTCTAGAACAGTCTATGAAGCTTTCGTTTTAGCTTAGTAGAACAACTGTTAGAGACAGACGTATAATTTTTATGGAATTACATGATAATCATATCTGGATTTATAGACGCATTTTACAAGTATCACTGAGTAGAGATAATCATGGTATTTTCATCAGCTTGATACCTTTTGAAACATGACTATGTTATGTAAGCAACCTGCAATTTTTCAGTCTGTGAAAGCCTGCCCTTCCCCCTCTCCCCATACCCCAAGTTTATTTATTTTAAACCAGTACCGTTAGCTCTCTCTCCAAGGCCCAGGATACTTGTCAGAAGGAAACAACAAAAAAAATAATAGATCCATCTTCTTCATCCCCAAAGACCAGTCTTCCCCATTCTTTCTAAGGTACAGGGCCAGAGCAACACAGCTGAAAAATTACAGCTTGTATGACTCTCTTCTGTTTGAATTCCTCCCATGTTGTCCAGTTTACAAGTTAACCTAAGTTGGGGATATCTGTCACGGGTCTTCCTGTTTTTGTATTTAAATTTAAAAACAAAAAAGCAGCAAGCTGTCCCCTGAGTAGTTTTGCTGCCTCTATGTGCAGTGCAAGCCCAGTGGCATGCACTTTAGTAAGTTTATCGACTCACGCTGTGACCCTGCCAACCCGCTGTAACAACTCTGCTTTAAAAAAAAAAAAATCAAAACCAAACAAAACTTTAAAAAACAAACAAAAAAAAACAGTGTTTGTGATCCAGCTTTTTCTTGTCATCCAATGTGCATGCTGTAAGATCGGTTGGATATTAAAACCATCAATAAAGTTTCACAAGATTTGAAAACAGAGTTTCTGTAGCTTCGATATCTAGGACAGATGATCATGATCTTGGAAAGAGAAAAAAGGGAATGGGGAGGAACTGCCAAATAAAGAAAAGATTCCTAGGGTAAGGGAGGGGTGGGGTGAGAGGTCCATTTTCTGGCATCACCAGCGAGTTCTACCTCCACCTAGAAACAGTAGGCTGACAGTGTCTGCCGGGTTGGTGTTATCCAAGGCAACATGGGAGCGGGCTATGGCATCCTACCCCAGAGGAGACAAAGTAGGAGTGGGGAAATGGCCGAATAAATTCCTCCCAATGGTCCCAGCTTTCAAACTCCAGAGCTCATGTTGTGTTTAGAATATCAAACATGGAATTCTTACTGTGTTGGTTAAAGTAAAATTTATTTGCAGTTTTGATTTTCATCAATGAACTGTACTTTCCCTCATGACTGTATGTAGTTTTAATAAAATCATTTAGAGCAAGTGGGTGCCAACCGATGTTATAGAATCTTTTGTCCAGGCACTCTGCCAAGATGCCAATAAGTCATTTTAAAATGTATGTCAGAGATGTAAACAAACACTTTGGATTTTTTTAAAAAACAGTATTTATTTGGAATGTTTTCATTTATCTAAATAACTATCGCTATTATGAATTATGGAAAAAAGATTAATATCATGTGTGGCATATAGTGACTTCTTAAAACACACATCACGCAATCTGCAAACCCAGAAAATGTGTATATCTGTCTTTAGAAATTAGTGTTTATATCACTTACAGTGGTTTGTGAATAAAGAAAACTGGTTTGTTATATCAAAAAAAAATAAAAGCTTAGTCTGAAAAGGTACTTGTGAGTTGGTTTCTGAGTTGTTCTTTTTTTTTCCCTCTTATTTTATTCATTTTGTTGTTGTTGTTGTGAGTTTGTTTCATCATACGGCAGAACTATTTCCCATAGTAGGATTGTCTTTGTGTCCATTGAGGTGTGGCTGCGGGAGGGAGGAAGTGCCACCCAAATGCATAGGACAAGGACTTGGCCAGAGGTAGACCAGATGTTCCTGTGGATTAATTACTTCTTCTCTTCCTCATTAACCTGCCCTAATGATTCAATGGAAGTATTCACTGATATCTGAGGAAACTTTAAGTTTAGTTAAGCTTTAGCTATTCCCCAGTGTGGAAACAATCTTTTTGGTAGAAAGGTCAAACAAAAACATTACCACATTCAAATGAAACATACAAACAAGATATTAGCACATCCTGTTGAGGGGCCCTGAGTGAAAAAAATATTGTAAAAGAGCACAAGAATTGGATATTTACTTTGGGTCAAGCAACATGCTTTGTCTCTTGTGTTCTTTATTTTATTTACTCACTTAGCAATGCCATCAGAAGCTGGGCATGGTGACTCACACTTATAATCCCAGAACTCAGGAAAACTGCCTCAAGTTCAAGGCTAACCTGAACTCCATAGTGACATAGGGAGACAGAGAAGAGGGGAAAGGGAAGAAGTGGTGAGAAAGCGAATGGGAGAGAATGGAGAGAGAGACCTTCTAGGGTTATCCAATCTACCTGGAATAGTCACTTAAGAATATCACAATCCTGGGCTAAAGAGATGGCTTGGTGGTTAAGGTGCTTGCTGTGAAGCCTAAGGACCCACGTTCAACTATCCAGGTCCCATGTAAGCCAGACACACAAGGTGACACAAGAACATCACACATGTGCACAAAATGGCACATGTGTCTGGAGTTCTATTGCAATGGCTGGAGGCCCTAGCATGCCAATCTCTCTCTGTCTTTCTCTGTCTCTCTGTCTCTCTCTCTCTCTCTCTCTCTCTCTCTCTCTCACACACACACACACACACACACACACACACACACACAAAAGGCCAGTTTCTTGGACTTGCCTCAACAAAAAGGAGAATATCACAATCCTACCTCATTTAATTATCTTAACAAGCTGGAAACATCAAAGGTGACAAAGATGCAAAATCTGAGTTAATACATGAATTTAACCTCTGTGTCTCAATGTCTTCAAGTACTCTACTAATATTGCAATGTGGAATAAATAAAGCTATCAATATAAAGTGGTTTTAAAACAACCTTAGGAGTTTTAGGTTGATATTATTTGAAACAGTAGAGGCACAAATAAGTTAACAAATGTTATACAATAAGCAAATAAGGATGCTAGGATGTCCTTAGCTGACAGAAAACATTCACACCTGGTCATTAAGAACATTATAGGAGATGAGAAGTCTTCTCTGAATCCTCCCCTGAATACTGTTCTCTCATGCTCTTTCTACAACCAGGATAGTCTTAATAGTGTGAATTCAAGTTTTTTCAGTGGTGCCTTCTCCCTTTCTATAGGCCTGTGTAGGTTACAGTTGATTTTTCTTGCCTTGTGTTAATGGAGCTTTAATCATACTGCTGCCCTTATTATTAAATAATGAAGATGGTAATATCCAATAATAACACATTTGCTTTGTTTGAAGTAATGTTGAATAATAGTAGTAGTAATAATAATGGTAGTAGGCTACCCATATAGATCTTTCTAGCCCAGAAAGCTGTTCCTTGTTCCAAAAATTGTTCTATCATTTATAATGATGGTGGGAGGGCAGGAGGGGTGATGCTGAACCTGGGATTCCAGTGATCTTCATACACGGTATATATGGGTATCTAATTAAATCAAAGATGTCACTACCTTTATCCTGACAATAGGCAAAGGGGAGATGATTGTGTTCTAAAACATTTGCTTGTACCTGAGCCCATTCCCCATTAAACGTAACAATGTATGTGTAGGTAGTATAAACTCTAATTTACTACAGAGTATTCTAAAGGGGACTCTTCTCTATAATTAGATAGAAAATATACATTATGTGAAATGTAAAGAAAATTAAGATGATGGCCAATGAGGACAAGTTTCTTCAAAGATTCAGCCAGTGGTTGCTGATACTAAACCCGCCCCGGCTTCCGCTTGCCGTGTGGACAGAGGTAAGAGACTAAGCCAAAGGAAACCCACATGAGGTCTGTGTACTTGCACATAATAGAGAGAAGCTATTCATTTTTCTTTAAGCAAAGCCTCAAAACTATAACCTTATCCCAGCTTTGGTACCATTATTAAAACACCATTTTAAGAATAATTTTTTTTCCATCCAAAGCACATTCCAACAAGCTGTGTCTACCACATTCCACAGCCCAACTCCCTTTATTACCAGTGATACTATCCAAATCCTGTTTCTATTTCCTGGGAAGGAAACATTTTTGAAGTCAGTATGCTCAGGATGAGCACTTCACTGAACCAAGCACTCATCTATGCTCAAGTGAACTGCTAGCCCTGAAAGGCTGTGTCCTTCTGAGACAAGAGCCACAGACTTCCTTGCTCAGCTATGTGTGGCCAGCATACTGCAGAGGTAAGCTTCAACCTCTCTGCTTGCTCACTGCCACAGCCAAGAATATGACTGAATGTGAGGTCCCACCTGCCAGGGCCCTTAGAGGTTGAGTCTGTGTTGTCCCCCTTCAGGTATGACTCTTGCAAAGTTGAGAGAGCTGCTGGATGTACGTGTGCATGTATGTGCAGTGTGTCAGAGCTGTGTGTGCCCACAGACACAAACACATACATACATGTTCCTACCCATTAAATATATTCTTGACCTTCCTCCTGAGAGCCAATGGTTACTTTTTACAGCAAGAAAACCCAGAATTATGGGGTAAAACTCATCTTCCCACATGAGAAGAGGTGAACCAGACATTTTTTGCAAAGAATTTACAAAGATTGCCTTCTTTGGGGCCAGGAGGGAGGGAGTCTTTGGTTTTTCAATGATATGTAATATCTGCCCATGTATATTATCTGATATTTTGGACATTTGTAAGCAAATTCTCAATAAGCAAACTTTTATAAAGGGTATGGAATCCTCATCTGCAACTACTCAGAATTGATGCTTGATTTGGGAACAAAAGTCAGTTCTTCTCCCAAACCAAAGTAGAGTCTTTCTTCTTTAAAAATTTTATTTATTTTTATTAATTTATTAGAGACACAGAGAGAGAGAGAGGCAGAAAGATATAGAGAGAGAATGGGTGCACCAAGGCCTCTAGAAACTGCAGATGAACTCCAGACGCATCTGTTACCTTGTACATCTGGCTTACATCGGTTCTGGGTAATTGAACCTGGGTTCTTTGGCTTTGCAGGGTAACACCTTAACTGCTGAGCAATCCATCCCTCCAGCCCCAAAGTACAGTCTTGCAATTCATGGGCATAGCTATGTTTTTTCCCCCCATTCTCTTCTGCTATAGTCCCAGGTGATTATAGATTTAGGGTTGAACAGTTGTTTCATGGCACTTTGAAGGGTCTCAGAGACCCCAGTCTTATTTCTATGCTGAGTGGTAATTGTCTTCATAGAAAAGTGGGCAGGTACCACCAGTGTGTTCCAGAGAATGAAGGCTTGTCTGATCACAAGTGTGTGCCCCGGTGAGACGTATTCATATACTCTGTCCACAGGAAGTGATTTTCTGAGTAGCAAGCTGCATCATGTTGAAAATACTCACCAGTTCTTTAAAACTAGCTGTTCCACCTTCAAAAAGGGAACATGTGCTGAGACCTGCATTGAGGATAAAACAAACAACAGTTAAGATTGTTTAAAGGCATTGGTAGGTACTCTTCACATGTGTTCAATCTGTGTATCTGTATGTACATGATGTCCTATCATGCATGCAAATCCTCCCTTAACTTCAGTGGTCTACAGTTATCTACAAAATGGATAATTAACAGAAACCCATGCGGTTCTTGGAATTGGGAGAATTGTTTCTATGAAACATTTGGCCTGGAATATTTATTTATTTATTTATTTATTGTGTTTCAATATAAAAGTATTTATGTATATAAAATTTATCTTATATTTGTACTAATAGGTTTAATTAATATATTCTTTATTTTATAACATATATACTTAGACCTAGAGATCTTCATGAAATATTTTACAAATAACCATTTTTGCCTGATATAGGTAACAATTTTTGAAGACAGGTTAGCTTTGAATTCATAACCCCCTTCCTCAGCCTCCAAAGTGCTAGGATTATAGAAATTCACCACTATATCTATCTCTAACTTCTTCTTAATATATTTATTGTTATATCTCAATATAACCATGAGTGTTACAGTCAGCCTAATGTTGCTGGGATGAACTTCCGCTAACCATCCTTTTTCCATGACCCCAGGTATATGTAATAGGTATAAGGGGCTAGGGAAATGGCATAGTGGATAAAGTGCTTGCCAGTCACACATAAGGACCTGGGTCAAATCTCCAAATCCTCCATAAAATGCTGGGTGTGCTGGCATACCTATATTCTCAGTACTTGGGTGGCGGACAGAGGGAATCTCTGGGCTTTAGGCTAGATAGTCTCGCTGAATCATTGATCTCTAGGTTCAGTGAGAAACTGTCTCAAAGAATAAGGTAGAGAGCTATAAATTTTTCACACTCTGCTTTTTTTAATTTTTAAAAGTTTATTTTTATTTATCTATTTATTTGAGAGAGAGAAGCAGAGAAGAAGAGAGAATGGGCACATCAGGGCCTCTAGCCACTGCAAACAAACTCTAGATACATGTGTCATCATGTGCATCTGGTTTACGTGGGTACTGGGGAATCGAACCTGTGTCCTTAGGCTTCACTGACAAGTGCAATAACCACTAAGCCATCTCTCCAGCCCAACTCTCTGCTTTTTTTCGAGAGGAAGACCCCAGCTATTAGCCTAAGGCCTCCAGGTACATGTATGCACACATGTACCTGCATCTATGCACACATGCAGGAACACACACAGACATGCACACACACACATACCTGTGCCTACATACCACACACAGTAACATGCAAAAATAAGACAGATATGCAAATCAGACATTTAGTACTAATGAATCATGAAGAAACTTATGTTAACACATTCTTTGGTATACATATAATTTTAACATTTATTTAAAAGACCAAAGCACATTTGCATACTAATGAGATGGGTTTGCTTTGTTGTCTAACTCATATGATTCAAAGGTACACGCATCTGATACTTCTACGCTAAAGAATAGCCATAAGAAAATATGAAGTCTTTGTTTTCCATAATTAAACCATTGTGTTTTTATGAGCACAGAAAGCCTCTGTATGGGCTGGGGAGATGGGTTAGTGATGCAAGGTACTTGCTCACAAAACCCAGGTTAATTCCCCAGTCACCACTGTAAAGCTGGGAAGGGACTCGGTTGGCAGTGGCATGAGTCCCGGGCATGCCTCCCCACCCCAAACGTGCCCACGCAAGCAGCTAGAGAGACATACGAAACCTCAGTAGGTGCATTAAGAACACTGCGATTCATACATGCACGAGTCTGAAATCTTGGCTATGGCATTTCAGGCTGTGTTCCTGGTGTTATAAAGCGTGTGTGTTTTGTGTCCAGAACCAAGGCTACAGTGAGGTCTCCGATCCAACATGGTTGAGCACTGCCAGAAACACCTTGGATCTGTGATGCTTAGAGTTTCTGAATCCCTTTTTGGGTCTCACACATTCCGAGGCCAGTTTCTTTTTTTTAAACCACATATCCAGTCACCCATAGCTTAAGAAGCTTTAGTCTAATTTTATTCAGGTGGTATAACCACTGGTAAGTTGCGCGTGTTTTGATAAATAACCACCCTCCCACCACACACACACACACACACACACAGAGAGAGAGAGAGAGAGAGAGACGCTCATACAAGAACCCTAATTAAACTCAATGAAACTCAGTGGGTTACATGCCTGCAAACACACACAGCATCAAAGATCAAAATATTGAAGGGAGTAGCTGGGATGAAGAAGGTGGGAGGGGAAAAGGAGGAACTGGAAGGGGATCACAATAAAATGCATTAGATACATGTATGAATATTTTCAACAAGTTTTTATGTATTCATTATTATTATGAGACAGAGAGAAAAGGAAGGAGGGAGAGAATGGATGTAGCAGGGGCTCTAGCCACTGCAAACAAACTCCAGATGGCTGCACCACCATGTGCATCTGGCTATGTGGGTTCTGAAGAATTGAATCTGGGTCCTTAAGCTTCTCAGGCAAGCATCTTAACTGCTAAGCCATTTCTCCAGCAGCCCCCCCCCCCACCCAAATGTTTTAAAAATAAGCTACGGACTAGACAATGGGATACCACAGATGCCTCAGAGACAAGCTTCCATCTCGCAGACACATTAACCAGCACACCACCCTCCCCCCCATGATTATCGTCAGGAAACCAGGCTGTGCTGGCCTGACACCTAGCTCCCTGACTGAAGTAGACATATGGCATATAGCCTGAAGGAAGCAAAAAGTCAGCAAGAGGACAAAAATTCCCCCGGCTCTCAAAAGGAAGGGGGCGGTGGCAGCAGCTGCAGGTAGAAAATAGAAGTGCAGAGACCCAAAAAGTAGGGTAATGGTGCTGAGAGCCGGGGGGGGGGGGGGGGGGGGGGGGGGGGAAGCAGGGAAGCCGCTGCATGCAAATTGGTGGCTCAGCAGCTAGAAAGAAGCAAACCTTCAAGAGCAATTTAAATCCCCTCCTCTTGCTCCCCACCCATCCCCCAGAAAGACTGTGCCTTAAAGTAGACAGCCATCCCTGCAGGCCAGGGAACATCACCACCTGCAAAGTGAAACTTTGTGCAGCCACACCAGGCAGTTGTTGGGAAACTCACCAAGCAGGACAGAGAGGCACAGTGTGAAGTCAGTCTTTTATCTCCCCAAACACGAGGTGCATAAGAAAACAGCATTGACATTCTTTACTGTAATGTAAAGAGGGTTGCAGCCCAGAATCCTGCTTGGCTGGTGGGGGGGGGGGGTGCTTTTTCTCTTTATTTCCCCAAACTACGTGACTGGATGTATTGTTCTTTTGTTCCAAGACCTGTTCTCCTCTCACTGGAGGGGAGTGTGTGTGTGTGTGTGTGTGTGTGTGTGTGTGTGAGAGAGAGAGAGAGAGAGAGGAAGAGACCTGCTTTATAAGAAAGGGGAGAGAATAAGAGGCAGGGGAAAGAAAAAGAACCTACAAAACTTTCATTTCAATTACAAAATGCAAACACTGAACTTCAAAGTTATTTATATATGGCATGGTGCAAGAAAAACATAAAACACTGCTTCTAAAAAAATAAAACTCTTTCATTTAAAAACAAAATGACTCATTTAAGTTAATAAAAAGACAATGGAAACTTTGTTAAGCTTAAGACTAAGGTATAGCAAAAAGCATGAAAGGATGGACACACACAAAAAGTGATTAGAGGGGCTTATTTGTACCCTGTTTTTAAAACTTGCTAGATAAATTTGGACTTTTTTTTCCCTCTGGAATTATCCTCTTCCTCCTCTCTCACCCTTCTCCAAATGCTATATAATCTTAGGAAATGTAGCCTCTCTGGGTTTTCAGTGCCTTATCAAATTTCATTGTGAGTTCAACAACATTGCGCCAATGTTGCAGCTTTGGGTTCTAGAAAAGTCTTTTAGCTCTAACTGGGGCCCAACATCAAACCCTATGTTCAAAAGTGAGACACTGCTTGGTGTGGTGGCACATGCCTTTGATCTCAACAGAGGCAGGAGGATCACTGTGAGTTCAAGGCCAGCCTGGGTCTACAAAGTGAGTTCCAGGTAAGCCTGGGCTAGAGTGCGACCCCACGTTGAAAAACCAAAACATAGAAAAGTGAGACACTGCACTATAACAATAGGAGAGAGTTTCAAGTAAGCCTGAATTTGAAAACTTCCCCCACTGACAGCCACATCCAAAAGGCCTTCAAAACAACAGCCACCTCAACAACAGCCTTTCCACCTACACTGGTAGCCCATCAAGAGCCACCTCACCCCCAGTGGCAACAGCCACTCAGGAAATGGTCCTGACACTCTGTGCTTTGGATCTGCATAGCCACAAAGACACAAAAGTTCCCCAAAGGCATAACTATCAGTAATTATCGGGGCTGAGAAGACGGTTCGGAGGGAAAAGGAACATTTGCTGTGCAAGCAGAAGTGCCCAACAGTCCTTGGTTCACCATGAGTTCCACTCCCCACGACACATGTGACCAGCTCTGTGTGGCCACACATTGATCACTCCATTTCTGTGTGGATCCGAGACAAGAGAAATGTAAGGGCTTCCATAGGCGGCACCTCCTGTCTCAGAGAGAAAGACCCCATGTCGAGGAAACACACAGAAGAATGAAAGAATAAGCACGCCTACTGTTCTCCGGTCCGCACGTGAGTGCATTCCGGACACTCATAGCTGCACACTCACACATGCATATGCCGCATACACACAGGCCACACCATGCATACTACACACACACACACACACACACACACACACACACACCGAACAGGAAACACCTTGCTTTCAAAGCACCATGCCTCAAGTGCATTCTTAGCCAAGGTACCTAACTGCATGCACCCAATCCACTTCACCTTTGGGAAAGACGGGAAGAACTGTAATTTCCCTTATTTCAAAACATGGCTCAAGGCATATGCACCAAGAAGTTTGGATCTGTGTAACCACCATCAGGATCCACCTCTTTTCTCTCCTTGCCTCTTCAGGAGCCTTCAGGTATGTTTTATGCCAAAATTTCTATTTCCTTCTTGTTTGAGGGGAATTTATAATAAAACTAAACAATGCTAACATCATCATCATCACCCAATGACAAAATCTGCTTATAATTGCTGAGTCCTTTGTCTCATGAACACAGATTTGGGGACAGGGAATGCAGACTCTGGGTGAGGGAGAGGCTCAGGGGGTAAAATGCTGGTCTCGCAAGCAGGAGAACCTGGATCCGGTCTCAGGCGCCCATGCTAAGGGTGGTGAAGTGGCAATGCCAGAGCTGAGGACAAGAGGGTTCTTGGCACTCGCGGTCATCCAGTCTAGCCGGCTAAATGAGTCCCAGGCCAATGCAAAAAAGGTTGGAGAAATGGCTCAGTGGTTAAAGGCACTTGCTTGCAAAGCTTGATGGCCTCTTCAACATACCAGTTGATGATCCACATAAATCCAGTGGCACATGCATCGGCAGTTCATTTGATGTGCAAAGAGGCCCTTGTACAACCATTCCCCATCTTGTTCATTCCTCTCTCTCTTCTCTCTCCATGCTTGTAAATAAATAAATATTAAAAACAATTGGAGGGCTGGAGAGGTGGCTTAGCAGTTAAGGCATTGACTTATGAAGCCAAAGGACCCATGTTCGATTCCCCAGGACCCACGTAAGTCAGATGCACAAGGGGCACATGCATCTGGAGTTCATTTGCAGTGGCAGGAGGCCCTGAAGCGCCCGTTCGCTCTTTCTCTCTGTCTCTCTTCTAGCTCTCCCTCTCTCTCTTTCTCTGTCCTTGAAAATAAATAAAGAAAATTTAAAGAAAAAAATTGGACAATATTTCTGATGAAGACGTCCAAAGTTGACCTCTGCCCTGCACATGTACACACACTCTCATGCCTGTGAACCTACATACAAATTCATGCCCACACAAACACTTGCATACGCACATGTGTGCACACCGTACACACAAAAGAAGAAAATATATTTGGGCTTCTGCGTGAGAAGGAAAATACTTGGTAGCAGAGGCCAGTAAGTTGAAAAGGAGACATACAGGGAAGAGAAAGGAAGGGAGGAGGATACTTAATAGGTTGATATTGTATATATGTAATTACAATGATTGTAATGGGGAGGCAATATGATGGAGAATGGAATTTCAAAGGGGAAAGTGTGGGTAGTGGGGAGGGAGGGAATTACCATGGGATATTTTTTTATAATCATGGAAAATGTTAATAAAAATTAAAAAAAAAAGAAGAAGAAAATATAGAAAACAAGTAACCTGGCAAAGCAAACTGAGTGAGGAGGAAGGAGTTGTGTGAATATCTGGTAAGTTCTGATGTACCAGCCATGTTCTGCATCCTCAGCCAATCATCATGGATTTCATGAGAAGGGCTGGGGAAGAGGGGACATTTCGCTCCTGCACTTCCTAACAGGCCCTGTTTTCTTGTTTGGCACCCCATTTCCAAGCTCTAAATCCCCTGAGGCCAAAGCCACTGCGGAAACACATTTTTGTTATATTTGCAGGGCTAGGCCATGTATGGTAAGCAAACATTTCACTACTGAGCTATGGCCCCAGCCCCAAATATTCTCAGTGTGCCTAGCATCCTCTACAAAGATGCCTAGACTGGATTTAAGGCACTGGAAGTACTTGATGCTGCAAGCTTGTGTGTTTTGGGGAACTAAGTCTGTCCCCTACTCTGTTGGTGAATATGTATTTACTGTCACAAAAGATAGGAGCTACCTTTCAATGTTTCAAATTGGGGGATTTTATAAAATTGGCCCCACAAAAAAGTTAGAAAGTTGGGGACATGGATGCAAATTTCCTACTTATAACAGCTGCCTCTAAAGACATGATAATGTTCAGCCCCCACTCCCTTATTGACAGCCAGATTGAACTCTAAGGTGTTCAACTTTCCCCCAGTTTTTGTCTGAGGGCTCCCATACAATACAACACAGTTTCAGATAGCAAGTGTAACTGGCCTCCTTAGTCCCAGAAGGACTTTGCATACACCCTCTCAGGAGTAAGTCTCCCATCTTTCAGGCTCACCTTTCAGGAGATGCAACATCCCACTGCATTTGTCAGCAGAGTCCTACAACTGAGGCTGGGGGAGATTCCTTTGTCCTCTGGCCTGGTGTTCTCAGAAAGGCCAAGGCTGGTCAACCTTACAGCAGCTGTCCTCTCAGAAGGCATGGTAACGCACACCTTTAATCCCACACTCAGCAGGTGAGGTAAGGATACAGAAGTGCTTGAGACTGGTCTTGTTTACAAGAGGGAGTTCCAGGGTAGCCTGGCCTAGAGTGATACTCAGCTTCAAAAGAACCAAAACACACACAGAAAAAGTAGGGGGAGGAAGACTAGAAGGAAAAAGAAGAGGAAGAGAAAGAAAGAAAAGAGAAGGAGGCATCACTTTTGTGATACTAACCTTTGTTTATCTCTACTTATGTCCTTTCAAGGCAGAAAAACTTTACCTATTTTCTGGATAACAAAAAAAGAAAAGGAAAAACAAGGTTAAGGAGGCTACTTAGAAGCTTGAAGAGCCAGATTAAGAGTTTGGAATTTTTCAACAGGAAAGCCTTGGAAGTCCCCACATGCCACATTGGACTGTCACTGGTCTCAGGGTGTTCTCACCCTTGCAGATGCAGTAAATGCCCTGGTCTCAGGGTGTTCTCACCCTTGCCGATGCAGTAAATGCCTGTATTAAGTGCCCAGCATCACATGAACAATTATGCCCAAATCACAGCTGTGCCTGAGACACTCCTCACTTCACAGTAACACCCATCACCAGGAAGTCCAAACCAGCCTCACCACAAACAACAGGCAAAACAGCCAGGAGAAAATGACCAAGATGGAAAGACAGAAGTTCGTGACCAGCTTCCTAGTACTCCCGTTGTATTCACGGGGTCAGTCCACACATGTGAGGATTGTACAAGGGTGGAAAGACCTGAAATCAGGGCAAGTGGGGTCACTGAAGACGCTCTCCATCATAATCTCCAATGTGTGGAATGTCTTGATCAATACAGGACCAAGGTTTTGGCTAATATTTAGAGGATCTTTTTGTTTTCTACTTTCTCACAGATTTTGTTTTTATGATATAAATATGATTTAAATACATCATATATAGTACATGTTATATATACTATAGCATGATATATATTATTTTTACATGATTATATCAGAATAATTCAGGGATGCAACCAAGGAAATGTTTCTCTTTTCAAGCACTTTCTATGAAAGAAAATCATAAAATATCTTGACTTCTGGTTTCACAGTCAAACACAGCTCAGGGGCATAAACGTAGGCGCTGAGCAAGCAAGCTAAACACACAGCTCTAGTCACTACCGTCCCCAGCCAACCTTCACAGTCCAGCTTGCCATTGGTGCTACAGATCCCCACGCGAATGAGGTGACGTGGGGAAATGTGTGGATTTACAGCTGCTGTAGATTTGGTGTGCAGTGGGTCACCTGTTGCCGAAGGTGAGTTACGTCATCACAGTGGGACCTAGGAGGAGCTTGTGGGAACAAAACAGCTCACCTCTTGGCTTCTGAGAGGCAAAAGTTCAAAACAGGCAAGGACACACCCTCAGTGACCTCTTCCTTCCGGGCCCCACCTCCTAAAATTTCCCCACCACCTCCCATCATAGCTTGGGGCCAAGCCATCCAGATATGGGATTTAGGGGAACATTTTAGATGCAAAGGATGGTGCCCCCTTCTCTTCCTATGTTTGCCTGAACAACATCCAGCTCACTTACCCTTTTTCCCTAGTTTTGTTTTTTTAACTATTGCAAAAAAAAAAAAAAAAAAAAAATCAACCCTTGGACTTTCTCCTGCTTAAATGAAGACTCCATTCTGGATCGATACTGCCCACTGAATACCTTACCCAGCAGTTTCTCATATCAAAGATGAAAGGGAGCCCAAGGCAGGGTTGCTATTTTCTTCCCCTCCAACTGTGGTCTGCGGATCCAGGAGAGCTGTGAGGGGCGGGTTTCAGTCTTGATAGAAAGCTTGTTGACTCCAGGTGCTCTGCCTTCAGCTGAAGTTTGAGAAGGGGTGTGTTGCCCTTGTCTGGGTAAGAAAGAGGCCTGCAAACCCAGCTGCACACTGGAACCACGTGACACTTTCTCACAGTCTCTGTGACTGAGATTTCACACTTAAGGGCTTCTGCTTTTGCAGGGCTGGGCATGCCTGAACAGCCAGACTCTAGGAGTTTATTCTAGCTCCTCTTCTTTTGACACTGGAAGAAACTGAGGCTTGAGAAGAAAATACCATCTGCATGTTTGGTTAACAGGGTCATTGGGAATACCAGCATCCTCACAGAGGAGGGCTCTCAGCAGAATGGAAGCATTGAGGAAGGAACTGATGATACCAACACATGATGTGTCCATCCATACACAGTGTAATGTTAATACTTAGTCCAGGACTGAGCCCAGGTCTAAAAGGTTCCAATATCTATGCTTTTTAAATTTTGCAGTTGTTTTTTTTACTTAATTTGAGAGCAAGTCTCATTAGCCCCAGCTAGCCTCAGACTCACTATGTAGCCAAAGATGACCTCCAACTCCTTATCTTTCTGCCTCAGTCTCCTGAGCACTGGGATTACGGGAGTGCACCCCTGTTGTAGTCAGTTTCCCCATTGTTGGGATGAACATCAAAACCGCACACTGTTTATGGGAGGAAAGAATACATTTCAAGTTATAGATCCAAGAGAAAATCCCATCAACGGTGGAAGAAGCTGCTTCCATAATCCAAGCAGAGAGACAATCAAACAGCCAGAAACAAACAAAACTAGCAAACACAGGCTGGCAGCAAGGCAGACTCCCAGAGCGCAGACCTCACTGCGTAGCTGCGTGCCTTTTTTTTTTTTTTTTTTTTTTTCTTTCTGGAATTCAAACCCACCTTCAGCGACACCTTAAGGCTGGACTCTAGGATCTGCTCCCAGTGACATCTAGGGTTCGTCTACCTACACACCCTTTCCTTCTTTTCAAAACACGGCACTAAAAACACACGTGTGGGAGCACATCTCTTATATGATAACAAGGGCAACCTCTGAGACACTGACACAAGTACGCTTTTCCTAAGAGGCACAGTGACTGGTTCCAGGAGAACCACGGAGAATCCTTCCCTGGCATATGCTAGGCCTTTGGTCCTTGTTCCCTGAAGAAAGAGGACACGGATTTTTCTTCATTATGGTATAAATTCAAGGTGTCCCCTAACAAAGGCAAGGAGCTGATCGGAAGTTAGAATACAATAATTAGTATTAAACCTAAGGGGACAGAGAGCTGAGTGATGAGGAGCGACAAGCGTGAAAGCGTTGTATGCTGCTAGAATTGGGCTAGTCTAAGCTCCGAGCCCAGAGCATCTCCTCTGGAGCTTGAACCCTGAGCCGCGCGCGGGCTAGGTAAGTGTTCTACTGCTCCCTCCATCCCTATGCCTCCTTTTCACGTTGTCATCTGGAGACAGAGCCCCAGGAAGTTGTTCATACCAGCTCTGAGCTTTCCCATAGTCCCCGCAGACCTCGAACTTGAGGTCATCCTGCCTTAGCCTCTCCAGTACCTGGCATTGACACCTCCCACATTTTGTTTCTGCTGTAGTTGAGCCATTTGATTTAGGTTTCTGTCTCCATAGCAGAAGGAAATGGCACTATTATAAAATTATATGGAAAGTCTTTTGTCTGATTAACAGAGGAGGTAAACATTGACCATAACAGGCAAATCACACTCTATCCTTTAATTTTTAGTACCGTAGCTTCCCCAGGTTTTTTTTAATTTGAAAGTTTCTTATAGCACCACACTGATTTAAAGGGCAGTGTAAAGAGGGTGGACTTATGCATGTCATGGCATGTGACATAATTGCATTCTTTTGAAAGGCCAAATACTATTCCACTCTGAATATACATACCACAAGTTGTTTATCCATTCATCCATCCCCAGACACTGAGTTCACTTCTCATTCTAGTTACCGTGAACACTGCCGTGATGAACATAGAAGAACAGCCATTTTGTTCAAATGCTAATTTCAATGTCTTTGGATATATTCCTAGAAACAGGAAAGCTAGTCAATGAAGTAATTCACTTTTACTGTTTGGAAAAACTTAATGTTGTTTTTAAAAGTGACTGCACAAAATTCCATTCTCAACAATAGTGGACAAGGATTCTTGTTGCTGTTATTATTCCCACCAATATTGGTGCAGTCATTCCAGTAAATATGATGTGATATATCATTATATCTTTATGCTTTGAATTTGAATTTCCTTGATGGGTATTGATATTGAGCCTTTTTTCACATAATTTCTCTCTCCACCTCCCTTTTCTGTTCCATTATTTTTTAAATATTTTCTTTATATATTTGAGAGACAGAGAGACAGAGAATGGGTGCCAAGGCCTCCAGCTGCTACAAATGAGTTCCAAGTGCACATGCCACCTGATGCAACTGACTGGGCCCTGGAGAATTGAACCTGGGTCCTTCAGCTTTGCAGGCAAACACCTTGACCACTCAGCCGTCTCTCCAGTGCTCTTTTGCCCATTAAAAATATTATGTTGTTGTGAAACAATTTGAGAGTTTTCATATTTTGGAAGTGAGCTCCCTACCATTTGTGTGATTTGCAGATATTTTCTACCCATTGGTGTTTGTTTTTTCCTCTAATGTTATTTGCAATGAGCAAGGCATCAAAAGACAAATGCCACACACTCTCACTCATGTGAACTAAAGTCTAAATATTTGAATTCATAGTAGAGAATGGAATAATGGGCTCTAGCAAATGAGATTGGGGGACAGGGAGGGCAGGAAAGGGGAATGTGGGTGACAGGCAATATGTACCAGACAGGAGAAATGAGGTAATATGACCTATGGGTACATAGAATAGTGACTAAAGTTAACCGTGAGATAGTGTATATTCCAAAATTACCGAAACCCTGTGTTTTCTATGTCTCAGGGTATAGGAATGAGAAGTACTTGAGGTGAGGGATGTGCTAATCAATAAAACTTTATTCCATAACATAGACATACATCAAAATATCGCATTGAACTGCCCAACACTATTATTTGCCCAACTTAAAAAAAATAGGGCTGGCAATGTAGCTCAGTTGGTATACTCTTTGCCTAGCATGTTCAAAGCCCTGGGTTCTATCCCAAGCTCCCAGCACTGCATAAACCAGGCATTGTGGTTGTGGTAGTTTGAATGTATGTCCCCCATAGACTCATGTGTTTTACTGAAACTTATAACTTGGATCTCCAGCCAGGTAGGTGTGTGCACATTCAGCCAAGACCTGGCATTCCAGCCCTGGGGCTTGTTAGCATTCCCACACTGAATATATCCCTGCTGTGAGCAAAGGAGACTGTAACCCTTTCAGGTTTCTTCAAACACCCCCCTCCAAACCCTGTCCTCAGTGATGCTCGATAATCTGATAAAATTGAGGAAGAAGCATCCCTAAGTAGGACTCCAACACTTAGTTGAAATTTAATTTTCTTAACATAACCATGACTATAGCTAGCTGTTAAGACTAAGTCTTCCCCCTATTGGGATGGTGCTAAGCTAGTTTTTAAAACTTTGAAAGAACACAGGCATAGACATTACCCATCCTGAAACAGGTCTTTTTGAGTTTGGCTGCCTGCTGAGCTAATGACCCACTGACTGGAATTTAAGCTTTTGAAAGCCAAGTTCTAACATCAACTTTCATCTCAGCGATAGCAGCCTGTCTCTAATGAATTTTTTATTTGTTTACTCATTGCTTCTCAGAGATATGAAAGTAACACTCATCTTTTTAATATTAAAAATAAAAGTTTAAATCAGGACCCAGTCTAATGGCAAACTGCATAGATTCACTACATCCAGGAATGGTTTGCTGGTGGGGGAGTCACAGTTAAAAACAAAGGGGGTGGTACAATGGGGACAGGATGACACGCCATGGGCATGTTGTTCAGCTGTATATTAATCTCTTCTGGATATAGAGGTAAATTATTCATGGCAAACTGTGTACTGCACATCATGTGAGTTCCACAAAAGCATCCTCCAAATAGCCAGCTCCTCTCAGCCCAGCTTGCTCTGGTTGCTCCTGAGGATCCCCAGAGGAGCAAGAGCAGCGATGGGCGGGAGGGCAGGGGGGCAGAGCAGGACCTACGTGTCACACAAGGACCTGCTTGTACCTCGGGGTTGTGCCGAGCAGCCAGAGTGCACTGTGCTCCACTGTATGGCCCAATGCTTGTAGTCAGTGCAAAAACAACATGCAATTGCACGTGGGAAAAGCCGCCAGGATGTGAGGTTGAGTGTGGTGACCGAAAGCAGCATGGTGATGCCCGTGAATCAAGGGAAAGGTAGCAAAGGGCACCGGAAACTCTCTGGGCATTGGATAGGTGCAGCATCGGTGTGTGTGTGTGTGTGTGTGTGTGTGTGTAGTGTGATGCATGTGTAGTGTCTGCCCTATGTGCATGCAAAGGCCAGATGTCTTCTTTTCGCTCATCCACCTAATTCTTTGAGACAGAGTCTCGCTCAACCCAGAGGTGTCATTTTCTCCATTTTTGATGAGTGAAACCCAGCAGTTTTCCAGTCGCTAATGTGCCTGTAGGACTGGAGTGACAGAAAGGAGTGTGGGGGAATCAAATGTGAGAGGTCTTGGACTACCTCAGGGCCTCCTGCTTGCACAGAACCTTCTCCCCGGCCCAAGGACAATATCTTCATGGGGAAATAAATGGTGCTAGTGGTATAAAAAGAGGTCATAACATTGAGTTGAACATTTTGCCATTTATTTTATGTTAATTATCTGCTATGGTTTGAATCTGAAATCTCCTCCACTCAACCAAAAAAATAAACAGAGACTCATGTGTTAAAACACATATATATATGCTGGTGGCATATTTGGGGAGGTTGTAGAAGCTTTGGGAAAGGAGGGTCTGGCTGGTGGCTATAGGTCACTAGGCATGGGTCTTTAAGATTTAAAACCTTGCCCTGCTTTGGTTCTGAGCTCTCTGCTTACTCTGCTCGAATGATGTGACCAGCTGCAAGCTTCCCACAACCTACTCCCCGACACTGCCTTCTCTGCCATATTGGACAGGTGTTCCCCACAACTAACAGTCAACATAATCATTGCTTCCTTTAAGTGTATAGATATTTTTGTCTCAGCAACTAGAAAACTAATCTGTTATGTACCAACAAAAAGATACAGAAGCGCTCACACCCAACTACGGGATTTGGAGACATAACAGCACGTTATTAATCCCAAGTGCATGTATGCACCACATAGCCCTGAACTTTACATCCGAACCTGAGCTTTCTTACCAGAATTACTTCATCTAGTTGGGACAGGCAGTGAGGTAATGAGTGCATACAAAAGAAGTGCTCAGTGGGGCACACTGGTGTGCACCTGCCGTCCCAGCACTCCAGAAGTAGAGGCAGGAGAATTCGGAGTTCAAGTCCATCCGTGTCTATACCTGCATAGTGACTTCAATGCCAGCCTTGCCTGTATATGACTCTGTTGCAAGAATGAAAAGAAAGACACCAAAAAAGAAGAGAATGGAGAAGAGGAGAGAAAGGGGGAAGCTGGGAGGAGAGGGGAGTAAAGGAGAACAGAGGAGATGGAGAGAAGAGGTTAGGAAAGGGGAAAAGAGAGAAACAAGAAGGAAATACCATTGGTCATTTGAATATGTCTCTTTTTTCCCCCTCTCCTCTCTCTGTCTACCATATTTTACATGCATTCCCCGCATTTCTACCAGCGATGCATTTTATCACATCACCTCAGTCCTCTGAAGCTCAAGGTCTACCAGTTATCCCAATCCATGCTTGTTAATAGCTAAATCCCCAGGTAGGTGTCAGGGTGTCCATGAATCTTCCAGTGCATTGCCTGCCCCTCGGAATTAGATAATCTCTGCAAAGATGTACTATGTAGCATTGAACTGCATCCAACTCATGAAAGCCTTCATAAGGAAGATGCGTTCTTCCTGGAATGTCCCAGCAGCAGCTCTTTATAGACTCTGACCATACCGCCATCAAAGACTTGAGCACGTCTACACTGCAATCTAAAACTTCACAAAGCCATTTGCTAATATGACATCTTGGAATGATGGTTCCCTCTGTTTTACATAAACATTTATATGCAAATAATGACACATTTGCCTGGAATTGATCTTTATAAAGACCTGCTAGATTGATATAAGCCAAGTTCATCTGGGATCTAACAAGTTCAAGGTAGACATTTTGGAGTTGGATAAAAGAGATATTAAATTCCAATGCCTTCCTGGGGAGTTGCAGAAATGTCCAGCCACCCATGTTTTCTCTAACAATAATGTACAAAAGGATTTGCCAGGCTATAGTGAGAATAACCTTTTCTCTAAAGACTGAATACACTATTTATGGGCTACAGAGATGGCTCTGGGGGTCAGTTGTTTCCATTATAAGCATGAGGACCTGAGTTTGATTCCCAGTACACATGTAAACATGCTGTGTGTGTTAGTGTGCCCCTGTGATCCCAGCAGAGACAGGTGGATCCCTGGGCATCATTGGCTAGCCCCTGTAGCCTAATCAGTGAGCTCAAAATATTCATGAGATCCTGTGCCAAAAGAGGTGAAAAGAATTCTTGAGGACCAACCCCTGAGGTTGCCTTTTGGCCTCCATGCACACATGCATCCATACCTACACACACAGGCATGCCCACACACATACACATGATGTGCAAAAACACATGTATGCATACCACATGTGCAAGTAAAAAGAGAAAGAAAAATGCCATTTATTTATTTATTTATTTATTTATTTATTTATTTATTTATTTATATAGCTCTATGCCATGCCCATCCATTCATTCTTATAGAAATGTACCAGGGGTCAGTTTCAACATGAGAACATATGTCTACTGACACTTCAGTAAAACAACACCATCAGAGTGCTTTCATTTGTGGAAAGGACTTCCCAAGAAGTTCTGCCCAAGTGACATTATGAATAACTGGAAAAATAAGAAAAAAAAGAAAAAGAAAAAGAAAACAAGGCCTCACTTGGCACCCTTGTATACGAGGCTAGAAACAGGCCTGCCTGGCTCCAGGGAGCTCCCCGGGGAGATGGTGTGGGCCAAGAAGCCACACACAGAAAACAAGTTTTCCTTACCCTTCTTCAATTTTGCCTCTTCCTTCCATTTTAAGGCAAGCGGTACTTAGAGCTCCCTGAAGATGCTTGTGGTGGTGCGGACCCCAGGACGGCCCTCCTCAGGGCCCTGCATCCCGCTGGCCCGTTTCTGTGTGTAGACCAGAATGCCATCAGAGCGTGCATGAGAGCCTCGTGAAGCAGTCCAGCTGCGTAGTTGCCCAGGGGGGGGCCTGTTACGAGAATCTGCTGCTTATATAGTAGACAGTGGACAAGCGGATTTGGTATTCGAGTAAGTGATAGTTAATTTTCGTTATCAGCTTAATCGTATCAGGAGTCAACTACCAGAAGGGTCACCTGAGGTGAGCCTCAGACCTCCCCCTCCCCTAGGGGTACAGGCCCTCCAGCAGCACTGCGTAGATGAAGATGTCCCAGGAAACAGCAGCGCTTTTCATCTGCTGGCCTTGCCCCTTGCTGGTGAGTGTGCTTTATCCTGTTGCTGCCGATCTCCACTGGCTTCAGTGCCCAGTTCCTTCAGATTTCCAATGTGTACTGAAGACCAGTGGCTCTCCAGGAATTCTCAAGGCCTTCAGCCCAGATTGGATCTGAGCAGTTACTGAGCTCTCCACCACTCCCAGGTGCAGACAGCAATGGGTGGACCACCATACGATGTAAGCTGAGATAACAGATCGCCTTCAAAGGTCTTTTTCCCTAGAGAACCTTGACTAACACTAGTAGTACCAGTGATCAAGGACCAAATCCCGAATGCTCCTTATACCCATGAGTGGACTTTGAGAGCCACTCCCATCTCAGACCCATCTTCCCCCTGTGGCAAAACAGAATAAATGAATGCATGCACAAACTCCCCAGGCTATAAGGAGAACAAAATGTTACAATGCATCAAGTCCTTAACACAATGCTTTACATACACCAGGGTTGGGTGCAATAAAATCTATTGCTATTGTTGCTGGGGGAACTGTTATTTCAGAGACTTTTCTACAACCTGGTACCTTGCAGGTAGGGGTTGTGCCCCAAGGCATCTTGGTACTACCACCTGCAGAGAGGAGGGGCAGGTGGAAGAGCTTTGAGTTCCCTAGCTCAGTGGATATGCATGGCTTTGTTTCCAACTCCTTGTCATGGCTCTCCACTGGGAAAGCATTGTTCTACTGAGAAACTTCCAAATGTAATCAGGAAAGAAATTGAGGGAAATAAAGAAAAAAAATTTTACTGTGGCTGAAAATTATAGCTGAGGTGGGGGTGAATAGGTTTCATTGAAACCCCAAAAGCATTTCAAATCCAGTGTAATGCAACCCAGATCTCTGCAGGGGTCATAACAACTGAAGTGTATTATGGACTGTTTGGTGGGGATAAGGCTTAAAAAAAAGACATACACACACAACTTGAGTCCCTGGAATCTTATGTCCCACTTTGATGTCTCAGCTCAAGTGTGATCTTAAACCTAAGTGCAGAGGCTGAGGAAAGGGCTCATTGGTAAGGCTGGTGCAGTGTATGAACTAAACTCAGCCTGTGGCATGACTGTAGTTGGGCAAAACCTGTCTGCCTGGGTTGGCACAGGTTCAATTCCCCACTACCCACATAAAGCCAGATACATAGAACTATGCATGCATCTGGGGTCTGTTTGCAGAAGCAAGAATCCTACACTCCCCCACGCCCCCATGACACTGGCTCATTTTCTCTCCCCCTCTCTCTCCTCTCGCTTCCCACAAATAAATAAAAATATTTTTAGAAACTAAACTCAAGTAGGATTTTCAATTCAATCTCAATTTTTTGATAGGCTGCCATTGTGACAAATCCTGTTTACTGTTAAGAATCAAAATAAAGCTAGTCCTGGCAGCTGGTGGTTCAGGCCTGTCACTCAAGCTACTCAGAAGGCTGAGGCAGAAGGACCACAATTTCAAGGCTTGTCTGAGCTACAGAGTGAATTTGAGTCCAGCTAAGGAATTTCGTGAGAACTTGTCTCAATATTTAATAACAAAAGTGAAAAGAAGACTAGAAATGTAGCTCAATGCTAGATTGCCTGTCAAGCATGTGGAAAGAACTAGGGTTCAATCCCCAGTGCCGAAGAAAATATAAGGAAGGAAAGAAGGAAGGAGAGAAAGGAAGAAAGGAAAGGCAAAAGTAAATAAATAACTAAGCAAAATTCTCTGTTATAAAGCTTTCTTCCCGAATGGATAATAGATACCTCTGGTTGGCACCTTGTAGAGCTACTCTAAGAACTATTTCCTCATCCTTTCAAGTTTCTGCTAATGAGAAAGTGCTAGAATTACAGGTCCAAGATGTACACATGCCTTTAGAAATGTGACCTCATTCTACTCCTGCTGTCCTTTCTCTGCAGTCCCAGTATTCCTCTGTACCAAACAATTTAAGTCACCAAATAGACTAGTCTACTTTTTGCCCACATAGCTGTTTTACTCACACAATAGATTCTCACACATAGTTATACTCCCAACATTGGATGAAGCAAAGGAAGGCCAGCCCGAGACTAGGGAGATAGTTCAGCAGCTAAAAGGCTTGCTGCGCTAGCTTGAGCACTCACATTTGGATCCCCAGACCTCATGTAAAAGTTCCCGCTCTGGTGAGATTCTACCAGCCCAGCACTCTGAGCGGAGGATGGGACCCAGAAACGGCAGAATTTCCTGGAAGCTCAAGGATGAGTGCAGCACTGAAAAATCCTGTCTCAAAAGAGATGTAAGGTGGGAGCTAACCTAGGAAAGCTGACCCTTGCCTTCCACACTTGTGTACACCTTTATACATACACAGACACATAGACATACACACACACACACACACACTTCATGCATGCACACATACCAAAAATTAAGTCAAGACGAAAGACCTGGTTCAACTTATGTGCCTCAGAGATAAGTTAAAGTGTCTCCTACTGAATGTATTCCTGGGATCCTAGAAATCTGATTCTAGGGGGTCCCCAACAAATTAGGTGTGGCCACTCACCCCATAATCTACATAGAAAAACAGTGTAGGGAAGTTAGGAAAACAATCCAACCAATAGAACCATATTCAGAAGAGGGACCAGTGCCTCTGACCATCTGTGGAAAGGCTCAATAGAAACTCCCAGACCATATAGGAACAGGAAGAAATGGGAGCAAGAAGTGTGCATAGTTAAACTGTCTTAGTCTAACTGTGATCTGGTCAATCAATATGTCAGTTCTGGCTCTGCTAAGTGGCTCTGGAGAATTCATTCTTACTGCCTTCATTTGAGGGAGCTATTCAGCTTCCCAGAGATGACTGTGCTTGCTCTAGAGGGGGCTTCATTTGCCTCACAGTGGGTAATTTCTCTCATTTCAGAGGGTGCCCTCATCATGGTGTAACCCATTTTGAAGGCTCTGCTGTTCTTAAATTCAAGGTGGCTGCAGCGTTAGTGCAATGACTGAAGGCCTCTAGGCAACCTTTCTGAGGGTCTGAAACAGGATCGTATAAGCTGACAGTGAAATACATCTTAGTTTCTCTCATCTTGATGCCTTTAGTCTTGACCAATAACAATATGGTTTAGCTCAGTACAGGGGCAGTCCTCCTTCTAGTACTTCCTTTAGTGACTCCTTTAATGGCATGCAAAGTTGAACAGGAACCTGACCCAAAGTTTTCTGATAAAGAAAGTAAATATAGAATGAAGGAGGAAAATGTCAAGTTTTCTTCTGCTGACTTGTTTATAGGAGTGAGGACTCGGGGCCTTTGTATGAAACTCACTCCCTGTTGCAGTTGCAGGGTGGCACTTGAGGGGTGAAATCAAGAGAGCTGCCACCCTTGAGGTGACATTGGCCAGATATCAGTTTTCAACAGTCACTTCTGTGAGACTTATGGAAGATGTCACCAAGGTTTGGAGCCGGGGGTATGCTCAAGTAGTAGAATGCTTGCGAAGCATACAGGAGACCCTGGGTTAGATCTCCAGCACTGTGAGAACCAGACACTGCCCTGCACTCCTACAGCTCCAGCAATCTGGAGATGGAGACAGGGAGGTCAGAAGCTCAACTACATAGTGAATTCGAGGCCAGCTTGGGGTTCATGAGACTTGGTCTCACAGAAAGAAGGAGGATAAGAAGGAAGGGAGAAGAAGTAGGAGGAAGAAGAAAAGGAGAAGGAGAAGGAAAAGAAGTCTGTCCTAGGTTTTCATACTTCTCACTCAAGGTCGTTAATATCCCCATCCTTCTTACTTGCATAATGGTATCTTAAGGAGGTCCCAAGGTGTCTTCATGGTTGTGGCCTATATTTGTAACCTTCTATTTGGAATTTGGAGGGAAAGAAGAAGAAGGTGGTGGAAAAGAGAGGGGAGAGACTAGTTTCTACCTCCTTATAAAGTTATTAATCTCATCCCATTATGACCTCAATTAAACCAAGTCTCTTCCCCATCTCTAAATGCCATGACATTGCCATGGGGGTTGCGGATTAAACATATGAGTTAGAGGGGCACAACAAAGAATCAGTTTATAGCATAGATTGTGGGTAACAGTTTCATGGAGACTAATCCTTCAACAATGAATCCAATGGAATTTTACACACCATGCAATGATGCTCAGTAGCTAAAAATTACAAATAACGGCTTGGCATGGTGTTGCATGACTTTAATCTCAGCACTTGAGAAGCAGAGGGAGAAGGATCACTGTGAGTATGAGTCCAGCCTGGGACTACAGAGTGAGTGCCAGGTCAGCTTAGGCTAGAGTAAGACCCTATCACAAAATAACAATAAATAATTAAATACAAATAGTGCTGGAATGAGAGCATGGGGACCTGTGTTCAGATCCCCAGAACCTACACAAAAATCAAGGCATGGTGCTCCTTGCCTGTAGTCCCAGTGCTGGGAAGGAAGAGCTTGGAATTGCTGGCTGGCTTACCTAGCTGAATGGGTGATTTCTGCAATCAGTGAGACACAGACTCATAAAAATATGATAGCCAGAAGTAGATAAGCAACATCTGCCCCTGGCCTCTACACTTTTACACACACACACACATCCATATGAATATAGATAAGTATAGACACAGAAACATATACCACACACATTAACATACATCACATACACATAAATATATACACACATGTAATGATGTATTTTTTTTGTTTTTTTATTGACAACTTCCATAATTGTAAATAATATTCCATGGTAATTCCCTACCTCCCCCACTTTGCCCTTGGAAACTCCACTCTCCATCATATCCCCTCCCCCTCTCAATCAGTCCCTCTTTTATTGTGATACCATGATCTTTTCCTCCTATTTTTATAGTCTTGTGTTGATAGTGTCAGGCACTGTGATGTCATGGATATCCAGGCCATTTTGTGTCTGGAGGAGCATGTTGTAAGGAGTCCTACCCTTCCTTTGGCTCTTACGTTCTTTCCACCACCTCTTCTGCATTGGACTCTGAGCCTTGGAAGGTTTGATAAATATATTTCAGTGCTGAGCACTCCTCTATCACTTTTTCTCAGCGCCATGGTGCCTTCTGAGTCACCCCAAGGTCACTGCCATCTGAAAAGAGAAGGTTCTCTACCAGAAGTGAGAGTAGCATTAATATATGGGCATGGACATTAAGAGAAGTGCTTACGGGGCAATTTGGTGACATTAGTATATATATTTAGCTAGGCAGCAGCTGATGTTACACCCCTAGTGCTCATAACTAGCCCTGTTGTAGGTTTTCAGTATCAGGGATGTGTTCCCTCCCATGGAGCAGGCCTCAAGTCACATTAGAGGTTGGTTGGTTTCCCCCATAACAGACGTGCCACCATGGCACCTGTTACACATGATTAGTGCAAATAAAGAAGTGATTCCCAAAAATGTATTCAGTGAAGATGTCAGGCAAGAGAATGTGTCACATGATTACACTTAACATTCATGTGTTAACACAGACATGAATCTATGATGGTAGAGATGAGGTTAATGGCCTCAGTGGAGTCCAGGGTAGTGAGTGAGACAGGAGAGACTGGCTAGGGTGGTATATGTTATGAGCTCACAGTTGCATGGATATGTGGCTCTTTCAAATCTGAGGGGTCTTATGTTACAAATTTTGTGTTTTCTTGATATAAATTTCATCTAATAGTACTACCCTGGTATATATTTAGGTGGAAATTTTTCCTGGGTGTGAAGGAAATCATCTCTCAGGAGAAGTGAAGTAGGCTTTCACATTGCTTATCTCTTTTTCCTGCAAAAAAATCTGACAATTTGATTGGTATTTAGAGAAGTTAAATATAGTCAGATGATTAGGATGTCCTCCTGGGTTTTACTATGAGGGGCATGGGGTAGTTGTGGTAGTTTGAATGTGATAATTTGAATGCATGGTCTCCTAGACTCAGGATTTAAAAAAATAATAATCTTTTATTTATTTACTAGAGAGAGTGAAAAAGAGAGAGAGAGAATGGGCATGCCAGGGCCTCTGGCAACTGCAAACAAACTCCAGATGCATGTGCCACCTGTGCATCTGGCTTATGTAGGTTCTGGGGGAAAATTGAGCCCAGGTCCTTAGGCTTTGCAGGCAGGTGCCTTAACCAATAAGCCATCCCTCCAGCCCAACTCAGGCATTTTATTTCAGTTTGCAACTTGGACACCTAGCATGCAGAGCCCTCACTGGGGTGGATTTTGGAGTCCAGCCCTAGGTGTCTGGAGATCAATTAGAGCTCTGGGTGTTTTGTGGTGCTGGCTGTTTGGAGATGTCTCTCTGCTTGGACCTATGGAAATGAGCCAGTTTCTTCCATCATTGATGGTGTATTCCATGGATTTGTAAGCTGGAAATAAACTCTTTAAGCTGCTTCTGGTTGTATTTTTGAACCAGCAATGAGGAGCTGACTGAAGTAGTGCTATTTACCAGAGGCATTCTTTAAAATGCTTGGGAGTCAGGGTACAAGCCAGCCCGTCACTGGACACTCTTGCCAAATATGATAAACTTAATTTGAACCCAGATTCATTGAAGGGCTTGAAGACTATGCACATAGTGAGCTGATTATAACTACTCTGTCTTTGAGTGACCTATAGAAAACTGATTGAACATGTGTGAGAGTGACTATGATAGCTAACCTTGTTTGTCATCCTGACAGGATTTAAACTCACTATGGAAACAAATTTCTGGTTGTGTTTGTAAGGGACTTGCTAGGTGATTGATGGGGGTGGAAGGACTCTCTCTAACCACGGGCCCCCTGTTATGGGCTGAGTCCTGCATGGAAGGGGAGAGCAAGCTGAGCACCAGCGCTCCTTCCTCTCTACTTCCCGACTGCGGCCAGCTGCGGCCAGCGGCATCGAGCCCCTGCTGCCCTGCCGAGCCTGCCCTGCCGGAGTGCGGCTCAAAGAGCCCGTTCCTCCAGCTCAAGGTGCGTTTGTGGGGTATTTTGCCACAGCCACTTGGAAAGTAACACAGTGCCCCAGCCATAGGCAAGTGGCACTAGAAAAGTTTTAAAATAACTCGCAATAGACTGAGATAGGAATTCTGAAGACTGGGCTAGGTAGATAGCTCAGTAGATACAACACTTGAAGCGAAAGCCTGAGTGCATGAGTTTAGAGCGCCAGACGCTACGCGGCCACGGCAGGCTTCTGTAGTCCCAGCAGCTCACAGCAGAATGGTAGGTGGAGACAGGACAATTTCCCAGAAGCTCGCAGGGCAGTTACCTTGGCCAAAGCAAAAGTGAAAACAGTAATGAGAGATGTCTGCTCTCCGCCAGGACGGAAGGTGAGGGCTTGACTGACCCTGGGAAAGTTGTCCTGTGGCCTCCATGTGCACCCGCTGGCGCGTGTGAAAGCTCGCTCACACACTCGAACATACATGTCGCACACGCTGAAAAACAAACACTAAATAAATCGAGTAAAACAGAGCTCGGTCTAGAATGGAAAATCTTGGCTCCAACAGAAAAGAAGGAAAAGACGTACCAGAATATTTGGAACTCTATGCCTACTCAGGATGACTTCTCTGGCTCTGAGCGTGCATCATGAAAAAATGCTGTGCTCTTTTCTCACATTAGTTATAGGACAAACTTTCCCAAAATGATGCAACTCATTAACTAAGGATATTCCTCAGTAGATTTGTTATATTAAAAAGGCAATGTGTCTACTGTGCTAATCAACTGTGTGTACTAAAACTCCATGTAGATTAATTAAATGTATTACTTGCCAAAAGGAATGTGATGTATCCAAAACTACCCTCCCCCAACACAAACACACACACACACACACACACACACACACACACACACACACACACACACAGTAATAGAAGGGCATGAATGACAGAAATTCTCCTCTCACAGAGCCAAATGCTTTTTCAACTCTCTTTTTCAGCTACAAAGTTTTAAACAAAGCTGAGTGAATCGACCCCTTCACAGTGGAGTCAAGCATTTTTTGCAAATAATGACACAATGACACACTTGTATCTGTGGGCCTAACGGCACTTTCAGTGCTGGCACTAGCGAGGGCATTCGCTTCAGACTTGCGTCTTAGCCCGGGATTGTAGCAATAAGTCTGTCTCTTGCCCTCACAGACCCTCAAAAAACAACATGAGAATGTGCTGATAAAATCTTGGCACACACCAGCAGCCAGCCTTCAATATCTAAGGTAAATACACATGAAGCAAGGTCAATAACTTATAAAATCCAGAACAGAGGACCCTTGCCATTTCCTTCACTTCCCCTTTCATCTCCTTTCCCATCTAAATGTTGATCATATAGCTGGAAGCTGATTATCCTCAGCAATAATACCATCTCCTCCTTCAGTACAAGGACCAGGAACCTCAGACATAATTCTGGGCAGAGAATGAGCTCAGCTCTCTAGGCTTTCCATAGTCACATCAAACTTGCATGACTTTGGAAAAGCTGGTTGATCTCCTATGTCCAGTGAGAGTGCTATGAGTCAATCCATGTTGAGTACTCAGTACTTCCTGGCGCACAGTGCTCTAGTGTGTGGCTTCCTGAAGTCCTCTTCACTCTTCCTTTCCCAGTCCTTGCATGGCCTACATGAGGTCTACCAACCCTTCCAGCTGAAGCCTTGTGTCTGTGTGACTTGTGCCCATTCAGGCTACAAGTGGCTGTCTCCCTTACATACACACTTTGCCCCTCATCTTATATACAAAGTCCACTTCTCTGGTAGCCAACCAATTCTGGGACACAGTCAGCCTATCTACTACTGTGCCAGCATTGTACGTGTGGGATGTGTGTGTGCATCCATCATGGAGCAGGATGGGGGTTCATTTACTTACTGGCTTTCCCCTTAGGCTATGGGGAAGCTGTTGTGGCTTGAATGTGAAATATTTTCCTGTAGACTCATGTGTCTGGACACTCAAATCCTCAGAAGGTGCCATTGTTTGGAAATGTGGTAGAGCATTGATGAGGAGGAGCTTTGCTGGAGGAGCAGGCCTTGAGGCTTCATAGCCTGGCTTCACTTTTTGTTTGCCTTCTGCTTCCTGACTGACTGCACGCATTATCGCCAACCAGATTCTTCCACCTGCTGCCGTGCCTTCCTTGCTGTGGTGGACTGTCACCTCAAGCTGCAAGCTGTAGTAAAGCTTCTCCTGTCCTAAGTTGCTTCTGATTTGGTAGGCTCATGGTAAGAAGAGAATCCCCAGTGCAGGAGAGCATTTTAAAGCTTCCAGGGTTCCTTTTGCGAAATGCAGATTACACCAGTTCTTGCTTCAGAAAGTAGCTGAGGGCTGGAGAGATGGCTTAGCGGTTAAGGCAGTTGTCTGAAAATCCTAAGGACCCATGTTGGACTCTCCAGATTCCACACAAGCCAGACACACAAAGGTGAGGCAAGTGCAAGGTCGCACATGCCCACTAGATGGTGTAAGCATCTGAAGTTGTATTGTAGTGGCTGAGGCCCTGGCGCACCCATTTTCTCTGTCTTTCCCCTAAATAAAAAAGGATAAAAGTTGCTGAAGCAGTATAGTTTATACATGTGAATGCACAAAGCAGTCATCTTGGTGCATTCTAAGTATCTCATCAATGATTGGAAAGTAAATGATAATGGTACCAGTACTGCCAAAGAAGTATTTGCTCATTCAGAACTGAAATTTTAAAAAGTCATGTTGTATGAAGCATAAGGTCTGTTGTTTAAAGGGACAATAGATGCATGTGGTGATTTGTCTGAAATGTCCTCCATGGCTTCATGTGTTTCTGTTCTTGGTTCCCGGCTGGTAACTACTCGGGAGGTGGAGTCATGCTGGAGGAGGGGTGTCCCTGGGGGTGGGCTTTGAGGTTTGTTAGTCCCTGCTGGGTTTCAGCTACTTCGCTCATTGTTTCTCCCTCCCAGCGGATGATGCCCAGCCTCTGCTTTGTCATGCTTTCTCCACTGTGAGGAAATGTCCCCGTAAAACTGCAAGCCTGAAGGAAACCTATTTCTTCTGAAATAAGCTGCTATTGGCCAGTAAGAAGAAGAAGAAGATAACTGGAAAAAAAAAAAAAAGAAAAAGAAGAAGAAGCCAGGTGTGGTGGCTCACACCTTTAATCCCAGCACTAGGGAGGCAGAGGTAGAAGGCTTGCTATGAGTTCAAGGCCACCCTGAGATTACATAGTGAATTCCATGTCAGCCTGAGCCAGAGTGAGACCCTACCTGGAAAAAACAAACAAACAAACAAAAAAAAATGAGGTGAATTGAACTGAGTGTGATTGTAATATTGTTACTTTCCTGTTGTATGATCTTTTGAAAGTTTCTCCTGAGCTGCTTATTTACTCTTTTTTTTAAGGTACAATTTGGTACAAAATAAGTGCTTATGGTGTGTTTGAACTCAGAACTTGGATAGTGGGAGGGAAGGGCCATAGGCCATCACCTACGCAGAATGTGACTTGGCAGTTCCTTGGTGGAAGGTCTTCTAGGCATAGAGAAGGCCCTGCTTCTAAGGAATTCACCAGTGCCCATGGAAACCAAAGGCAGAAAGTACTGGCTTGCTAAGTCCAAAGCTGACATCTCTGGACCTGGGACAGGAATGTGTAGGGGGAAAGTAGTGTCACTTTTGCTTATTATTATTATTACCATGATTCAAGGTATCGTTGTCTTCCTATCTTCTGCTAAGGGTAGGCCATTCTTGGAGTTAAAATAAACACTAAAAGTTTACAGGCTTAATATATGCAAAGACCATGAGTGATGTTCTGGGAAGTAGCAAGTTTTTGCTAGGAGAGGCACATAGTTCATTATTCACGTGCTATCTAGTAGCATTCAGTTGTGCATTCCACTGTTGGGGAATTTATCATAAGCCACAGTAGCTTACAAAGCAAAACAGAAATAAATGATAATATACTTTTACATGATTTTTCCCTTTTAACTGGATCTAGACAGAAGTAGGTTTCTGCCAACTGGAATCACCTTTAATAATATAAAATGATTTCAAGGGAAGTCTGCTGATGTTTAAGGACAGGACAGTGAAGCTCAAGTTAGCTCAAGAGGCACTCTATGCTGTCTTCTGGGTGTGACATGCCTGTTGTGTTCATGACCTCACAGTGATGGTCATTACCTGTACAACATTGTGCCCTCAACATTCTCCACGGAGCGTGGGGTAGGGCAAGTGGCCCCATCCCTCCTTGAGGAGCGTTTGGCAGTTAACGGTTGCCAGGGGAGGAAGGGTCATTTTCTTCAGCGGTGTGGCCACTAGTCAACTGCAAAGCTCTGAGGAGTCATCTCCCACCTAGGCTCACGCAGCAGCCCTGATTAAACTCCTTGGGACACATCCAAAAAAGGAAAAGACATCAAAGCAGGAAAACTAGTTGGGAAAGGGACAATGAGGGGTGAAAAGAAAAGGCAATGAGAGGGGATGATAATCAAAATACTTTGTATATTTGCATAAAAATTATTGGGCTAGAGAGATGGCTTGGCAGTTTAAAGGAACTTGCTTGCAAGGCCTGGCAGCCCGGGTTCAAGTCCTCAGCACCCACTTAAAGCCAGATGCACAAAGTGGTGCATCCATCTAGATTGGGTTTGCGGTAGCAAGAGATCCTGGCCTGCCCATTTTTTTTTCTCTCACTTTTTCTTCCTCACTAACTCACTCTCCCTCACAAAAAAATTAAAACAATACCATAGTGCTCTAGTCCCCTTGTCTCCCTCTTCCCCACAATGGGCTGATTTCCAGATGGCCACATAAAACCTGGGCAAGCTCTCAGAGTTGGCTTCCCTGTGGAAGGCATGGCCACCCAAACCAAACGGAAAACAAGGCAGCTCTTAGCGTGGCAGGCTTACTGGGAAGCACGAGCCATCTGTGTGTTCCTTCTAGTTCACTTGCTTCCTTGGCAAGCATGAGATAGTGCTGTAAAGATCCAGCAGAATTATGGAAATGGGTATTAACATTAAAATCAGACCACAATTAGAACATTTCAGTGCCTAATTGTTTGGCAGGGTCGGCAAGCAAGCAGAGGATTTGCAGTCTTCTGATTTATGGGTCGCAGGTTGTCTGACTCTAGACTCTCTGGGGCATTCTGGGGTTGCGGGGAGGTGGCTGCCAGATGACAGGACAATAAACTATGGTGAGAGACACCTAGCACCATCTGGGGCCCATTCCTAGCAAGCTTTCTGTGAGCTGCTGCGTCAACTGCACAGCCCAACCAGAGCTTCATCCGGGCGAAAGGAACATGCCGAGAAGCACAGGAACTTTGCAAGGTGCCATCCTGTGCCTTTGTCAGAGAAGGTGTACTGCATTTACTGGTAATTAGCTCTCCAGCAGACGTCAGAGAAAATGGCTAATCACTGACATGGCCCACAGTGCTTTGTAAGTAAACACCATATTGCAACAGACACACGATTAATTACACACCTCTCCAATTAAACATGTACAAAATAGAAATGGGGGTGAAGGGAAGGTATCAGAAACACTCTGCCAAAAATCTCCCCTCATTTTCTCTTTCCCTCTAAGAAATAATAAACGGTTCCACTCTGGAATGTCAGCAAGCTGTTTCCTGGGATCTCTCGGCGCTAAGCCCGTAGCTATGACAGCTGGCTTCTGTTCACATTGCACTCTCAGTGTCCGCCTTGGCTCCTGGGATGCTCGTTGTTGGGAGCCCTGCCCCATTACCTCATCAGCCCAGCTATCATGGAGTCTAGCTGCTCAGTGCTCACGTTTGTAGCCATTTTTGAGAGAGGAACTTGACCAGCCACGGCTACCTCCTATGGTGTTGAGCTAACCGTTATCCATACCTTCCACCACAGCGACCCTAATCAGTGTTCAAAAGCCGTGACTGTACCTTGGGTAGGGTTACAGTTTGATTGTGCAATGTCCTCTATCATCTCATATGTATCAGCCCTTGGTCCCAGATGATAATGCTGTATCGGGAGGTCATGGAACCACTAAGACCGTGCTCTAACAGAAGACGGTCTCTGGGGATAGCACTTGGAGGTGACATACTACTACGGTTCTATCCGGAGACGTCTGCCTCTTGGTCTGCTGAGATACGAGCACACAGTGCCACAAGCGCTGGCCACCTTGCTCCAAGTCATTGTACTTGCCGTGCCTTTCCCACCATGCAGGGCTGTGTTCCCTGGACCGTGGGCCAAAGCAGGTCCCCCATCCACAGGGTTGCTTCTGTCACAGCAATAATGAAAGCACCCAGTGCAGGTGAGAAACTGCAGGCATGTAGTCGACCTCCCATAAAGTCTCCCTTGTTCCCTTATTCTCTTTGCCTCTCCCGCATTTGTGAGGTCCATCAAAACAAACAGCTTGCTAAGAATACAAAGCCCTACTTCTTAAAAACTCAATTGAAGACAACCATAGCTTCTTAAACTTGAGGCTTGAATTAAGTATGATAGATTTTGTTGTCTTTTTAAAATATTTTATTTATTTATTTATTTTAGAGGGGGTAGGGAGAATTGATGAACCAGAGCCTCTAGCCACTGCAACCAAACTTCAGACGCATGAGCCACCTTGTGCATCTGGCTTTACATGGGTACTGGAGAATTGCACCTGGGTCCATAGTCTTTACAGGCAAGTATCTTAACCACTGAACAATTTCTTTTTGTTTGTAATCATTGTAAAAATTTCAAGAGTTTAGCACAGAGTGTTTTGCTAGTAGGTTATATGCGCTAAGTCAGTAATGTGAAGAGCATTTGGTGGAATCCTCGAAACAATAGGAGACATTTCAGAGAAAAAATACACACTATAACATTGTATTATGCTAAAGGTACATTTGAGACATAGCAGTATGCCTCACTGAGCTAGCATTGGTTACCTACTTCGTTTAACAGGTACAAGAAGCAATTTGATGTTGTTATGAGCCCATTGTGGTGGTGATAGCCTGTTATCCCTGATGCCTAGGAGACTGAGGCAGGAGAATTTCAAATTCTAGGCAGGTCTGGGTTACAGAGTACGTACAAGGTCAGGAAGGGCAACTTAGTGAAACCTTAACTCAAAGAAAAAGGTACAAAGAGGGCTAGGACTATAGATTACTGGTAGTAAAATGAAGGAAATGTGTCCAAAAAGAAGTCAGGCAGATAGACATGTGAAGAAAAAGAATGACAATATTTCCTGAGTACCTGCTACATGCCAAGTCGCACACATTCTCAAGACAAATTTTATTCTGATACAAAGACCACAGAGTTATTTATATTGTCACCACTTTCAAATATAAAAGCAAACAAACATAAAACCCCGAAAGGCTCACCCACTTTGCCAGCATCACTCAGCTAACGGGCGAAACCTGATGATCAAGAGCCCTATGGGTTGATTAACAAAGGAATTACAGGATTTGATGAAGCCCAGGGAGGTTACACAAGAGAACAGGCGACTTCACAGCTCAGAGTCCCTTGAGCAGGAACCAGGGCCCAGAGGAGATATCCAGACTGGCAAACATCACTAAGAAGCCAGAAACATGGCCTAGCTCTTCTGCTCCACTTTCTGTGCTCAAATCTCGTTGCTTCTACTGGGAAAACTAATAACATAACAAATGAAACTATTGTTCAGTTTCATTAAAAATAAATCTGATAAGATGGGCAGAATTAAATTAACCAATCTCAATAGAGTTCTCGTTGTTGGAGCAAACGGAATATTCTCTCTAATAGAATAAGTCCTGGTTCATTTTGGCTGGCCAGAGAAGCTCCTTACTATAGATTTGTTTTCCATCCTTTGGCTCTGGGCATGCACACGCTAATGCTAGCATTCATGGGTCAGCATAATGGATCAGCTAGCAAGATCTGGCCACAGTGCTGGATGGATCAGCATGACAGATGCACAGGCCTCTGTTACCCTTGGCAGACAAGAGCTGTCCTCCCCTCCAAGGAAGTCAGATTTAGAACCCTAGAGCTTGCAAGAGAGAAATGGCCCTTGTTCCAGAGAGGGTGAGGTTGGGCTAGAATCCTATAATGGGCAACTCTTGGAGTCACGAATGAGGGGGAAAAAATAAAAACATTGAGCTAGCCTGCTTGTTTTGGCTGGTTCCCACTGAAGTAAGTGCCAGCAATATTTCTTATTCCTTTGCACTGGATGAAGTTCAAGGGCTCAAGACTAAACAGCAAAGGGGAGTGTGCAGGTATTTCCTTTTGTCAATGCCTGGTCCTCATCTAGTGCGCGCGCGCACACACACACACACACACACACACACACACCACATAAATGATATGCATGTATCATTTCCCCAAAATAGATGTCTCGCAGTTTATGAAATAAACACAAAAGCACAAAGAATGAAAAGAGATTGAGAGTAAATGTAGAATGGAATGGAGATATGACGTGGAATGAATAATAATTTTTAAAAATGTTTTCAGGAGCTGGCAAGACGGTTCAGTGGGTAAAGCTCCTGTAGTGCGTCTGAGTTCTACTCTCCAGCACCCGTGTGAATGCCAGATGGCTGAAGCAGCCACCTGTAATCCCATGGCTCTGGAGGCTAGTACTGGAGATCCCCAGGGCATCCTAGCTAGAAAGTGGCTGAATCAGCAAGCTCGGGCTCAAGCAAGAGGCCCAGCAACAGCAGATCAAAAGAGGAGAGCCAAGGAGGAAGACACCTGATGTCAATCTTTGGCCTCTACATGCGTGCATGCACACCCACACTCATGTGTGTCCACATGCATATGAACACACACAAGCATGCAAATAAATAAATAAATAGATAATAAATAAAATAAGGAAAAAAGACAAAGCTGTGAACTTTATGAAATAAAATAAATTACATCTTTACTTCGTGTAAACCTGTATGACTAGTTTTTACAGGTTAAACTCTTGTTGTTAGGCTTCAATTACAAAAGTTGACTAAGCCAGGCATGGTGGTACATGTCTTTAATCCCAGTACTCAGGGGGTAGAGGTAGAAGGATCGCCTTGAGTTTGAGGCAAGCCTGAGACTACGCATGAATTCCAGGTCAGCCTGGGCTAGAGCAAGACCCTACCTTGAAAAACCACAAAAAATTAGCCAAATTAGCCAAGTTAAAATAAAGAATAGACATGGAAACAGAGAACTTACTCAGTTTTAATTATATTCCCCTGTTTGTATTCTTTGTTTTCAGACTTTTTTATTTGAAGTGCTTGCTGGGCAAGTTGGTTTACACCTGTATTGCTATCACTTAGAATGAGGCTATGAAAGGAGAATCTCATGTTTCAAGTTGGGCTGACTACACAGAGAGACCATTCACCAACATTCAAAGACGCAGGATGCGGTTCTGTTGTAAAGCACCTGCGTAGCATGCATGAAGCTCTGGGTTCCAAGTGCAGTCGGTGAGAAGGAAGATCCAGAGACACAGCCCTCCTCACAATGACAGACTGCTGCTCTCACAACTCATAACCTGCAAATACATGGTGAATACCAACAAGCCCACTAAGAGGGACTTCTCTGGAGTTGGGGCAGGGAGGAGGAAAGTGATGGTACCCACAGATGATGTGTCCACACCAAGTTTCTACTTAATAAAAAATGTAAAAAACAGAACACCTGAAATATCTGCAGCCAGTATATGATCCATGCATAGAACTGAGAATAAATATAATCACAGTGATACAATGGGAGTGATAGCTACAAAGAGCTACTGTTTTTCACATTAGCTATGTGATGGACTTCATGCATTATACAAAGTTTAGTCTTTCTCACCAAATCTGAAAGGGAAGGGCTAGTATATCAACATTCTTTTTATAGATTTCATGGAGAGGAAAATTTATCCACGCAACACATACAAGAAAGTGCTGCTAGGCCTAGCTTGATAGCTCAGTCAGTGAAATGCTTGTCATTCAAGCATGAGGGCCTGGGTTCAAATCCCAGCACCCATGTACAAGTTGGCTATGGTGGTGCATGCCTACAATCTCAGTGCTGAGGAGAACAATGCAGCAGGATCCCTAAAGCTTGACAGCCAGCTAGTCTAGCTGAACTGGTGAGATACAGGTTAAGTGAGATACCATGTTTCAAAATAAATTGGTATAAGATAAAGTTTCCTAGAAGAAATCACACATACATTAAACATCCTACAAGGGTAATTGACTGACTAGACCATCCATGATCTGGGGAGTTAGAATGTTACAGCTTTAGAGTCAAATTGTCTCACAATATCTTCAGCCCTTTTAGTGAACATGTATTGCCCAACTCTATGTGTGACCTAAAAGCCCATGAATATTAGCTAAATCCTTTGGAATGAATGAATCAATCCTTAGCTTACTCCAACCCCCCAAGCTAAGTATCATCAGCTGTTACCTTGAGTATGTAGCAGAGACTCCTTCTCTTTGCTGTAACACACCAGCATCATATGTCCTCCAGTATATTTGAAGTGTTTTCATTTGTGACTTTCTTTGTTTTCTTACTATAAAAATACCATGAAGTTGTTACTATGCTGGGACATGGTATTTGGGGTAACCTAATCTGTGTGTTCTGAGCAGTGGTCAGTTATATGTAGCTAGGGAAAAAAAAACTACCTTTTATTCCCTTTGATGTGAGAGCTGTGTTTTTGCATGTCAACATTGGAGAGTGACTGATGAGAGCCTACATTCACCTCTGGCCTCCACACACATTTGCACACACATGTGCATTCATCCACACACATATACACAGGGACTTTCACCATACACACATACACATCCCAAAAAACGATATAATAAAATCTTCAAAAGAAAGCTCTACTAATTGGTGAGAACAGTTATCAGAATCTCTGTCCTAATTCCACTTAGTAGTCGTTCACTTCAGGACCGTGGACAGCTCAACAGTCCTAGCCAGTGGTTTCCACTTAAGAGTTTGGTTAACAGATAAATGATGTTCCTTTCCACCTATGATAAATTGATGGCTTAGACTAGAGGCTATTTCAACTTACATGATTTCATTAAATTCATAATCTTTCTATAACTCACCCAGATTAAAATTTTAGTAATTCAAACCTGGAGTGATTAGCAGATGTCAAGAAATAATCCATGGCTTCAAAATGTGAGTTCTCGCACCATGCAGGTAAATTATGTGGAATAGAGTGACTTTTTCAGTATATCACTATTTTCAGTCAAGAAAGAAGCCTAAGCGCTGGAGAGATGGCTTAGTGAGTAAGAGTTCTGGCTACACAAGCGTCAGAACCCGAGTTTGAGTCCTGGCAGCCACCTAAAAATGCTGAGTGTGGTCACACATTCCTATAGCGCCAGTGCCCAAAGGTGGAGACAGGAGGAACACTGAGGCTTGCTCATTGGCTAGTCTAACCTAAATATATATGGGGATACCCAGGTCCAGCAAGAGACCTTATCTCAGTGAAATAAGACAGAAGAGCAGTACAGGATGATACTCCACAACTTCCTCGGGCTCCTGTAATGTGCAGGTGAAGTACATACATCTACACACACGTGTGCATGCTCCAGATCCACGTACACACACAACACATATATATAAACAATATACATTTTATATATATATATATGTTGAAATACTAAATGAATGCAATAAGACCAGAATGAAACCAGAACAATACTCCTGGACTCTTAGCACCTGAAACTCAAGTGCACTTGAACTACTTCCTCTACTAACTCATATCCACATTGGTTAGGGGTGAGTTTACAAATTTTACTTCTGTGCTTGAAGTAAATTGTAAATGGACCAGTGACTTTGCAGAGAAATCTCTCTCTCTCTCTCTCTCTCTCTCTCTTTCTCTCTCTCTCTCTCACGCACGCTCTCGCTCTCGCTCTTGTTCTGATTTAAGTGTACCTGTATTTCTTTCTCACATATATCTTTTGGGGGGATTTTCTGAATATGACTTTCAGAGGTGCTTCAGAGGAATACATGGCATTTCTCTTACATGGGGAAATCAGAAGCCAGTATAAACTGCTCTCTTAGCTTCCTTCCAAATATGAGCAAAGCCAACTGCTGTTAGCTATCGCTTTGTATTCTGGTAAGCTACACCATCACTTTGAATGGAACACACAAGGAAAAAATACATTCAAGTGATGTGCTATTACAAAAGCCTTAGTGTGTTGGCAAGTCATAAAAATGATATTGCAAGGGAGTTTTTGCACATGTCATTTGCAGAAATTTGTGCTCCTTTCTTACTGGTTCCTTTCCTGTGCCACGTATAAAACTTACCCTATTTCTTCAACACGAAATGTGTCCTTCTAGAAGGGTATCACACAAAATAGAAAGCACTTGAGGTGTTGGTTAATTGCTAACATGAGTGCTCCATGAACACTTCAAAGACAGTGATTTGGGGTCAGATGGAGGGGACTGATATAACAAGGAACAAAAAGATGGAAGCCATCACACCTCCGTTGAGATGCTCTAAATATTTCCAAACTTCATTGGACATGGTCATATTAAGATCTCTATTGATAATTTAGGACAAAGAAGTATCAGTGACATTAGGTGTAAACTTCTCTCTCTGATTACATAAAGATAAAGTTCAGTGCATGATGATGTCAGTATCCAAGGGCACTAAATGGGACCCAGACCTGAGTCCATCAAACCTATACAATCTCTATAACCAAGACTGAGTCAGTTTTAGCCTCATAGGGTCTTAGTCTAATAAAATAATTAGGAAAGGCCATTCTAGCTCTAAAGCATTTTCATTTGTTAAAAAGAGTATTTTCTATGATTAGGGCACACTGTGCATATGTATGGATATTGTCAATACAGAAATTTTGAAAATAATAAATAAAAACTTTTAAAAACATACATTTAACTGTTCCACATACATACATACAAATACATGCATATATGCATGCATGTGTGCATATAACTTAATCTTATGTGCTGGGCACTGAACAATGAGATTCTCTCAATTGTGTAGCTTATGTTCAAGCAGAGGAGAAAGCCAATAAACAAGTGAACAAATAACTCAGCCAAATAGCTTCAGGCAGGGAAAAGTGTCATGAGGGAATGAGAGCAGCATTGTTTGCTCAGCATGGGTTAGGGTAGAAGTGAGTCAGACATGAAGTATATGGTACCTGGATATCAAGAGAAATGATTTTTAGTGAGGGTGGCTGTGCCTCCCACCAGACTTTTTGAATTGCATGAAGGATTTTGCTGGATAATTCACATTATAAAACAGCTTTATTAAAATTTCTTTTCAATTCTCTTTTATATCTGGGGCAGTTATTGTTTCCAGAATGGTAGCAATATATACATTATTTATGAATTTCACTTTCAGAGAGCAAAAAGAGAGTTCAGAATTATTTTTCATGGGGGGAATAGTGGATCTAATAGGATTGTGACAATTGATCTAGAGCCTCTGTAACAAGAAGCATATTAGGGTTGGTGATGTGTCATGATCTCTTTTTAGCTATAAAATGATGCAAAGTTAACAACAAACAAATTCCCATTGTGAATCATGGGAAAGCATGCAGAAAAATCACATCTGGAATGATTGTCTTCCCAGGTGTCCTTGTCAGTTAGGCATGCTATAACACAGAAGGAATGGATTAAACCCAAATGTTTATTTTTCATAGCTCTTGAGGCTGATGGTCAGTTTCTTGTGAATATTCATGTATGGTCTTCTGGATACATCCTTATAGGTGAAAGGGGTGGTGGCAATGGTGGTGGTGGTGATGTGTGTGTGTGTGTGTGTGTGTGTGAGAGAGAGAGAGAGAGAGAGAGAGAGAGAGAGAGAGAGAGAGAGAGAGAGAGAATGAATTCTGGCTGGGTGTGGTGGCACATACCTTTGATCTCAGCACTTAAGAGACAGAGGTAGGAAGATCTCTGTGAGTTGGAGGCTAGCCTGGGACTACATAGTGAATTCCAGGTCAGCCTGGGCTAGAGCAATACCCTACTTCAAACAGAAAAATGAGGAAGAGGTGGAGAGGGAAGGAGGTGGATGGTGATGAGGAGGAGGTGAAGAAGAAAAAAGAGCATTCTGTTCCCTTCATCTCCTTATAAGGACACTGATCCTTCCATCAGAGCACCAGCCCCTTGACCTGGTCTAACCCTCATGACTTTCCTAAGCATTGGTCTTCTAGTACCACTATGTTCAAGACTAGAGTTTTAACATGTGAACCATTGAGGGACACAGACATTCAGCTCATAGCATCCAGTTAAGATCATCTGTCCAAGAAGTTCCTATTGCATCAGTATGGTAGGTGCATCCTAGTCTCCTTGTCCATCAGCACCCAGTTTTCAAAGGAAAATCGACCTAGTGTTGGTGGGACTGCTTCCATTTTACTCGACCAGGTTGGAGAATCCTTGTAAGTAACCGGCATACCCTCCACAGAGAGCTAGTCCGCAAGTCTGAATGGTTTGGGATTGATCAGTTGGTCCTAGGGCTTTTCAAGGGTGCCCGTGAGAGAATGTGAGCATTCTCCAGAATTGGTAGCAGAGGATTGAAAGGCTCTGTACCTATCAAGAGCCATGTTTTCCTGCATGCCAGAGAAGCCTGCCTGAAAGGGAAGAGTGCGGTGACATTCAGAGCTATACTCACTTACATCAGGCACTCAGTCCATGACATGTCCATACTAAACAATGCATGGTGGAGTAAACGGAATGCAAGCAAGGTGGAGGAGTGGGCGTGCTGCCTGTATCCAGATAGGAGCTGAGAGCATTTTACTGTTGCTGCTGGATTTTCTTTTAAGCCAGCATCACTGTGAGGCCCAGGCTGACTTGGAACTTGCAGCGATCTTCCTACATCAGCCTCCTAAGCGTTGAGGCCACTTATTTTCCTCCCTCCCTGCCTTCCTTTCTTTTTCTTTCCTTCTCTTTCTTTCTTTCATGTGTGTATGAGCATTCACGTGTGTGAGTGGTCATGTATGTTCAGGTATATGAGTGCCCGGGTGTGTGAGTGGTCATGCGTGTGAGTGGTCATGCATGTTTGTGTGTGAGCATTCATGGGTGTGAGCATCCATGTGTGAGTGTTCATATGTATGAGCATTCATGTGTGTGAGTGTGAGTATATGAGCCTTCATGTGTGTGGTCATCCATGTGTGTGAGCCTTCACATGTCAGTGTTCATGTGTGCTTATGTAAAAAGAGAGTGGTCATATGTGTGTGTTCATGTGTGTGATCATCCATGTGTGTGAGCCTTCACATGTGAGTGCTCATGTGTGCTTATGTAAAAAGAGAGTGGTCATGTGTGTGTGTTCATGTGTGTGAGCATTCATGTGTGAGTGTTCATATGTGCTTATGTGCGTAAGTGGTCATGTGTATGTGTCCATGTGTGTGAGGACCCCTGTGTGTGAATGCAGGCATGCGTGTGCCATGGTACATGCAGAGGTCACAGGACTGGTCCTCTCCTTACACTTGTTCTTGGGCCCTGCCTGTTATGCACCTCTGAGCTTCTGGGTGACTGCTTTCTCCACCTCTGCTCTCACTGTGGGGTTACTAATCTAGTCCTATAGTGCTAGCTTTTGGTGTGGGTTCTGGGGTCCAAAATCAGGTCCTCTCACTACCATGGCAAATGCTTTCTCTATTGTGCCATCACCCCAGCCCTGATTTTGAGTTCTTCATGTGAGTAGAATGCAGTGATTACTTTGTAAGGGATAGTGCCTACAAGGTGCTAAATGAGGCCACCCACTCTCTTCTCCAAACTTCAGCAAAAAAATAAAACAATAAAAGACCCCCAAAACAAAATTCCCACAACTTTTGAGTTCTATTAAATAAGGAAAATGGAAGTCTGAAGATATGACTAAATTCAAGACCTTGGGATGGAGATTTCCCCGCACTATGTATGCCAGGATGTCCTGTACTGGAGAGATGGAGGGGTTAAAGTTGGAAAGAGAAGGATCTGGAAATGCTACAGGCTGGCTCTGAAGAGAGTGAAGTGACCATTGGCCAAGGGATGCAGGACTTCTCCAGAGCTGTGAACTATCCAGGGAAGGATTTCTCCCTAGGGATTCTAGAATCATCTCAGCCCTTATAATACCTTGAACTTTAGCTCCCTGAGCCTTCTGACCTCTGGAACAGGAAGAGATAAGTTCGTGGGGTTTTTAAGCCTCAAGGATAGTGGTCACCTCTTAGAGCTTCAACATAAAATGAATACAGGCCTCATGCTCTACTACCCATATGCCATAGCTGAGGAGAGCGCTGCGTCCTTATAAACACCACCACCCTCAGAAAATAAGGAGAAATCAGAGATGGAGGAAACAAGAGATATGCAGACACAGTTGGAGCTAATCGATATCTCAGGATCCTTGCTAAGTCTCGTTTCTTTTCTACATTTGTTTCCAGTTGGATTTCTGTCCCTGTCAAACAACAGAGTCTGCATGGAGGGCCCTATGATGCCTCCACAATGACCTTGAAGCAGTTTTTCAAGTCTTTCATTTTCCTGGTGCATACATGTTGTATATGCATGTGTGTGCACAGATGCATACACCCCACGGGCACACACAGAGGCCGGAGGCAGATGTTGGCTGTTGTGCTCTCATTTCCCTGAGACAAAGTCTCTCTCTGTACCTGGCACTCACCATTCTTCACTTAGACTTGCTGACCACTGAGCTCCAGTAACCCTGTGCCTCCACCCTCCTTCTGCACTGGGGTTGCAGGCATGTGTGACAGTGTGTGGCCTTGTACATGGGTGCTGGGGATTGAACACAGGTCCTCATGCCAACATGGCAACCAGTCTTACCCACAGAGCCATCTCCCTAGCTCCCAGTTTATGACGTTTACCCTGTCTAGACAGCTATTACAAGAAAGTGTCTTCCTTCAATACAGACACATTTTCAGCCTCAGTAAGAATGTTCTGGCTTCCTTACAAGACAGACAACTCCACTAAAGAAAACTCTTTATGGCCTAGGCAAAAACTTCATGTTCCTTTCTCATTCACTCCTATTTATTGACTGCCTCTTACGTGCCCAGTTCTGGCGAGGTTATGTTGGTCTAGATGGTCCTTGCCAGGATTCAGGGAGAGTTCATGCCAGAGAACTTTAACAACACAGTGTGATAACACCAATCACACCTTCCTCACCAGTCTTTGTGCTAACCAGTCTATTATGAGTCCACACACCCCATTCAGGTAAATGTTAGGTTCTAGGCAAGGTCCCTCCCTTTACTTTCCCCTTCTCATTGGCTATGACAGGCACCTCCAAATGTGCCCAGGTCTGTGACGTTGTCATCCTTACTCTTAAGTTCCTCTTCCCCAGGGTAAAATATTAGGGAATGCCAGCTCTTCCCAGTCTCGCCTGGGTAGAAGTGTAATATTGCAGGGCTCACATCCCCAAGGAGTTAAACGGGTGTTCTGGATAGCTAGATCGTTGTAGGCTAGTGTCTCTTCCCTCCAGTCCCCTGCGGAGAAGCCCTGTGACCACACATGTCCCTCACTGGGTGGGCGTATCCAGGTTTCTTTCCCTGTACTTCAGAGGTGGTCATTCTCTGGCATGGTATTAAATAAATAAATGAATAAATCTTGGGTTTTCAAGAAACAGTTCATCTCAGTGTCCCCTATTCTCAAACCCAACCCATAATGTAAGGTACATCATTATAACTGCCTTACAAATGCAGAACAAAGCAAGATTGTGTGTGTGTGCGTGCGTGCGTGTGTGTGTGTGTGTGTAGATGTGAGATCGAAATTGGCTAGGAAATTAAAGATGACAGGGCCCTGATTTTTTTTTTTTTCCTTAGCTAAAAGTAGGAAATATCCTCTATAAAGGCAGATTTGGCTCTTCCTTATCTCGATTTCTGTGCAGAAGTTTTCACAGACTCTACTTACTAGAAGCCAGAAACACCAGAAGTCTGGTTTTTCCTTATTTCTTTTTCCATAAAGGTGTCCTCTTTCTTAGAAACTAGAGGTAAAAATATGACTAAGGGTGCAAGGTTCCTAGACAGCTGGCATGTAAACCTTATTGATTAGCTCATTCTCCATCCGATATTATCTTATTTCTATGAGAAACCCCTGGTAGAGTCACCGCGTGAATTACCCATCCCAGATCCTTCCTCCTATACAGGAGCTCAGCCTTCTTTCCTTCTTTTAAGCTCTATAATAAAATCTGTCGAAAATGTATCCTTTGTGCGCCAGTCTCAGAGCTTCCCCATCACAAAATGGGATATAGAAATTGAGGTTTCAAAGAGTTTATTTTTACCCCTCTGGCCCCTCCCTATAAATCAATGTAGGCCCCATTCTGGGCTCCTAGAAACAATAAATTCTTTTAAGGTAATTCCTAAGCACTTCCTTATCGCTGGAGAGGAGACAGCTCCTCCCTCACAGCTAGCACCCAGGGACCCAGAATAGAGATCAAAGTGTACCTTGGAAAATTAGAATGGCTCTGGCATGACTTCCCACCCTGTGCTAAAGGGACACCTCCATTAGCATGGGCCACACAACCCATGGGCATCACATCTGTGCAAAGTAAGACCTTTTCCTCTCTAGAAGATGTTAAAACCTTCTTTTCTCCCTTTCCAGGTAGTTCAGAACTCCATTCCTGCTCTTTTTGCTCTGAACCCTACCAGCCATCTTTGTTGGTATTTATTAAAAAAAAAAAAAAAAAAGGTCCAAAACAAAACTTGGCTCAGTGGTTTTTAAAATTCCAAACCTTGCACTGTGGTTCATAGATTCCATTCACTGAGTTCCATGAGACAAGATCGTGGAGATCGCTCGCTCAGTAGAAGTTGTGTGTGGGCGCGAGCATTGGGTCCCCTAACTCCTGAGTTTAACCAAGAGCCAAGAATGGCACTTTCAATCTCAAAGAACACCCCAGATTCCTAGATTTATATTCACCCAGCTGGGGCGTGATGCATCAGCGTTTGTTTCTAGAAGGTGGAACACGGATTCATGACTGCAGACTGCTGTCTAGTTATGGCTTGGTGGGGGGCAGGAAAGCCTGAGATGTATGTGACAAGAGCAGCTTGGCAGAAAAAAAGAAGCAGGAGAGGAGACAACTAGTTTGAGTTTTTCTGGCTGATTTAGGAATTAATCAGGTGGGTAGAGGCTGAGTTTCAGGCAGGGGAAATATTTCTGCAGGGAGTAAAACACAGGAAGAACGAGCAGGCTTTGCCTGCATAGTGATGGAACGGAGGCTTGGACAGGCCCTAGCTCTGATAGGCTTCATATTTCAGGCTAATGGGTCCTGCTTCCTCCGTGACCCTAATAGCTTTGCTGGTGGTGGCTCCAGCGATCTGTCTGTCTATGGCTAGCCATGTTCTCCGCGCCTTGCGCCTGACAGGTGTCTTGTCTGTCATGCTGCCCATAACAGCCCCTTGTCCTGCTCGGTGTTCCCTGCCGGGCTGACGGCTTACTGCAGAGGTACGCCCCCTGCCCCAAGAGTTACGGAAGCCCAGCTGGGAAGTACAAGAGCAGATGGACCCAGGATATCAGATAATGTTGTCACAGCTCTCCACTGCCAACCTTCACTTTGGCTTCACTCCAGTGCTTCTCTTGGGAGTTCCGATGAGGACTGTGCTCTTGGGCCTTCTTGTCTGTTCACTGACCTGTTCATTCGTTCTCCCGTGTAGCCACTCAGCTAACATTAGCAAACGGATACTATGGTGGAGGTGAGATGGAACTTGGCTCGTTCCCCTTTTCTAGAAATATAAATAAGATGACTCCTTGTTCTAGAAACCTGACAAAGGGCCTGGACACTGGCATGGAAAGTGGACCAGCTCAGGGCCCATCCAGTGAATCCCCACAAAAGACCCTCATCACAGAGACCGGATGGGTTTACATACTTGCAATCCCTCCCAACTCCAAAGCTTTGCACTTTACTTTCTTATAAGGAGTTTTATCCCTTTCTGGAGACCCCTGCTACTTTATGAGGGCTTTGCTTTCTTCTCATAAGCTCTATAATAAAATCCTTCTAAACTTTACCTTCTATGGGCTATGGATTTCATTCTTCAAAATTCATCAGATGCAAACCTAGAGACCACTGACTCAGGAAGTTTCTTGTGACCGTGACCATCTGACACTATAACTCTGGGGTTAACATCAAGGCTCTGCTGATCACAAAGACACCCCAAATTTCTCTATCATAGATGCTATGATAGGTGACACAGAGATAAATGAAATGAAGCAACTCCCTTGCTCTCAAAGAGTTCATATTGTAAAGGGAAAGAGAAATGCAAAAGATTGTTAGTTCCCAGCATGACATGAGCTGCTACAGAAGCAGAGAGGATACCTGGTATTTTTGGAAGGGGGGGGGGTGGTAGGGAGGTGAAGAGGTAAGAGTTCTGTTCTAGTTAATAGGCTCTTTTCCTTTACTTTAAATCTACTCCTTTACACTGTTTTGTGATGTCCAAGCTGGACAAACATGACGGTTGGTTGCCTATGTATTCATTGCTCAAGGAGGAGGGGAAAGGGTATGTTCAGGTTGAAATGGGATGAATTTGTGGTGTACAAGACACACCCTGAGGTGTTCAGCTGGCAATGGCAGGTGAATATATGCAGGAGATTCAAGTCACATGCCTGGAGTCAGAGCCACGACTCAAAACAAAACGGCAATGTGGCAGCGGTCGAAAAGAGTTTTAATGAAGAAAATGGAAAAACGTGGAGTTCTAGCAGGAAGAATGAAGAATCTCCAGGGAAATGATGGGCTGTCAAAACCCAGAGAAGAGAAGCAGTCAAGAAGGAAAACTCGGGCTGTACAGGTGGCTTAGTGGTTAAGGTTTTTGCCCACAAAGCCAAAGGACCAAGGTTTATTTCCCCAGGACCCATGTGAGCCCAATGCACAAGGTGGCACATGTGTCTGGAGTTAGTTTTCAGGAGCTGGAGGCCCTGGTGTGCCCATTCTCATTCTCTCTCTCTTTATCTCTCTCTCTTCCTATCCCTCTTTCCCTCTTCCTCTCTCTCTCAAATGAATAAGTAAAAATAATTTAATAAAAAACAAGAAGGCAAAACTCAGGGCTAAGGAAGTGGCTCGGTGGTTAAAGGCTTACTTGCATCCCCAGTACACAATGCACAAAGTGGCACATGTATCTGGACTTTGTCTGCAGCGGCAAGAGGCCCCAGCGCACCCTCCCTCCCTTTCATCCCTCCCCCACACGCTAATAATTACATGAAGCCTAAAAGGAAGGTAAGAGTCAGTAACTGTGGCCTGGCTCCCCCTCCTGTGACTTGCCAGTTCCCTGCATCCCCTTCACTCCCCGTGAAAACTGTGGAAACAGATCACAGACATCAGAGGGAAACGCAATCATAATTGCCTGAAAGACCCGAGTGCTAATTAATTCTCCCCATGCTGTGACAACAGCAGCTTCAGCAAGAAAGGAAGGTTTTGCTTTGGTTCACTGTTTGGGCGGGTGCCATCCCTCATGGCCAGAAAACATGGCGGCAAGGAGCAAGGGACGGCAGCTCACATTGCATCCACAGCCAGGAAGCAGACAGAAGAAAGCCGATGTTTCCACTCATTTTTTACATGGCTTTTAGGGTATTTTGTTGTGATAAGATAGAGAATGATGCAGCCCAGGCTAACCTTGAACTCTTGATCCTCCTTCCCCCATCTCCCAGGGTTGTGACTTTAGGACTGTACCACCATGCCTTTCAATAGCAATATCTCTGTGTGTTGTTTGCTTGTTCAGTCAGAGCCTCTAACCTGTAGAATGGTGCCTCACAAATTCAAAGTGGGTCTTTTCTCCTCTGCCTAACCTGTCTGGAACACCATCACCCCTGAGTGTGTCTCCTAAGTGATTCCAAATCCAGTCAAGTTGGCAATGAAGATTAGCATTGACGGTATGTTACGCAGAAAGCAGGGAAGTGAAATTGGTTTGGAGTAACCCCTGAATAGTCTAGCTAAGCCAGTAACCCCTAGTTTTACAATTTGTGGGGGGACTTAACAGATAAAATATAAATTCCATATTTGAGTAAAAGCTCATTGGTAGGTCCATCCATTTTCCTGCAAATTTCTTAATGTCATCTTTCCCAGAAAGCTCAAAAATCTCCAAACCACATGCTTTTTCTGACATGTGAGCCTCAGCTTGTAATATCTCTAAGTGTATACACACGGGGGGGGGGGACTGTAAGTGTTGAATGGTAACTAAAAGAGAGTCTAAAGAGATGACCAGGAAGAGGGGCGAGGTGAGGGCGAAAGGCTCATTTAACATGCAAGCAGAAAGCAGGGAGGGTAGTACGAAGAAAAGAGAAATGGAGCCAAGGGTTCTTGTGGAGAGGAGGGGAGAAGATAACTAAAATAAGTTGCATTTGAAGATGCCAGAATGAATGATACCTGTATCTCTCTATGGCAGCTAAAAAGAAAATAATAATAAAGTAAATTAAGCAAACAGTCCATTTGGTACTTTAAAGAGGAGAGGAGTGAAGCAAAGGAGGAGCAGTTTCCTGGGCCTGGCCATTTACAGCAGCCCTCTCTCTACTGCTGGGCTTTCTCTCTCCCTCTCTCTCTCTCTCTCTCTCTCTCTCTCTCTCTCTCTCTCTCTCTCTCTTTCTCCATCAGAGAAGAAGCCTGGGAAATTGGATTTTGAGTGTCAAGGACACAGTTCAAAAGTTCCCAAACCTGGCATGCCCACTTTGCCTGGGAAGAATAATGGGGTCGGATCTCGGCGACTGCCTGAGAAGTCTCACTCTATTGGATTGAATCAACTTTAGACAACCGGATTTCAGCTGTGACTTGAGAGCGGAATGTTGCAAATAGGTGGCAGGGTGAACTTTTCAGCCTCTCCACTCCTGACACATTTCCACAGAAGCCCTTTAAGCTGAAGGGCTCAGACCTCCTGCCTCCTTGCCAATGAGAGTGCATTTTAATACTGGTTGTAGACCCCTGGGCTTGCGTTTCCAGCCCGCAGAACTGCTCTGGCTCCAGGGCCGCCTCTCCTGACATTCATTTCGAAAAGTTACAAAAGACAAACATGAAAATAAAGAAAAGAAGCAAATCACCAGCATGCAAGCACATTCACTGGAATCTGAGGTAATCAATTCCAGGAACCCGGGATGGACAGGCCCTGAGACCATGCACTGGGGGGCTCTGGAAGCCTCATATAAATGGGGAAATTGGTTCCTAGCAAATGAAGCCAGATTCCTTAAGCCATATTCAGAGAAAGTTGAGGGTTTGTTTTTTTTTTTTTGTAGTTGTTCCTTCGTTTGTTTGTTTTGATTTTTACTAATAAAGCAAAAAAAGAATTTATTTGGTTTTTCCCTGCTCATATACTTATAGGAACCACCTGCAGGAAGATTGATTTCTATGCTCTTTAGGGTGGAAAACAAAACAAACTGAGAATCTTAGTGGAAGTGTTGGCTACAGCCCCCTTTGGAGTTTATTTATTTAGGAAGTAGCTAGTCATGAACAGCAAGAAAGTTCTACTGAACCTTGGGAAGAAACACAGGGGACAATGTACTTAGAAAACTTTCTCTCTCTCATTTGCACTCACATACAATGAGTAGCTTATTCTACTTTTGAAAATATGTTCTTTGCCTCTCCAATCCATTTTTTTTCAGATTTTATAGATTTGTTTTTTTTAAAAAAAACAAAAAACAAAAGGCTGAAAGAAGTCCTTCATTTCCAACCCTGCCTGGGGGGTGTGGGTAAGAATAGAAGAACTGAAAACAGTGTCCCTCCCCTCTCAGGAAATAACTGACCAATCATTTTATTAGTTTACTTCAATGGACCAACAAAAGTTGTATATATTCAAGGGATAGGATGATATTTGATAAATACATCTACTGACAACTGATGATTATGCTTAAATTCATCCACATCTATCTCACTTGCAATAGCTACTGTTATCATTTATCTAACATCTACCTATCTTCTATTCATCTGTTATTATTTATTTATTTTGGGTTTTTGAGTTAGGGTCTCACTCTAGCTCAGGCTGACCTGGAATTCACTATGGAGTCTCAGGGTGGTCTTAAACTCATGACGATCTTCCTACCTCTTTAATTATGGAAGTTGTCAATAAAAATAATTTTAAAATAATAAAACAGAAGGCACTCCTGGGGTACAGAACCCTTAATCTTGGAATTACCAGCCTTCTAACCTATAAGAAATAGATTTACTTTAACAAAACTCTGTGTGTGTGTGTGTGTGTGTGTGTGTGTGTGTTCTGCAGGATGTGTACGAGCGCAGGTGTGTATGTCCCAGTGTGCATGTGGCAGTCAGAGGACAACCTTGTGTGCCAATCCTCACCTTCGACCTCATGTGAGGCAGGGTTAATTGTGTCTTCCTATTCCCAACTTCCAGCTCATACTGGGATTACAGATGCTTTTGCAACTATGGCTTTACGTGGGTTCTGCGGATCAGAACTCATTCATCACACTTGCACAGCAAGCTCTTTATCCACCAAACCATCTACTGAACCTCCGGTTTTATTTTTTGTTGCTGTTGTTTAATTTTCTCATGCTCAGGAGTTCTATTATATCAACACAAAGTAAACTGAGACAATACATAAAGGTGGAATTTTTGGGTCCTTTTAGTTGTTTGTTTAATAGTTTAAAGGGTTCTCTCTACCATACATGGCTTAACCAATTTATGTCTCTACCAACAGGGTCCTTCTTTCCTCTGGCCATGTCAGCATGACACTTATTGATTTGATTCTTTTTAAAAAAATATTTTATTTATTAATTTATTGCAGAGACAGAAAGGGGAGATAAGGGTAGAGACAAGAGAATGAGTGTGCCAGTGCCTGTAGCCACTGCAAATGAATTCCAGACACATGAACCACTTTGTGCATCTGGCTTTGTGCATGAAGGTACTAAGGAATTGGACCCAGGTCCTTAGGTTTGCAGGCAAGCACCTTAGCCACTTAGCCATGTCTTTAGCCACTGCTTTGTATTTAGCATCCCCATGGGAACAAATCTCTGGGAATGTCTGTGAAAGAGTTTTTAGTCTAGGTTAATTGAGGACACACCCAAGGTGTGGGTGGCATCGTTACATGAGGTGGAGTTCTAAACTGGATGACAAGGAGAAAGCATTCATCTCACTGCTTCCTCACTGTGGACTTAATGTGGCCAACTGCCTCAAGTTCCTACCACCTGGCTTTACATAACCCTGAACTGTGAGCTAAAATAAACCTTTCCTCCCTTCAGTTGCTCCGGGCCAGACATTGGGTCATAGCCATGAGGAAGTGGCCAATAGTACACGTGGAATAACATTTCATGTATCCGTCTACTGCTTTTGTTCCCCCCCCCGTGGCAAATGACTCCTGGGGTCCTTCTAGAGCTGTCGGTCCTACAGTCACATCTCCGGTTACTTGTCTGCCTGCGCTTGAGAAGCTCCTTAGCTAACAGCAAAGAGTGGAAAAATAGCTCAGTCAGTAAAGGGATTGCCTTTCAAGCATGAGGACATGAACTTGGTCCCCAGAGCTCATATGAAACTTCCAGAAAGTACCTCTAATCCCAGCACTGGGGAGACAGAGACCAGATCCTTGGGGTTCCCTGGCCAGCAAATCTAGTGTACTTGGCAAGTTCCAGGAAAGTGAAAGACCCTATCTCAAAAAGTGCAGGTTATCCTGAGAGGAGCTGCATCTGAGGTTGTCCACTGGCCGCCACATGCATGTACATGCACACACACACACACACACACACACACACACACACACGTATACATATATGCACACATATAATGCACATGCAAGAAAGCTTCTTAAGGGCAGTGATTTCCCCTTGTCCTGATCACTGTACACAGCAGGTATCTACTAAGTGTAAATTAATTTCCTGGAAGCTGGGTATATGTGGGAAAAACTCCTGGCCTCACAATGAGTTTGAACCCCCAGATCTCATATAAAAGCTAGAAAATAGGGCGAGTTTCTATAGTCACAGCATGTCTATGGCAAGATGTGAGGCAGAGACAGGAGAATTTTTTTTTTTTTTGAAAGCTTATGGACCAGCTAGCGTGGCTAGCAAAGTGATGATCACCCTGCCTCAAATGAAGCAGAAGATAAGGCAGGACCTCCCATTTGTCTTGTGACTTCCACACACATGCCATGGCTTGTGCACACACCAAAAATACATGATTGCCTGTGGCCTTGGACAAGGAAAGTCACTTGTCTAACTCTAGTATCCGAAGCACACACACTTCTGCCTAGTCTGCAAGCAGATCTAGCAGAGGCAAGGACTGCACACATCAACATGTGCTTGTTTTAAAGACTCGCTTTCTGTTTATTACTTATGGAAATTTTGAATTTTTTTAATGAGAGCAAGCGTGAGAACAAGAGAGAGAGAATTGGCATGTCAGGCCTTAGCTACTACAAACAAACTTCAGATGAGTGAGCCAGCTGTGCACAAGCATCACCTTGGGCATCTGGCTCACGCAGGTTCTGCAGAGTCGAACCTGGGTTCTTAGGCTTCTCAGGCAAGCACCTTAACCACTAAGCCATCTCTCCAGTCATCAATTGATTTTTTTTTTTAAACACATCATTTTGTGGTAGCTTGTTATAGAAGAAATGAGAATCTAACAGAGGTCTTTCCAAACAAATTGCATGCTCCTTTTCCAGTTTCAGAAATTATAGAAAGATGCCAGAAGAATTAAAAACCTGTCATAGAATTAATGTGATAATGCAAAGCAAACGACCAGTCTGATTCTCCCTAGTTATTGTAACGGTGTCAATGGGAAAAGGTGAAAGTTTGTTTTTTTTTTTTCCTCCACATCAAAGTATTCCATTGCTGGAATAGCATTCAGCAAGAGCCGTAGAATGTAATTAGAGATGACAGGTTTTCCTCCTGCAAGAATTGCCATCTTATCTGATGTCAGCTGCTCCTAGGCACTGCATCCCTTTCCAGCCTCACTATCTCTACTCTCCCCACTTCTTTATAGAGTTCTGGGGCTCTATAGACATATAAAAAAATAACAATGCCTTTGATCTTTCTCTCATTTCTTAAATGAAAAGTTTTCTTTGTTCCTAGAACAGAGAGGAGTGGAAGAAAGGGGGAGAGAGAGAAAGAGAGAGAGGGGAGGATTTGAGAGAGAGAGAAAAAGAGAGAGAATAGATTTTTCATCATGGCTTTGAAGCCCAAGGTGTCATTATGAAGAAACATGAAGCTCCAGTCCTTGGTAGAATCTGTCATGTGCTCCAAGAAAAGCGGATTCTGGCATCTGATTTCCTCCAAGATGCCTCGAGCCTCTCATCAAGGACTTAGCAGGCTGACCTTTGAACTGGAGATGTTCTAGCCTCTGTCTCAAGAGTGCTGAAATTACAGGTGTGTAGGACTATACCTTGTTAGATCTTGAGTTTTGGTTCCTCATGTCTTTGTTTTGGAAGAAAGGAAGGACATTCCCATCTCAGGAAAAGAATGAGCAGGCTGACAGAACCACTATTTAGCCAGGCTCTGGTGAGTTCTGAAATCTCACATTGCAACCAGGGGATGTTAGGCAAGTGCCTGAGCTCTGGCAGCTGAAACACGCTGGGCTTAGCCACCCATGCCCAACACAGCAGTTAAAGAGATGGATACTGTTGGAAAGCACAGAGCAGATTCATTCAAGGCTGCCACATTGGCAAGATGGACAGATAAAGGTGTCCAGTGGTATCAGGAGAATAAAGACTTTAAAAGATTGACAAATAAGATGACACGCAAGCCTATAATCCCGATACCTGGGAGGCTGACACAAGAGGCAAGCCTCGACGACAATGGTGAATTCTAAGTCAGTCTGGGTTAGAATAAGACCATCCCTTTAAAAACGAAAAAAGAGGGCTGGAGAGATGGCTGAGCAGTAAGTAAGTAGGTGAGTAAGTAAGGCACTTGAGTGCAAAACCTAAGGACCCAGGTTCAATTCCCTAGTACCCTTGTAAGCCAGATGCACAAGTGGCAATGGAGGCCCTGGTGGGCCCATTCTTTATCTCTACCTATCTGCCTCTTCCTCTTTCTCTCTCACAAACGAATGCAAAATAATAAATAATATATTTTTTTTAAATTTTTTATTTATTTATTTATTTATTTGAGAACGACAGACACAGAGAGAAAGACAGATAGAGGGAGAGAGAGAGAGAGAATGGGCGCGCCAGGGCTTCCAGCCTCTGCAAACGAACTCCAGATGCGTGCGCCCCCTTGTGCATCTGGCTAACGTGGGACCTGGGGAACCGAGCCTCGAACCGGGGTCCTTAGGCTTCACAGGCAAGCGCTTAACCGCTAAGCCATCTCTCCAGCCCATAAATAATATTTTTAAAAGTTAAAAAAAAAAAGAAGAAGTAATGGCAACCATAAGACTGGAAGCCTTCCCAGGGCTGGTTACAGATAATAGAGCCCTCCCCAGGCAGATGCAAGGGTTGTGTCAGTGATCTGAAAGGAGCTACGAAGCTCCTGGCTGGTCACTTTTTGGGTGTCTGTCTTTCTCAGCTCACTATTCCATCCATTCTGAGGAGTTCCTTTCTCTTTCTTAGATAATTTGCATTTCTATTACATTACCATATGTCTCTAGTACAATTTTTTTGTCCTAGGACAAAAGAACCTCAATAGGCCAATGGCAGTAGGTGCCCTTGAGGCTTGATCCCTTTTCCAATTTCATGCTGACCTCAAGTCCACGTTTGGGATCCTGTAGAAACTACATGTTTAAATAGAGAGAGAAGAGCCAGGACAGGGGCCAATCAGTCTGCATAAGAAAGCAGACCTGGCCCAGGTGTGCCCTTCTTGACCATTGTCTCAGCTCTGGTTCTGCAAGGTGAGCATGCCACGTCCCATGAAGCGAGGTGACCACCCTGGTTCTCGTGCCAGAGTGCAGCCTCACCGTCATGGCTCATTGCCCTCATCCTGGGGCTGGGCTACCCTCTGAGGTTTGGCTCCTCCTGGAATCCAAGATGAGTTCAGGATTAGGACGATGACTACTCTCTGAGCCTGCAGTCTTGAAGAGGGCTTGTGAGGTGGTGAGACAGATACTCCTTGAGTGGTCAGTATCCCTACATGCAGAGAGAAGTAAGAGATGCATAATAAAGGAAAGATAGCCACAAGAGGGAAGTAGACATGACAAATTTTCATTCCACGTTTAGTTGCCTGTGGGCCCAAGTGAAGACCCAATGCTTTTTAGCAAAAGCAGTTTCTAAGTGCTTGTTCACCATTAAATTGACCTGGAGTAGCTGCTGCAGTTACCTTCTTGTTGCTGGGACGAAACTGGTGACCAGAAGCAGCCGATGGGAGCAAAAGGTTTATTTTTGGCTAACAGTCTCAAGGAGACGTTCTATCATGGCAGAAAAACATGGTCGGGTAGCGGCTGGGCATCCCAACTCACCACAACACCTGGAAGGTAGCATCAAGAATGAGCTAGCTAGCACTGGCAGGGGAGAATTGGACTTCAGCAGCCCTAAGCCTGACCACTAGCAAGGCTCTATCACCCAAAGTTCCACCAGCTTGGGACTAAGTATTCAAAACATTTGGGGTTGTAAGGGACACATAATTCAAGCCACACAGTAGATCACTAGATGCAGCCCTGTATCTAAGGAAATAGCTCAACATACTACACAGAAGGAAAACATAATCTGCCTCCATCACCTGTCAATTTAAGAATATTTGAGTTCTCATTCTAAGCATCCTTTCATTGGCCCAGGAAGTAAAAATCTGAATTAGCCACAGAAATGTTGGTCACTATATTCTTTGTCATGTAAGAGTGTAGAATATAATCCAGGCCTGATGGAGCAGGCGTGTCATCCTGGATACCCAGGAAGCTGAGGCAGGAAGAATACCAGATGAAGACCTACCTGGGCTACAGGGCAAATTCACATCCAGCCTGAGAAACTTAGTGAGGCCCTGCCCCAGTTACCTTCTCACTGCTGAGACTAGAAGGGGATTCTCCACAGAAGTTCATTCAGAGGACACTATTTGCCTTGCATTTACTGTGGCATATACTCCAAACCAATCTCAGCTGCATAGTCCCTGATGTTGCAATTTTAGATATATCTGAGAACATATTTGAGATGTAACTGACCACAAATAATGGTTGCTAGGAGAGGAGAAGCCTATTTCTCTGTTTGGAGTGAGGTGTACATGCAACTGTGTACATGTGGGTGCCCCAGGTTCCCAACAGTTTGCTCCCATGCGTTGTCAGGGTACGCTTATGGCTCAAGACAAGCGGTGCCCCTAAAGTCCTTCCCTAGGTTTTCTTGGTCAGCATCACCTTATTTATAGGCATTTTTAACAGGGATTGAGCATGGAGTATTTTTTTTTCTATCTTAATTCAATTAGTTGGCAATAAAAAGAACAAAGGAAGACCATTATGCATATATACAGCCATTCTAAGTCACAGATTGGTGTCAGGGAGAGGGGAGGTAAGAATAAATGCTAGCAGATTCTTCTTCCCTCGTCAGAGTTCAGCCCTGTTTTATTGTAATATTAATTTTCTGAATGATTATTGATATTCAAAGTCAGCGTAGTAGGCCTCCAGCCTTATCTCCCATATGCCAGCTATCCTGAGTAATGAATTTCCTTAAAGCACACCTCTGCTTTTCTGCTTGCAGACCTAGAACAAGGACCAGTGCTCTGCAAAGGACCAGCGTGTCACTTACTTTCCAAATACTGGTACAAAATACCCAACCAGCAGCGGCTCATGAAAGAATATGGGTTCAGTTTGGTTCACAGTTTGGAAAGGCAAGTTTATCACAGTGGGAAAAGCAGGGCAGAATGAACAGGAAGTTGGCGTCAACTTGCAGCAAAAGAAGAGACAAAGAACAGGAAGTGGAGGTGTACTGTCAAACCCCAAGACCTAAGCCTGTGACACACTGTCTCCAGCACGGTTCTACTTCCTGAAGATTCCACAACTTTCCCAAACAGCATCATATTCTAGGGACCAATAATTCAAACACATAAGCCCATGGGGGACATTTTATATTCAAACCATCACAGCCAGAGAGGGAGCAATGTTGCAGGCGCTGTGGATTGATCGTAGGACTGCTGTAGTAATGGTGTAACACCTCTACTTAGGGTGAAATCAGCCATGAAAAGTGAGGTGGGTTAATCAAACTTCATTCATCGCTACTAGCATTGGATTTTCATGAAATATTCTTATAACTGCTTTTTGATTATGCTGAAGTCATGGGTGGATTAAAAGAAAAGGCAGTGGATGGCCTGTACTCTGTGTCCCTTCCACTTTGGGTGGAAATATGGACCTTTTGCATCCGTGTCCCAAGGGGACTTTTGGAAAAGCACTGTCTCAGGTCCACCAAGACCCACAGGATCAGAACCCACCTGTCACAGTCTCCCAAGTGATTAACCTAAAGGTTGAACCTATGGACCCCTAGAAATGTATCCCAATCTGAGCCTTTCAGGAATGCCTAGAAGCCTTTTTCAAATGCAGATACTGTGGAGGTTTGAATTAAGTATCTCCCATAAAATCATGTGTTCTGACTGCTAGCTCCCCAGCTGGTGGCAATTTGGGAGATGGAGTATTGCTGGAGGAGGCGTGTGCTTGGGGGAGGGGCTTTGGGGTGGTCTAGCCAGCTTCCCTTTGCCAGTGACTGGCTCACTCTCCTGCTGCTGTTTTCCCCCTGCTGTGCCAGAGATGATGCCCAGGCTCTGCTCATGCCAAGCTTTCTCCTGCCATCATGGAGCTTCCTCTTGAGACTGTGAAGCAAAAGTAAACAAACAAATAAAAAAGAATAAAACTTTCTTGCCAGCGGCTACTTTTGATCAAGTGCTTTGTCAAAGCACTGTGAAGATAACTACCACAGAAAATTGGTGCCAGTGTAGCAGATTCATTGCTGCTTTTGATCTTTCTACCTGATCTGTGAGAAGAATGTGAAAGGATTGAAACTTTGGCCTAAGGGAAATTTTGCATTGCCTAGAAGAATTTGATGGACCATTCTGATTAGAGAGCGGAAAGATCAAAATTCAGAAAGAATTATGGACTGTGCAAGCTTGGCTTATGAGGGGAAGAAAAAGTCTTGTCTAGACTGGTCTAGAAGCAGTTTGTGTGAGAGGCAGATTTGAGTTTAGGAGACGTGGACTGGCATGAACAGATGGATATGGCACAGAAAGAAATGAAAAAATACATTTCAATAATAAATCACATTTGTATTCAAATTAAAGAAAATGAAAGTTTTAGGCTGGAGGCAGTGTCAATTCAGCAGCAATTGTTTGAGAGATTGCCACCAATGCAATTGGGCCAGCTGTTCTGCATTGGGACAGGCGAATAGAATGCTGACTGCTTTGAAAGCAGGGTGTCTTAATGCTGAAGGAGTTCTCCTCTGCTTCCAAGTCAGCTTGATTCCCCCCAGATTAACATGTTGGCAGCCTACTCAGTACTGTGGGAAATGCAGGAAAGAAAGGGTTATTGGGTGAGCAACATGGTTTTGTTGGAGATGGCCACTGGGTAATGTTAAGCAGGGTTGTTGGAATCCCCACTTGAAGGCCTGCTGGAGCCATTATGATGAACCAATGAGCCATGGGTTACAATGGAGACCCTAAGAGTTTGACATGCTAGGACTAAGGAACTGCCAGCTTGGGATGGAGGTTTCCCCAGGCTATGAGCAGCCCTGGATGGAGGGATGAAACTGGAATCCCAGAGACTTTGTTGTAGGTCTCAGGTAGAGGTAGAACTATAGGATTTGATGTTTACCCTGCTTGATTTAGAGCTTGCATTGGTTCAATCTTTCCCTGCTGTGCCCAATGCCATCTTTTGCAGTGTAAATGTTTACTCTGTGCCATTGTGTGATTTGGGTTTTACAGCTCATCTGCATTAAGAGACTTTAGTCTATGGGGATGTTTGAACAGTATTAGAATTGATTAAAAAAATACCTATGGGGACTTTCAAAGTTACATGAAATGCAAAACATTTTATATTATAGATGGTCATGAGCATATGGGGGCCAGGGGTGGAATGTGGTGGTTTGAATCAGATGCCCCCCATAAATTCGTGGGTTCTGAATGTTAGTTTCCTAGCTGGTGGCAGTTTGGGAGGTGAAGCTTGCTAGAGAAGGTGTGTTTTGGGGAGCAGGATTTGGGATGTTACAACCAGCTCCTCCTTTCCAGAGTTTGGCTCAGTCTGCTGCTGCTCTGTCCCAGCTGCCGTGCCAGGAGTGAGGTCCAGCCTGTGCTCATGCTTCCTCCCGCATCACAAGGTTTCTGTTCGAGAGTGTAAGCCAAAATAAAAATCTTTCCTCCTCTCAGCTGCTTTTGGTTAGGTGCTGGTCAGTGATCTTCCTGGTCATCCAAATTGTCCCTGTTCCCGTCACCACTCTTTATCAACACCTTGAGGGAATTCAAAATAGATGATCCTGAGACAGTGGTAAAAACAGACCAGCATCCATCTCTGCACTCCAGATAGATGTAACTAAGACCTTATGGAGAGAAAGAATATTTATGTGAGAACTACAGAGCAAATGGGCATGGGAGGAGATAATTAGAGAGGCGGTCTTACTCTTGCGTTTCAAATGATTTGTCACAGTGATCCACATCTGGTTTTTATAAGCAGTGGTACCAGGTGTGAGACATCTTGTGAGCAATCACGTCTGGCCAGTGGAGTGAAAGACATTGTCAAGACTCAGTGGACAAATGCTCCAGTCATGGACTCATCCCGCTTCTCTGCTGCAAGCCAAGTGTCATCTCCCTTGCTCAGGCTACAAGTCTTCCCCGCACTAGAGCAGCCCTGTGGAGCGCTTGCAGTAGCTTCTCCTCAGATTATTAAGGGGCAGAGGAGATGGCTCTGTGGGAAAAATGCTTGTCACACAGCATGATGGCCTGAGTTCGGATCCTTAGCACCCATATAGCAATACAGACATGGCAGCACATTCTTGTAATCTGAGCCTGGAGAGTGACTAAGAAGGATACTCAACATTAGTCTGTGATCTCCACTTGCGCACACATACATGTGCATCAATATATGCACACACTTGTACATTGTGTGTGTGTGTGTGTGTATGCAAGAAAGAAAGAAAATATTGCTTTTGTTGGTGTGTGTATGTATACAATATGACGTTTGTGGGGGGGGAGTTGGTGTCTGTGAGTGTGGTATGGGTTTTCTCTGTGTATGGTATGGTCGCTGAGCATGGTATGGTATCTCTGTGTGTGGTGCAGTCTCTCTGTGTGTGGTATGGTCTTTGTATGGTATGGTCTCTCTGTATGTGATGTGCATGTGCATGTGTCCTTGTGACACCCCATGAGCTTGCCTATAGTGCTGGCCTGTCGAGTGTCCTATTCCCTTGCTTTTCTCCCCATTCTTTCTTAAGAAGGAATTTCTTGCTGATCCTGGGCCTTGCTATTTTTTTCTTTTCATGAGCTACAGCAGTTCTCCACTCTCTGCTCCCCTACAAGACCGGACTTACAGGGGGACATGAGATGGTGCTGCCCACCGTGAAGGTGGTTCTTCCCACCTCACCGTATCCTAATTAATATAATCCCTCACAGACATGTCCAGAGATTTCGGTGGTCATTATAGATCCTGTTGAGATAGCCATCACTATTAGCCACCACAGCATCCAACCTAGAGCAAGAGAAAGCGAGGTCCAGGGATAATCCTCATGGGCAGTGTCTATGCCGATTACACCCGCAGCTTCTCCAGAGCTCTGCAGGGAAAAAGAGAGGAGGGGATAGCCCGTGTGGACATCCACAGGTATTGACAGCACTACAGTGGGCTGGACACGTGGTGACGTGGCAGATAGAGTCTTGGCCTGGAGGTATGCAAACGAAGGCAAGCAGCAGACCTGGGGAGGAGGCCCACGGATGACACAAGACAGACCCTCCTGTGGTCAGCAAAGGGAGCGAATGATGTCTCCAGTTTAAAAGAACATGAAGAGGGACAACTCTCATCCTCCTTGTTATCATAACTCACGTGGCGACTCTGCACAGAAGCAGTGTCCCTCCTACAGCAGAGGAGCTGAGAATGAGGGGTGACCATGCCCTCTGCAACATCGGCCATGGCCAGCTCCTGCAGGAGGAAGACGATATTGCCTTTTCCCCAGTCTGAGAACATGTTGAGCTCTTTGTTGTTGTGGAGATGGAGTCTCGTGTAGTCCAGGATGGGCTCCAGCACCTTGTGTAGCCAGTGATGAAATAACAATCCTGAACTTCTGGTCCTATTACCTCTATATCCCAAGGGCTAGGATTAGAGGCCTGCACCATCACACCCAGTTCTGTTGTACTAAGAATCAAAGCTAGGGCTTAGCACATGCTAAGCGAGCACTCTACCAACTGAGCTACATCCCCAGCTCCTCAAAGTGAGCTTTTACAGCATATGATCTATTCATTCATTCATTCATTCACTCACTCACTCATTTATTGGGGTGGCTTGTGCTGGGTTCTCACCGTAGCCCAGGCTGACCTGGAATTCACTCTGTAGCCCAGGCTGGCCTCAAACTCATGGTGATCCCCTTTACATCAGGACTCCAAGTGTTGGGATGACAGGCGTGAGTCACCATTCCCAGGTCCAATAGATAATTTGTATATTAACTTATACATTCATTTTATAATTTTGACTTGTGTTGGTGATACAATAGATCTCCAAGAACAATTACTATCTTATCATTGTCTTTTCTTCTATTTCTGAAATGACATGCTACCCTCCAATCTTTGAAAGAATTCATTTCTAAAATGATAAAATACAAATCTCTTCCCCTGGTGATCAAGGCTGTCTGGAATCTGGCCTCTCGGCTCTCAACTCTCTGTAAACACGCTGCTATCATCCCTTCCCATCACTGAAACAGTTAGAAACCACAGTGTCACATCTTTGCTCTGCTCATTGCCTCTTGGAATATTTCCAGGGCCTCCTTATGTTTTTATAAATAGTTAAACATAAGCCAAGCAAAGTGATGCTTGCCTGTAATCCCAGAACTCAGGAGGTAAAGACAAGAGGACCAGGATTCAAGAGCATCCGTGTTAGGTTTACAGTTCACAACAGGGGACTGAGATAGACACTTTATTGGGCCAAGCATCTTATTTGATGGCAGGATAAATTGGCATGATATTCAAAAGGGAGGAGTATTTCCATAAAGGGCCTCACAAACAAACAATTTCTTAGATTAAAGACTTTATTGTCATGGAGGAGAGGGTAAAGTCGGGAAAAGAAAGAGAGGGGGCATAGAAATGAATGCACTAGGGAAAGAGAGAAAGAGATGGAGAAGAAAAGAGGAGAGAAGAGGGTGGGATGCATGCACTCAGAGGAGGAGAGCCAAAAAGGAGGGCTCATAGGAGCCAGGAGGAGAATTTTACAGAGTGGAGAGAAATTCCTCTGGGATAGAAGGGCCCTAGGTGATGCATATAGGTAGGGGTGGAGGGTAGGAATGGAACTTGGGAATGATTTTAGGTTAAAATCTTTCCTTTAATAAAAATAGATACAGAGGCTAGTGAGAGAGGTCAGTGGTTTAAGGCACCAGCATGCAAAGCCTCAGACGCTATCTCCTTCCTCCGGCACCAAATACCAACTAGCCCTCCAGATGTAGCAGAGGGCGCTGTCGTTCCTCATTCTCAGCATCGCACATTGTAGAAAGTTTCACAGGTTTTGAAATAAAAAACTGTCAAAGACTGGAGCGGAGCATGGTGTTTTAACCCTGAAGTCTCCTCAATTGCCACACCAAGAGGAGGGTCTCAGAGCCCTGAGACTAGCATGGCCAGGCGGTAGGAGGGAGAGGGGGCGTGAGTCGAGGTGTCTGGGGCTGTCACAATCCTTCTCTGCGTACCCTGGCATGGGTCGAGGTTCTGGGGCTATCACAATCCTTCTCTGCGTACCCTGGCATGGGTCGAGATGTCTGGGGCTGTCACAATCCTTCTCTGCGTACCCTGGCATGGGTCGAGGTGTCTGGGGCTGTCACAATCCTTCTCTGCGTACCCTGGCATGGGTCGAGGTGTCTGGGGCTATCACAATCCTTCTCTGCGTACCCTGGCATGAGTCGAGGTTCTGGGGCGTTAACAATCCTTCTCTGTGTACTCTGGCATGGGTCGAGATGTCTGGGGCTGTCACAATCCTTCTCTGCGTACCCTGGCATGGGTCGAGGTGTCTGGGGCTATCACAATCCTTCTCTGCGTACCCTGGCATGGGTCGAGGTGTCTGGGGCTATCACAATCCTTCTCTGCGTACCCTGGCATGGGTCGAGGTTCTGGGGCGTTAACAATCCTTCTCTGCGTACCCTGGCATGGGTCGAAGTTCTGGGGTGTTAACAATCCTTCTCTGTGTACTCTGGCATGGGTCGAGATGTCTGGGGCTGTCACAATCCTTCTCTGCATACCCTGGCATGGGTCGAGGTGTCTGGGGCTATCACAATCCTTCTCTGCGTACCCTGGCATGAGTCGAGGTTCTGGGGCGTTAACAATCCTTCTCTGCGTACCCTGCCTCAAGCAGACAAAAAAAAAAACATTAAATACTTACCTCACATCTGTTCCTCTTTTTAATTACTTTGAGTATTTGCGAGAGAGACTGTATGTGTGTGTATGAGCATGTCAGGGCCTCTTGTGACTGCAAGCAAACCCCAGATGCATGCATCTCTTTGTGTATCTGGCTTTGGGTAGATGGCTAGGGAATTGAAGCCCAGGCTAGCAGACTTTGCAAGAAAGTGCCTTTAGCCATTGACCCATCTCCTTAGGCTCTGTATCTGTTTTCATTAATGAAAAGATCTTAATTTAAAATCATTCTCAAATTCCATAGATCTTGCCTTTGACTTCTTTTTTTTAATAAGCAGTAGTGTGGTAGGAGTATAATTTACATAACCATGCAATTAACCTATTTTAAGCATTACTTCAGTGGTTTTTAGCATATTGACAGTCGTGCAACTATCAGGCTGATTTCAAAACACTTGTACCACCCCCAAACTTTCATACCTATTAGCATTCATTTCTATTACCCTTACTCACCTTAGCTCTTCAAACTCACAAATCAGGGCTGGAAAGAGGACCTAGAAGTTAAAGGCACTTGCTTGCAAAGCCTGAAGTCCTGGGTCCACTCTCTGAACACCCACAATGTGGCACATGCATCTTGAGTTTGTTTGTAGGGGCAAGAGACCCTTTTTTTCTGTCTCTAAATAAACTATTTTAAAACATCATGAATCAACTTTTATCGTTTGCAGATGTACCTCTCATATGTTACTATGAATGGAATCACACAGAGTCTTCCACCACCGACATCCCTTTACTTAGCATCATGTCTTCAAATCGCATCTACGTTGTTGACCGTGTCAGTTGTCAGTACGCTGTCAGTCCTTGTAATGGATGAAAAACATTCTATTACAACTCACGTATGCGTTACAAGTTCAGGGCAAATGTACTTCCTTTTCCCTGATATTTTTTAATCTGCTTTGTTTGAACTTGATGCATAAGTTGACTCTGCTTCTGCCTTCACCACTGTTGCTAGAGACACAGGAAATTGGAAGGCCTCATCAATACACCAATATGACACACCAACATAGCAAGCATTTCACAGTGGCTCTGGGCTCTTGTATTATTTGCAAAGAGGAGGTGGAAGCAATAGTTACCCCTTAGTAAGATAATGTGTTACCCCTAGAAGCTCCTCCCTCAGTGTAATTAATCAGACGTACTCATAGCTAGGCCTGTCTGCTTTTTTCCTTATCTCCTTGTTTTCTTCTTTGGCTACAGGCTGAAATCCTAAGCATGTTTGTCCTGATGTCCTAGGGCTTTTGCATCTTTTTCTCAATGCATCTTTGCCTCTTTCACGTCTATTGTCTATATGCTTAATTTCCTTAACTACAAGAGAAAGGAGCAACAATACGAAAATGGAGGCTGCCACGCAAGCCCTTGCAATGGTAGCTGGATGTAAGCAACGTGCCCACGAGGAAAGGGCAGGCCAGGATTTGGCACATACAGCCCACATCTCCCTTGTGAGCCAATGCTCCTACACGGTAGCTCCCCCACTTCCGTGAAGTCAAAGTTTCTGATGATGTGGCAAGTTTGAGAGCCAAGGGGCTTTCCCTGGCCCAGATGAGCTGGGTTCAAGTAGCAAAGCTCTCACGTTGGAGTCATATACCAAAGCGAAATTAACAAATGAGGGCCTGGAGGTGAGTAGGGCAAAAGTAGATTTTCTTAAGTAAAATATAGAAAAGGACTCCCGAGAGAGGATTCCTCAGAAGAAAGACAGAGAGCGTTGCTAGATCAGGAGATCAGGGGCTTGAGGCTTGCAATATAAAGGTGGAAAAGCCCAAAGTGTCAGAGTTAGTGTGCTTAGGAATTCCACCAGCATCCAAGGAAGAGAAAGAAAGGAGGGGGGGTGCTGAAAAGTAATTTTTTTAAGTTAATATTCAGAAAAGTGGGCAAGCCCCACAGTGTGGGTCTGTGAGAAGCTGCTTTAAGGGAGGGTCTTCTTGGAGATATAGCACATTTTCTCAATAGGGGCATGACTATCCCTCCTCACCTGTTTGTAGGTGGTGGGTTGTCTCTGGACCAGGTGAGCGGTTGACAAGCTCCACCCGGGACTTGAAGACTGCGTTCCTCTGGTCAGGGAAAGTGGCCTTTACCCTGAGAATGTTACTAGAGAACCAGAAGGAGGAGTTCTTCCCTCAGTGACCTCCAGTACCTGTTAACTCACAACAAGGAGAGAAAAAATTAGCTACAAAAGAGGTTCAAGTCCCCAGGAGGTTCAGCCCTCTTTACTGCACTGCCTCACCTCTCTTGGGAGTGGAAAAGAAATCCCAGCGCCTTGCTAGTTGAGTCTTCTTTCTCACCTGGACATCCGAAACTAGCTTCAATAAGAGGCCACTAGGATGTTTTACTCTTACAGTCAAGGAACATGCATTATTTACCATGGCCTTTCAAAAACATCACAGTGCCCCTTGTAAACATGGTTAAAATGTTTTCCTTCCCACAGGCATCTACTTCTCTTTGTAGTGGTGGGATTTCAGCCCAAGCAGCTCCTCTCCTTTTCTTTGGTGCCAGATAAATCTTAATTTTGTTTGGCATGTGGTAAATATTTAGCTTTCTGCCTGTGATGCTTAAAGACGTTTATACAAGGTTTTTTTGGTGATTTGGAAACTGTCTTGATAATTGGCTATGTTTTCAGAAAGATCAAGCGTGTTTCTTCCTCAGTTAAGTTCTTTACTTTGTTTTGTTTCTAGTGAGTACTTAAAAATTATCAAAAGCAGGTTTATTTTTTTTTTTTAAATTGGGCTTTTACATGTCTGGAACAAAGCAAAAGCTCAAGAGAGACTGCCTACATGTGAACTGTCCTACAAAACCATCTCTGTCCTGCTTACTTTTTAATCCTAAAAAAAAAAAAAAATCAATGTCCAAATATTTGTGAGAGAGCAGGTGTTGTGTACAAAGGGAAGAGTTATTTGCCTTTTTCTCCATAAAGACTACTCAAGTGTTGGATAAGGGACAGGTTACAGACAGATACACTGCCCCTAGCTTCAAGTGTTTGTGGGTAAAACTACAAATGAACACCTACACAGTCAAGTTCATAGAACATGGAGATGTCTCGAGTAGACTCAGCAGTGAAAGAATGACTACTTCTAATGCAGGACGTATGAGGATGGTTCCAGCAATAGTCACGCCTGTACACACAGCCATCAAAGAAGTGACTGGTCAGGAAAAGAGGCAGGTTTTTGAGCCCTGTGAGTTTAAATCCTGTACCCCTACTTGCTTGTCATGTCCCTTTGGGCAGCCAGTTAGCCTCTCTTCCTCAAGGTCTTCCTCCAGACAAGGAAGGGCTGGAAACCACTAAGTGCCTGCCATGCTCCCTGCCTTTACTTCTGCTCTCCATTTCTCCCTTTCCTCCCTCCCTCCCTTTCTCCTTTGTTTTCTTTCTTCCTTTCTCATCTCCCTTCCCTCACTCCCTTCCTTCTTCCACTTCTTCCTTCCCTAGGCCCCTCTCTCCCTCCCTTATTTCTTTCCTTCCTTTCTATCTCCTCCCTTCACCTCAGTCCTTCCTTTCTTCCCTATCTCTTTCATTCCTCTCTCACCTCCTTCCTGTCTTCTTCCCCCTTCCTTCTCTTCTTTATTCCTCTGGTCCCTCCTTCCTTCCTGCCTTTTTCCTCCCTCTCTCACCTCCCTCCCCTCATCTTTCCCTTCCTCCAGCCAATGTCAAGTGCTGCTCTAGGTAGCAGAGGCACAGCAATATCTGTGAGAATAAGATTGGCCATTGCAGCTACTACATGATCCGGAGAAAGCCCTGGCCGGATTAAAAAAGAGTGAAAGAGACCTTTGCAGATGACCGTGGGGGCAGTAATAAGCATGAATAGGTCAGCGGTGCCAAAAGGCAATGACGGTTGGTCTGATATTGCAGAAGGACCTTGGTGGAGGTTGTGCAACAAGTGAAGTCTGGAGTGAGAAAGAAAGTGATGTGATCACAGAGAAGGGATGGTCTTCCAGAGGACAAAAGCAATGGGAAGCAGAGCCAACAGCATCTGAAAGCTCAAAGATCAGCTAGAAACAGAGCCAAACAAAACAGGAGAAATCCTGGCTCTAGCCAGGTGGAAGGAGAGGACCAATATCCTGAGTTGGTTCTCAGATCTCCAAATACGTGGTGGCACACACACAAATAGATTATTTTTTTTAAAAAAAGAAAGATGATTTTTAGTTCACATTTTCCCAATGACTAATGAAGCTGAACATCTTTTCGAATGCCCGTTGGCCATTTGTACATGCTCTTGGATAATATCTCTACACAAATATTTTATTCACTTGAAAAATGAGTTATGTTTATTATGCTGTTGAGTTGGAAAAGGCAATGTGCTAGATGCTGAGGGATTAACTGTTTAGTATCAAAATAGCGTATGTCTCTCAGGAAATCTCTGGTGGTTTCACCATCCAGCTGCATGAGAAGTAGCTATATCTGAGGGCATCCTTCACTTAAGTGACTCAGAGCCACTTGGACATGATTTAGGCAGTTGCACATTCCATCCATTTTATCTCACAAACCTGATGCTTGGGGGCTTTCCCTGTGCTGCTTCTCTGGGTTCAGGATGTCTATCTATCCATCCATCCAACCATCATCCATCTATCATCTATCTATCTATCTATCTATCTATCTATCTATCTATCTATCTATCTATCTATCAATTATCTATCTATCTATCATCTATCTATCTATCTATCTATCTATCTATCATCCATCCATCCAACCATCACCCATCCATCTCTCCATCCATCCAACCATCACCTATCTATCTATCTATCTATCTATCTATCTATCTATCTATCTACCTATCTCCATCATCTTCTTCATCATCATCTATCTATATATCTACCAATCACCTATTTATCTCTAACCTATATCTATGTATCTAGTTATCTGTCTGTCTATCTATGTATAGCATCTATTTCTATGTGACTTTTCGGGTCACTGTGACAGAATACCTGGCAAGACAACTCAAGGAAGGAAGGATTTATTTGGGGCCATGGTTTGAGGTAATACAGTCTACAGTGGCAGCAGGTGACTCTGAACGTTGAGACTATGAGGTTGGGATTTGTGGTCTCCCCACATGTTAGTAAAACAGAAATGCTGGTGCTCAGCTGGCTTTCTTCATTTTCCCACATCCCTGTTTTTGTCAGTCCAGGACCTCAGCTCATATCCACATTCAGGGTATACCTTCTTTCACTTAATCCTCTAGAAACACCCTCACATGTTCCCAAACATGTATCTCCATCATCCCCTAGGCACTTTTTTTTTAATGTGGTACTGGCCAAACCATCTCCCCAGTGCCCCCCCCCCCAAGGCACTTCTTAATTCAATTGGATTGACAATTAAAATAAATTGTCATCTTTTCTATTAATCTCAAGTGGTAGGAGGGTGGGGGAAGTCCCAAAGAACTTCTCTCTAGTAAAACTGTACAGCACTTTGCAAATGAAGGGGCATAACCGTGCATAAGGTATTAATAGTCTCAGGACTGGAGAGATTAGATTGCTTAGTGCTTGCTTGTAAACCTTGCTGGCTGTGGTGGTTTGAATGTAAATGTCCTCCCATAGCCTCAGGTATTTTTGATTATGTTTTCTGCTTAGTCTTCAGCAGGTGGAGCCGTACTGAAGCAGGTGTGTCAATAGAGGCAGATTGTGGGTCCAGCCTGCTGTGTGTTCACAGCCAGCTCCAGTTCTGGCTGTTTGCTCTGTCTCTGCTGTGGATGTATGATGAATGAGTCAGATTCTTCTGCCATGATTCAGCTTCCCTTGGAAACTGTAAGCCTGAAATAAACCCTTTTCCAGAAGACATTTCCATAAGATGTCAGGTGTTTGTCCTAGTAACAAGAAGGTAATTACAACAGTGGCCCAATTTCAATGCACCAGTTACTCATGTAAAGCCAGATGGGTATTCATTTGCAGTAACAAGAGATCCTGGCACACTTATACAGCCACCCACCCTCTCACCAAAACACATACACACACATGCAAATAAATAAAAAATATTAATACTTTTTCTACAGTACTCTTCTGCAACCAAGGATCAAATCTAATCATGTACTTAATTCCTCCTAGCCATCCAGATAACTGTTTATCAAGTGCTTTAAAGATGATGGTGATGTCCATTAGCTATTAAATGCCTTCTAGAGTCTTCCCAGTACAACCCTAGGATGAGCAGTGAAATCCAATTATATTAACCTATTTCCAAATTTACCAAAATAACCTGAGAAGTCAAGAATTCTGTCTCAGAGACAAAAAAAAAAAAAAAAAAAAAAAAACTACAAGAAAAAAGAAAATATTCTTCCCAATTCACTTCTGATGGCTAATCACAGTTTAGTTTTAAGTCTATGGCTCATGTACCTCTCAAGGTAACTTTTAAATTTTTATTTCTGATGGTGACACATGTCTTCACCTCCTCCTCATCCAAGCTCCAACCAATCCAGTGATGACAATAGCTCTGTTTTTCTTATGGTGTGTGCCCTGGTCAATGGCTTCCATTGTTCAAAAACATTCAATCACCGAATGGCCACAGCCATCCTATTGGATTACCATTGTAGAGCACCTAATGGGGAAACTCAACACACATTACTTGTGTTGAAAGAGACAATTTACTGAATTTCCAAACTTTCCCTGCATCCCACCAATTGCATCACATCTTACTTATATGTCTCCCACGCAGGATGCCAAGGAGCACTGACGGCGTCCTCAGTCAAGGAGCACTGACGGTCTGCATGGGCCTGTTCGGTCCTCAGTCAAGGAGCAGTGACGGTCTTCACAGCCTGTTCCGTCCTCAGTCAAGGAGCACTGACAGTCTGCACGGGCCTGTTCCGTCCTCAGTGTCCTCACAGATGACCCGTAATAATCCACACGGTATTGGGGTATGTTGGACATGCCCTGTATGTGGAAAGATATCTCCATCTATCAGTTTATGCACAGCTACCATCAGGAAACTTTATCTCAAAGTTGTGCCGAAGCGTAAGAAGCTTTCTACATGACTGAGGCACCATCAGGAAATCCCAAGCACACCCGAGACTGTGAATGTTAAACTACCATAGAAAGCACAGGCAAACAGAGCCTTTGTCCGAAGGGAATGAAGACCTGTAACAGTAGATCAGACTAAATCCAGACACAATCCTGGAAAGCCTGTGTGAACACATGATAATCTTTGTACATAAAGAATGGTGTGTGTGTGTGTGTGTCTGTATACCAGAGAGTTGTATATGCCAGGGCTACTGGGGAAATGACTGTATGTATACCAGTGAGTTGTGTGTGCCAGTGCTACTGGGAAATGACTGTACTTCTATTTCCCCAACATATTAAATCAGCGCAATCAAATGAGCTGGCTTGGAAGAAGCACACTGAGTTCGTAAAAAGAAAACTACTCACTGCCTCATCTTCTGGTGAACAGCTAGCCACCATATTTAGATTTTGGTGGACCATAAAGCACGGGTTAAAAAAGCTACTGGGTATATGGTGATTGATTGCTCACATTGAAAAAATGTCAGGAACTGAAGAAAAAAGGTGAGTATGTCATGACCCAGGACTCAGCGGCTTCTAAAGGCGATGGCGTCTCCAAGCAGGGCAAGAAGAATTTGTGTAAGCCTTGGATGCTGACTGATTTTTCTGAAAGCACAAAGAGGCTTCATATTTCATTTATAGTGTTATATAAGCATCACTGTGCGTGTGCATGTGTGTGTGTGTGTGTGTGTGTGTGTGCGCGCGCGCATGCACGCGCGTGTGAGGACATGTGTGAGTTTCCCTGCATAATCCTGACTCTGGTAGTTTGAATTTTGCATTACAAGGCAACTGCTATTCTAGGATCTGAATAGTCACAGTAGCCAAATCCAGGAAGCAAAAGAACAGCAACAATTTTGCAGTGCTGGTGGCATTTCCCTTGCCTATAAAACCAATCTTAAGTGCACAAAACCCTCCGCCCTTGCGTCTGGGAACCGCAGAAGCTGCACATTAAGCTGTTATGAGTAACTGCTGCTGGGGTGGAAGGAAACAGAAACAGATCTGCATTGTATTTGCACTCTCTCTGCAATCTCATGCTGTCCCAACTGCAGTCACACCTTCTGCAAAGGAACATTGCTGAAAGGGTCATGTTTTGCTGGGAAGCATTACTATGTTTTGTTTTGTTTTTTTCCTTTTAAGCCATGCAATTATTTGAAGCCAAGGCTGTTCTTCTCTGCCACTGGCCACTGAATATTATAATATAGATGGTTTGCTTCTATGGAGGAAAATATAACCAACTCAAGTGTAATTTGGCTCTGGCACAGATCTAACTCTTCCTTTCTAATTCAGAGGCAATGAACCTATGGCGAGAGCTGTCAGGCTGACCTCAGGGACTGGATACTCCTCTGCTTAAGAAACCAGGAGAGTTACAATGCTGACTCCGAGATGCAGCTTCTCACTTGCCAGCCATATTCCCAGTGTAAAAGCAGGTGTTTCGACATCATCATTTTTCACAGTATGAAGCAGGAACATTCTGGAAAAGAGGATCTGAATGATCTAAATATTCACCGGGGGGGGGGGGGTAGGGGGAAATGGTTCAGCTGGTAAAGTGCTTTCTGGGTACGCATGAGTGCATGACTTCAATCCCCAGAACTCATATGTAATAAAAAAAGGGGGAGTATAGAGGGATGGCTTAGTGGTTAAGGCATTTGCCTGCAAAGCGAAAGGACCCAAGTTCTATTCCCCAGGACCCACATTAGCCAGATGCACAAGGGGGTGTACGTGTCTGGAGTTTGTTTGCAGTGGCTGGAGGCCTTGGCGTGCCCAATCTCTCTCTCTCTCTCTCTTTCTCTCTCTCTCCCTCCTTCTCTGTCAAATAAATAAAATATTTTTAAAAAGCAAGGTGTGGTGCTGTGTAGCTGTAATCTTAGGCAACAGAGAGACTTTATCTCAAAAAATTAATCAGTGGATGGAATCCAAGGTTGTCCTCTGGGCCACACACACACACACACACACACACACACACACACACACACCACTTGTGCATATACACCAATATACATACATATACACATGCATAAATATAAAAAATAAGTGTTTTCCAATGGTATTGTAATGATTAGGAATATCATAGCACACCCAAGACTATACAGCATTTAAATGAATCATCAGAAGACCATATATTAGGAATGTAAAAAATGAATAGATATGACTATTATGCATGTGGTCATATTAATGTATTCTTCTTTTGTATATTTTCTTATTTCTGACCACTTGTCCTTTCTGGTTTTTTTTCCTAGGCACATCTAAAGATGCACTTTTCGGTGTTTACCTGCAGGTGAGAGCTGGTTGCTGATTTGGGACAAGGCAATATGAACATGAAGAGTGTTAACGACTTCAAGGCCTGGCTCCAAGAATGTCTCTTATAATCTGCTGCTATGAATATGTGGTCTCTCCAATTACATGGCTGGAAACAAAGGGCCCCTGTGTTCCACAGCCACACAACGGGAGGAGGTGGGTCTCTTCATGGAGAATTGAAAGAGACTTGCTCAGGAAGGGGCCCAAGCCAGGTGTCTTAGTCAGCTTTCTGTCACTGTAATAAATTCATGAGTAATACATTTATAAAGAGCAAAAAGTTTACTTTTGGGTGTTTCGACTCATGATTGGTTAGTTAATCACAGTGGGGCATATGGGAGAGCAAAGCCACTTGTTTCATAGTCAGGAAATGAAAGAGAAAGAGGAAAAGACTAATTCTCACAGTCCCGCTCAAGGGCACCTCGCATGAGTCACAGAGTACTCATCAAACCCTACCGCCCACGGCCTCCCAATAACACTTTTTGGGCACAAAACTTCCAAAACAATGGCCTTTGGAGGCTGTCTAAGATCCCAACTATAATGTCACATCTGACTTATGGGTAAGGAAAAAATGTTGCATTACGCATCTAAGATTTGGGTGGTAAAAGTAATTCAAGAAGCTAGTGCACCTTCCAAGGCTCAGGGTCATTGAATAAGAGGGAGCAGAAAAATGTAAGCTCCCAGGGACGGAGAGGAGAGCTGTGGAATGCTGTCTTCTGGACACGATATGGCCATTCCACTCATGAACCTATCACAGCTGTGGTTTCCTGCGCAAGACTGACCCTGCCAACGTCCCATCAAGGATGAGGGAGGAACTCATGAGACCTAATTACTATCAAAGGAATTATTGGAATTAATGGCTGTTTGGGAAAGTGGAAGATATTTTCTTCAGTGGCATAGCCAATGGTAAGTTGCCCATTCTCCCTTTAATAACTGCCACTTATATTCATGTAAACAACCCCCAAAACACTAAACTCAGTTGGATCACAAAAATGAATACATGAATGCAGAAATAAATATAAATAAATAAATATAGAAGGAGACTAGTTGGGATGAAAAAGGAACTCATCAAGAGCGGGAGGAGGACAAGAGAGGTAATAGGGGATGGACATGATCAAAATATGTTATAGACATGTATGAAATGTTTAAAATAAATAAACTTTAAAAGTGATAAATTTCATTATGCATATTGTGAATGTATTTAAACCATTGATCTATACACTTAAGATGGTTGAAATGGTTATATATTTTTTTGTCTAAATACTTTTTAACTAAATGAAAAAGTCCATGGAAGTAAAAGAAAATAATGATCAATAACTATTTTTTTCCTTTTAAAATGGGGAGACTGACATTTCTGAAAATCAGACTTTAAGGGTGGATTCTGAAATAGAAGAATAGTCTTGACCAAGTTGACAGTCACACCATCAGCTCCAGTTGTGGGGTGCAGGTGCCTAACAAAAGAATTCCAGTGTAACAACGGGATAACTCAGGGCTTGGTAGGGAAGTTAAGGTCACCCAAACTATGCAGGAATTCCAGGATTCACATTTAATATGTGTTAGATTCCAATGCCAGTTTACATTCGACTGCACAGCTGAGCCTTTGCAATACCAAAACCCCCAGCCAACTTCTGTTAAGAAGAAAAAAAAAAACTGTCATTATAGTTTTCTGTGATTTTGGTAAGATATCCCATGAGAAAATCAAACTAAAAAAAAAAAAAAAATTAAACCCATTCCTGTGTGGTACTTAAGAAATTAAAGAACCCGGCAAGCTGGTTAGAGGACCAGTAACATGCCCTTCCTCCACTTCTCCCTCTGCTTGACCATGTTTAAGTTTTGAAATCTGTTTATTTTATAAATTAATTGAAGGTTGGGTTTTTAAGAAATTTCTAGCCCATGGGAATCAGGAGAGAGCCTCAGATTGCATTCCAACTCTACCACGTTAGCTAGGCCAGCTTGCACCACGAGGCTTAACTCCTTACATCCTGGTCTCATCGTCTGTAAGACAGGGCATGATAATAACTGCAATGACTTCCTGAGATTTCTTCTAAAGCAAGAGTTGTGGCTGGTGCAGAAGTTCTGTCTGTCTCTTTCCGTGTGGTGTATGTGTGTATGTGAGTGCACACAAGTGTGTTGTTCTACTGCGTTCCATGGGCACTAAGAATACTGAGTTCTTCCATTCTCCCCTTTGCTGAACATGCAGCTGAACGGTTGACTTGCCTTTTCCTCTAGTCTCACCAAAACATGTGTAAGCATTTTGGCCTCCAGATGTCAAGTCACTGGGATCAATATACAATAAGCATTTAATCCCTGGGATCTAGACCAAGCTTTCCTAGGATTCTTACACCACGACCTTGCAGACAGGTTGCTGAGCCCTCCTGTCTAGGATGTACATATGAGCCCTGTACTATAGGTGGCCCTGAAGATACTCACTTTCAAAGAATGTTGTATAATCAACTCCCTCTTCCCATCTCCTATCCCCCCACTCCACCCTATCCTCAAATACGAGCTAGACACAAATACTAGCTTCCATCTTGTAAATGAAACAAAATGATGGTTCTCCTAAGACAGTACTCCTTACTCTCACCCCTCTGCGTCTCTGACTCTATCCCTCTTTCCATCTCTCTTTCTCTTTCATCTCTGCCTCCTTAGTTCTTTTTCATACCTTTCTTTGATTTTATTTCTTGTTTTGTTGCCTCTCTCTCTCTCTCTCTCTCTTCTATCTCTACTCTTTCTGTGTCTTGTCTCTGTTTCTCTTTCATTTCTGTCTGTCTGTCTCTGAGTGGGTCTGATTAAGCCCATTATCACATTATGAGCTTCACTATGGAAAAAACACAGAGACTCAAGATGGCCTCTCCTAACATGCAAGGAAGTGAACTTGGCCAGAAACTGTGTGAATGGGCCCTTGAACTTGTGAACTTGTGCCCTAGTGAATCCAGGGAAGGAAGTTCCAGAGACTCAGGAAGTCAACAAGTCTGGGAAAGGATTGCAAATCCCTGCCCCCAAGGCTATATAAAAGGGAAACAAGTGTTGGGGAAAAGAGACTCGGATGAGAGACTGTGATAGAGCTGCCTGCCAGTGATGCAGTGAAGATGAAGATGCCTGGTAGTGGTGCTGTGTGCTCCAGAGATGCAGCTTTCAGCAGACATCACCGTGCTGAGGGGGCTTTCGGGTGACACAGCTGCCTGTGAGTCGAAGCAGCTATGGGAGCTATGCGACGAGACTTCATGTATCGTAGCTGCATTTGTCATAAATTGCTCCTGTAAACAACCCCTCACCCTGCTTTATAAATAACCCCAATAAACTCATTGGTTCCTCAAAACTGGTTTTGGTGTAATCGTCCTTTCTCTGTCCCCTGTGCCCTATCTGGGAAGAAGATGTGTTTTCTTGGGACAGACCCTGGCTGGTCTGATCACAGACTTTAAGAACTGCATTAGAGAAGCCAGTTCAGCTAACCTCTGATTTCTGACTGCCTGTATTTCGGAGCCTCTATATCATATGCAGTAAAAAAATAAATAATGCACCCTTTTCTAGTGATTGTGGAAGTCTCTTAAACATTCAGAAAGCATAAAATATAAGTGACATAACAGCCATGAGTGATCTCAGAGCCTCTATATACCACCACAAATAACTAGATCTCACTTAAAAAATATGTTATTTGCAAGCAGAAAGGGAGAGAGACAGAGAGAGAAAGAGAAATAGGTAGGAAGAGAGAGAGTGAGTATATGGCCATGCCAGGGCCTTCAGACATTGAAAATGAACTCCAGACGCATGTGGTTTTACATGGGTACCGGGGACTCGAACTCTTGTCATTAGTTAGGCTTTCAGGCAAATGACTTAACTGATGAGCCATGTCTCCAATCTCAGATCTCACTTCTTGTCATTGTACATGTGTTGCAGAAATTCTCTGGAGAGATCATCCCAATGCCAGTATGAGTGAAAGTAGAGTCTATTCCCCCCCCCACCCGGGGGTGGGGGGCAAAAGAGCTTGAGATAGCTCTCCAAAGAAGCTCTGGCCTCAAACTGAGATTTTATTTCCATTTTATAGTTTTCAAAGCCAGGGGGAGGGGGAAGTAAACAAATAAGACATAGAAATTTGCATATCAATAATTTCTGTTGTCAGGCCACCCTAACAAATGAACTCCACTTTACTATGCTTTATCCTAAACTGTCTTTCCTTCTTATCATTCCTCTGGGCCCCTATCTGGACAGTTCTGTTTGAGATTTTTCCATCTGCTGACAAAGATAAGTTTAGCTCCTCAGTAATTAGCTCAGAGTAACTCAGCGAATCAGTTCAACTTTTAGCTTCTTTTCTACCACACATGCTCTTGTTGTTTTCAAATTCTGTAGCTACAGAAGGTCTCTTTTGTCCTCAGCAACTAGGGAGAACAAAATCAAGCAACTGAGACAACAAAGTCAATCGAGTCTCAGTCAGGTGCAATGTATGTCCACACACCTGTGCACCTGCATACATTCACAAACCCACACACCACACCTCACACACACACACACACACACACCTAATACGTACACATGTGCACACACCTACATGTACACACCTGAGCACCCACACACTTGCACACAGCTACACACCTGCAATGCACACACCCATATAGCCACAAACCCACACATCCATGCATCCTGGCTTTACATTTGGGTCATGTCCAATCCTGTGTCTGTTTCATGAGAATTGCTGGTCACCTTGTTTTGACTTCTGTGTGACTGCTTACTTTTATATCATCTTTTTTTTTTCCTTTTTCACAAAAAAAAAAAAAAAAACCAGTGGAGAATTACTATTTTAAATGAGGGTTTTGGACCTTGAGCAGGGTCAGCCACTTGCCCCTCAGACTGTAACTGGTTGTGCTTGAATTGGATCCTAAAACCATCAGATTTCAAAGCCTACTCCTCCTCTACTCAAAGAAACACTGAGGGCAGAAAACATGTGTTCATTTATCTTTGCCTTTCCAACAGCATATGGTTGTTTCCAAACATAGACAGAGTGAGGACACTAATGAAATATTTAACAAAGAGAGAGAGAATTCCAAAGTCTCATGTTGCATTGCCATATCTAGGCCATCTAGGTCAACTTCTTTGAGAACATGAGGACTTGTTTTATCACTAACACCAGATACTGGGGCTGCAGTATGGTTGTTTTTAAGTTTGGTTCATTTCAGAGGAGAACATCACTGGGTCACAATGGCCACGACTACTCCAATAAGTTCCAGTAAAATATTTTGCTTTAGATTCTGAAGGGAGGAAATCAAATGGAGAGGCTGTAATTTTCCATTATGTTTTTGCTTTTAGGATGTACTGAACTCTGGTTCCAGGAATTCCTTCACCTATCCATCCATACATCTACATGGGTGCATTTTTATCCATCTATCCATCCACCCACATCTTCACTCATTCATTCATCCTTAAAGTGGTGCTATCTATGTGTACTCATCTCAATATTTAGACTTCCAAGAAACACTGCATAATCTTTAGCTACAAAAAGCTCAGTTTTGCTGTTATACATTTTGTTCTTTTATATTTTCTCCTCTGCCAAACAAAATGATAATGCTTACATAAAATATAGAGTGAAAACAGTGGAAGAAAAAATCCCCTATCATTTTTCAGATATTAATAGTAACTAATTAACATTGAGTTGTATTTTCTCCCATTCTTTCCTATGCATATTTTGAAAATATGATCTACTGTACACACTAATGTACTGCTTATTATTAACTTAATGTTCATAGTTTATGCTTTCTATTTTATTAAATATTCTTCTACAATACCTATTTTTTTGTGAAATGTTCCACTCACTTTCTTTATAGTGCTTTATTTAAATCATGGGTTAGAGGTATTATTCTTAATGGCATTATTGTTGTCATTGAAATAAAAAATAAGGTAAAATAATGAGAAACTAATGTTAGCAAAGGTATGGGGACTAAAATGTCCTGAAGTTTCACCTGGCTTACTCCTTTTGCATTAGTTTCCCAAATTACTTTTGGGTAGCCTGACACATCTTTAATTTGAGCCCTAATTATTGTGCACAATGCAGCTCACACCTGCAGGGGTAATGCTTTTATATCCATTAAAACTGAAGACATCAAAGAATCATATCAGGATAAAATGTCTATTTCTAATTTAATAGAATTGCAATTAAAGCAAATTTGATCTGAATGAAATTCCATCATAACTGGATTTTTTTCTTCCTGCACAGTGAGTGAAAATTATTCTCCCCTAAATTGAAGATTAATAACATGCTTTTAATGTTAAATGTAGCAATTCAAGTTCAACATCACTGAACATTTTATAAACTTCACATTTTAACATATCCAAGAAGCGCTCTGAGGTAAATGCATTAGCGTTAAATGCATTAATGTTATTTTTCTTTATAAATGAGCTTATAACTGTGTTGTTACCTTCATTTGAATATTTTAATGAAGGGATAATATAGGGAGAGTGCTCCATTTTCACAAGGTAATTGTTTCTCCTGTGAGTGGCTAAACTTGGGTGGAAAGTGGAATTTATCTCATTGAAATTCTATTATGGAGGCATGACTGTCGCTGGTTGTCAGTGTCTCTCATTACCTGGAAACTGGGGCTTTCTGCTAATACTCTTCTTCCCCACGGCATCCCATCCCCTGCCACTCCACAGTGTAATCCAGGCCTGTGGCAAGTCACAGCAGCCCACCTTTGGTATCTTGCTCTGGTGCTTGTGGGCTGAGCACTGGGATTTAGCTTGATGGAGAATTCTGATTTAGATAACTTCAGGTCTGTAATCTACATTTGCCTAAAATGAGGAAAAGGTATAAAATGGCTTTCAAATTACTCAAAGCTAGATTTTTGCCTGTGTTGTTTTACAGCAAAATGACTCCAGCTTCCTCTTGGTCCCGGCATCCACTCCATGGACATGCTTCTTACTGGATTCTTTCAACAAAAACTGAAACTTGTCTCTCCACATTTTCATCTTGTTTGAATACTGGCCGTGCCAAAATTCCGTGGTCAAAGTGATGCTTTGCATGAGGGCACTCTTGTCCTTGGTGGACTGAGTCCACCATGAGATCAAGTCCTAGGCAGCCTGCTAGAGCATGACATATTGCACTGGAGAACTGAGGCACTCTGCCTGACAGCCAGCCAAGGTCTGCTCAATGCAGCTGGTAACCACAGACCCTTGAGGATCCAGCCCAAGGTTAGAAGAACCACCCTGCTGAACCCAGCCTAGCTTGAACCTCAGCAATAGATAGTTAAAAGATTGTCTAAAGCCAAGTGTTGGCCATTTCCAGGTAACTGATGTAAGGTTCTAGCATCATTAGACTTTAGGTGGTGAGGGATGTATTCCTGTTTTTGAGTTATTCTTTTCTCTCCTGTGAAATAAAAGTCATCAGGCTACCCATCAGATTGCCTTAGCTTCAAGAGACGTGACATGAAACATTTATAGTCACTTTGGGACCACAGAATAGGGTTTGAGGTAGATTGGAAATATGATTGCTATTTTGTTTCCACACCTATAGCTGCTCATGGTCACAGCACATAGCTCAGCATTTCAATCAGTGGCTGAGAATGTGAGTGCTGGATTGAGCAGCTGCCTTGTTTTTCCTGGCTTAGAAATCAATAGTTGTCTGAATTTAAATGTTCAATTCTTATGTCTCAGTGATCATATATCTAAAACAGGGATTATTATTGTACCTACTGCACAGGGTAAGTGTAGCTATTAAATCTGATTGAATAAGACACTTAGAACTTGGGTGTCATGTTATAGTCACTAAATAAATAAATAAGGTAAATAAAGTATTATTAGCAATAGAGAATATGTGGTATACCTTTCTATGCATTGCAGTGAAAAAAATAATCCCTACTAATAATGTTTATGGATCTGGTATTACTCAAGGTCCTCTGGAGGAACCGAACCAATAGAAAGAATATAGATTACAGCTGGATTTATTAGACTGGCTTACACCATGATGGGCACACAGTCCAACAGTGTATATCTTCATGCCGGAGAGTTAGTAGCTGCTTAGTCCCCCCTGTGGATGCCTTAGCAGTGCTGTTCTGATGCTGAAGAGCTAGAGGATTCCTGGAGAGCTGCTTGTTTTCATTCTGTGGTGGAAGAATGAAGGATTGGGTTCCAGTGCCTCAGAAATAGGCAGCAACAGGGTAGATACACTCACCAGCCAGGGGCAAACATGAGCGGGTTAAAAACATTACATTTTTCTGGAACTTCCTTAATATCTGGGCTGCTGCTAGAAGTCTGCCCACTGTGGGAGAGGATCTCCATTCTCAGTTAACCTCCTATGTTAACACCTTCACACACCTGACCAGTGGCATCTCTTAGTAGATTCCTGATCCACTCAGGCTGAAAATTACAGATTCATCTTTGCAGATATCATTTGGTCTTTGGAATTAAGAATGTGAATATTTTTCTAAAAGTATTATGGAATATATACCCAAGGAAAGTGGAGTAATGGATCTTATTTAACCACATCGAGACTCAATAGTCAGCAATACACAACCAATACGTTCTCCTCCCACACCTCCCCCTTCCATGGATTTTTTAACAAAAGCTAGAGGCATCATAATGTTATTTGCTCACGTATTTCAGCACATGCCACTACAACATATCATCTCCTTTAAAATAAATAGCTGCATCTCATTTTATACCTAAAAATTAACCAGGAAAAGCAATCAGTATCATTCAATATTTAGTTTGGTCTAAAATTTCTCTCCCATCCATTCTGTCTTTATGTATTAACAAGTAAGGTAATTTTTCATGTAGAATTTCCTTCAGCTTATTTTTTTGCTGATTACATTCACTTAAAATATTTTACTCAATTCATTTCTGTGTATCTTAAAATTATCATTTAGAGCTTGGTAATGTTGGGTTCAAAGGCTTTTTTGGAGAGAGGCAGCCTAGAATACTGCATAGATGGTACTGCTTGCTTACAGAGAAAACACATGAGAGCAGATTCACTGCCATTTTTGTACTTATCAATCATTTGTTGATATCTACTAGTTTTTTTTTTTAATTAAGGTGTGTATGGGGGTGTGGGTGTGTGTTCACATGTGTAGATACACATGTGTATTGATGCGTTTGCCTGAGTATGCATGTGCATGTGGTGGTCAGAGTGAGAATTGCATGTTGCTTTTCAGGATCTGTCCATTTTATCCAAGACTAGTTCATTCATTGGCCTGAAGCTTGCCAACCAGGCTACCCAGTGAATCTCAGAGATCCCCTCGGCTCTGTCTCCTCAGTATTGAGATTAGAACAGCACACCACCGTGTGCAGCATTCTTACATGTTTTTGGAGATCAAACTCCAAAAACAGGTTCTCATGTTTATAGGGCAAGCCCTTCACCTAATAAGATAGCTCACCAGCAGCTGATTATTAGTGTCTTTAAAAAATGTTTCTTCTTTGTGTGTGTGTGTGAGTGTGTGTGTGAACTCATGCATGCATCGTCTGTCTATGTGTCTAGGCATGCTAAGGTTGCTTGCCAAGAACATCCAGCTTTACATGGATGCTAACATGGAATCAAACCCAGTTTGTTAGGCTTTGTGAAAAAGTGCCTTTTAACTGGTGAGCCATCTCCTCATCTAGTTTTCCTTAAGTTGTAGTTTAATTTTATTTATTGGACTTTTAAATTCTTTTTTCTTCTTCTTCTTTTTTTTTTTTGTGGTAGGGTCTCACTCTGGCCCAGGCTGACCTAGAATTCACTATGTAACTTCAGGGTGTCCTTGGACTCATAGCAATCCTCCTATCTCTGCCTCCCAAGTGCTGGGATTAAAGACATGCCTGGCTTTTAATTCTGTTTGTTGGACTGCTCCTAAAGGAAACTTCCCTTCACAGCTGGTTGCATGCAATACTTACCTTTAATTTTTTAAAAAAAAATTGTTGGTTTATGTATTTGAGAGAGTGAGAGAGGGAAAGATGGAGTGGGCTAGGGAGAGAATAGGCACGCTAGGGCCTCCAGCCACTGCAAATGAACTCCAGATTTATGCACCACCTTGTACATCTGGATTACGTAGGTCCTGGTGAATCCTACTGAAGTCCTTTGGCTTTGCATGGAAATGCCTTAACTGCTAAGCCATCTCTCCAGCCCCACTTTCAACCCATTTTATGTACACACTTATCTCCACTTTATTTTGCTTTTAAGTTTAGCAATATGTTCCACAGCACAGAAAGTGGACCCTAACTCCTTTTCATAGCTACATAAGACTCCGTGGGATGGGTTTACCTGAATAATTCAATCTCTTTGTCCTTGGTGACATTTGGGTTGCTTGCTTTCAGTCCAGTCTTTTGATATGAATAATTCTATAACAAACAGATTTTCAACCAGATATTTTGTTTTCATTGTTATATCAATGTTTTTTCTTGATGCTGTGACCCAATGCCTGACTAGAATCAAATTAATGGAGAAAAAAAAAAAAGGAAAGATTTGTGTCAGCTTTATGCTGGAAGGGATACAGTCCATTGTGGTGGGAATGGCATGGTGGCAGAAGTTTGAGACAGCTGGTCACATTCAGTCCACAATGAAGAAGAGGGTAATTAATGCCCCTGAACTCCCTCGAGCTTACCCTCTTCTTTTTATTTCATGGCTCCAGACCATGGAAAGATGCCACCTATATTTTAGGGGGGTCCTCCAACTTCAATTAACTTAATCTAGAAAAATTCTTCGCAGATATTTCCAGGGATTTGTTTCCATGGTGATTCTAAATCCCATCAAGTTGACAGGCAGAGATTAAGTCTTAGAGTTATTGTTAGTTCATTTTGATCAAGTGTAGCCTGTACTTTTCAGAGCCTTGTTGGAAACTGGACAATGTCTTGTGTCTTCATGGAAAGGCAGACTTAACATGCTATGTGTAGATTTCACGGTTCCAGTTCTGCTCTCTCAAGATCCACACATTCCACTGATGTGTCTTTCTTTTTTCTTTTCTTTTTTTTTTTTTTTTTTTTTTTTTTTTTTTTTTTTTTTTTTGCTCCTATGCTAAAACTTGGAGAATCTAGATCATGGGAGGAAAAGTGACCCTACTGAGGTGAGAGGGAGGAGCTCTGCTCCTGGTGAGCTCTTCTGGACCAGATTCTTAGTCAGTGGTAAAGAATTACCTAACTGTTCTTGCACCACAAGGAAATCACAAGGCCAGTGGGGGAGGATAGACACAGTTTTATTATGTGGGAATTGGAATTGCAGCAAGGACAGAAAGAGCACACTGGCTGACTCACAAGCAGGAACAGCGCCCTACTGGGAATGGGCAGGAGCCACAAAGTGGGAACTCATCTGAAGGCTGAATTTGGAGCAGGGGAGTTAAGTATATTTGGCTGGCTCTGTGATTGAAGGTGTCCTAAGCTGACTGACTGTCTAATTGAGAATCCTTCAATAGTAACCAAAACTTCTTTTTGATGAGGAGGGAATGGGGCAGGCTGACCTCAGAAGCAGTGTTTCTTAAGTGCCTGGGCAACTGCCTGCAGCATTTCTGGATGAATTCCCAGAGCCCAGCCCATATCCAGTCAACCATGCAGTCTCATTAGCTATGCAATTCCCAGAAAGGGGGGAATTCCCCCCTCCACTATGGCAAGTGAATGGGTCTTTACCCACTGTGCAGCCCTACCTTCTGGCTCTTCTCTGTTGGACAGAGGATGTATACTACACTGCTTCATTTAGAAGAGTCCAGAAAGTTATCCAATCATGAATGCTATTATTGAAAGTGCACATGAAATGGACTCAGAGCATCATGGGACATGCTGCCAACCTCTTCTGCAGGATGCTTCAGTGGTCAGGAACCACAAGACGTTAGCATTTGAGGAAACACTGAAACTGAGTATTTTAACCCATCTTCTGATGCATTTATTCTCAAACATGCAGATCTACTGTATACATATCAAGAGTGAACTTGCATTCTTTTATGGGTCGTCAAATTAATGGCCCTGATCTCCCTTCAAGATTGAGTTCTTTTTTTTTTAATTTTTTTAAAATTTATTTGAGAGCGACAGACACAGAGAGAAAGACAGATAGAGAGAGAGAGAGAATGGGTGCGCCAGGGCCTCCAGCCTCTGCAAACGAACTCCAGACCCGTGCGCCCCCCTTGTGCATCTGGCTAACGTGGGACCTGGGAAACCGAGCCTTGAACCGGGGTCCTTAGGCTTCACAGGCAAGCGCTTAACTGCTAAGCCATCTCTCCAGCCCAAGATTGAGTTCTTGTGCCCAAATGTTCAATGAGTGTTTCTCTACTTCAGGAGCAATGTTAGCTTCAAGTTCCTCACGTTTTCTTAATCTGTAAGGTTCCAGCTACTGAAGAGCCAAAAACCTTTTTAAAAAGGCATGTGTGCACGTGTAAGTGGTGTGGGTATGTGTAGTGTGGTGTGTATGTGGTATATGCACATGGATGTGTTCTTGTGGTGCCCCATGTGTTCAACTGTTGTGGCCAGAGTAGAAGACAGTGTGTTCTGTTGCTTTTCTGTCTTCTTTTCTCTCTCTTTTTCTCTCTCTCCTGATTCCAGAGCCTACAAGCTCCAATGATTCTCAAGTCTCTGCTCCCCTATGGGACTAAGGTGGCAGAAACTTGTGGCCATATCCAACTGTTTTACATGGTATCTGGTGGTTTGAACTCAGGCAGTCTCAGCCCCCTTTATGTTTTATGCTTGTGTAGAGTGTACTTAACTGCTGAGCCATGATTTAAGCCCCAAAATGCCTTTCTTGAAAGACATACTATGAGCTGTTACCTTTGTCATCAGGCCCTCATGTTTCCACTTAGGCTGGAAGCCAATGAAGGGACAAAGAAACCCAAGCCTCTTGTTGGCATTGAAGACTTCTCAAAATAGACCAAGACTGAGGTTCAAGGATTCCCACATTGGCAAAGGAATTTTGAATGTGTGAATTTACATCTGTACAATCATATTACAAAACAGAACTAATGAACCGTAAAAGATCCTTGAGAGCAAGCCAACTATTGTTGGGTTTCCTTTCAGTCTGTGTGAATATGAACCAACCCAACTATGAGCTGACTATATTTTATCATGTTAATACCCCAACTTTTGAAAATACAAATAGCTACCAGTCAGGGACTGTCTACTTCTGATAGGAGTATAAAATAATATCCAATCTAACAATTCTTCAAGAATTCTCACAGTAGGGTCAGGGTGAAAGCTCAGTGGGTAAACTGCTTGCTTTGCAAATATGAGAATCTGAATTCCATGCTCAGCATCCATGCAAAAACACCAGGCATGGTGCCTACTCCTGTGATGCCTGTACTGGGAAGTCAGAGACAGGCAGATTCCTGGGGCTCACTGACCAGCCAGTCTAGCCTAATTGATTTGCTCCATGTCAGTGAGAGCCCCTGTCTCAAAGGTGGATAGTTCCTAAAGAATGACATTCAAGATATACCTCTGACCTACACACACAAACACACTCAATCATATCAAAACATACACATGCACCACATATATGAACATGAACATAGTCCAAAAAGATGCTTACATTGATATCATTGTAGAGATACAAAAACTAATGCTAGTCAGAATTTACAATCACAAATTAAGCCTTGTTTTTATTCCGAAGTCCCCTTTCTTCCCTGTTCTAACATCTCTCTCTCTCTCTCTCTCTCCCTCTCTCTCTCTTTCTCTTTCTCTCTTCCTCTATCTGATTTGATTTGCCTTTGAGACAGGGTTTCATTCTATAGCCCATCCTAGACTTCAACCTTCAATTCCAGTCTAGGTCTGGTATTATAGGTATGTACACGCTAACCTTTAGGAACATGAACTTGATTGCTTTGGGTTTCAGGCATTGACTCTTGGATATCAATTAGTACAGATTTGAAATGGGTTTCCTAGCTGGACTAGAGCCACACTTTCCCAGGCTCTCTTAAATGCCTCAGCTATGGCTGGCATCAGCATCTATATCAGTACCATGGCTGACACTATCTGCACCTATGTAAGTATCATGGCTAGCATCTGCATCTATGTGAGTATCATGGCTGACACCATCTGCATCAATGTGAGTACCATGGTAGCATCGACATCTGAGTAGCATACATGGTCAGACACCCTCAGGACCCTGGTGCTGAGGCATTGTTGGGTTTCCTTTCAGTCTGTGTGAATATGAACCAACCCAAGATACCCAGTGAAAACAAAAGAATTACTCAGCCACCTACAAGGTGCACAGTGTTCTGTGGAGGTTATCACTGCTGTTAACAGTAGCACCATCAGCTGTAGAAACCATGTATGTATCATGACCAGAGCTATTTCTCTGCTCTACAGCAAAGAAGAAACAGCTCTCAGGAGATGATGCTTGATGAAGGTGATTAAACATGTAGAAATAGCACTGAGAAAGAGTTCTATTTCCCCACAACCACACCAGCATTTGTTGTCACTTGTTTGCTTAATGATAAGCATTCTCACTGGGAGTAGAGGGAATCTTCATGTAGTTTTCATTTGTGTATCTCTGACTGATAAGGATGTTGAACACTTTAAAAAAATATTTACTGGCCAGGTGTGGTGGTACCCACCTTTAATTCCAGCATTGGGAGGTGGAGGTTGGAGGATCACCATGAGTTCAAGGCCACCCTGAGTCTACTTAGTGAATTCCAGGTCATCCTGGACTAGAATGCAACTCTACCTCAAAAAAGAAAAAAAACCCTAAAAAATATTTATTGGATATTTGTGGTGCTTCTTTTGAGAAATATCTGCTCATTTCACTAGCCCATTTATTGATTGTTGGTGGGAGTATAAACTGGTGATGCTGCTATGGAACCTCCACTGTGGAGGTTTCTCAAAACCGAGAAGCAGAACAACCATAGGATGTGGCTACAGTACTCTTGTGCAAATACCAAAAGGACTGTAGATTCTGCTACAGTGATATTTGCATGTCCAGGTTTACGGCTGCTGTACTAGCAATAGCAAGGAAATAGAATCTGAGTTTGGGTCATGAAACCAGAAAGGTGACCATGAGGAATAAAGAGGATTTAAAGAAGGAGGCGGGAGCAGGTCACAGAATCCATGTGACATGAGAGTGGAAAGAAGACTACTGGGGGTGGAATGGGACAAAGAGGGGTACAGGGAAATAAGTGGGGAAGAAGAATCACCAAAACAAAGTACTGTGAAAATGCCACAATGAGACCTACTACTTTGCATGATAAGTTTTTTTTTTAAATGTAGAAAGAGTTTGCTGCTAAAATAAAATCTTTCTTTTTAAAATTAAAAAAAAAATTTTATTTATTTGAGAGCAACAGACACAGAGAGAAAGACAAATAGAGGGAGAGGGAGAGAATGGGCGTGCCAGGGCTTCCAGCCTCTGCAAACGAACTCCAGACGCGTGCGCCCCCTTGTGCATCTGGCTAACGTGGGACCTGGGGAACCGAGCCTCGAACCGGGGTTCTTAGGCTTCACAGGCAAGCGCTTAACCACTAAGCCATCTCTCCAGCTCAAATCTTTCTTTTTTAAAAAAATGAATTCATTTTATTTATTTATTTGCTTGCAGAGACAGATAGAGATAGAGAGAAGAGAGGCACACACACCGAGAACGGGTGCACCAGGGCCTCCAGCCATTATAAATGAATTCCATTCCAGACATATGTGCCCCCTTGTGCATCTGGCTTTGATGTGTCCTAGAGAGTCCAGTGGTATCCTTTAGCAAGTGCCATAACTGGTAAGCCATCTCTCCAGCCATAAAATCTTTCTTGTTTTCATCGTTTTAATAAATGTATAAAAACACTACCTAAAGTTTATTGAATACTTGCTATATCCATTAGCAGATCAATTGGTATCCCTCTGCTTATTTTGTTTCATGTACAACATCAGGATGAAAGACCATGTCTAGTGTATGGTGTTGTTAATAGGGTTAAATTAGTTGACATATGCAGTGAGACATATCTTAGATACTATCATTATTGTCATCATGCATATAAATATACCCATAATGATATGTCTATACTTTTATGTAGATAGATAGATATAGATATAGATATAGATATAGATATAGATATAGATATAGATATAGATATAGATATAGATATAGATATAGATATAGATAGATATAGACATAGACATAGATATGGATATAGATAGATATATAAGTATAGATATAGATAGATATAGATATAGATATAGATATAGATATAGATATAGATACAGATACAGATACAGATACAGATACAGATACAGATATAGATATAGATATAGATATAGATATAGATATAGATATATAGTCAGGGCTAGGGATCAAACCCCGAACCTTGTAACTATTCTTCCACTTAGCTACATACCCAGTCCTCTTATATCTTAATAAAGAAATTTCACAAGATACATATGAAAAACCCAGAGCTCTCTCACCCCAAGTTCTCCACGGTTCAACTTATTACAATGTAAAATGAACAGAGAGCTCCTTGAGAGCCATGAGGTTTCTAGTGCTCAGAAGCCCTCATCACATTCAACCAATGCATTAACCACTAAGGAATTTAAGCATCACTAGATGACAAAATGGGTTATCTTATTCTGTTAAGAGCCTAACATGTTTCCCTGTAACCAGCAGGAGACCCCCCCCCACAATATTCTGTCTTTTCTGCAGTATCTTCCCCCACAGAGTTCTCACATAAATCAAACCTAAGAGTGAGCTATTGACTTCTGTATGTAAAGAAATTCAGTGAGAGGGGATTTTAGGATCATTCTCATAGAGGTTGTTTTACTATTGGTAAACTCAACAGAAGTGCCAGTCTCTCTTCTTTTTTTCATAAATCAATTTTTTCTTATTAAGAAAAAAATATAAAAGTGAATGTCACTGCCTGTTAATTCCTCAAACATTGAGTACCTGTCATATGATGATACAGTGATCCAAGATAGACATGACCTCAAAGCATTCACCTTCCAAGAGAAGACCCCAAAGTCCTCAGTTCATCAAAATAATATGTGAACAAAGGTCACAGTATTTATTGGACACCTGCTTTTCACCACCTCTGCGTTAAGAGCATTTGAACAAGATGTCGTACGCTGTCATTTAACACTGTACACTGTTGTGGTCCCCATAGGCTCATGTATTTGAGAACTTGGTCCATCTAGTACTGCTATTCAGGAAAGCTGTACAATCTTTTGGAGATGGAGCCTTGGTAGAGGAAGTGGGTTAATTGGAGGTGGACCTTGAGGTTTTATAGCCCGGCCCTACTTTCCGTTTACCCTCTGCTTCCTGACTATAGACAAAATGTGAGAAGCTCTGCTTCCTTTTCTTGCTTCCCATTCCTCCCCTGCCATGACGGAAAGTGTTCCCTGGATATGTCAGCTGAAATAAACCCTTTTCCCTTTAAGCTGCTTCTTGTCAAATATTTTATTACAGCTGTGGGAGAGGAACTAATACATATACTCTCAGGATACACCAACTAGCTTTGTTTCAGTTTTAGATGAAAGTCTGAGACATTTAAGTAACATAATTCTCATATTCTTAAAATATATTTTTAACCTAATATAGACAGAGCAACTGGCACTAAGAGACATTGCTTGCTTGCATTCAAGAAACATTTACAAAGAATTGACCACCTACCAGCCATAAAGCAAGCATCAAGTGCCAAGTGACCAGTGTTATAGTGATCACATTTTCTAAGACTTCAGTATAGTTAAACTAGAAATATGTTGTTAATATCAGCTAAAATAAATGCAGATTATGCTTATAAAATTAATTCCATGCCTAGAGAGATAGCCTAGCAGTTAAGGCATTTGACTGTGAAGTCAAAGGAACCAGATTCAATTCCCAGGACCCATGTAAGCAAGGAGCACAAGGTAACACATGTGTCTGAAGTTTGTTTACAGTGGCTGAAGAACCTGGTGAACCAATTCTCTCTCTCTATCTAGCCTCTTTCTATCTCACTCTCAAATAAAATAAAATGTGTAAGCATAAAATTAATACTAAAATAATCCTACAAAAATAGTTCTTTAGTTAGATAGAGGTCAACTATATATACATGCAAGATGTTTGAAAAAGAGCTAACAGAATAATGCCAAAGCAGACAGAATATAATCGAGAAAACAAGGGTACCAAGATGAAAAACAAAATCACAGTAGTAAAAATCACAAAGTAAAAGTTGATTCTTCTAGAAAGATTGACAAAGTTGACAGGACTCCTGCAAAGGTGATTAAAAAGGAAGAGGAAGCAAGGAAGTGATAAGTACCAAGTAATACAAATGTAAAGAAAAGAGACTTTACTACAGACACAATAGATATAGATTGTGGTAGTTCAGACCTTGATAACAGTAGGAAGATAAATAGCAGGGAGATAATTTATCTTCTTTGAAAATAAAAAAAAATACATTGTTTATTTGTAAAAAGAGTGAGGAGAGAAGAGGAGAGGACAGGAGGGGAGGGGAGAGGAGAGGAGAGGAGAGGACAGGAGGGGAGGGGAGGGGAGAGGAGAGGAGAGGACAGGAGGGGAGGGGAGGGGAGGGGAGGGGAGGGGAGGGGAGAGGAGAGGACAGGAGGGGAGGGGAGGGGAGGGGAGAGGAGAGGAGGGGAGAGGAGAGGTGCACCAGAACCTCTTGCACACCAAGTCTAGACACATGTGCCACTTTGTGCATCTGGCTCTACATGGATGCTGGCAAATCAAATCTGAGCCAGAAGACTTTAAAAGCACATACCTTTAACAACTGGGCAATTTCTCCAACCCTAATTTCTATTTTTCTGTACTGTTCTATTCTATTACAAAGTAGAATTGATGAGACACAATTTGTCTAAATGCAGATTTTATAAACAGACTTTCTGTTTGTGGGGTTATTTTTTGTTTTATTTTGAGACAGGGTCTCATACAGCCCATATGGCCTTGAATTCACTATGTAGCCAAGGACAACTTTAAAATGATCCCCTTTACCTCTACCTGTTGAGTGTTGGAACTACATGGTGTGCACCATCATGCCAGGATTTAGTAGCAGCTGACAAAGTAGATTTTTTTCTTACAAGTTTTACAAAGTGGGTCTTCATGATGGCTCTGCTAGGCAAATTTCATTATTTCCATTTTGCAAGTAAAGAAAGTAAGGTTAGAGCTAGCAAGGCATATGTGAAGAGTAGAGGTGAGGAGTCAGTTTTATTCTTTCTTGGTAACATTTAATTAAGAGCAATTTTTTTTTTGGCTTTTGAAGCAGAGTCTCACTCTAGCCAAGGCTAACCTGGAATTCACTATGTAGTCACAGGCTGGTCCCAAACTCACAGTGAGCCTCAGCCTCCCAAGTGCTGGGATTAAAGACATGGACAACCACACCTGGTTATCATGCTTCCTCTGATTCTTTAATTAACCTTACTCCTCAAACTTTGCAGGCACTGTTTTTGAGCATAGATATATTATTGACCTGAGCAATAAACATACCCTGATCTTATACAATTCAACTAGCAAATTTGGGGAATAGGAGACCCCACTTGTACTTGGTTGCACATACATCACATCCACAAAAATGGGGTAGTTTTCTCCTCCCCTTACAGACTAGTATTTGTGCATGGTCAGTTTCCATTCAAACACGCTCTTAGGTAGATCTCCATTCTGAATAGCATGGGGGCATACAGCCTGGGCTGGTTTGGGGTACATACTCAGTAAGGCAAACTGTGTCCTCTAAATGAACTTTCACAGAGAAATTCCTATTAACTATTTTATAACTACATGTAATGACATATGTGATTAAAATCAGATGTACCATGGGAAGGGTCATGGCACAGAGAAAAAATTGTACAACCCAAGACTGTCAATCAAGTCAGGGGACCACCTATCCTATACCCCTAGCAATTGACAGACATCCACCCCTAAAATTCCAAAAGAAAAGCTCCAGTACTCTCCACTCAAGTGGCCAGCTGCCCCTTTGGCAGTGTGTTCAGACCTTTATTATTGCCTTGCTCTTAACAACATGTCTTTCTGCTTAACTGTTTATGTGTGCCTTTCTACTGTTCTCTGAGGAAGATGCCAAGAATCCAGAAACATCCAGAGATCACTGGAAATTTTTTTCAGGTACTCTCATATAAAATGTCTTAATAGCACGATTAATCTTATCCACTAACATTTATTGAATACTTGCTTTGGGCCAGGCACTCGTGCAAGCATTAAACTGAAGAGAAAAAAAAAGTGATCACCTGCAAAGGCTATTGACTTTTTTATTTCAAGACAGGGTCCAAAAACCTCATTTTTCTTTTCTTTTTAAAATTTATGTATTTTTGTGTGTGTGTGTGTGTGTATATGTATCTGGGTTTACCAGTACCTCTTGCTGCTACCCACAACTGAATCTGGTTTATATGGGTGGCTTGGAAACTGAACCATGGCCAATAGGCTTCACAAGCAAGTGCACTTAACTGCTCAGCCATATTCTCAGCCTGAACTTCTTTTGTTGATCTTCCTGTTTCTACCTCCTGGGATTAGAGATGAGCACCACTGTACCCAGTTTTTAATGTGGTGCTGGGGATCATACTCAAGCCCTCATGCGCTCTACTAATTGAACTATAACCACCACCCTCTATTGAATATTTATTGGGCTTTGTTCATGAATTTTAGGTTATAAAAATACAGCCCAGAGAAGACAAGAACTAGCCCCAGATGGTCCTGCCAGGAACAGGCCAACCTGAGACTGAACTAAGAGTAGATCGGTTCTACTGCTTAAGATTTCTCAACGAAACAAAATTTTCCTTACAGGACGATCAAAATGAATTGTAAGGGCCTGGTTCATTTGAAGAAGGACAACAGCAATAGCTTTTCTGTGTATGGTCCTTGAGCTAAGCTGGTTTTTCTGTTCTGCTTTGCTTTAAATTTAACTTTGTTTTCGAATTTGTAAACAGAAAACCAGGGAACTAAAAGAGATATGTATGGGATATATTTGTGACCCTACAAAACCAAAAATTTATTTTCTGGCCTTTTATAGGAAATGCTTGCTGACTCTAGATTGGGCTTGTCTGAAGCAATCCATGTTTCTGAAAGTTTTGTTGCTATTGGTTCTTTTTATTTTGCATGTGTATGTGTGTGAGAATGGGGTATATGTGCATGTAGGTATGTGTGTTCTTACATGTGTGTGCACACATATGTGAAGGTCCACATGCATGTGGAGGCCAGAGCTCAATGTTTGGTGTCTCCCTTTATCATCCTCCACCACACTGATTGTGACACGGTTTTGCACTAAATGCAGAGTGGGTAGATTTTAGTTACACTAGCTATCCAGGTCACCCTGGGGAATCTGCCTGTCTCCACTTCCTCATTTCTACAGTGATAGGCATGCACCTCCATGCCTGCCATTTTCATGGGTACTGGGAATCTGAACTCGGGTCCTCATGCTTTTGTGGTAAGCGCTTTATCAACTGAGACACTTTCCAAAATGGCTGGTGTGCCTCATAATTCATTGATTCATCATTTCTCTCACCCCCTATGTAGCAGTTACCTCCTTATTGCTGGTACAAAACACCCACCCAGAAGCAGTTCATTGGCAGAAAGCATTTATTACAGCTTTTAATTTTGAGGGGAAGTCTCATTACAGCAGGGAAAGCATGGTAGAGCTGGCAGCTGGGAGCCACATCTTGTGACAGCAACAGGAAGGAGACTGAGTGAGCTAGCTCTGAAAACCCACTGGGCTGGACGAATAAGCCTTAGGTCAGTCCCCAGTGACACATCTCCTCCAGCAAGGTCCCACAACTTTCCCAAATTTCCAGCAGCTGAGGACTAAGTATTCAAAACACGTGAGGCTGTGGGGGTGGGCAGTTTGCATTCAAAGCTCCACACTCTCCTTCATGAATAAATACACAGCTTCTCCCTCCACCACCTGAGAAGTCAGCTTCACTGATTCCCTTTTCTCCCAAGGAGAAGTCAGGCTAGTAAAGAAGCATGGGGGACAAGGCAGCCATGCTGTTTGTTTAAAGCAGCATCATGGGCTATTGAAATTTCTGTCTCCCAGGTTATTGAAATACGTGAGGGAGAGGAGACTTTTGATGGGATCAGCACTTTCAGAGACATCGACAGCAACTAAATTGAAAAAATGCATGAAACCTTGGGTTTCAGCAGCCTATTGACTTAATATAGATTGAGTCGGGAAGGGAAATACTGTGCACTGTGCAGTTTGCACACCCATCCTCTCATTAAAGTCTTTGGGATGGCTAACATCGTGGACCTGCTCTTTCCAGTTCCCAGTTGAGTGAATCTGCTATACAAGGGGTCATAACAGACTATGTCATGGCACTTTCAAGGCACTGCCATAACTCAACACACAAACCCACTTTGATTATTGCTTATGAAAATAAAGTCTACTTATAACTACAAATATTTTGAGTCTTCATGGCCAACCACTCCTATATTTTTCACCTCAAGGATGACCTCAGTAGAGAGTTTAGGGCACACAGAGATTTCACAGTCTCTCCCAGCCTGCCAGCTGTCCAATTACTTAATTATAGTTTTCTGGCTTCAACACATTTCTCTCTTACCTGGGAATACAAGTGAAATGTGTCAGAAATAAAGGAAGAAATCACAAGCTGAATCAATAGGCAAGCACCATGCAAATAGGTGTCACAGAGGATATCTGCTTATCCTGAGGTTTTCAGAATCACTTAGACTTTCAGGGGAGGAGAAGGAGAAGCAGACACAGATGAGGCAGGCTGGAGGAGCAGTGGCTGGACAAGAGAGATGTCTACCTACAGGCAGGTCTATGAGGAGAATCCAGAGTCCCCGAGGTTTGCCTTCATGAAGGTTCTCCAGCAAAGAAGACAACATGCAGCTTTCTATGTGTAAACTTTAAAAAGTAATTTTTCACCTTGAGCGAGAGAGACTTCCTTCTGCTTAATGCTTACTCAGGCAAGACAACATATCTCAAAAGCAAATACATTTGGAGCTATGTCTGCCAAAACTCCACTCAAACAGAAAAAAGATAGGAAAGGCAGGCCTTCCTGCTGGTCCCCAGTTGGGAGGAAGGCTGGAGCATAATTTTGAAAGCTATGCCTATTTTTCTCTGCTCATCTTAGGTTTATCAGCAGATGCCTCCCTTAACATCCCTCGGGCATTTGGATTATGACTCCTACAGATTAAGCAAGGTTGAGATGTCAAACAGGAGCAGCACCAGTATGCAGACAAGTACAGTTGATATGTTTAAGTTCTACTTATGGGACTCAATGGATTTGGGATGCAGAACAAGCATCTGCCCCCACAGGGTGGTATCATATTTATCAGTACCTGGAGAAGGGAAAACAATTCCATGTAGCCATAAGAAATAGCAGCATCCATGGGGGAAGACAATTGGAATTCCTGTTGTGTGGCTGACTTCACAGGATTCAGAAATCCAATTCTACCTGCTTCCCCCCCCCCCCTTTGTTGCCTCATTCTCCATCCTTTCCTATTTCTTTCCCATCCTCTACCCACCTGAGTGTCTCACCCTTTCTTTACATCAGATTTATTTTATTTCTTCTTTTGAGACAAATTCTTATTATGTGGTCAAGGTAACCTGGAACATCCAATCCTTCTGACTCAGGCTCCTGAGAGTTGGGATTACAGGTATGAACCATCATGCCTGGCCCACTGTGATGTTTTGAATGTGAAATGTTCCCCATGGATTCATGTGTTTGAACATTTAATCCTCAGCTGATGTTACTGTTAAAAAGTTTGTAGAGCCTGTAGAAGGTGGAGCCTTGCTGGAGAAAGTGTGTCACTAGGGGCAAGCCTTGAGGTATTTGTTATAGCTTGGCCCCACATGAGAGAGATTCAGATCCCTACTTCCTCCTTGCTGATGTGATGATATGAAGCTGGCTGGGTGTCAGCTCCTGCCATGGTTTCCCCAGTGTAATGGATGCTTCCCATAAAAATTACCAAAAGCGGGCTGGAGAGATGGCTTAGTGGTTAAGCGCTTGCCTGTGAAGCCTAAGAACCCCAGTTCGAGGCTCGGTTCCCCAGGTCCCATGTTAGCCAGATGCACAAGGAGGCGCACATGTCTGGAGTTCGTTTGCAGAAGCTGGAAGCCCTGGCGCGCCCATTCTCTCTCTCCCTCTATCTGTCTTTCTCTCTGTGTCTGTCGCTCTCAAATAAATAAAAAAAAAATTAAAAAAAAATTATCAAAAGCAATACCACCAGTGAAGATACTCAACAGTGGACACTGCAAACCTTATAATTGGCTAGCCAGCCCAAATGAGCCAATGGGTACAATAGTGGCAGGTCTGTTATGGTGGAAACCAACTGCCCTCCAATTGGACTGGAGGCCCGCCCCATGGGAAGGAACACATGCCTGATACTGGAAACTTAAAACAGGGGTAGTCATGAGCCCTAGGGGTATAACATTTGTTGAGGTCTGGAAAAATGTATATACTATGCTTATCAAACTGCCCAGTAAGCACTTCTCTTAATACTTACACCCTTATATTAATGTTACACTCACTTTGGGAAGAGAATCTTCTCTTTTCAGATGGCAGTGACCTTGGGATGACTCAGAAGGTATCATAGTGCTGGAAAGAAGTGACTGGAGTACTGACTAACATCTCGATCACAACTTCCAAGGCTCAGGGTCTAATGCGGAAGAGGTGGCGGAAAGAATGTAAGAGCCAAAGGAAGGGTAGGACTCCTTACAACATGCTCTCTCCAAACATAAAATGGCCTGGATATCCATGACCTCATAGTGCCTGACACTACCTACACAAGACCAACATAAGAGGAGGAAAAGATCATGACATCAAAATAAAAGAGAGACTGATTGAGATGGGCAGTGGATATGATGGAGAATGGCATTTCAAAGGGTAAAGTGGGGAAGGGAGGGAGGGTATTACCATGGAATATTTTTTATAATCATGGAAATTGTTAATAAAAATTGAGAAAAATTAAAAATTAAAAGAATAAAACATACTACAAAATAAATTGACCTGAAAAAAAAATTATCAAAAGCAGAAAATAAAACATTTCCTTACTTAAGCTGCTTCAGGTATTTTGTGCCAGCAATTAGAAAGTAACTGCAACACTCACCCTACCTTGAATCTCCTCTCTTATACTTGGAAAGTGATTCCACCAAATGTCAAGAGCCAGGAACTACATTATCAGAGTCCTGGAGCCTAGTGGACAGAAAGAACTTTGTCCTGAAAGTATTCAGTATACTCCCGGGTGACTCAACCTGCTCAACCAGGATGTTCTCCTTCAAACTTCCAGTGTGCTGCTAGGAATGACACAGAAGGTAGATGAAACTGTCTATACTGTAAGGCAAAGCCACAAAAGTTTTTAATCATGCACGACAAAGTATAACCCACACTAGGCAATCCAGGTCTCACATTTTATGTTCATTTATTTATTTTCAGCTAACTTGGAATCTTTTTAATGCATAACCATGACCGACTATTCCTACTTGCATATAACTGATGGATTTTGCGAGCTCTGGCACGTGCTGATGAATGCAGCATCACCATGCAAAGCATCCCTGCTAGATATGTTCCCCTCATTGGCGTCTCCTGAGCTTCCAGCCTTTGTTAGGAATCATTCAGCACTCTCAGAAGAAAGTCCAGCCTTTGGTTCTGACATGAGAATAATGGCTAAATTTTTAGTTAGTAAAGCGGAGCTCCAAAATAGAGCCTGTTATATAAAAATCATTAGTTTCCCCAAGGGACTTTCCATGCATGTCTTTAAAGAACACCTGGGTAGGCCACAAGCACATGCCTCTTCCCTGAAGCGTTCTATCAATAACACTGTCATCTGTGTTGCGTTTTGACACTACATAGATCAATACCAAATTAAAAAATCACACAGCCCGCATATGAGCTACATTCTCAGAACTATAATAAATTTACTTCTAAAAAAAATCAGAAGAAATTCTTGCCAAAGGAGATGCTAGTGTATATTCTTGATATTATATATTTAAAAATTTATGATTTTTATGGGGCTCAAAGTTAAAATTGAAATTGAGCCAAATAAGGTGATAACTATAGTTAATAATGTAACATTACTTCTTGGAAAATGCTAAGAGATTGGATGATATATATATGGGTTTTTCGCAGTAGGGTTTTACTCTAGCTCAGGCTGACCTGGAATTCACTATGTAGTCTCAGGGTGGCCTTGACCTCACAGCAATTCTCCTATCTCTGCCTCCTGAGTGCTGGGATTAAAGGTATGTGCCACCACACCCGGAGGATGATAAATATTTTTACCACTAAGTGATATCCATGTGATGTAATACACACTAATTAGGCAGATTTAGTCATTTCACATTGTGTATATACATACATAAATACATATAGTCTTTTTGTTTCTTTTTCATTTGTGTATATATTTCAAAACATCATGTAATATACCAGAAACACATACAAAATTGTATATGATGGCCTTTAAAGAATAATATAAAAAGAGCAAACAAAAATTTAAACTTTAATGCTTTTAATTATTTTTATTTATTTGAGACCATGAGAGAGGGGGAGAGAGAGAGAGAGAGAGAGAGAATGAGAGAGAGAGAGGGAGAGAATGGGTGCACCAGTGCCTCTAGCCACTGCAAAGGAACTCCAGACACATGTGCTACCATGTGCATCTGGCTGATTTGTGACTGGGAGAACTAAACCTGGATCCCTAGGTTGTGCAGGTATGCACCTTAACTGCTAAGCCATCACTCCAGCCCCCACAAAATTTTACTTTTTAAAAATTGAATTATTTAGGCTGGACAGATGGCTTAGCCACCAAGTTATTTGCCTGCAAAGCCAAAGGACCTAGGACCCATGTAAACCAGATGTGTAAGGGGTGCATGCATCTGGAGTTCATTTGCAGAGGCTGGTGGCCCTGAGTGCCCATTCTCTATCTATCTCTATCTCTCTCCTTCTCTCTCTCAAGCAAATAAATAAAAATTTTAAAAAATATTTTTTAAAAATTGAATTTTTCAAAAAAATTAAATTTTAAAAATGTTTTCTGAAAAATATTACACCTTTAATTAACATATATACTGTTAAGATCTTTAGATGTTTATAAAAATAAAATGTCCCCAAAAGTACAAGTATATAAAATAAGGTAAAATTATATTCCATGATCTAATCCACAACTCCAGGAGATGTTTTAATAATATTTATGAAAAATATTGATGGACCATATCCTGGTCTGTGTTCATGAAATTCTGCTGAGTAACCTGGCTGTGACCATGAGGATGACAACCACATTCTAGAAAAGCCTACAGGAAGCCTAGAAGTATTGTTGCTTCTAATGTGCCATATAGTCCTGGCTGGGTTAATTCAAATACTTTGTTACATGGTAAAAAATAATCCCTTTTGCCATCATTCTGAAGAAAATAGAACAAGGACTAGACTCAGCCTCCCTCTGTGCTTTACATCAGACACTTACATCATGTGTGTGCACGTGTGAACATGTCTCAGCTGTATTCACTTGTCATAGCAGTTGCCTTCCTGCTGATGGGACTAAACATGCTACCAGAAGCAGCTATGGAAAGGCAGTGCTCATCTACGCTGACAGCTTTGAGGGGAAGTTTTGTTACGGCAGGGAAAGCAAGCAGAGCAGAGAGCCGGGTGTCGCATCTCATCACACTGCTTTGTGGAAGTAGCCCGAGAGAGCTGGCTATGCTCAGCAGGGCCAGACTTGTAAATTGCAAGGTCTACCCCCCAGCGACACACCTCTTCCAGCAAGGCTCCAACTTCCAAAGACTCCACCCTTCTCCAAATCACCTCCCGCTGAGGGAGGGCCAGCTAATCCGAACACATAAGGCTATGGGAGACCTCTCATCAGCAACCCATAGATCCCAGTATACTGCATAGGTCTGGGATCCCTGACAGAAGGGGAAATGTGATCTGACTTCCCATCTTTCTTCATGGGCAAGATGACCAGATCATGGGCACAGAAAGAGAAAAACACAAAAATGCCCAAGAAGAAGAGATTGGAGATCAAATATCTTTGGGGGGTTGGGAGGAGTATGCCTGGAGATTGTGAGAATTAGCTTTGGAAAGACAAAAAGAAAGGATACCACAGACACAATTAGGGATCTATTGGAATTTTGCTATGTGTAATATCACATGTGTATGGAGGGGAGAGGGTCCCAACAAAGAACAGCATGATAAATATAAGCAGAGAATTTTCCAGATATAATAAAGGGTAAGAAGGTATTTGAGCTTTTAAAAAAGTCTCTAAAAAATATTTATTTGATATAGAGTGAGAAATAAGTAAGCATACAGAGAAAAGAGAGGAGAGAGAATGGGCATGCCAGGGCCTCCAACCACTGGAAACCAACTTAGATACATGTGCTGCCTTGAGCATCTGGTTTACTTAGGTCCTGGAGAATTGAACCTGGGTCTTAAGGCGTTGCAGTCCTTAACTACTAAGCAATCTCTTCAGCCTGATATTTGAGTTTTGATCTGAGGACATCATCTAGGGGTATTGAAAAGATGCTGTAGAGGAGTCATAATGTAGCAGTAAGACTGAGGCATCTCTGAGATTAAGAGTTTCTAAAATTGGAATCTTAAGTCTGAAAAAGTTTAAGAAGATTTCAGTGATACAGAAAATCTCCAACAAGGGAATTAAGTTATAACTCAACAAAACAAAGATGCCCACGTAACCTCATTGAATGAATCACACCAATCATTTATGGAAGAAATGCACATATTCATTCTCCCAAAATACAGAGGAAGGAGCATATTCCAACTCATTTTTGGAGCCAAAGAATTATCCTAATATGTAGTGAGAGTAAAGACATAGATCAATATCTGCCATTAACATAGGTACAAATACATTCAGCACTGCTTCAGGAACACAGCTATGAGAAATTAACAATGAACAAAGGGATAAAAGTATAAGAATCACAGGTCAGTTACTTATGCTCTCAGACTCGATTAGAAACACTCTGTTTTGGGGCTGGAGAGATGGCTTAGCGGTTAAGGCATTTTCCTGCAAAGCCAAAGGATCCCAGTTTGATTCTCTAGGACCCACGTTAGCCAGATGCACAAGGGGGCGCATGCATCTGGAGTTAGTTTGCAGTGGCTGGAGGCACCTGGCACACCCATTTTCCCTCTGTCTCTTTCTCTCTCTCACACACAGTCTCTACCAGCTTCTATCTCAATTATATATATATAAAACAGCTCTGTATTTATTTTTTTACAATGTGAGGTGGTCTAGTGCTGAAAATAAATGACTGATGAGTGCTCAACCCTAAATGAAACCTGCATACCAACTCTCTCAGGACTCAGGGGTCCTCAGAGAAGATAGTGCAGAAAAGGTGTAAGAACTGGAGGAGGGGAAGGAGAGCTGTGGGTCTCTGAAAGCCAGACATGACAAGGCCATTGCACTTATGAACTCATAGCAGCTGTATTGATCTGCACATCTACTCTGCATACAATGGAGACTGTCGATGTTTTAACCTAGATGGGGAGAGCTCCCTCCTTAATAAGCTAATGACATTAAAAGGTCACCAGGGAGTTGAAGTCAGTCTCTATCATGACCCCTAGTACCTGAGGAGATGAAGAAGGAGGACAGTGAGATGGAGGGACAATGAGGGTGACGTGGATATACATGATCAAAGTGTAATTTGTATGCAATAAAATGTCAAAAAATTGAAAAAGTACTGGGCTCATTAATGGGAACATCCACTCAATACTGTAAAGTCTCATGTACCCTCAAGTTTATCTATAGATCCAGTCCCATCCCTAGAATAATGTTTCCATGCATTCAAATTGTCATGCCATTCTCACAACACACATGTAAGTTCTAAGGAATTTAGAAAAGCCATGTCAATTTTGTAAGTGAAGAACAGAGCTGGAGGATTCAGGCAACTTGGACTCACTACTAAGCCATAGTATGTTAGGTATTGATGAAAATCAGACATTAGCATAGGAACCATGACAAAGGGCAAGTGTTGATGTTGATAGAACCCAGCAGAATATCCATAATAAGTAAAGTGCTTATCAATTGATTTTCATCAAATGTGCTGAGGTAATTCAGCGTGGAACAGAATAATTATTTTAATGACTATTGCCAGAACAACTGGATATTCATGGGAGCAGGGACTTGATACTTATACACAAATAAGCTAAAAGTTGTTCAGACACAAAAACCTATAAACTAACATTATAAGCTGTCTAAGAGAAATCATAGGATAAAAGTTAAGACTTGGAGAGATGGTTTAGAGGTTAAGGCACTTGCCTGTGAAGCCTAAGAACTCACGTTCACACATCCAGGTCCCATGTAGCCAGACACAGTTACATAAGTGTGCAGTATCACATGTGTGTGCAAGGGGGTGTGCCTGGAGTTCATTTATAGTGGCTGAATGCCCTGGTGCTCCCATTCTCTCCCTCCCCCCTCTTCCTCTTTCTCTCTCTCAAAATAAAGAAAAAGTTCAAAGGTGGTCAGGAGCAGGTACTTGCCTGCAAAGCCTAAACACCCAGGATCAATTCTTCCATACCTACATAAAAGTCAGATGCACAAGGTGGCACATGCATCTGGAATTCGTTTGCAGTGGCTAGAAGTCCTGGAGCATACATTCTCTTTTTATCTGCCTCTCTCTCTCTTTCTCCACCTTTCTCAAATGAATAATTAAAAATAATATATTTTTAATTCAATGGCTTGGGTATCAACAGGATATCTTTGAACACAAAATAGCATGAAGTCTAAGTGAAAAAATAATGATAAATTGGACTTACTCAAAATGAAAAGCTCTGCTCTTTAAGAGATGCTGTTAAGAAAGTGCCAAGGCAAGACACAAAATGGACAGAATATCCTCAAAATGCATCTATCTTACTAGTATATACATATAGTTCAAAGGTAGATAAATTATTATAGACAATAGTAAGATTTGACCTCCCAGAGAAGATGTAAGATTACCAGTAAACACATGAGTGATGCTAATACCATGTTTCTGATAAATGGAGAATGTAATCCCAATAAGATGCTTCCTACTCCATACCAGTTTAAATGACTAAGATCAGAAAGGAAACACCACCTGTGGAAGGCAGGGATATGGAGCACCTGGGACTCCCAGAGAGTGAAGAATGTTACACTTAAATTTTTAAATTTAATTTATATAAACTTAAATATAAATGCAACCATATATACCAATAGTTCCACTCCTAGAAAAGTTATCCAAAAAAAAAAAAAAAGGTGTTTGCACAAAGATTTGTGCTCAGTGTTCATAGCACCTGGTTCACACTGACCTGAAGCTAGAAGTGACCCAGAGACACAGCATCAAGTGAATGGATATATTATGGCATGCCCGTGCTGTGGAATACTACTCAGCTGTGAAATAGAACAAATGCAGACATAAAAATATACTGAATCAAAGAATCCCATACAACATGCTCCAACTGAGAGGACCCACACAGGTAAAATTGTGAACTAAACAAACTCAAGCTGCACTGACAGTGAACCGATTCACCGAGTCCCGAGAGTGAGGGTGCAGTGGTCGAGTTCACAGAGCAGGGGCAGCGTTGAATTCACGGTGAACATTGGTGAGACAGTGATGGCGACTGCATGCCTGAGCAGCGTTGAATTCACGGTGAACATTGGTGAGACAGTGATGGCGACTGCATGCCTGCATGGACCTGGGGAAGTTAATGACATATAAGGTGAAAATGGGTAAATTTCATGTATATAAATTCCATCTTAAGGTTTGTGGTAGTTTAAATCAGATGTCTTCCAGAAATTCGTGTGTTTTGAGTGCTTGGACCCCAGCCGTTGGCCCCCTTGGGAGGCAAAGCCTTGCTGGAGGTGGCATGTGGCCAGCAGCAGGCTTTGCAGGCTGTATCCCAGCCACCCCTGGCCAGAGCCCGGCCCGCTCTTGCTGCTGCTGTGGAGGAGACGCCCAGCCTCCGCACTACTACCCGTCATCGGTCTTGATGAACCCTCCCCTCGAGCCTGAAGTTAAGGAAACCCTTTCCTCCCGTCAGCTGCTTTGTGTTGGATATTTTGTCCCAGCAATACAAAGGTACCTACAGAAACCTTTATTTAAAATGATATGGAGAATAATGGCTCAAAAGTGCATGACAAAGTAGAATATAAATCTTTCTTCTCAGCCAGGCACAGTGACACACACCTTTAACCCCAAACACTTAGGAGACAGAGGTAGGAGGATCTCTGTAAATTTGAGACCAGTCTGCAACTACAGAGTGAGTTCCAGGTCAGCTTGGGCTAGAGTGAGACAACTACTGTGGAAAAAGCCAAAAAAAAAAGGCTTCTTCACATCATTTTAGTAAATATGCCTGCCCCCCATACACAATTACAGTTAAATTGAAAGGGAAAGTATCCAGAATATTTTTTACAGATGGAAGAATTTAGAAATTGTATCTCCATTACATTTTTCTTATTTTTATCCTTACCCATAAAAATGATATTGATTTCAAGATTTAAGCTAAGAATAGAATCACGTAATACTCAGTCAACCTAATTTTGTCTTCCCATTTTGCGTTCATGGGCAACCTTAAGCATATGGCCTAGCACTTCATTCAAGCCTCGTGTGGCCCTTGTTTACCAAGGCTCTCCCACTTCCTGTGTCTGTGGTTGTGCGTGTGTCGTTCTGCTGTGCTGCAAGCCATGAGAAAGGGCTTCGTGATATTTTCCCCACATGCTTAAGAATCCAAAATTAATTCATGAAACGCCACTATCCTTATCATTACCTTCAAACAAAAAAAGAAAAAGAAGGGGCTGGGGAAATGGCTTAGCACTGAAGGCATTTGCCCGCGAAGCCCAAGGACCCTGGTTCAACCCCCCGGACCCACAGAAGCCAGATGCACAAGAGAGTGCACGCATGTGAGTTCGTTTGCAGTGGCTGGAGGCCGTGGCATGCCCATTCTCTCTGCCTCTTCCTCTCTCTCAAATAAATAAGTAAATAAGTAAGTAAATAAATAAATAAATAAAATATTTAAAAAAGAAAAAGAAAACAAAATTTAGTGCACATACTTATGTATGTGTGAAATACAAGCTTTGCACTACGCTTGAACAAGTGGACTTAATTCATAATCTATATGAACTACATAAGCAATTTAAAATAATTGAATAAGCAATTGGCTTTCTTTTAGAGAAATGCTCTGAGCTCATTATCTTTTTGGTATTTATTATTCTCATTACAGAGAAGTCACTTCATCAATAGCACTTTAGGCTAAGCTTTAAATACTCAAATAGTAAATATAACTCCATTATCCCAGTATTCTAATATTTTTCCATCTTTGTTCCCTTGTACCCAGCATAACACTTGGCACTGGGTTATGATGATAAAGATAATAACGCTTGTTTGGTCCACGCAGTAAACATTTGCATACACTGACTGGCCTATTTGCTCTGCATGGCCACAGTACAAAGCAGGTAGAATTATACTTCCACCATGTCCAGTGTATGTTTTTTCCTTCACTTCTCACTTACCATGGAGAGCCAACTAATCACCCACCTACCTAGTCACATGACCTTGTTTTAGTGCGTTAACCCCCATTCTCTTCCCATTTTACTGTCCATGTCTGGAATGTAAGAATGGGAAGATAGCTTAGCATAGCAGAACTTCATTCTTTGTGAGGATCATTGAAACTATAATTTTAAAAAGTGATTAAAAAAGCATCTCAGGCTGGAAGAATAGCTCAATGTCATCCTTGCTCACAAAGCTGTTCAGCTTGGGTTCAATTCCCAAGCTATCCGTGTAAGCAGCACGCAGAAAGTGACACAAACATCTGTTGTTCCTTTGGAGGAGCAAGTGAGCCTGCTGCGCGCACACACACACACACACACACACACACACACACGCATGCATGCATACACACACACACATGCATCCATGCACATGCACACACACACACACACACACATGCGCGGTCACAAATAAGTAAATACAAAACCTCTTTTTCTGTTTCTTTGAAGGAGAGTCTCATGCTAGCCTAGGATGACCAGGAACTCACTTTGTAGTCAAGGCTGGCCTTGAACTCATAGTGAACCTCCTATATCAGTCACCCATGTGCTGTGATTAAAAGCGTGCATCACCACACTGAGCCAATAAATAAATAACATTTTTGATAAGAATATCAGCCTGGAATGGGGTGATGGCTCAGTGGTTAAAGGTGCTTGCTTTCAATAACTGACGGCCTGAGTTTGATTCCCCAGTACCCACACAAATCCAGATGCACAAAGTGGCTCAAGTGTCTGGACTCATTTGCAGTACAAGACGCCCTGGTGTATGTATTCTCTCTCTTTCTCCCACAATACATAAAAATATTATTTTCAAAAGTATTTCACCCAGGCATGGTGGCACATACCTTTAATTTCAGAACTCAGGAGGTGAGTTCAAGGCAAACCTGAATCTACATAATCAATTACAGGTCAGTCTGGGCTAGAACATAGAAATAAAAAAGGAAAATGTATTTTTGGCTTATCTCTAAATCCCTGGAAATATTGAATGGAGGTGAAGGGCTGAATTTTCTAACTTATATCACCTGGCAGTGGGCTATAATCTTATTTAAGCACTAAAGTTGAAAAGACATCCTCCCTGTATCTCTGAGGTATAAGGGATTGTGTCAGTCCTGTCACCGATGTTGTGTGGCCAAGTCCTTCACAGGAACCAGTAAATGATTGTTAGCTTTATGAAAAGCAGCTGGGACAACTCACAGTTCCATCTTTATTTCTCTTATTTTCACCTTTTCTACACGAAGATAACTCACAAGAGAAGAGCGTGGGGCAGTCATCAGACCCCCTCCTGAGATCTTGGGCGTCCTTTTTGCCAGCTGTGTGCAATAGTGCTCTTGGTCTCCTGGCCTTTGGGTGAGACAGAGTATAGAGAGGGTAAAGAGCAAGAGCCAGCGCGCCCACTCAGGCAGCTTCCTTGGGGTCTTCATGCTCTGTAAGAAAGCCTTCACCCAAGACTGAGGGCCGCGCATCCCTGGGAATAACCCAGGCATAGGAAGGTCCACTTAAGCAGCTATGGGGAAGGAAGTCTTGGTAGTGCAGCTGCTGTGGGCTCTCTATGCCATTGGACAGGGACAAGGAGCTCCTTGACACTGCCACGGTGTGGTCGTGCCCAGGACGAGATGAGGCTTTTGTGGTGGTGCAACTGCTTTGGGGTCCCCATGCTCTGTAAAGTAAGCCCCCATGACACAAGGGGAGGTGGAAGCATTTAGAACTTTGACCTCTGCCATGACCACCTGACTTCTAGCAAGACAGTTTCTAACTTTAGCAGCCTGAGTTGGGATTAGCCTCAGATTTGTGTAACTTTCTTTTCCTTGCTGGATGAAGCTTCTACCAGCTTCCTTCTTCACTACAATATGATGTTAGGAAGAATTCCTCCATCTCCTTCTAGATGATATAGATTACCCCCGGCTGCACTCTGGAGGGAGAGACAGAGAGGTATAAAGAGGTGTACATAATAACATTTAATAAAATAGATTAATTTTGTTTTAAATTTACTTAAGAGAGGGCAGAAGAGAGAGAAGGAGGGAGGGAGGGAGGGAGGGAGGGAGGGAGGGAGGGAGGGAGGGAGAGAGAGAGAGAGAGAAAAAGAGAAAGAGAGAGAGAGAGGGAGAAAATGGGCAGGCCAGGGCCTCTAAACATTGCAAATGAACTCCAGATACATGCACCATTATGTGCATCTGGCTTACATAGGTTCTGGGGAATGGAACCTGGGTCCTTAGGCTTATCAGGCAAGTGCCTTAAACAGTAAGCAATCTTCCAAGCCCTAATATAGATTTTTTAATTAGCTATTTTATTTTTATTTATTAGAGAGAGAGAGAGAGACAGACAGATAGAGAGAGAGAATGAGCCTGCAGAGCGTACAGCTACTGCAAATGAACTCCAGACGCATGCACCTCCTTGTGCATCTGGCTAACATGGGTCCTGGGGAATCAAACCTGGGACCTTAGGCTTTGCACGCAAGCACCTTTATTGCTAAGCCATTTCTCCAGGACCCAAACAAACTTCTTGCTGAGCATCTCTTGGGAGGTAGTTTCTGACATATCAGGTCAAACCATCTCTGGGAGGTGTCTCTGACATCACAGGTCTGACCATCTCTGGGGAGGTGTCTCTGACGTCACAGGTCTGGCCATCTCTGGGGAGGTGTCTCTGACGTCACAGGTCTGGCCATCTCTGGGGAGGTGTCTCTGACATCACAGGTCTGGCCATCTCTGGGGAGGTGTCTCTGACGTCACAGGTCTGGCCATCTCTGGGGAGGTGTCTCTGACGTCACAGGTCTGGCCATCTCTGGGGAGGTGTCTCTGACATCACAGGTCTGGCCATCTCTGGGGAGGTGTCTCTGACGTCACAGGTCTGGCCATCTCTGGGGAGGTGTCTCTGACGTCACAGGTCTGGCCATCTCTGGGGAGGTGTCTCTGACATCACAGGTCTGACCATCTCTGGGGAGGTGTCTCTGACGTCACAGGTCTGGCCATCTCTGGGGAGGTGTCTCTGACATCACAGGTCTGGCCATCTCTGGGGAGGTGTCTCTGACGTCACAGGTCTGGCCATCTCTGGGGAGGTGTCTCTGACATCGCAGGTCTGACCATCTCTGGGGAGGCGTCTCTGACGTCGCAGGTCTGACCATCTCTGGGGAGGTGTCTCTGACGTCGCAGGTCTGACCATCTCTGGGAGGTGTCTCTGACGTTGCAGGTCTGTGTCTCCAACCAGACTGAGAAAGCATTTCCTTTATGCTGCTTTCTAAAGGATGCCTTGTAACATCACTCACTATATTAAAATGTTTTCTTAGCTTCGGGGGAATGAAAGCACTTTTATTATGTTCCAACATTATTTATCCTTCCTGTACACAAGAGTGAAAAGCAGAAAGTCAAAAGAAAAAAAAAATCCTTCTAATGTCAAAAACATAGCACCGGTCCATTTGTCTGCTATTGCAAAAAGTAGATAGATGCGATGAAAATGTAGAGTGGGCTGGTGTCTGCCTCCCCCTTCTCAAAGTATGTAGAGATATCAAACAAAAGCTCCCATGAAGGTGTTTGCAGCCCAGAGCTGGGCTCTTTCTCATTCATACTCTGAAAGCTCATTTGTGAGAGTTAATTTCTGTTGCCAACTTGTTCAGATTAACAATCAAGTAAGAGACAAGCCTCTGGCCTGGTCTGTGAGGCACTTCTAAAATGAGGTAAGTGTGGGGAGAAGGCCTTCCTCAGAGTGGGAAGCCCTGCTTGCAACAGCCCAGACATAAGGAGGTCCGAGGGGATAGCAGGGCTGTTTTGGCCTGCTTGCCTTTGTTCCTTGCTGCCAAGTGTGCCTGCCTAATGCTGACGTTCTTTGTTGAGATTGGAACCCAGTTTCATTGGCCTTCCATTGTGGACTGAAAGTCCAGGAATCCTCCAGGCCTTTGGTGCCATGTTGGGACTGCTGAGACATCTGGCCCCATGGACTGAGCAGCTACTGGGTTCTTTGACTCTTCAGGGTACAGATCGCCATTTTGGACTATCCAGCCTATACAGTGTAAGCCAATCTAATAGACCCCCTTCAAAAGAAAGTTTTGTAATATTTTTTTTTTTATGAGAGAGAGAGAACAGGCATGCCAGGGCCTCCAGCCACTGCAACTGAACTCCAGATGTGTGTGCCATCTTGTGTGTATGCGCAACCTTGTGCAAGTGTGTCACCTTGTGCATCTGGCTTACGTGTGATCTGGAGAGTCAAACATAGGTCCTTAGGCTTTGCAGGCAAGTGTCTTAGCCACTAAGCAATCTCTATAGCCCTAACCTCCTTTTTAACATATATTTATTCAATTTGCTCTGTTCCTCTAGAGAACCCCAACTAATGTAGATCCCATAATCTGGAGGCTTGAATACCTTATACAAAATGATATAGCATCTGCATATCTGGCCTCCCCTCACCCTCTAATATATGTTAAAGCATTGCTAGGACCCTTATGTTCCTAATACAATGTCAGTGCTGTGTAAGTCACTGTGGGGGTTTGACTAAAATGTCCCCCACAGGCTTATGCAATTTGAAATTTTGGTTCCCAGTTGGTGGCGATTTGGAAAGTTGTAGAGACTTTGGGTCACTGGGGTGGACCTTGATTTTTTTAGCTCAGGCCACTGGGTTTTTAGGGCTAGCTCACTTGGACTCCTTTCTTCCCTGCTGCTGTGACTCTAACCTGTCTGCTCTACCATGCTTTCCCTGCAGTCATGAAACTCCTCTCGAGACCATAAGACAGAGTAAACCCCTTCCGTCATCAGCTGCATCTGGTCGGATGCTTTGTCCCAGTATCAAGACAGTAACTGCTATCATTGTTATGTTGTATTGCTTAGGAAATTTAAAAAAAAAAAAAAGTATGTCTATGTTCCAAACAAATGAAATTTTCAAATTTACTAACTAGCTTGTATGTAAGTGTGAAGATGGGGGTTCAACCCAGTATGTTGTGTATTCTGTAGTTTGCACATTGCCATTGTTATACCTACAGCCCCTCTCATATTTCTTTTCTTTATGTGTGTGTGTGTGTGTGTGTGTGTATGTGCATATATATATATATATATATGTGTGTGTGTGTGTGTGTGTGTGTGTGTGTGTGTGTGTGTGTGTATGTATGTATATTGAGGTAGGGTCTCACTGTGCCCAGGCTGCCCTGGAATTCTGTTATTCACTATGTAGTCTCAGGGAGACCTTGAACTCATGGTGATTCTCCTGCCTCTGCCTCCTGAGTTGTGGGGCCCAGCCCCTCCCATACTTCCGATCAGTGGTTAGTTTAACCCACAGAAGCGGAGTCAGTGGATATGGAGGTAGGACAACAGCACTCACGTCCCCTGTGGCTTTGGATTTCCTCCTCTACCTGAGTATCCTTCATTCCATAAACGGACTTGCTGGCCTAAGAGATGGGACAGAAAGCAGGACCCTTCCTCAGAGGCCTACAGCTACCTCTAATTCTAAGTGGACATGCTTCTTTCTCTTTTAGAAATCTTAGCTGTGACTGGGGATGTGATCAGTGGGCAGAGTGTATAAAGCTCTGTTTGAGCCCGGGGCACTGCATAAACCAGGCATGGTGGTGTGCACCTATAATACTGGCACTTGGGAGGTGGATACAGGAGGTAATCTCAGTTCTCAGTTACATAGTGAATTCAAGGCCAGTCTGGGCATATGGAACTCTTTCCAAAAATAAAGAATAAAGGGAAGGATTCAAAGGAAGGAAGGAAGAAAGAAACTTAGTGGTAATCTTTATTTCTATTTTCTGCATTATTCAGTGCCCCTAGTTTGACCTACCTCACTGCTAGGTTGGTCATCTCTACACTGACTAGGAAATGTGATAAGGTGAGAATCTAGTATATTGTGTGACATTTTCCCAATGCAAGTAGAAAAATAGCCCCCTTCAGAGGAAAGACCTTCACCTACAGAGTAGCTTTAAAATATTGTGCCAGACACTGAAAGCAATTCTAGCACACAAATGCTGAGATGTCGAGCAAACCTTGGCAGGGCTATTTCTCTAGGGGCTCTAGAGGATTCGAACAGGTGCCCAGCCTTGACCTTACATAGCAATGGCACAATTTTTCTGAAGCAAAAAGCATGACTGCACACTTCCTGTAAGACCTGCAGAGCATGGCCCTGGGAAATTGGGAGCTCAGAAAATAAGCATCCAGAAGGTGAAAATGCTTCATCTGGTGCGTTGTTGAGGAGAGAGAAATTCTTGCCATGAGCACCACCTTCAGCATGCACTTGGACAGGCTGAGAACACACAACAGAGTCCTTGGCTTGTTTGTCTAATTGTAGTAGCCATTATTGTGAGGATGGGGCAATTTCCTCCATCATAGTGTTGCTCATTGTAATAGGGGTATGTGTGAGAGAGAGTATAGTTGATGACAGATTTCCTTTAATTGTAAAAACCATATTCAAACAGAAACCAGGTAAACATAGAGAGATGTGAACAAGAAACAAACAAATCCTCCTTAATCCCATCTCATCATTGAGCCTCCAGAAAACAGTCAGTGACAGCGATATTATTCTGTCTGTGCATTATCATCGTCTTTCTCATTCCTTCCGCCCCCCCACTGATATACCTTAAAAAATAAAATTATCAGTATGTGTGGTAGAGATTTTTCAAGTTTTAAACTTCATTTTTATTTATCTATTAATGAGAGAGAGAGAGGGAGAGAGAGAGAGAGAGAGAATGGGCATGCCAGGGCCTCCAGCCACTCCAAACGAACACCATATGCATATACTACCTTGTGCATGGGGCTTACATGGATCCTGGGGAATCAAACCAAGGTCCTTCGCCTTTACAGGCAAATGCCTTAACCACTAAGGCATGTCTCCAGCCCCTGATTTTTCAATTTTAATACAGTTTGGAATGCACACTTTTGTTGACTGTAAACTTCTACTTCTAGAAAATATAAAACATACATATCTGTCATAGTCAGTTTCATGTTGCTCAGGTGAACATCCATCTAAACCAGACACAGTTTATGGAAGGAAGGGGTTTATTTCAAGCTTACAGATCCAGTGGGAGTTTCCATCAGAGGTGGAAGAAGCTGCTTCCATACATCCCAGCAGAGAGAAAGAACCAAACTGAGAGCAAAAACCAAAAGCAGCAAGCACAAAATGGCGGCAAGCAGGATGCCAGAGCTCACACCTTTGGGTCAGAATTCAGATCTGCCCCCAAGCATACCTTTGAGCTGGATTCCAGGATCAGCCCCCCAATGACACCTTCACAGTCCAGGTGGCTGAAGACCCAAGTTACAACCTTTATGTAAAACACTTGAATCTATGGGGAATATACATTCAAATACCACAGTACCCAAAGAGGTATGTAAAAATATCCATTAAAAACTATTTGTAACAACTAAAAGTTGAATAAGCATATGACCCAGCTATGCCATTCCTGGACATGAACCCAAATAACTCTATATCTTACTTGCATATATCCTATGCTCCACATCCATATTCACTGCTGTTTGATTCAAAATAGCTGGGAAATGGGATGAACCTAGATGTCTGTCACCTCATGGCTTGAAAATGAAATGCGGAACATATGAACAATGGAAATTTTACTCAGTTAACAAGAGAAATGAAGTCAAGAAATTTGAAGTGAAATGGATGGAATTAAAAAAAAAAAAAACCTAAGTGAGTTAACTGAAGTTCAGAAGGACGAAAATCTCATGTTCATGCAGAGCTTTGCCTTTAAGGTTTGTCTGTATGTAAATAAATGGGTATGAGCGTGGTATGGGCTGTGAGTTGATATAGCAGATCACTGGACGTGGCAAGATGCAGAGAGAGAACAAAGGGAACATGTAGCATCAAAGAGGAAAGGAGGCTGTCCTGGAGGGGACAATGCGGGGAAGAGGTTACAGGAAAGAAGGAAAGAATAGAATTTGCTTCAAACTCATTGATGAAACCAAATTCTTTGTATATTAATAAAAATACATTTCTAGTAAGAAATTCCAAATGCCCATCAGTAAAAGAAAGTTGGATAGATATTGCTGTATCAAACTGAAATTGGAGAGTTAGGTAGAACATGTTACATTTGCCTGTAGTAACAAGGCCAGAATTACAAAGATGGTGAGTAAATAATGCATTTACCAGGATGATCCTTGGAATTATGGTAGTTATGCAAACTTAAGAAAATAAAATGAATCAATTATAAATATTTTAGACTATCTTTACAGAAATGCATAAAAACATTGACTGGATTTTGTTTTGTCATTGGGCCTTATTTATATAAGGCACGTTCTGTACCCATGAATTGCATCCACAACCCTCAAAACACTGATGTCTTTCCCTCTCTCATTTACGTATGATCTTATGGCATATTTCAGTATAGTTAATAACACAAAACTCTAAAATTATATACTTTTTAAAAAATAGAAAAATAAAAGTCTTTAAATACTATTCATAGGCACACATGACTATATCTGAAATTATTTTTGTCATCAATACATATTTATATACTATGAAATCAACTATTTTAATTGTATAGTTTAAAAAATTATAGTGAATTTTCTATTTTGCAACCATCTCCACAATCCAACTTTACACATTTTCATCAGCACAGTAAAATCTTTCATGTGCATTTACAGTTATTTTCTACTTTCATTCCAAATCCAGGTAACCATTAATCTATTTTCCATCTATTTTGTTTGTTTATTTATTTGAGAGCATCAGACATAGAGAGAAAGAGGCAGATAGAGACACAAAGAATGGGCGCACCAGGATCTCCAGCCACTGCAAATGAACTCCAGACGTGTGCACCCCCTTGTGCATCTGGCTAACGTGGGTCCTGGGGATCGAGCCTTAAACCAGGGTCCTTAGGCTTCACAGGCAAGCACTCAACCGCTAAGCCATCTCCCCAGCCCCTACTTTCCATCTTTAAAGTCTTGTTTCTTTCATGAATACTTGCATACAAATTGAATATATATTATGTGGTCATTTGTGTATAGTTTCTTTCACTTTTTATAACGTGGTTAAGTTCATCCATGTCATCACACATGTCCAAACATCATATATTATTTCATGGTGTGTTGAATGGAGACAGTGTACTTTGTTTACAGTTAGCCAAGCACTAAGTTTGTTTCCAGTGTCTGGTAATTGTTAATTGTGTTGCTAGGAATATTCACATGCTAGTCCTCATGAATACATGTATTTTTTTTATGTCATTATGGTAAATAATTAGTCATAAAATACCTTGTTATACAAGACTTTCAAAAACCTATGTTTAACCTTTTAAGAAACTTCAGAAGTGTATCGAAAGGGACAATGATTAGTTACATTTTGTTGTGCTTGTGACAAAATACCTGGCAAGAAGCATCTAGAAGAGGAAGGGACTATTTTGGTTTATAGTTGGAAGGGACACAGTTTACCATGCTGGGAAAGACATGGTGGTAGGACCTTGATACTGCTGGTTACATTGCATCTCTAGTCAGGAAGCAGAGTGAGGCCTGGCTAAAAAGCCCCAAGTTTCTACTACAAACAGTGGTTCAGTGAACACATTTATACACATGTGACTATCTAAAGATATTTATACATTCTAGAAGGAGAACCATTAAAACAAATGCTGAAAAACCATTGAGTCATTTGGAGTCTTACTAGGGTCTTGCCAGAGAATAATTTAGTTCTAGTTTTTTGATAAGTGGAAGTCTGGGGTAAGGATATCTCAACATTACTTTGAATGTTACAGCATTTGATAATTTGAACAGATGTCGTTCCCCCCCATTGACTCAGGTGTTAAGATTAAACTTGTAACTTGGATCTCCAGCTACCTGGATGGAGGAGGTGTCATTGAAGGTGGTTCTTAGAGTCCAGCTCTATGGTGTCACTGGGGATGGATCCGAATTGCAGCCCAAAGGTGTGGTGAGCAGATGGAGCTCTGGCAGACTTTTGTGCTTGATGATTTTTGGTGTTTACTTGCTGGTGGAAGCTTCTCTATCTGCTTGGATTTATGAAGGATAGCCAGCTTCTCCCAGTATGGATGGAACTTCCACTGTATCTATAAGCTTTAAATAAATCCCTTCACCACAAGAAATTGTGTTTGGTTAGATGTTCATCCCAGCAAAGTAGAACTGTGTACAACACAGTATTTTCTAAAGTATCTAGGTAAAGCTTGGGCTGTGTTTGATCACCTTGAAGTTCTTTCTTGGTTTATTGTATAAGTAAATTTGTGGGTTTTAGTTTCTACTGAAAACAGCAAAGTGCTATTTCTTATTTTCTTTTTCATTTTCTTCATGTCTTGTTCTGGGTTAACTTCCCAGCCAGAGAGAAGGTGGCAGAAGGAGGATGAATGTAGGGTATTAAGTACAGTGGACAGCAGGATTGTCCTCCAGGGAAAGACACGTAAGCTGAGCAGCTCATCCTCCCCAAGATGACTGCAGCTTGGAAACCCATAGAAAAGATTAAGAGGAACAGTTTCACCACAGTGAGGTCTATGAGCAACACAGAAATTTCCACTTCCCCTGTGGCTGGCTGTTGTTGTACATATGTATGAATCATACTTGTCCCTGAAGTTTTCCTCTTCTACAGTTTAGGAACATATATTTTGTTCTCCATGTCTTGATTTTCTTAGAGCTAAGGCAGGCATGGGTCAACCTAAAGTTGCTACCTTGTGAGGTTTGCTCTGCCATGACTTCAGGCTTAATTTATCCATTAAGGTTGTACCAGATCAGCAGGTACTAGGAGGCATAGTCCTCTGTCATTGACTGTGGCACTCCCCATACATAGATGTCCAAAACATTAAATGGATAAGAAAGGAAATGTGGGTGTTCTTAGTAACTGTGGCTCAGTGTTAGATGCTGACACACTCGTTATTTTCGCTAAAAACAACAGAGGACTAGAGTCATGTTTGGAGGTATTTTCTTCCAAAAGCAATAACTACATATAAGCTATAAAGTATGAATGTTTTGCCACCACAGAAACTAATGATCACAAATGTAAATGAATGCAGCATAGACTTGTCATTGACCAGTTCTGAGTGTCAGAAGCCCCAAAGAGTGGGGCTGGGGAGGTGGTTCATTTGGCAAAGTGCTTGTCATGCAAGCATGAAGACCTGAGTTTGGATCCGCAGCAGCCATGTAAAAGCCAGGCATTGGCAGTATGTGTATATAACCCCAGCACTGGGAAGGCAGTGACAACATGATCTCTAAGGCTTGCTGGCTTGCTTAGTCCAGCAAAATTGTTGAACTCCAGTTCACTGAGAGCAATACAATGAGGAAGAGAGCAATTGAGGAAAAGAGCTGATATAGACCTCTACACACACACACATATGAACATGCACCTGTACATGCATGAAGACATATACACACATACCACACACACACCAATATCAAAAATTCCTAATGCATGAGGGGGCAGGGCTGTGCTCTGGAGTATGTAGGGGGAAATTCCCTTTCTGTTTTCTAGAAGGTATATGCATTCCTTACCTCACTCTCCTTCCTACACTTTGAAAGCTACCTGTACCTGCTCTCTCTCCTCACACAATACTCTTTCCCTCTGGTTCAATGTTCAAATAACCAGCAAACCTATCAAGAGCTGCCCAACCTCATTCTTCATCAGAAAAATGTACACCCGCAACCATACAGAGTTATCACTGCATAGCCACCAGAATAGCTGACTTTTCAAGAACTATCATGCCAACCACTGGGAAGACTGTGGGACAGCTGCCATTTTCTCACCTTGGTGGGAGTAAAGTGCAATAATGGACCCACTGGGGATAGTAATTTGGAAAAACTTTTAAAGGTGTTCTTACCTTCTGACCCAACATTTTCCCTCCCAGTCTTCTCCCCACAGAGAGAGCAATAACAATCACCAGAAGACATGTGAGAGCACTTCCCAAGGCTTTATTCATCATGTCTGAGACCATCAATCACCCCAGTGTTGATCAACATTAAGAGAGTGTGGATCAATTTTGATACTTTGAGCAATAGGATGCTAGCTGCACAGCAATAAAAAAGAGTAACATTAAATACCGGACAAAAAAAGTATCACACAGAAAATACAGGTATGTGGATTCAGACAAAAATAATGTTTGTCACATTCTCCTATACACAAAGTTCAAACACGTCCGAGTTTTGTGGAGGGGACGGGAGGAGTCACATCAGGGGCAGTGGGATGATGGGACTCAGAGGCTGAAACTTGAACCCATTGATAAGGGTGTTGTTCCCATGCATGCACACACGAATGTGTAAATTCCCTGTATTTACATTTATATGCCTTATTGTATTCAGTCTGCACCCGGATTTTTGCATTGTGTCCCTTTGACCACATAATTCTTCATGAGCTGACACTTGTCCTCCTCAATGTTCACACTTGACCACACTTACCAATAAATCCCTAACTATCCCAGCTTTAGCTCACCACCAAGGTTTCATAGGCTCAGTTCCCGCTTGCAGCCCCCTTCAGCCTAGTACTTCATAATTGATAGGTACTCCTTTAGACATTATTGGCTCATTTTCACATCACTGTCATCAAATACCTGGCATAATCAACTGAAGGAAGGCTGGGAGGAAGGGAGGGGGGAGGGAAGGATGGGGGGAGGGAAGGAGGGAGAGAAAGATGGAGGGAGAACTAGGGGAAGGAGAGATTTATTTTGGTTCACAGTTTGAGAAGATCAGCCAATCGTGGCTGGAGTTTGAAGCAACTGGTCACATTGCATCTGTAGTCAGGAAACATAGACAGATGACCACCATTGCTCAGATCACTTTCTTCATTTGATTCAGTCTAAAAATCCCAGCCCGTGAAATGATGCCACCCATGCTAACCGTGAGTCTTCCCACTTTAATTATCGATACCTCGCCTTACACCTACCCAGAGATTTTACCTACTATGTGATCCTAGATCCTGTCAAGTTGATGGTCAGCATTAGCCATCACAGTTCCTGTCCAGGATAATGTCCCCACCACCCTTTGAGACATCACATGCCTGTTTTGCCTTCATAGTGTTGAGTATTTTCATTACACCAAAACTTAACTAAAATGGCTCCTCCCAGATCCTGAAGTCCCCAGGAGCAGAGGTCCTGCTTGGTTTCTGGCTGAGCCCCAGCTGGGAGTATTTTGTCAGAAGAGTTACCATAGGGTTATGATGAATTCTGGATGGATTGTGTTGTGAGCCTCTCTGCTCACAACAAACAAAAATGTAGCCACAGCACCTGCATTTCCCTCATCCCAAGAGTATTGGTGTTTACCGAGCTTCGGCTAATGCCACACCAACATGCTCTTTGTGTGGGGCCTGTTGGAGAATTAGATCAGATGGTTTCCCCACGGTAACTTGTGACACTTCTCTAATTAGGGCAATGTTTAATTTACTGTCTCATGGCTTTTTGAATAAATATAAATTGTCATACTAAAGTGACAGGTGTAAAACCCAGGATGGCTGTGTTAGAGAGGTTAATCTGCTGTTAATCAAATCAGTTCTGCTTGACTTTCTCCCAGGGAGTGAGAGATAATGGCCCTGGTTAACTGGAGATTAGCCAGCTTTTGGCTGGAAATCCCCCAGGGCTCACCTGAGCCGCTTTGTGCCTCGTTCAAATGAAGATGTTCAAATGTGTCAATAATTAAAGTTGGGTCTTTTACTTTCTTTTGACATCTCACGATGGAAGAACATGTCACAGAGTCCTTCCCTTTACCAGAAGTTTCTCTCTACATGTATTTAGTTATGAACATTCTGGACTATAACTTAGAGGCCTTCCAAAATTGTAAGTTCTCACTAACATCAGAGTTGGCTATCTCTACACTCATTACTACAAGGCACAACAATGTTGTTCAGTCATTGCATGTCAGATAGGGAACTGGGTTTGTTCGTGGTAGGGCCTTTGGATACATGTGCCTGATCCAGACAGAGGGCCTATAGCCTGGATCTAATAAGCAATAGATATAAGGCACCATGAGGCTGGGGCTAACTTGTGATATTGATTTTGTTGGGGATTAGGAGATTACTACTGTTTGGAGTGGGGAAGAGTGGCATTCTCTTTGTCTTTTGCCCAAGATCACACATGGATTTGGTACCAGTACTGTGCAGATTGGGTGAATACCTTTGCTACGCAGGTTTTCCTATGTAACCGCAAAGAAAGGCATCCCAGAGAGTGCTCATGTTCTCACAGTAGGCATGGGACCGTCAGCTCCAGTGCTGAGCATGACGCACCTTCAACAGCAGCTCTGCACACTGAGGCTAATCAGATACAGATGAGGAGAACTCTGCTCCCACACTCCTGGGTTGATCCCTGGAAGGTTGTCTACAAGCTTATGCAGTTAGGAGAAGAGCAAACATAACTTGAGTCATTCATAATTTGAATCCTCTGTGAAAGGAAGGTGACATGACAACAGTATGGAGACAGGAGGATTACTGTGTGCTCCAATCTCAGTTTAGTGAATGAGCTGTGTGATTTGGGGTAAACTCTTGGGACACATCGAGACTCAATAGTCCCTTAGGTCCAACAAGGTGGCTGTGATTCAATGAAATAGCATGATAGCATGCATAATGCTCTTAAAATTGCCCAGTTGGTAAAGTCAATTATATATATATATACACACACACATTAGTGATAATAATAGTCTAATGGTCCTCATCACCATCCTCATCATTATCATTACAATTGTCATCACCATCATCATTATCATCATTTTCACCATCACCATGATCACCATTAACATCATCATTACCACCATCACCATCATCATCATCAACATCAACATCAGCACTGATGTCAGCCTTTGAGCTTCCTAGAATGATGAGGACAGAGAACATTAAAATGAATTAGTGTTTGAAGGTGAGGAAAACATTTACCTATCCGAGTAAAAGACTTGTCTGAGACCACAAAGTGGATCAGAGCTACAGTTAGATTTGAATCTAGATCTTTTCATCTCCCTAATCCAACCCCTTTCCAAAAACATGGAATTGATAGAGGAAAAAGAAAATGACCCTGTAAAACAGGTGACAGAATAATATGAAACACTATAAAGTTATATATCACCATTAATTTACAATGTAACATCATTACATATGAACTGCTTTCAAAAGTAAAGACATATTCTTAATTACTGGAAGCTGGAGCTTTTAAAAAAAAATCCTACCTACAGATTAATGACACGAAGAGGGCTGTTCCTTGCATCTTTCCAGCCAGCATTACATCCTTCATCTCCCCTGTGACCCTGAATTGTCTCTGGATTTTGGAGAGGTACAACAATACATCCACTTATTTTCCCATAACTCACCCAGCATGTAAAACAAATAACTGGGCTGACGTATCTGAAGAGCTGTGTCGTGGGCAAAGCAAGGAGGAAAGACAGTCTTGTTCTTCTATTTATGGACTATAAACCCTTTACAGTGGCATTGATGAAGGGTTTATAGTCAGTACACAAGCTGGTTACACCATAAATTGTAATGTTGTATGATAAACTGGGACTTTATAGCAGTAGTAGATATCAAAGAAAAAAAATGAGTTAGAGTCTGAAAGGATCCATCACTAAAGGTACTTGCTGCAAGTTTAAATATTCAAGCTTGTTTTTGTCTCCATTTCATTCGACCACTGGATAATTCATCTTCTGCTGAGTAGGGATTTATAGATTTACCTGGAGTTCAACAGTGTCAAAAACAACAAATAAACAAAACAGCAGAAGGTGCTATGAACAGTGAGTGGCACTGCCACGGCGTGGGCAAGAAATGTAAGAGGAGAAACACTGAATTATTCAGACATTGGGGTTTTCTATTTTTATACTGGCAGATGACAGGTGAGGCATCTTCCTGGTTTGGGGCTCCACTAACACGGCACTGTTGAAAGACATCTTGGTTACTATATTGAGAAAGAGAAAATATTTACAAGGGAAATGTGTTGAGTATAACTTAATTGCCTCTCGCTTACATTAAAGCTAAGAGCAGCAGAATGTCAACAAATGTTAATTTCCAGGCTTCTCTAATGGGCCCATACTCTTTCAGCTCCCAATTCTATCCTTATTCATTATGGAACCACGATTGCTAATATTTACTTATTACTTATTTATGTTTTCATTTGAAAGTAAAAATAAGCTCATTTGCCATAATAACAGCTTAATATTACCAGTGCTAAGAAACTGACTTTTAAGAGATTTCTATTAATGGCTTTTCAGAAAAAGAGATCACAGGATGCTCATGTTTTGCATATGGGATACAATGAAAATATCATTAACTCAGAACATGATGATGGCTCACTTTGGTATGTACTCTGTGTTATGAACAAAAAGGTGTCCTGAATTCTTAAAGGGAAAGTATGGCTTGATTGTGCGTAAGGGGTCAACCCAACCTGCAGAGAATTGGAGCTAAGATAAACTGATCCAGAATGCAGGTGTCTTGCCCCTCATCATACCTGCAAGCCTGAGAATTCTCAGAGTTCCCCTGAGAAAATTTCCTCAATAATGTGGCCAAATGATGTTGGAATTGTCTACTCTGAACTCTGAATTAAGTGGCCTAACATCGTTTATAGAGTCTTGACTCAAAGCCCTTCCAGAAACTATGAGTAAGATACCATCTACTTAGACCTGGCACATTTTTATGCCTTCTCTACCAGCACACACATAAAAAGCAGACCACTGATTATTTGGTCAGCTAAAGTGTCCTCATCTTAGATGAGAACTAGAAATGCAAGACCTCAGAGCTGGCCTGGGATGGATAAACTTCCTGGGATGAGGAATATTAAAATTTAAGTAAAATAGAAGTCCTAATAAGCCAGTCTGTGCACACTAGCCTAGTGGCCTTGAATTACTGGGAGTGGCAAAAGTGAGGGAATATGATGGGTAGCTGTGCATAACTCTGTGAGGCTCAAAGACTAGCAGTTACCTTCTTATTACTGGGACAAAACACCTGGACAGAAACAACTTTTGGAAGGAAAGGGCTTATTTTGGCTCACAGTTTTAAGGGGAAGTTTCATTGGGGCAGGGAAAGCATGGCAGAGAAGACTGAAGTATCACATCTTGTCAAACCAGCTGTCAGGAAGCAGCATGAGCAGCTATCACACTAGCAGAGGGGAAGCTGGGCTCTAACCCCTCAAAGTCCACCCGCTAGGAACCTACTACCTTCAGCAAGGCGCCCTCTCCCAAATGCCAGTGATTTGCCCAAGGTGCCCCCAACTGAAGACCAAGTATTCAAAATATATGGAGCCATGGGGGACATTTCACTCACAACAGCACAACCCATGTGCTTAGATGTGACGTGACTGGTTTCAGTGTACGAGTCTAAAACAAGGAAAGGTAAATTAATGTCATCTTGGAGGACAATTCTGACTGACCAGGAATGGAAGCCTGATGTTTCAATGTGTTAAGAAGTTTTCTAAACAAAAGAAGCTTATTGATAAACTTCCTAGAGTAAAGAAACATGATGGCAACAAGCTTACAATAGTAACCTGGCATGGAAGAATAGAGAGAGGGAGAGAGAGAAAGAGAGAGAGAATATCCCCTGGCTAAGAACTAGATGCAATTGTCATTCAAAACTTACTTTAAAATTAACTTTTAAAAAGTTTGCCTAAATAAACTAGAAGCCATCACAATCAATGAAGAAAAATGAGACAGCCCACAAGACTTGGATATAAATTATGCTATGTCATTTTTCTATGCATAAATGAATTCTAAACAAATAGCACTGTTCATGTTGTTCTACCAACCCATTGATTTTTGTTGGTGTTGTTGTGTTCAACAGACTATATTGTGAGCAAAATCTCTGTTCCTAAAGACAGTTTTACAGCACAATTGAAGATGGGTGGAGAATGTGTGGCTGCACCAAGGAGATCCAGGTTCTCTTAAGAGTTCTCCTGACTAGACATGATTGCTAAGAATGTTACCTAGAACACTGTAGTTTTATTCAGTTTAACCTAATAACCCACTCTGTCCTTCAACAACCTAATAAAATACAGCATGCAAGAATGAGGGCAATGTGCTTTTCTTTCCTTCCTTCCTTTTTCTCTTTCTGTTTTCTTGCATGGGTGTGTATAGAATATGTGGGCTATGTTATATGGCATATGTATATGTGTGTATCTTGTGTACATGCATGCGGACACCAGAGGAGAATTTTGGGGATCCCCTTCTCTCATGCACTCGTTTCTTTAAGGCAGAATCTCTTATTCAACACAGAGCTGTCATTTTCATCAATTTTTTTTTTCCGGTCAGTGAGCCTCAGAGATTCTCAGGTTTCTATGCACCCCCCACACACTACATAGGACTGATATATACATAGGACAGATGTATATGGCCTCATCCAATTTTTACATGGGTACTAGGGAATCAGACTTGGGCACTCTTAGGCACTCATGCTTGTGCAGTAATGCTATTAACCTCTAATCCATCTTCTTAGCCCTTCTTATGCTTTTTTCTTTTCTTTCTTTTTTTTTTTTTTGAGAAAGGGTCACATTATGTAACTCTGGCTGACACTGAACTCAAGATCTTCCTGACTCTGCCTCCCAAATGCTAAGATTACAGGCTGTGGTGGTTTGATTCAGGTGTCTCCCATAAACGTAAGTATTCTGAATGCTAGTGTCCCCAGCTGATGGCAATTAGAAATTAAAGTTTTCTGGAGACAGTGCATTGTTGGGGGCAGGCTTATGGGTATTACAGCCAGTTTCCCCATGCCAGTGTTTGGCACACTCTCCTGTGGCTATTGTCTGCCTTATGTTGGCCAGGGGGTGGTGTCCACCCTCTACACATGCTATCATTTTCCCTGCCATCGTGGTACATCCCCTCAAGTCTATAAGCCAAAATAAACATTTTTTTCCCACCAGCTGCTCTTAGTTGGGTGATTTCTACCAGCAATGCAAACCTGACTTCAACAGTAAAGTTGGTACCAAGAGTGGCATTACTGCTAGACACCTGACTGTGTGCTGTGGGCCTTTTGGAGCTGATTTTCAAGAGGAATGTGGAATGATTTGAAACCTTGGCCTAAGAATGCTTTGCAGTGCTTTAAGTACAGCTTGATGGATTATTCTGGTCAGAGTTGAAAGACCTCAATGCAGTGAGAACTATGGACTCTGAGGTTTGGCTTCTGAGTGTGAGAAAGAGCTTTGTTTTGACTGGGATAGAAGCAATTTGTGTGAGATGCTTACTGTTACGTCCGTGTCCTGATAACTTGTGCAGGGTTGCTTTGCATAGAAACAGACTTGTGTGTGCAGAGGAATGTGGCACAGAAAGAAATCTTTGGATGAAAACTGCTGCCTGTTCAGCTATAATTGTGTGAGAGATTATAATCTTTGTGATTGGGGCAATAGTAAGAATGTAGACTCTTTGGAAGGGTCCTGAATGCTCAAGAAGTGTCCTGTTCTTCAAAGTCTGCTTATCCCCCACCCCCAGACTAACAAATTGCACCCTACATGGTATTATGGAGTATAATAAATGCAGGAAAGAAAGGGTCATTGAATTTGCAACATGGTCTTGTGTTTTGGAAGTGGCCATGGACAGTGTGAAGCAGGTTTGCTGGATACCTGCATGGAGACCCAATGGAGCCATGAGGATGAACTGTGGGTTGTGGTGAAAACCCGATGGAGATGCCAGGATCATGAGACAGCTGCTAAAGAAATCTACCAGCCCCAATGAAGTCTTCTAGGACTGCGAGTAGCTGAGCTTGAGGGTTGGAATTGGAACTCCAGAAACTTGTTGCTGGTTGAATTATCGGACTTGGAGATTTGTCACTGGCTAGAGTTGTCGAACTTGGAGCTACAGATTTTGATGCTTGCCCTGTTTAAATCTTGTATTGGTTGAATATTTCTTTGCTATGCCCAATGCCATCTTTTGCACTGTGAATGTTTATTCTGTGCCATTATGGGATTATTTTTGGTATTATGGCTCAGTTAAAAGACCTTAGATTATGGGGCTGTTTGAACATCATTAAGCTTGATAAAAACTCTGGGGACTCTTAAAGTTGTACTGAATGTATTGTACTTTATATTGTGTATGGGCATCAGTTTATGGGGGTCAGGGGCAGAATGTGGGGGTCTGATTCAGGTGTCCTCCATAAATACAGGTATTATGAATGCTAGTCTCCCCAGCTGGTAGCAATTGAAAATTAAAACCTTCTAGAAGTGGTTTATTGTTGGGGGTGAGCTTATGGGTTTTATAGCCAGTTTCCCCATGCCCTTGTTTGGCACTCTCTCCTGTGGCTATTGTCTACCTTGTGTTGGCTATGGGGTGATGTCCACCTCTGCTCATGCCATCATTTCCTCCTGCCATCATGGAGCTTCCCCTCAAGTCTATGAACCAAAATAAACCTTTTTTTTTCCCCCAAGCTGATCTTAGCAGGGTGATTCCTGCCAGCAGTGTGAACCTGACTCCAACACAGGTCCCCACCAAGACCTTCTACAACAAACATTTTTACAGATAGAACTTGTACATTTCTGTGGCTCTTCGGAAGAATTCCTGAAAGAAGACTTAAAGTTGTCAGCATACCTCCTCCCCCCTACCAGTGATTGCTCATACACATTGATTCCTGACAGCTGCTGTGACAAGATGTGACACCCTTCTGTCTGCTCTGCCATGCTTTCCTGCCCCGATGAAACTTCCCCTTGAAACTATGAGCCAAAACAAGCCCTTTCTTTCCAAAAGTTGTTTTGGGCCGGGTCTTTTGTCCCAGCAATATATGAACACACAGGTACATATGTCACACACACACACACACACACACACACACACAGATTTACAAAAATTTTTTGGAGGTAGGGTCTCACTCTAGCCCAGGCTTACCTGGAATTCACTCTAACCTCAAGAAGGCCTCGAACTCACAGGGATCCTCCTACCTCTGCCTCCTGAGTGCTGGAATTAAAGGTGTGTGCCACCACGCCCAGATACAAATGCTTTTATATCAATGCCCAACACCCAATATTTTTCTCATATATATCTAAACTTTATTATTATTGCCTTATTATTATTTTTAGGGTTATATGAACAGTCAAAAGTCATTCTATTTATCAGTGTTAAGTGTCATTGTCAGGGAAATATTATTCTGAGGGTTATACTGGGGTCTCTATTAGTTTACAGTTGGAATAAAACTCATGAGCTTTTATTTATTAGTTTTTGCAAAAAGTTGACAACGATAGTGTTGAGAATAAAATTGGGGTTGGCCAGGGCTCTCTTCAGCCTTTACATAGACTTCTTCTAATTCTCTTTGCTTCTGTCAGTCCACAGGCCTTGGGTTGGCTGCACGTTTCAGATGAAAATGTTGAGACTAGGTGTCTAATGGCTTATTCAGATTCACCCAGCAACTTGTCATGGAGCTATGATGGCAGTTCGTGTTTCTCTGTGACAGGGCTGTGGGAGAACCAGAGGGCCTCCATTCTGGCCTCGTAATGAAGACATCCTTTCTCTGCCTCCATCTGTGCTCTTGTTTTCTGTCACTCACATGACACTTGTGTATATCTTGTTCTGCTGAGGTTTTGCCTTTCAAGCAGATGATTCTGAATATGTGTCAGAATAGAATAAACTGGGCTACTTTAAAATACACCAGATCTCCTGTGCACTGCTAGAGATGTTAACTTCATTGATTGGGGTGGTGCCTAGACATTAGTGTTTAAAACATGACACCACCAGCTACATGAAGGTGCACTTGGGACTCACTACAGATCCAGCTTGAGATCTTGTTAGAAATTCAGAATCTTAGGCTGGGGAGATGGCTCGGCAGTTAATGGTACTTGCTTGTAAAGCCTAATGGCCCGGATTCTATTTCCCAGTACCCACATAAAGCCAGATACACAAAGTGAAGCATGTCTCTGGAGTTTGTTTGCGTTGGCAAGAGGACCTGGAGTGCCCCTTCTTATTCTCTCTCTGCTAGTGAGTATAATAAATAAATAAATAATCTAAAAACAAAGAGAATCAGTATCTCAGCTAGGGAGAAAGGGCAGTCAGTACAGTGCTTGCTTTGCAAGCAGAAGGACCAGAGCTCCAGCCCTAGCGCCCCTGTAAAAATGCTACACGGGGTGGTCCACACCTGTGGCTTCAGAACTGGGGAAGCGGAGGCGTGAGACTCTCTTGCCTACTGGCCTGCCAGTCTCACTTATGGTGAGCTTCTGGCCAATGAGAGACTCTGTCTCAAAAGAGGCACATGGTGTTCCTAAGGGTGACATCCAAGCTTGCCTCCACATGGATATACACACATGCATGCACACATGCATGGGAGGGGCACAAATAAGCAAATAAATATTTTTTTTCTTTGGCTTTTTGCAATAGGATTTTACTGTAGTCTAGGCTGACCTGGTATTCACTATGTAGTCTCAGGGTGGCCTCGAACTCATGGTGATCCTCCTACCTCTGTCTCCCAAGTGCTGGGATTAAAGGCGTGCACCACCACACCCAACTTAAAAAAAAAAAAACTTTTTAAGCCCAGCTCACTCTGAAAAAGGTCAACAAGCAAACAATGCTATGCAACCATCTTATCAGCTAGGCCCAAGATACATGCAAGCATGCAAGATGCACTTCCTCATCCAAAGGATGCTAGTGTCATCACAGAATTCCAAAGCTTAGCACGCGACCCTGGACAGGCTGCAGTCACTCGGGACTTAGCTCCAACCTGAGCCCATTCTGGCTCTTTGGCTGTCGCTTGTTTTATTGGAGTCTTGGGACAACAATAGATGCCCTACTTATAAATCTTGGGCAAGGGACACTATCAATAGTATTAAGTTAACAATATTATGAGTTTCACAATATTCATATTAAAGTGAAATAAAGAGCCAGGGAGATGACTCAATTGGTAAAATGCTTGCTGGGTAAGAATTTGGTCATGAATTCAGGATTCACTGTACCTACATCAAAACCATGCATACCAGCACATACCCATAACCGTGGCACTGGGAAGCCAGAGACCCAAGGATCACTGAGGCTCGCTGCTCAGTTAGTCTAGCCACACCGACGTGCTCCAGGTTCAGTTCAACAAATAAGGAGGAGAGCCATTAAGGAAGACACTGGATTTTAACCTCCAGTTTCCACACACACATAATACACTGCCATGCAATATGAATATGCATATACAAGTACATGCATACCCACACGCATACGCATACAAAAAAGGAGAATGCAATAAAAATGTGCACATTTGCATAAGGAGCACTCAGCAAGTAAGAACTATTGCTTGTGCTTTTCCTCATCCCACACAATGAGGGTGAACACGGTGGGGCTGCCTCAGGATTGATGAGAAAACGTGGCTAGTGGGGTGAGCAGCCTACTTGGCCATTGGAAAGTGCTCAAGGTACACTTGTTACCTGCAGCACCACCGCCATCATCATCATCATCGCCATCACTTCGCTGGCACAGGTATGTGGCTTGGTTTTGATTTAAGAATTTAGCCTCAGAAATAAGAAAATAACAATTATAAGCCTTCATTATTTATGTCTTGTTTACTTATCTTTTTCTTTCTACCTCTGGGTGGTTGTTTTCTCTCTCTCTCTTTCTCTCTCACGGACCTATGAAACATCACACTCAGACACATCCTGATATCACATCATTATTGCATTCTTAATGATCATTTTCCCCAATTTCTGGCATCAGGAGCCAAGCAGGATTTGACTAGGGAAACAGCCTTGGTGATATGCCAAAATTTTAATCACCAGGAATGAACTGGCTGCCTGGAGCGGCACCCTTGCAAAGCAGGCTTGCAAAAGCAGGTGACAATGACACAATTCCACTTAGCTATAGAAAAGTGAGGTGGAAATGGGCAAAGTGAGGAAGTGGGCTTTCAAGGTGAAATTTAACTATCTGTCCATCAGAGACTTTCCTACTCAAGCAGCCAGATCCTCCTGGACACAACTGCTTAGCACATTGGACTATATTTTTTAGCATGCAACCCTCTGGAGTACATATTTCTCAGCTTTGGATCTATAACTCATAAAACAAACAAAAAACAAAATAGGCATGTCAGAAAGAAAAAATGAGTTAGCAGCCTCCCCCTCCCCTTGCCCCAGTCTAGCTGGAGAATCTCTGCCTGTACTCTCCTGTGCAGAATTACCCAATTATCTGCTAAATTATAAAAGGGAAGTCTTCCCCACAAACTGTTCATGGCAGGGCCAGGACACATAGTGTTGCTAAACTGCAGCAAGGAAAAAAATGTAAACAAAAGAATCCCACAGAACGGGGGCAAGCTGTCCGCATCGTCCAATCCCACTGGTTTCAGTCAAAGGCAGAATTGCTTCCCCAATAAATGAACCCACAACAACTAATAAACTCAGGCTCTAATTGCTGGCTGCAGATGTATTAACTGAAGCAAGTATGATGTAGGCAACCATTAATTATCTAATGAGGCTAGCAGTCTTCCTAGGAGGTGGGGACTGATTAAATATTAAAGGGTGGCATATGGAAGGTGCCAGGAACAAAAGATTTCAACATGGGAGAAAAAAAAAGAAAGAAAAAGAATGCACGAAGGAAGATATAAAACCTCATCTTTTGCCATTTTTTTTTTTAAGACAAGAGGCATCCATGTGTCTGAGAAAGGTAATTAAGGTCCCATTGCTAGCACAAGACTCAACGTGACTTCATTTAGCTCTGGCTTCTGAAGCCTTAGTGTGGATGAAAAGGCTTCACATTAAAAGAGGGTGACAGAAACACCCCAGTGTAGAAGCAGGTACCTCTTTGTTTAACCCTTGCAGTCAGGACGATTGCCTGCTGTGTAGATGCTTTTTATCTGGTGGAAGTGAACTTCGCCAAGTCAGACCATGACGCATGTTGCAGGGGTGGGGGTGTCCAAATGGATGCTCTTCCCAGGTTCATCTTTACCCCACTTTTCTGAGGCTTGTATATGGAATTACAAAAGAGAAGCCCTTTTGACAGCATGCTAAGCATGTCCTGGCCACATTGTTAAGCCCTAGACCAATGTGCTCTCATTCCATCCACAAAACAGCATGCCATTGTAAAGGCAAAGCATTTTGTTCTTATAGGGGTGGAGTGACCTGGCTCAGACTCACAAAGCTAGTTAGGGGCAGATCTGAGAGCTAATTCCGAGAGGCTTTTTCTACTCTAACCATTGCACCATCTGCCTTCCCCCAGGAAAGACCATTTACTGGCTGTATGACCCATGAAACATTTTTCTAATACTTATTGCTAGTAAAAAAAAATAATAATGATAAGGGACAGGGACTGTGGAGGGGGCTCAGGAGCTCAAGGTGCTTGCTTAAAAAGCCTGCCATTTGGGGAACAATTGCCCAGTACCCACGGAAAGCCAGATGCACTGAGTGGCACATGTGTCTGCTATTTGTTTGCAGCAGCAAAAGGCCCTGGTGGACCCATTCTCTTTCTCTCTTTCTCTGTTTATCACAATAAATAAGATTTTTTGTTTTTAAAAATTAAGGAACATATTGAAGTGCCTTTTCTTTGTTATTCTTTAGAAAGAGTAAGTTTCAAGGATATTGGAATATAAGTTATTAGAGGCTACCTCTGATCAGAAGAAAGATTTGGAGATCGGAGTATGGCTCAGTGATTAAAAATGCTTTCTGGGGCTGGAGAGATGGCTTAGTGGTTAAGGCATTTGCCAAAGGACCTCTATTTGATTGTCCAGGACCCACATAAGCCAGATGCACAAGGGGACACATGTGTCTAGAGTTTGTTTTCAGTGGCTAGAGGCCCTGGCATGCCAATTCTCTCTCTCTTAAATAAATGAATAATAAAGGTGTTTTTTTTAAGTGCTTTCTTTACAAGCCTGATGACTACAGTTCAGCTCCTAAAAACCCATTTAAAATCAGACACAAATTGTTTCCACTTCTGGAATCCTGATGCATCTATGACAATCCTGGAGCTCATGGACCAGCTAGACTGGTCTTCACAGCATCAAGACAAGAAGAAAGGTCCTATCTCAAGCATGGTGAAAGGCAAGACTAAAACCCCAATATCATCCTCTGACACATATACCATGGCGTGAGAGCATACTCACACACACACACACACACACACACAGAGAGAAAGAGAGAGAGAGAGAGAAGAAAGAAAGGTTTGGGGTGGCTAGCTACCTGTTTCTGGAGGGTTTGAGGAATTTCTGAGGGGCACATGGGAAGTGTAGCACAAAAAGCAGGAATATCTTTGGTCATCAGGGGCACAGACCACAGTGTATATGGATGGATGGATAATGTTGGTGTTTTTTTTTTTAAGTTCTTTTAATTTAAAACCTGAATTATATTTGGGTGACATTTTTAACCTACTTAAATAATGCTCATGTTTAAGAAGGATAAAATGAAAATGAATCAAGGATATAGTCAAAAGAACATGTGGAGTGACTTAGGTAATGGACCTAGGTCAGCTGGTACCCATGGATCAGTCATCCACCTATCGATCTGCCTACCCGTCTGCCCAGCCGTTGGTCACAACTGCACGTCTAAAAATTGAAGCAATTGGTGGAGTGGGTGCCTCCACATTTTCTCACAACTTCATAAGTGTCCAAGAAGGGAAGAGGATACTCAGGTCACTGAGATCACGTGATTCATGATTACAGTCTCCTCTCACATGGTACTGCATAGTTGATAGGCATCTTTATTTTGCATGAACTGATTATATTCTTGTGCAACCTTCACATATAAGCAAATTGCCTTGTATCAAGAAAAGGAGTGTGAATGAATTTGAATTTGTTGGAGCAACAGTCATTCAAGTGAGCCATGTTAAAAAAGAAGGAAAGGGAAATGGTAAGTTAAAGCCATTCGTTTTCTTGTTCATTCTAGTTAGTTTGTGGAGCACAGAGATTGCTCAGTGGTTAAAAGCACTTGCCAGCCAAACATGAGGACCTATTTTGGATCCCTAGAACTCATGCTGGAGATGATAGCATGGGTTTATAATCCTAGTGCTAAGGAGGCGGAGATTTGAGGACTCCCGGGGCTCACTGGTAGCTAGTCTAGCTGAATTGACAAGCCTGAGATGGATGGGTGTAAAGATCAGTGGATAAATAAATGGTTGCATGGATGGATGGGTAGATGCATGGATGGATTAATGGATGGATGGGTAGATGCATGAGTAGACAATAACACAAATACAGCCGAGTATTAATTATAGAGTCTGTGTGGTATGATGTAGGTATTCACTCCATAATTCTTTCTAGTTTTCCATTTGTTTGCAAATTATCATAATAAAATGTTGGGCAAATAAACAGAACATAATGCTTTAAAGCTTCTATATTTAGGAAATGCTGTATCTTCTCATCTTCCCTTTGGGGATACTCAGAATGCAGAAACATATTAAAGGCTTTAAGTCTTATAGTTACAGTAAAATAAGTAAACTTTATTTAGCTTAACTTTTTCTAAAAATATTTATGCATGAGACTCCTGGTTTTGTATGTATTTTTCAAGTGTATGGGTGCAGCTTTGTTCGAGCCTCACCACACTTTGGGGGCATGATACACCATCACACTGCACCATCATACTGGATCATCAGAACCCATTACATCAAGGCACAAGTATCCCATGAATACAGAGATTGTTTGGACTATACCAGAACATATTCAGAATGTGCTCATTATTAGAATGTGTGTTCTTAGAAACCAGGTGAAAAGTTTCACTTTATTTTTTTTTCAAGGTAGGGTCTCACTCTAGCCCAGGGTGACCCAGAATTCACTATGTTGTGGCATGGTGGCCTCAAACTCACGGCGATCCTCCTATCTCTGCCTCCTGAGTGCTGGGATTAAAGGCATGTGCCACCACACCCGGCCCTTCACCTTGTTTTCAAAATTGTAGTTTATACATTTATTATAACAGGCATACACTTTTATCCCCTTGCCCATGCTTCCGTTTCCCAGGGTCCCTCCTCAGTGAAATTATGATATTTACTGTGGGGCAAGGCTTGAGTTGGAGTTTGCTGACCATTAGATGCAGAAAATTGTCCCTCCTTTACAGGAAGGTGAGAAGATACAAATGAGACAATTAATGTAATGTCTTGTAATGTCTGTAAGACCAGGTATCAGCAGCCTTTGCTCTTTGTGTAAGGACATCTCGACAATGAGTGGGAGAAACAAGCTCATAACAACATTAAATCAGTGCATAGTAACAGGGCATGACACTGTCATCACAGCCCTTGGGGTTCTGAGGCAAGAGGATCGTTAGTGACAGACCGACCGGCAAGTGCTACATAGTTGGGCTCTCTCTCTCTCTCTCTCTCTCTCTCTCACACACACACACACACACACACACACAAATAAGAACAGTTCTGTGGATCTCTCTCTCTCTCTCTCTCACACACACACACACACACGCATAAGAACAGGTGTGTGGACGTGGCTCTGTCAGCCCAGTGCTTGGGCAGCATGCATGAAGCCCTGGCTTGTTTTCCAGCCCTACATAAAACCAGGTGTGCTACAGCACGCCTGTCATGTCAGCCCTTGGGAAGTGGAGGTAGGAAGATCAGGAGTCCAAGGCGAATCTGCACTAAGTGATATACCCTGTTGAGAAAACCAAAAGCAGCCAAGAAAAAAAACAACAAACTAATAAAACCAATAAATAAACTAAAACAAAAGTCCCTGCAGATATTCAAAGAATGATGCTACATTTACAGAGAAAATACTGTGGTGGGCACAGGATAATAAACAAACCGAGGCTTTCTTGATGGGATTGAAAGAAAAATAGATGGCCGGGAGGTCCTAAGCCCTATGGGGAAGCTGCTACTATCGTTTGCCTAAATGGATATGTGAGGCCTATGCATGTTTGTTCCCACAGCTTAGTGCTGCTTTCACCTTTTCTTTTCTTTTCTTTTTCAAAATTTATTTATTTGCAAGCAGAGAGAGAGAGAGAGAGAGACAGAAGGACAGAGGCGGGGGGGGGGGTGCACCAGAGCCTCCACCCACTGAAAACGCACTCCAGATGCCTGCACCACCCCATGCATTTGGCCCACGCAGGTGCCGGGGAATCAAACCTCTGTTAGGTTTCATGGGTAAGCGCCTTAGCCGCGGAGCCCGTTCTCCAGCCCAGCTCCTGCCTCTTCCTAGGGAAGCTTCTTTCTGCAGTTTGCAGAGACCTTTGAGCAGAGTTGAACTTATCAACGTGCTGGAAGAAGTGACATTGGAGCTTTAAGAACTAAAGAAGTCTCTACCATGCTCTACAAGCCGCAGGGACCATCGCAGAAGAGGTGGCAGACAGAACGCAAGAATGAGAGAGAATAGGAAAAGCGTCATTGTATTCACAACCTCACAGCAGCTATCATTACCTGAACAAAATCTGCATAAGACTGGGCCCATCCACATTTTGTCATGGATGATGCAGTAGTGAGAACATACAACATAAAAAATAGAAAGAAAAAAAAAAAGGGCTGGAGAGATGGCTTGGTGGTTAAGGCGCTTGCCTGCAAAGCTGAACGACTCAGGTTTGGTTTCCCAGGACCCATGTAAGCCAAATACATGAGGTGGTTCAGTCATCTGGAGTTCGTTTCCAGTGGCTGGAGGCCCTGGTACACCTATTCTCTCTGTATTTGCCTCTCTTTCTTCCTCTCTCTCTGTCAAATCAATAATAAAAAATATATATATTTAAAAAAATAAAAGAGGTACTAGCTTCAAAGAAGGGACTCAGTAAAAAAAGGACATGGGAAAGGAGGGGATTATAATCAAAATTATTACATGTAGAAAATGTTCAACAAAACATAAAATATTGTCTCCAAAGTTCTTGGAGAAAATAATGAAGAATTATCTTAATGCCTCTATCTAACCAACAAAATGGGAAAATAAATATCTGTCTATTTATACAATAGAATAATATGCAGTCATAAAATGGTCAGTAACTATGTAAAATAGTACACATGAGTCACAATGCCAAACAAAAGAAGCCACATGTCCAAGAGTGCGTAGCTTACTATTTCATTCACCTATGACTAGAAATCCAAGTGGGGTGAGAGTCAGATGGGAATGGTTGGAAATGGCACATGGAACTGTCACATCCAAAGAATCCACGTCTCAAAGAGAAAAGACACAGATTTGGCTAGCAAATGCTCTTAACATATACAATTCTGAGAAGTTAGAATAAGTTTTACAAGCTTTTTTTATTTTGATGGAAAGACCTGACCAGAAACATAATTCAGAGAATTAGACATGTTTCCCATATCTCATCTATCATATATCATATCTCATGGGGTGAAAATGATGGTGATCAAAGTAGTTTACACCCAGCCAAACTATAAGCTACGCTCAACCACAGAAGAAAACATACTTGAACAAGCTAGTAGAGGAGATACTTTCACTGGAACCAAATGAAATGAAACCAACTTCCTCCAGAAAGACAAAGGTAAAGTCAAGAGGAAACAGATGCACACTGGATACTGTCATATCCCAGCGATGCCTAAGTGGTGACTGTTGATATCACGTGAATGGAGATTACATATACTGCTCAGATAAGAATTCTCCAAACAGAAGTACGTGCTTCTAGCCAGGAATGGTGGCATATGCTTTCAGTCCCAGCATTCTGGAGAATGAGGTAAGAGGATTGCCATGAGTTTGAGGCCAGCCCGGGGTTATAGAATGAGATCTAGGTCAGCTGGACTTGAAAGAGATCCTGATTCAATAAAACCAAAAATTAAAGAAAGAAAAGAAAAGAAATGCATGCTTCTGTTTTTATCATCTGGGAAATTTTGGTGGGGTTGAATTTATGAATGTTCTAAACAATTGTGGGTGTTGAGAGTGCCAGAGTATGCAGGATCAAGGGTTTTAAGGGCCTTGGAGAAAGGGAGAGAGAGCAGTTAGAACTTATGACAACATACTGAGAAACACAGTTAGTGAATAATCAGCACTATATATAGAGAGAGATTTTAAAGATTTTATATTTTTGTTTATTTCAGAGAGAGAGAATGGGCATGCCAAGCCCTCCAGACACTGCAAACAAACTCAGATGCATGTGCCACATTACACATCTGGTTTACATGGGTCCTGTGGAATTGAACTGAGGTCCTTTGGCTTTGCAGGCAAATGCCTTAGCCTTTAAGCCATTGCTCCAGCCAGGTGTGTGTGTGTGTATTTATATGTACTTTTTAATAGAAAGAGTAGGGTCTGGGGAGACAGCTCAGTGTGTAAAGTGCTTGCATTGCAAACATGAGGAGCTGAATTCGATCCCCAGGACCTATGTAAAAATGCTGGTCATAGCCATGTATGTTCTTAATACCAGCACCACAGAGCAGAGGTGGGAGAATCCCTGGGGTTTTTCAGCCAGGCTAGTGTAATTGGCAAGCTCCAGGCCAATAAGAAAACCATTTCCATAAAAAGAAAGTGAATGGCATTCCTGAGAAATAATACCAAATGTTGTTCTTTGGTCTCCACGCATAGCCATACACTTGTACACATGTGTGCATCTGCACACACCACACACACATACAACATACACATGAAAATCACACACACACATATATACAAATGTTCACACAAATTAAGTAACCTAGAGTCTTCAGCATGACTATTTAGAAAAAAATGTGAGTTTACACAGGAGTTTAGAACAGCAGTTCTAAATTATTAATTCCCAAGTAGATGGCATTCTTTTGACTCTAACAAGTGGCGAGTCAGCAGAAGTGCCAGCCTGTCCCAGGTGAGATGTAGCACGTGGCCACTGTCCCTTTGTTTCTTGTGGCGAGGAGGCAATAGAGGAAAGCAGACACAACCAGGGAGAAGAGATTCTTTGTGAGCGAGAGCCACAGTGAGGGGACCTTGGAAGACAAATTGCATTTTCAGAGAGGGCCTTTGCCAGCACCCCCATGGGCAGTGAGGGAAAGGATGCTGTGAAATAAAACTCCGGAGCCTAGAGCTGCAAATCCCTTCAGTGTGACCAAGACATTGAGGGATTTTACTTCCAAAGAGGGTAATGTCACATTCTGGAAAGCACTTCACCCCCAAAACTGATTTGCCTGAAGTGTGAGAACCATCCTTTCCCCAACTCCCATTTTATTTTCTCTGATAATCCCCTTCTTTATTATAATCTTCTTAATATCCATCTGTTACCCTTCAGGCAGCAGCTTCTTAAATTCAAATATCAGGCTATTTTTATCTCAGAAGAGTATGTAAAGCACTAGGAAACAGTTGAATGGATTTTGGAGCCTGTGGTCCTCTTTAGCAACATTTCCATAATGAAATCCAATTACAGGCCACCGTGTTGCCACAGTTGATGGTTCACAAAGTAAGGACTGAATGTGGCCCTTGTGCAAGGCAGCCCAGCAAAACAGAATGTGCTAGACTCACCTGCAATGGACACTTGGTTTCATCCGGTCTGGCTGTGCATGGTTGAATCATTTTCCCACTTTGTGGCTTGGTGACAGAGTAATGTCGGATTTGTGTTCTATGCCTGGGTTCTGGGCTGAAAACACAGGATGGGTGGCTCCAAGGCCTGATGGGGAGCCCCTTTTCTAGAAGGGATGGCCAACAGAGAACCTAGAGGCTGGAAACTTTCTGGGGTAATGTTGAACAAAGATGTGCTTACGTCAGGCATACTGGCATTCCGGTAATTCCAGCAGCTGCATTAGGAAGATCATAGGTTCAAGTCCTGCCTAGGCTACACAGCAAATTCAAAGATAACCTGGGCAACTTAACATGACCAAGTTTCTAATCTCAAAGTGAAAAGGGGCTGGGTAGACATCTCGGTGGAGAAAGTGCTTGCCACACAAGCATGAAGGTTTGAGTTCAGTTCCCAACCAGCACCCCTGTAAAAGTCGGGGGCCACGGCGCATGGCTGCCCTCCCCGCACTGGAGGAAGCAGAGACAAGAGGGTCCCTGGGGCTTGCTGGTTAGCCAGTCGGTGACTGAAAAGCAAGAGTCTTCCATAAACTCGTGTGTTTGAACACTTGATCTTCGGCTGTTGGTGGTGTCTGGGGAGGTGTAGAGGTGGAGGGCGGGTGGAAGAAGCGGGTCACTGGAGGCAGGCTCTGGGATTCTAGAGCCTGCCCCCTCTCTCCGTCTGTTTGTCTGCTTCCTGACTGTGGCTGCAACATGACCTGTTCTACTCCTGCTCGGCTCTTACGCCTTCCTCCCCGTGCTGGAAAACAACCACTGACACTGCACATCAGAGCAAGCTCGTTCTACCTTCAGGTTGCTTCTGGTCAGGTATTTGGTCACAGCAATGAGAAAGTAACTAATACACTAGTCTAGCTGAATCTGTGAGCTCTGGGTTCAGCAAGAAGAGACCCTGTCTCAAAAAAAAATAAATAAATAAAACAGAAGGTGTCGGGCGTGGTGGCGCACACCTTTAACTCCAGCACTTGGGAGGCAGAGGTAGGAGGATGGCTATGAGTTCGAGGCCACCCTGGGACTACATAGTGAATTCCAGGTCAGCCTGGGCGAGAGTGAGACCCTACCTCAAAAAAAAAAAAAAAAAAAAAAGGAAAGAAAGAAAGAAAAGCAAAAGAAGGTGGAGTGTGACTACAGAAGACGCCAGTGTCAACCTCCCGCACGCACAGGCATGTGCATGCACGTGCACCTGAACCCTCCCATTCAAATTAAAAACATCCACATCCACATGCACACCTCACACACACATACACAAAACAAAGCAGGGTAAGAATATAGCTTAGTGGTAGACATCTCACATAACATATAAGAAACCCAAGTTTCAATTTCCAGGACCACGAAAAAAAAAAAAAAACATAAACAATGTCCTCAAATCTTGATATAATAATGCAGAAGGAGAAAGTAAAACGCATTGTGTGTGGTCTGGACCCTATAAGAAAATATTGCTTTGTATTAAGGTGGATAACAAAATGTCCTTGGAAGGTTTTGGATTCTGCAATCCCTAAATTGCAGCCAGCATGATGCATCCATGAAAGGGAATGAGAACATTAAAGTTGTCTGCAAATGCTCCATTTGAATGATCAGAGTCTGCTAATGTTTGTGATGGCTGATGAGTCCTATATACATACATAGCCTGGCTCCAAACATCTGAATGTCCTAATATCTATGATGACAAGTCACTGGCCCCCAAAGGCAGGTGTCCTCTAGTCCTCATTAATGTAGCTTGACCTCAGTAAGACGGTGATGGCTGTGTGGCATTCACTGGAACTTTTGGCAACTCTGGGCAAAGCTGTCATGCTGCTTCTGAGCAGGAAGCACTGACAGGAGTGGAAGCTAAATTAGGCTGAATTCTAGTTGCGTCACAATATGAACTTTTAATGCACACCTCTTGGGGTGTTAAGACAAGCCTGTGACATTCTTTGTGACTATCCCCATTTTAAGGAAGGAAGAAAGGAAGCTCGGGGTATTTCTTTACATTAGCCCAGGTTTACCTAATTTTATCAGGTATCAGGTCTGTTCAAGAGGCTGCTCCCTATGTGACTCCAAATTTGCCATATAACTCTCAGAATGATTATAAAGATCCAACCCTTTGTTTTCAAAGGGTCAAACTGATACTAAATGAGAAAAGATGGGAATTGCCCCAGGCAGTTGAGATAGAAACCTGGATATCTTGCTGCAAAATCATTCTCCATAGATGTAGATTGTACAGGTAGAGTGAGCTTCACTGAAAAATTAGGCCCCTCTGGAAATGCTCTGGGTTAACTAGAGTTAGGAGCACTGGGTGCATTCCTCTCTAAACCTTCAGTGTTATGGAGCCAACTTGCAGATCATGACATTCAAATGGAAAGTGTGGTCAGCAAGAACAATGAAAGAAAAAGCAGAGGAAGGTTTCTATCCACCTCGTGGTTCACCTGTGGTGCCTTCATTCTCCTCAGAACAGGACGTGGGTGACGGCAGAATGAAACTCCGTCTGCGTGGTACAATATGACAAGCACCAGATATGGCCTTGACCTCATCACGTCTGTTATATTTTTGTTTCTCAAAAATCTCTGTAAAAGTTCTTGGCTATTAGTCATCTTTGTAGAAGCATTTAACCATCCATACATTCACTTCATAATATTTTCTTATTTTTATCGTGGTAAAATGCATATGACATATAAGCAAGCCCTTCAACTATGTCAGTGGTATTAAACACGGTCATCTTGTGAAGCCCTGGCATGCTCAGCCTCCTCAACTTTGTGTACAAATTGCAACTCTGCATCACCAAGCAATACCTCCCATTCTCCGCTTGCCCAGCACCTGCCGCAACAATCCTGCTCCGTGTTTATGAACCTGACTCCCAGAGGTTCATGCGGCATTTTCTTCTTTTGACTCCTTCCTTTCACTTAGCATAATACCGTCAAGGTTCTTCATGGTTCATCACTATCGTAGCATGTGCCAGAATTTGTTTCCATTTCAACATATATTGAACGAACACACACACACACACATACACACGCACGCGCTTTTAAAAATCCATTCGTTTGTCACCAGGCAGAAGGAAGGAAGGTTGCTTTCTCTTCAGGCTACTGTGAGAAATACAATGAATATAGACATGCAAATATTTCTTACACATGCGGCTTCAGATCTTTACATTTATATTTAGAGTACAAATTGCAAGATCATACAGAAATTCTATTTTTACTTTTGTGGTTTCCTCCTTATTGTTTTTCAGTCAAAATTATGAACCACCAATATACCTGGATGAAACAGTCCAATGTCCCTGAGAAAACAGGTTAGTTAAAGACACAAACAGATAAATATGCAAGGTTGTTAGCTAGCAAAAAGTACAGGGAATAAATAGAACAGCTTCGGGGCCTGGAAAGAGTATGCTCGGTGCTTCCCAGAGAGAGTGAGGGAAGCTTTCAAGGGGCGGTGCCATTTGAAATGTCCCTCACATACACATTCATGAAAAATGGGGGCTTTTTATCCTGCAGAAGAGAAGCCTGGGGGCTTCTGATTGTTGCTTTTCAGTCTCTAAAGAGTTGTTATGTAGACAACTGAGCATATGTCATGTGGGTAACTCCATATGGACAGAAGGCAGGCTTCCGGTCAATAGAAGAACGAGATGGCCCAAACTTAGATGTGTCCAATAGCAGAACAGGCTGTCAGATGGCTGACATTGCACATCACATCTCCAATGACAACCTGTCAGAGAATGGCAGGGAAGATTCATTCAGCAGTTAGGGTAGAATTGATGTTGTCTAAGACGTCTGCCAACTCAAGGCTTCAATTATTCTAACACTAGTTTCATGAAAGCATCTCCTACAATAAAAAATTTATTATATTTTCCCTCCAATTTCTTAAAGATAAATGATAGAATATAGAAAAATTGGTTAATTCATTAATATAGCATGTAAATACACATGAATAAATACATATGCACCAATCAGAACACATTTTGGGGTCTTTGATAAATAAGAATTAATATTCACTGAAGAGTTCACTTTGTGTTAAGCACAATACTATGAATTATCTTATTTTATTTTTTAATTTAAAAAAATGTTTATTAACAACTTCCATGATTATAAAAAAAATCTCATGGTAATACCTTCCTTTCCCCCACTCTCCCCTTTGAAACTCCATTCTCCCCATCTCAATCAGTCATTCTTTTATTGTGATGTCATGATCTTTTCCTCCTATTATGATGGTCTTGTGTAGGTAGTGTCAGGCACTGTGAGGTCATGGATATCCAGGCCATTTTGTGTCTGGGGAGACCATGTTGTAAGGAGTTCTATCCTTCCTTTAGCTTTTACATTCTTTCTACCACCTCTTCCACAATAGACCCTGAGCCTTGGAAGGTGTGATAGAGATATTGCACTACTGAGCACTCCTGTCATTTTTTTTCTAGCACCATGATGCCTTCTGAGTCGTCCCAAGGTCACTGCCATCTGAAAAGAGAAGATTCTCTACCCAAAGTGAGAGTAGCATTAATATAAACGTATGAACATTAGGAGAAGTGCTTACTGGGCAGTTTGATAAGCATAGCATATACATTTAGCCAGACAGCAACAGACATTATACCCCTAGGGCTCATGACTACCCCTGTTTTAAATTTTCAGTATTAGGGATGTATTCCCTCCCATGGAGTGGACCTCCAGTCCAATTAGAGGGCAGTTGGCTTCCACCATTACAGACATGCTACTATTGCACCTGTTGGCTCATTTGGCCTGGCTGGCCACATATAAGGTTTGCAGTGGGCATTTTTGAGTATCTTCACTGGTGTTTTCTCTTTCTCCCATTGAACTGCATGCAGAATGGCTTCTTTCAGCTTTCTGTCAGCTGGTCTACATGGAGGAGGTTATCAGCTCAGTTCCAGCAGGATTTCTCAGTGGCCTTGCAGCCCAAGTATGTGGAGTCTTCAGCAATATATTTTATTTATTGAATTTTCACATTAACCGTAGGCATCACATATTAGCATCAGAGTTACCTCTGGAGATTTCACACCTGTTACAGTGGAACCAAGTCACTTGTTCATGGTCAGTGTGGTTGAGCTGGTGTTGGAGTATAAACTCTGGGAGTTGGGCTCTTAGAAAAACACTCCACAACACAGTGTTTCTGAATTTTTCTGTACAGCTACATTTTGAGTATGTGTTTTTTTCTGTGTGTTATCTGCATGTATGTACACATATGCATACAGAGGTGCATGCCCTGTGTGCACTCGTGGGGAGGTCAGAGGAGAATAGGTGTCTAGCCCTGCCATTCCTCCACCTTATTTCCTTGAGACAAAGTCTTTCACTGACCATGGAGCTCTGAATGACTTCCCCACAAATCTCAGTGAGCCTCCTGTCTCTGCCCCTCTCAGGTGTTAAGGGCATATTCAGCATCACCCAGCTTTTTAAAGTTTTTTTTTGTTTTTTTTTTGTTTTTGTTTGCTTATTTATTTGAGAGTGACAGACAGAGCAAGAAAGAGGCAGAGAGAGAGAGACAGAGAGAATGGGTATGCCAGGGCCTCCAGCCACTGCCAACAAACTCCAGATGATCCACACACCAAACCACCCAAGTCGATCTACCATCCTATTTTCCATGATCTCCTAAGCAGATTATCAAAAGTAAAATGGCACCTATTAACTATGGTCAGATGTTCAGCTTTTCCTCACCCACCCCATGCTGCCCAGAGAAACATGTTCTTTGGAAGTGTTGTGTGTGCCAGTGGATTGTGATTGAGCTGCCCCTCCCCCTTTCCATTTTTCCCTAATGCATCATTTACAAAGCATTGTGGAGGGCTTGGTCATAAAATGGAATAGTTTTATTTTTAATGCTTCTTGCTGGAGAGGAACAAGAAGAAAATCAAACACATGGGTCTCATGACTTTAATCAGGAAGAAACTTGCTAATAGATTTTTAAAAAAAAACTTTAAATTTAACAATTTAACAACTTGGCAATTTAATTAACTTTTTAAACACAACATAAAGCAGGCTGTGAGACTTTCTGTTTCTGTACTTAATCGTGGGAAATAGCCTAAGAAGTGGCAAGAAAAACAGATGAGACACCTTTATGGTGGAAGACACACCATCTGTAGTTACTAGCTAGAATATTTTGTCACCATCCATATCCAGGAAGTGTAACTCAGGACTTTACAATGGCTCTCTATGGGACTTTCCTTGAAAGTTTTACAATGGCATCACAACCATCATTAAGGGAAACTGATACTACAATTTCACACTAGGATAAAATATTCAGTCTAGTGGATCAATTCTTGGAGGATATCCATATTCTCCTAATTAATTAATTCAATATGTATCAGATAGTTACTACTGGTGTGATTTCAAGAAAGAAACAATACCCATGCTGTCAGAGTACTAACGGTGTAGAAGAGAATTAGGAAAAAGCCACATCACTCACCCCCGTTAACATCTAAGCAAGGAGGAACACTCCTGCTGGGTAAACTTCTACATGAGCTTCTTCAAAGTATCATTTTGATTCAGCTGAGCACATGTAGACACATTTGTTATTTTTATATTTTTTGTTTTTATTTATTTATTTGAGAGAGAGAAAGAGGGAGGGAGGGGAAGAATGGGTAAGCCCGGGCCTTCTGCCACTGCAAACAAACTGCGTTAAGTTAAAGCAAGTGCCTTAGCTTCTAAGCCATTGTTCCAGCCCCTGCACATCATCTTTGTAGCATGAGCTGACATGTCCAGAAATGTTCCTGTCCACTCTCTTTATGATAAAAGGAAAACATACATCTGCATTTGTTATTTTACCCTTTCAAATGTATGCTATAAACTTGAACTAAGCATGGCTCAAACAATGCCCACCATCTTTCCTTTTTAAACCGTGACACTAAGCTGAACTTACTTGGGGATGTACTTTGTAACTGACCATACTCAGAAATATGCACACTTCTAATATACTTTCTATACAACTATGCACAGGCTCCACAAAAAAATAAAGTCCCTTATTACTTGCTTGAGGAGGGCACTGATTTGGAAAGAACTTCTGGGCTTCTCTTACCTCCTGCAGGCAACGGATCATTCTCTGCTATTTTATGTCTCACTCACACCTGTTGTAGGCTTCATACTTACCCGGATGTAAACCTCAGTTGTATCCCCCCTCAGTGACCACCATCGTTACTACATCCTCAGCCAGGAGACAGACACTTTATCATCTCATGGGAAGCATTACTATTACTCATCAATCATGTAGGAGGGAAAGAGATGAGGAGGGCTTCTATAAAATACTTGAGGTCCCAGAGTTAAGTCTCCTAGAATATTTAAATGTAAGTTTATTCATCCAAACCAACTAAGCCAAAACTTGCCTCATCTGAGTGATTTATATGCCACAACTAACCTCTTCCCCTCTGTTGTGTGGTTGGAATGAAGCCCCGTCCTTCTCACATGTCATGTAAACCACTCTCCTGTTGAGCTATGGCCCTAGACTCCTATCTTTACACCACCTAAAACTGTTAGACATTTGATATTTCCTATGGCAATGTCCTTACTGCTCTCAAATCTTTCCCAGGGGAATGTACAGACAAACTCCAAAACTTATCAATTTTACCAAAAATAAAAGTAGGTCCCATTTCCTTGGAGTTTCTAGAGAATGATTTTTGTTGATTTTCTTTTATTTTCAAGTGGAGAGAGAGAGGGAGAGAAGGAGAGAGAGAGAGAGAGAGAGAGAGAATGGGCACAACGCCAGGGCCTCTGGCCACTGCAAATGAACTCCAGATGTATGTACCACTTTGTGCATCTGTTTTTACATGGGTTCTGGGGAATTGAACCCAAGGGTCACTGGGCTTTGCAGGTAAGAGCCTTAAATACTAAACAACCTCTCCAGATCTTAGAGAATGGTTTTATTGGACATAGTTCTTCTCTTCTATTAAGGATAAATGTGGTGCACAAATATTCCATTGTGTATTCTGCCAAATAACAATGAAATTATTTAGTAACAAACCCATGGTTCTTATTTCTTTGACCAGCTATTTACTATTTACTTATTTTCATGTGTGTGTATGGGCACATCATGGTCTCTTGGCATTACAATTGGATGCCTGCTCAACCTTGTGTGTTTGGCTTGGGCATTGAGTTCAGGCTGCCAGGCTTCGCAAGCAGGCACCTTTTATTGTCATATCCCCAAGAGCTCTTGATTCTTTATTTACCTCCAAGAAATATTCAATAATTAGTCTTTCCAAGAAGTTAATCTTCATGCCACTATGGTAAATGATCTTAGCTTAAAAAACATGACAGGGGAGAGTGGTCTGGTTTGGTTGTCAGGACATCAGATTCAAATAAAATGTCTTGACATGCTTTTGTTTGATTTGTTCCATTTCCAAGAAAATAAATCATGTTATAACTACTAAACCAGAATTCCATGGCTGTAATAAAAGTTCAATGTCAAAATACACCCATTGTCAAAAGAAAAAAATGAGCTGGAGAGATCACTTAGCAGTTAAGGTGATTGCCTGCAAAGCCTAAGGATCCAGGTTCAATTCCCTAGTACCCATGTAAGCCAGCTTCACAAGATGGCATATGTGTCAGGAGTTCGTTTGCAATGACTAGAAGGTCTGGTGTGTCCATTCACTCTTTCTTTTTCTTTTTCTCTTAAATAAATACATAAATAAACTATGTTTTAAAAAGGCAAAATGACACAGTTTTGTTTCAAAATCTTAATTCTGGAATGAGATAATACTTTATTTCATAAGGTATAGCAATGGTTGCATTAAACCAAGCTTGAGAGTTTTGGTTTCAGTCAGGAAAGGGTTGAAGAAAGAAGAAGCAAAGAAAAACCAAGTGGTGTTGGTCATTTTAAAGTGCCTTCCTTCCTAAAATGGAGACGGGGAGGCTATATCAGTTACTTTCTCATTGCTGGGACAAAATACCCAACCACAAGCAGCTTAGGGAAGGAAACAGTTTACTTGAACTTGAATCCAGAGGACAGAGTCCATCCTGCAGGGAAGCATGGCAGGACAGAAAGTTGGTATCACATCACACCAGCAGGGAGGAAAGAGAGAATGAGAGCCACCATCAGGGTTCTGTCATAACACCTCAAGGCCCACCTAACTGTTACACTTCCTCAGCAAGGCTCCAACTCTTAAAGTGTCCTACAACCTTTTTTGCTACTTTGCTGGAGATCAAATGTTCAAACACAGGAACCCATGGGGGCATTTTGCATTCAAACCACTACAGGAGCTAAACAAGAGAAAATGAAGGTGTTGGTTCACATCAAGCTTTTGTTTAAAGATTAAGCAAATCAGACTTTATTGTTGAGCCAATGGAAACTGGTCTGTCTGGGAAATCTGACTGTTTTCATTCACATCCTGATTTCTCAAATCAGACAAACAACTAAGCTAGTTTCCCTTTAGTGGCACGAAACATTAGCATGAGTGACTCCATTTTGACGTCCAGCCTGGCCTGTTGGTGTTAGTGTAGGATTTTAATGCACAGCAATGGCCCCTTGTAGTTTGTAGTTGACGCCCATCTAACATGATTGTTTAATTTGTAAAAGAATGGAAACTGATGGAGAGTGAGGTTAACTGTCCGGATTTGCTCAGTGTGTGGCTGGACAGAGTTCAAGCCCAGACTACGACTTTGACACATTCCTCCACAAGGTCCCGTGGCCGCACCTACAACAGGACCATCAGGAGACTTTCAGGCACATCCTTCTGCAAAACCTATTTTGACTTGACAGTGAGTCAATTTCATGTGCCTTACGCCTGTGGGGTCCCACATGGCTCCAACACTCACTGATTCTCTTGCTGAACTTTCTTTTAATCCTCATTTGTGTGGGGATGTGAAACAAAGTGTACATTGTGAGCGAAACTTCCAAAGTCTCAGTAGATCCTGACGAGAATTGTTTAATCTACATGGGGATTTGAATCTTCTCCTAAGACGTTTTCCTTAATTAAGGCACATTCCAACACGAAAAAGTCATGTTCATACAAACGCAAGGATCAGGTTTACAGCTGGTGAGCACCCATAGTCTAATTACCACATCTGGGCTCTTGCTGGGAAAGGTCACGGGACTTTCTGTCTTTCGGTTACTTAAAGTTCAAGTTGGCGGCAGAGCCGTGGACCGCTGCAAGTGAGCCCGTGCTTCCCATACACTCTCCAAGCAGGAAGCAGGGCACAACCATCTCAAAATGCGCAGCCAATTTCAAACCACTTCTTACATGCCACTCCCGGAGGCACATTGGTGATGGAAATGGGGCTGTTTCTGCCCCCTTGTTTGTCAAAGGTTAATGAAATTTAAGGAGACTGATGCAGAGAGAGAGAGAGACCCAACTTTGTCCCTTGGGAGCACTGAAGAAGAGAGCTTTGAGCAAGGGAGGTTGTCTGTTCACTGTAGGAAAACAGGACCTGTGTCTGCGCTATTTCTCTGAGGGTCAATTGAAGCTTCTTTAGTATTTGAAAATACATCATGATTTGTGTTACTAATAAATTACATATTATATCTTTCTTTTTATAGGTGATGGATCTTATGTAAGATGAATAAAATTCTCTAAACCTCAAAATCAAATCAGTGTCTGTGTGTGTAAATGGAGGTACACACGTGTGTAGTCAGAGGACAACCTCAGACACCAGTGCTCGCCCCCCTTGTTAGAGGCAGGACTTCTCCTCAGGCTACCTGGCCCCTGATTTCCCACCTCACCTTATGTGTAGCTCTCTTAGGCGGTTAGGGCAAAGGATGACCTGGATTCTTACCTTTACCCTAAATTTGTTTTTCCACAAGTTTCCTGGGCCCCTCCTGGGACAGAGGTCTCATCTAGGATTTCAATTTAGCCCTAACATTGTAGCTGTCCGAAGTTCAGCCCCAGACACTGGCCTCATGGCTAGCATCTTCCTGAGACAGCCCCTAGCCCAAATCCATCAGCTTTGTCCCAGGTAAGCTCCAACTGAAGGGTGCACCACCATAAAGTTATAAATACCATTTGTGAAGGGAGAACAAAGTGTCTGTGTTGCTTGACCACTTTGGAACCTCCAGCTGCTGGAGAATTCCTCCTCAGCTCAGCCCAACTGAGCTGAGCAGACTGGAGAGCCCCCATGGGCCTTACTCTCCACAAGGGCTCCTCACATCTTCCAGCTCCCCACATGGAAGGAGCACTTTGAATATTATTTTTTATCTGTCCTTTTTACAGTTTTTGCAGGCCCTCCATATGGGCTCTAAAGCCACCACTTGGGTGTCTTTCCTTAGCTCTGTACTGGCCTCAATAAATATAGTAATTTAATAATTATCCTTCTCAGTCTTGTTTTATTCAATCCTTTGATTAAAATTAGACACGGACCTAAAGTTTATGGTTCAAAGACTTTCCTGAACCCCTAACATCCTGTTACAGATCCATCTCCACAGGTTTTTTTGTAATCTTTAAAAATATATTTACTCATTGATGTACTGAGCATATTTGGGAACTGTTTTACCACTGAGTTACAATTCCAGCTCAGTTTTTATTAGCATATATCAACTGTAAAACATAATGAGTTTTATTATATTATTTTGTTTTCTTTTCTTTTTGAGGCAGAATCTTACTCTGTACCCAGGCTGGCCTCAAACTCAGAGATTCTACTACCTCAGGCTCCAAAGCTAAGATTAAAGACAGGAGCCCAGCTTTATTATGACATTTTCCCACATATATATATATATATATATGGCACTTTGAGCATGTTCACTGCCCTATTACTCTTTTGTCCCTTCTCTCCTACTGTTTGTCCCCTTCTACTTCTCATGTAGCACCTTTGTACTTCATAATCTTTTTGTTGATATTTAATCTTGTGTTGCAGTTACCCTGTCGTTGCTGGGACAAACATCCAAGCAGAAGCAGCCTCTGGAAGGAATGGGTTTATATCCAGCTTAGAGTTTGCTTCATCATGGTGGAGGAAGCTGGCTCATGTCATCATATGTCCACAGCAAAATGGCTGGACTCAACCCCAATGTCCACCCCTGGTGACACACTTTTTCCAACAAGGCTCCACCACTCAAAGACTCCACTGGGTTGGGATTAAGCAAAACTCAATCAGAAACTCCCAAGGGTATGTGGCATTTACATTCAAACCAGCACATCTAGATTCTACATACGAGAGAAAACATAATAATTGTCTTTCAGAGTCTGACTTGTGTTTCTTAGCATGCTTTTGAGTTTCATACATTTTCTTGTAAATGACATAATTTCAGTTTTCTTTATTCGCAGCTCAAATTGAGACAGAGCCTCCCAATGTTGTTCAGGCTGGTCTTGAAGTTATGGGTTCAAATTATCTTCCTGTCTCAGCCCTCTGGATGCTGGCATCACAGGCACATGTGACTGCACTCAGATATCCTATTATTTTAGTAAAGACATGCATGCCCATTATAAAGTGCCAAACATTAATGTACAATTCACCTAATATGTTGTGGTTATTTAGAACCATTGTTAAGGTGAATATCATGGTAATTATTTGTGTACAAATATAGATTTAAAAATCAATGCTTAAAGATACATTTATTTATTTATTTTAAATTTATTTATTTATTTATTTATTTGAGGCAAAGAGTGAGAGGGAGAATGAGAGAGAAAGAGAGAAAAAGAAAGAGAGAGAATGGCCATGCCAGGTCCTCTAGCCACTGCAAATGAAATCCAGATGCATGCACCACCTTGTGCATATGGCTTACATAGGTCTTGGGAATCAAACTGAGGTCCTTTGGCTTTGTAGGCAAGTGAAATAGCCACTAAGCAATCTTTCCAGGCCTAAATACACATTTTTTGAACTAAATGACTCATACTTTCTACTACTTTGAAGTAAAAATGGAAGTGAAATTGGCAGATTAGATGAGATCTAAATAAATGTCATCAATGTAGAAGATATAATTTCCTAGAAGGTTTCTCAAATATAATAAATATGTGGGCTGGAGAGATTGCTTAGCAGTTAAGGTGCTTACCTACAAAGACTAAGGTCCCAGGTTCAATTCCTCAGTGCCCATGTAAGCCACATACACAAGGGGGTGCACACATCTGGACTTCATTTTCAGTGGCTAGAGGCTGTAGTACACCAGTTCTCTCTATCTGGCTCTCTCTCTCTCAAATAAATAAATTAATTAAGTAGTTTTAAAATGAAATATGCTCTGAGAGCTTGAAGAAATTCAAATCATCACTTTGTATTAAGTTTCTTTTGCTTTTTACGTGATACCATTTGACTCTGCTGTCAAAGATGAAACTCCCAACATAAGCGTATGCACAAGTCCACCTTCCCACCACTTCAGGGAAAAGTATCATTAAATTTTATATTACCATATGCTATGATGTTTATGTTTTTTCTGTAAACAATATTTGTATGTTAGCCAAGTTTCAGGACTCTATAAAATACACACAAAAAAAAGACCTTAAGTTAGATAACTACTTGGAAAAGAAGAAAGGGTCATGTGGGAAAGGCAAAGGGGCTCAGAATAAAATAATGGGAGGGGTTATGATCAAAATATATCAAGTACATGTAAGAAAATTATCAATAAATTTGGGCTGGGGAAGATGGCTCAGCTGTCAAAGTCACTTGCTTATAAAGCCTGCTGGCGAGGGTTCAATTTTCCACTACCCATGTAAAGTCAGATGCACAAAATGGCATATGCATCTGGAGTTGGTTTGCAGTGGCAAGAGGCCCTGGTGCATCCATTCTCTCTGATTGCAATTTAAAAAAAGAAAAGAAAGCTTTAAAATTATGTTACAAGAAACTGGAACTCGAAAGAAAGAAAGAAAGAAAGAAAGAAAGAAAGAAAGAAAGAAAGAAAGAAAGAAAGAAAGAAAGAAAGAAAGAAAGAAAGGAAGGAAGGAAGGAAGGAAGGAAGGAAGGAAGGAAGGAAGGAAGGAAGGAGGGAAGGAAGGAAGAAAGAAAGAGGGAATGAGGAAAGAAAGGAAAGGAGAATGCAAAAAAAATCTGAAGAAGAAACAATGTTGAGCTGGGGAGATTGTTCAGTGGTTAGAGGCATTTGCTTGCAAAGCCTGCTGTTTGGGTCTCAATTCCCCAGCACCCATGTAAAACTGGACACAAAAATGGTGTTCATTGTCACCAGCAAGAGTCTGTGGCACACTCCCCACTCCAATATGCATACAAATACATAAATACATATTTTCTTAAAAAATGAGGAGTAGACTATGTTGAAAATGTTCCTACTCACCTGACAACAATTTCTTTATTAATAAATTCTTTCTTTGGTTTATTTCTAGTCAGAGTGTATTGTAGCCCAGGCTGGCCTCAAACTTACTGTATAGCCATGATAACCTTGTGCTTTTGACCCTCTTGCCTTCACCTCTTGAATGCTGGGGTAACAGGGGTGTACCACCACACCTGGTTTTATGCGGTTCTGGGGGTTGAACTCAGGGTCTTGTGCATACCAGACCTGGTACCTTACCCTCTGAGCACTCTCCCCAGCCTTGTTCTTAAATCTTTAGGTCCTCTTATAAGTGCTAAAGTGGTTTGCTCAGTCATCTTACTAGAAGCAAATTCACATTCAAAAATTTATTTATTTATTTTTATTATTAGATATGGCCTATTTTGTATGTAAACATCATATGTTGGCACCATCCTTTCCCTTCTCCCTGCCCCTTCTCTGAAGAGGCCTTCCTCACTGGGGATGCAGGTCAACCCTATGGTTATTGGGGTCATGCATTGTGGGCAGCAGTCAGTTGTGGGGGAGAGGCAATGTCTCTGTGCAAAATGTCCCAACTTGTGGCTCTAACAATCTTTCCACCCTATCTTCCACAAAATTCCCTGAGCCATGCCAGGAGTGTTTTAAGTCTGCTTCAGTGATGGAGGCTTAGGAGCATCTAGATGACTAGTTTGGTAGGTGTTGAGTGTCCTCTGTACCTTGCTCCATCACCCTTGCGCTGACATGAGCTGAACTAAGTGAGCAGCCTTCTTGCTCATCTCAATTCCTCCGCTTTCCATTGTCAAGCTCCCACTAACCTTACTCAATAAAAGTGTCTAAACTCTTATAATTCTCTCTAAATTAATAATGGTTATCACTGACTTCACTCTCTGTTGGAGAATCTGTTTCTGTTTATCAGATGGGAACTAACTGGACTTGAGATAATACACCCAAGAGCACTCCACCGGCCCCAGCTGAAACCACACCCAGAAACTTTGCGGGGATCCAACGGAAGTTCGTTTGCAGTGGTCTTTCTTCCTTGGTGACTAGGTGATGCTCATAAACCATGGTTGTGGTGAGGACGAATATTCCTGAAAGTTTTGCATCCCTGAATTCTTTGTGGAAATGTTCTGTCTGCTACCATTAGAACGTACAAACTCCTTTGGCTGGAAACATGACTGGGTCATGTTTGTGTAAAACTTGCTCCATGGTTTTTCTTTTTTTCTTTTTCTTTATTTTTTGTTCATTATTTATTTATTTATTTGAGAGCGACAGACACAGGGAGAAAGACAGATAGAGGGAGAGAGAGAGAATGGGCGCGCCAGGGCTTCCATCCACTGCAAACGAACTCCAGACGCGTGCGCCCCCTTGTGCATCTGGCTAACGTGGGACCTGGGGAAACCGAGCCTTGAACCGGGGTCCTTAGCTTCACAGGCAAGCACTTAACCGCTAAGCCATCTATCTCTCCAGCCCGCTCCATGGTTTTTCTAGCATTGAATATGACTTTAGAGAAATGCAAAAACTAACAGAATTTTGCTCATTGTAAATGATTTTGTCTCCTTTAAAAGTTGGATAGTCATTTTAAAAGTCTGCTTAATAGTTTAAAATATGCCTCTGTAGATTATTTAGTATCATATTAGTTTTTTAAATACTGTGTCCCTCAGTTGCATAATTCAGTTCTGTCTTGTTTTACTTTTCCATTTCAAAAACTTTTTCTTGTGTTATACCTTTGAAGGTTTTTATTTCTCTTGTTCTATTCCCTGAATATTTTCATAGAAGGGTGGCCATCTTCTTTACTTTTCAAATCATTGAAATTCGTGACTGACAACTAATTTTTCAGACTCATTGAATAAACCTCTTCGAAGTTTGGTTGGAATCATCAAAGTTGTAGCAAGTCAGTTCCTTCCACCACATGGAAATCTGCCAGGATGAAGATTTCACTTTCCACCTGTTACTTATGTTTCTCTGGTAAGTTCTGTTTTCCATTCACATTTTTACTTCATCTTTTTGTTATTATTTATTGATTTAAAAAAATAAAACCACTGGGCATAGTGGCGCACACCTTTAATCCCAGCACTGAGGAGTCAGAGGTAGGAGGATTGCCGTGGGCTTGAGGCCACCCTGAGACTCCATAGTGCATTCCAGATCAGCCTGGGCTAGAGGGAGAACCTACCTCGAAAAACCAAAAATAAATAAATAAATAAATAAAAACATTTTACTCTATGTTCCCTCTCCCCCAACTCAATTCTTTGGAGAATTTTCTTCAGTGGGGCTATTGGTATTCATTTTGGGGACCAAAATCACCCTGAAGATCTTACGATCTTTCCGTATTGATTTATCCTTGTTCTCCCCACTGTTCTCCTCCATCTCTAAGATAGAATGTGTTTTCTAGCCAAAAGTGAGAGAAGTTTGAATTAAAGGGGATAAGCCTAGTTACTAGAGACTTAGTGATGTATATGCCCACTCTTCTTAGTTAAAGAGCAGTGGAGGTTCTCCCTGGAGCCCATTGCTTTCCTGTTTTAGGTACTATAGCTTGGTTCCCAGAGCCAGATACAAGTTCTTCCCTACTGAGTGGGTCTCATGCCCGTTCTGTGAGCGGTTGGTCACCTACGCCGGCTGTGTGGCACTATTGCACAAGTGTGTGCTTCTTGCTCAGCTGGTTAATTTTGTAACTGGAAGGATCTCCTGCTTATTCAATCTGCTGGCAGCTATTATTCCCCAACCACTCTCAAAACACTTTCCATACCTCTCTTTCTTCTTGCTGACCATTGGCTTGTCGAGTAACCCTTTCTCCCTTCCCTCCCTATTTCCCCTTTCTCTAGTACCATGCACATATTGTTGATATTTATTAAGGCTTACAGTTACCGATGCTGGCCTAGGTTAGGAACTGCATACAAGAGAGGTCATGCAGCATTTGTATTCTGAGCCAGTGTGAGCTCACTTAGCATGATTTTCCCCAAGTCCCTCCATTTTCCTGCAGATTTGATTGTTTTGTTTTTTTCCTTACTGATGAGTAGAATTCCATTGTGTATATGTACCACATTTTCATTAACCATTCATTTGTTGATGGGCATCTGGGCTGATTCCAAAGCAGCAATGAAGACAGTTTAGCAAATGTGTTTATGGCATATAGTAAAGTCTTTAGGGAATATGTCCAAAAGAGGTGTAGCTGGATTTGGAAGAGTCTTCATACTGATCTCCATAGCTGCTATAAAACATTGCATTGCATTCCCACAAGCAGTGCATGAAGGTTTCTTGGTTCCTTTTTCCCCACATCCCCACCGGCATGTGCTATGACCTGATTTTTTTTTCCAGTTCTTCATGGTAGGATTTCACTCTAGTCCAGGCTGACTTGGAGTTCACAATGTAGTCTCAGGTTGACCTCAAATTCATGGTGATCCTCCTACCTCTGCCTCCTGAGTAAAAAGGCATGTGCCACCGCGCCCAGAATTTATTTATTTATTTATTTATTTATTTATTTATTTATTTATTTATTTATTTATGGCTGCCCTTCTGACTGCAGGGAGATGGAATCTCATAGTCAGTTTAATTTGCATTTATCTGATGAGCAGAGATGTTGATCATCTCTTTAGGTGTGTAATGGTCATTTGTATTTCTTCCTTTGAAAACTCTCTGTTCAATCCCCTGCCCCATTTTTGAGTGGGGTGCTTGATTTTTTTTTAGTGTGTTCAGTTCTTTGTAGTTTCCAGATATTAAACTTTTGTTGGAGGTATAGTCAGTGAAAATTTCCCCCCAATCAGTAGGTTGTCTATTGACTCTGTTGATATTTTGCTTATCTGTAAAATACCTTTTTTTTTTTCATGAGATCCCAATTGTTGAGTGTCTGCCTAATTCCCAACACTACTAGAGTCTTAGTTAGAAAATCTTTCCCTACACCTATATCTTGGAGTGTTCTCCCTACTTTTTCTTCTACCTGATTTACAGTTTCAGTCTTATGTTGAGATAATTGATCCATTTGGAGTTGATTTTAGTGCAAAGTGAGAGGAGGGGACCACATTTAATATTCTACATGGAGCTATCCAGTTTCTCCAGTACATTTGTGAAGATGCTGTTTTTGTTCCAGTGAAAGTTTTTGCCCCTTTGTCAAAGATCAGGTAGCTGTAGTTATTCAAACTCATACCTGGATCTCCACTTCCATTCCACTGATTTATGTGCCTGTTTTGATGCCTGTATAATGCTGTTTTTCTTACTATGGCCTTATACCATAACTTGAAATCAGGTATGGTGATACCAACAGAGGTGTTCCTTTTGCTGAGCAAAATTTTGGCTACCCAAGACCTTTTATGCTTTCACATGAATTTTGACACTGTTTTTTTGTTTTTGTTTTTTTTTTTTCCTAACTATGTGAATGTTGCTGGGATTTTGATTGGAATTGTCTTGAATCTGTACATTGCTTTTGGTAGGATGGCCATCTTAACAATATTAACTCTTCCAATTCATGAGCATGGAAGATCATTGCATCTTCTCATTTCTGCCTCCAGCTCTCTCTTCAGTGTTTTGTTTCATTGTATAGATCTTTTACTTCCTTGGTTAGAGACAGTCCAAGATCTTTGATTTTGTGTGTGTGACTATTGTAAATATCTCAGCTTCCCTGACTCCTTTTTCATATTGTTGCCATTATATATACAAAGGCTAGTGATTTTTGAGTGTTGGTATTACATCCTGCCACTTTTCTCATTCCCCTACTTAGTAACTTTTTTAAAAAAATCTTATCTCGAGTTGTGACAATTATCTAAAAATTTGCTCTAGTTGGTTAAAGCTAACATTCCTACAACTCCTTACTTAGAATGAGCATTCTTTCATCCTAGCCTCACTTCTTTTTCTTTCTTCCATTTGTGCTTACATATACTAATTTTAAGTCCACTCCTCTTTGCTTCATTTTGTAATATTTATCTTCATTTCCTTAGTGCTTAAGCAAATATTACTAGGCATTTTTCCTTCTGATAGTATATACATGTATAATTTATTCTTTTCTTTTCTTTTTTTTTTTTTGAGGCAAGAAAAACAGACTGGCCTTTTATGTGTATGTGAGAGAGAGAATTGACATGCCAGGGACTCCAACCACTGCCATTGAACTCCAAATGTATGTGCTACCTTGTGCACATGTGTGACCTTATGCGCTTGCATCACTTTGTGCATCTGGCTCATGTGGGACCTGGAGAGTTGAACATGGGTGCTTAGGCTTCACAGGCAAGTACCCTAACCACTGAACTATCTATCCAGCCCTCTTACTTTCTTTTTATTGAGACAGGATCTTGCTAAGTACCTTAAACTGTCCTAGAATTCACAATCCTCCTGTCTCAGTCTCCCTAGTACTGGAACTACAGGTTTATGCCACTAATGCAGAGTACACGATTTGTCAACTACATTCCAAATATGCAGGGACTGCACAATGAGCCACAGTTTGAGGGCTGACTAATGTACGGTGTCTGCTTTTTACTCTAGCCTGAGGTCCTGGGCTAGAGGAAAGAGTTGCACAATATTTCTCAGAAACCATGCTTTAGGTTTTGTGGAAAGTTCTAGCTCACTTCTTCATGGTCCTGGATGTTTCCTATTCCCCCATGGAGAGACACTCAGACTTATTCTCATTTTCATCCTAAATGGTCATACTCAGAATTTTGTTGGTTTTAGTTTTCCTAATTTTTTCCATAGGAAATTTTCATGGTGATATTATTCAGAATAGCCATGATATGGAAACAACCTAAGTGTCTGTCGATGGAAGAATGTATTAGAGAAAATGGGGTGTACACACTCCATGGAGTGTTAGTGAGCCTTAACACGGAAGGACATTTCACTGTATGCAACAGCATGAGCACACTTGAGAATCTGTGCCAATGGAAGAAAGCCATCCAGTGAGGAATGAATACTGCAAGACCCCACTCAATTGAGATTCTGAAAAGAGAGTTATGGTTGCATAGGGTAGTTTCCAGAAGAAATGAACAAGTGCTTCTCAGAAGCTATAATGTTTTGCTTATGCAAGATAAACAAGCTCTGGACACCTTCCTGTGCTTTGCAGTGCAGTGCCGTGCACTTAATTTTAGAACACACATCTCAGGCTGGGGAGACATCTTAGTAGACACAGTGCTTGCTCTGCATGCATGAGGACCTGAGTTCAGACCCGCAGAACCCACACAAGTGCCAGATACGGCAGTGTGCACCTGCAATTCCAGTGCTGGGGAGAAAGAAACACCACTCCTGGATCTCACTGGCTAGGTAGCATAGCAAATTAGTAAACTCCAGGTTCAGTGTGGGACCCTGCCTCAAAGAAGAAGGTGGATAGTAACTGAGTACTACACCCGATGTTAATCTCTACCCTCCGCATGCACACACATGTGCACCCACACACATGTGAACCTGCGTACACACATAAACACAGGGAGAAAAGAAAACATATTCTTCTCACAAGCAAAAAGACATGTGGAGAGGTTCCCAACAGACTTTTGCAAATGATAGGTGCTTATAACCTTGATGCTAGTGATTGCTTTATGGGTATATGAAAGTGTTCAACCCAACCAATCTGAATACATGAATTCAATGCATTTTTTAATCAATTATACCACAATGATATTGTTGTAGTGTATTTTTTCCAGAAAGGGGTTGTGATATGGTCAGAGTAAAGCTGAATAACAGCAGGGCTAGGACTCAGATGCAAGGAGGTATGATGCCACATCCTGTGCCCTTCCACTGTAATGCAGGCTTTGCTATTGGGGAAATGTGAGAACATCCAAGGACAACATAATTAACACATGAGATTCTGAAGGACCCAAGGGCTAGACACAGACCATCATGTCTTCCACAGTCAGTTTTAAGATGCTTCATTGTTGAGTGTAACATAAGGAGAGTTCACGTGCAGATGAGTTTTAACAAGTTCAAGACAGCAGGCGCTCTGGTCAGCTTGCTTCTATAACCTTCCCAGAGACAAATGGCAATGACCAGTCCATCATCATCACTTTTTGATGGTGCATGCCCTCCGATGTCATCACAGCCCTCGCAGCGGTGGCTGCTCACAACTGTAAGCTAGCAGAGTTAACCCCAAGTTCTGCCCTCCCATGAAGCTTGAGATGTGGGGGCATCACCACTGGAGAAATCACCATACCCCCAGAAAGTCCCAGCTTTGATGTGATCATAGTCACAAGAGACATGGGGCACTTTCCCAGGGGACCTCTAAGACCCACTCCCTAGTCTGGCATGTCATCTTTTTTTTTTTTAATTTTTTTTTTATTTATTTGAGAGCGACAGACACAGAGAGAAAGACGGGTAGAGGGGGAGAGAGAGAATGGGCGCGCCAGGGCTTCCAGCCTCTGCATACGAACTCCAGATGCGTGTGCCCCCTTGTGCATCTGGCTAACGTGGGACCTGGGGAACCGAGCCTCAAACCAGGGTCCTTAGGCTTCACAGGCAAGCGCTTAACTGCTAAGCCATCTCTCCAGCCCTGGCATGTCATCTTAATCAGCTGAGGCTCCTGGCAGCCTCTGAAAGCTCTGGGAAGTCACTAGTCTCCAAGGACATTTCTCAGCTCCTTCAGGAACATCTAGAGCAGAGGAGCACTGCTCCCTAAGGATGACTGAAGGAAAGATCATCCTGGGATGCAGTGGGGCTGTTGCTTCCCCAGGGAGAAGGAGTTAATGAGAGACAAGAAGGCCTGTCCTCAGGGTCTAGGGGGAAGGGGGCCTCCTGGAGAGGACAGAGCTGCCTACTGACAGGCCTGATGGACGCAGCGCTCCCTTCTGTCTCTCCTCACCGGTGGAGGCTGTTAGTGACGCTCTGACTCAGTCTCTCTGAGCCTTGCAGTGCAGGCACTTCTAGCTGAAGGTGCCCACGTGTGGTTTGTCTGCAGAAAACACCTATGTAGCTTATCCTTTTGTCTTGTGTATGTGTGTATTTTGCATGTGTGCATATGGTATGTGTATCCATGTGTCTGGGCGTGTGAGTATGCACACGTGGACAAGTGTCCACGTACATGTGTGCATATGGTATGTGCGTGTGCGTCCATGTGTCTGTGCTTGTGAGTACGCACACATGGGCAAGTGTCCACGTACATGTGTGCATATGGTATGTGCGTGTGCGTCCATGTGTCTGTGCGTGTGAGTACGCACAAGTGGGCAAGTGTCCACGTTCATATGGTATGTGAATGTGTGTCCATGTGTCTGTGTGTGTCAGTACGCACATGTGGGCAAGTGTCCACATACATGTGTGCATATGGTATGTGAATATGCGTCCATGTGTCTGTGTGTGTGAGAGTACGCACACGTGGGCAAGTGTCCATGTACATGTGGAGGCCCAAGGTTGGCTCAGGCATCCTCTTAAATCACTCTCACCTCAGCTTTTAAGACAGGTCTCTCACTAAATGTAAAGCTCACTGGTTGCACTAAACAGCCAGCAACCCTCAGGAATCCTCCTGCCTCTGCCTCCCCAATGCCAGGATCACAGTTGCGTACCCCTGAGCCCAGATTTTCATGTACGCTGAGAATCTGAGCAGCATGACACTCTTTCATGGCAAGTACTGACTGAGCCCTCTCTTGAGTGCTCCCGTTGTAGAAACTCCTTGGCCTTAACTTGATGCCTACTGAATAAGCCTGTGGCAGAGCCTGGGAATTTAACAAACAGCTCAGGTATTTAAGATGGATAGATTGGAATTTGAAGGTAAAACAAAAAGAAAAATCAATGTAGAAATTTCTAGAAAAGGCAAAACTATAAAGAGAGAAAGCAGGTCAGCAGTTGCCTGAGGCTGCAGAGAGTTAAGGGGTTGACAGCAAACAGACGCATGGGAGCATCTGAAGGGTGATGGGAATGTTCAAACACTGGATTTTGGTCATGACTACAGAACTGTAGCCTTCAAAGCAAATTATGCCTAGAAAGGGTGAATTTTGTGAGCTTTAAAGTACATATCAATAAAGCTGTTAAACACACACACGCACAAACTCTGAAGGACTGGAATGATAAAGTGAGAGAGCAAAGTAGAAAAATTACGAGATGCATGGTGGGATCATTGATGGAAAGCTGCTTGCAAACAGCATCTACAACCCATGCTGAGCTGAGGTCTAATGCTCATGGCTCTTTATTTCTCACTCTCACTCCACGTCACTCTGTTGTGCTCACTGGAAATCTTAGGCTTGAGAGTTAAGTTCTTCACATGCTCACCCACTTTCCTGTCTCCATGACAGAATACCTCACAGGAGCAACCTAGGAGGGGAAGGACTTGTTTTGGCTCATGTTTCAGAGGGCCTCATCATCTCTGTCAGAACAGTACTGTCATAGACAGCTCCAATGTTGTTGGGACAAACATCCAACCAAACACAGTTTCATGGGCTGAAGGGATTTATTTCAAGCTTACAGATCCAGGGGAAGTTCCATCCATGGTGGAAGAAGCTGGCTTTTATTCATAAAATCCAAGCAGAGAGAGAAATCATGACCAGCCAGCAAACACCAAGAGGTGCCAAGAAGGACTCCATGAGCTAAAACCTCTCCACATGCCTTTGGGCTTGAATTCAGATCTGTCCCCAGTGACTCTCATAGGGTCTAAAGCTGCAAAATCAAGGTTAATCAAACACCTGAGTCTATTGGTCCATACATTTAAACTACCATGGATTTGGTCTAGAGTGTCTCAGAGTTTGATGATGGGAGCATATGGCAGACACTATTCCAGCACAGCAGGCCAGAAAGCAGAGACAACATGGCAGGAATCGGTGACAAACCCCAAAGCCCCCCCCCCCCCACCTGCTCCCCAGTGACCAACTCTGTGTAGGCAAGCTCCACCTGCTAAAGACTTCAGAGCCTTTAAAATCGTGCCACCAGCTGGGGGTCAAGTGCTCAGAATACCTGGCTGTGGGGACATTTCACACTCAACTGCAGTAACAAGATCGGGTCACAGCAGTCAGACCCCTGGGATGCAGTCTTCTGCTACAGGGTTAGTTAAGAAAATGAGCCTCCCGCATAATACCCAAGAGTTCAACGTGGCTTTTGCTTCACAAATCCTAGCTACCTCATTTACAACACCAGCATTTGACTACCCAAGAAACGGTTGTCACATTTACAGACTGAAAAAGACCTGTTTTACAGGGCTTTGGGAGGGAAGAAATTATATGAAACAATAAATGTAAAATAAATTATTTTTTTAAAGGGCTGGAGAGATGGCCTAACAGTTAAAGCACTTTCCTGCAAAGCCAAAGGATCCAGGTTCGATTCCCCAGGCCCAAGTATGCCGTATTCACAAGGTGGTGTGTACATCTGTAGTTCACTTGCAGCAGCTGGAGGACCTGATGCACCCATTCTCTCCCTCTCTCTCTCTCTCTCTCTCTCTCTCTCTCTCTCTCTCTCTCTCTCTCTCTGCCTTTTGTTTTCTTGCTCAAATAAATAATAAAATTTAAAATATTTAATAAAAATAAATGTAAACTTCATACATAAGCAAAGCACTCTAAAAGCAGAGATGTTCTTTATCTGGAATACATAGACAGTACAACCCAGGGGCTGGTGCACACAATGACCTTAGGAAGTATTGGCTGGGGGCTGGAGGCACAGTCAGGTGGGTGGAAGACTTGCCTAATATACACTAAGTTCTGGGTTTGGCTGACAATAGTGCATAAACTGGGTTTGATGGCACACATCTGCAACCCCAGCACTCTGGAGCTGGAGGGAGGAGGATCAAGAGTTCAAGAACCCTGCAAAGCCTAAGGATCCTGGTTCAAGGTTCAGCTACCCAGTACCCCCATAAGCCAGATGCACAAGGTGGCCTATGCATCTGGAGTGCATTTGCTCTGGGTAGAGGGCCTGGTGTGCCCATTCTCAATCTCTCTCTCTCTCTCTCTATTCTCCTCCTTCTCTCTCTCTCTCTCTCTCTCTCTCTCTCTCTCTCTCTCTCAAATAGAAAACCTTTTTATTGACAACATCCATAAATATAGACAATATTCTATGATCATAATCCCCTCTTACCTTTTGTCTATTATAAACAATGGTACTTGGGCTGGCTTAGTGGCACAAAGCTCTTGCTTGTAAAGCCTGCCAGCCAAGGTTTAATTCCTTAATGCCCATGTAAAGCCAGATGCACAACAGGGCTTATCCATCTGCAGTTTTTTTGCAATGGCAAGAAGTCCTGGTGCCCATTCTCCCTCTCTTTCAAATAAACAAATATATATATTACAAAAAAGAGTTCAAGATCACCCTCAGCTCTATAGGGAGTATGGGGCTAGCCTGAAATACTCAGAATGAAAAAAAGAAAGAAAGAACAAAAGGAAGGAAAGAAGGAAGGAAAATGAGGAAAGGAAAGAAGGAAGGAAAGTATTAGCTAGTACACAACTCCAAGTAGTTTAATAATATTAGAATAGATACGTTTTGCACATATGTGTGCAGCATGCATATGCATGTTTGTATGTGTATGAGCACACATATGTTGTGTTGGTGATCTTGCACATTTGTATGAAGGCCAGGGGTCAATTTTGGATGTTTTCCTTATTTTATTCTTTGAGGTATGGTCTCTCACTGAACCTGGAGCTCATTCATTGGGCTAGACTAGCTAGTCAGCTTGTGCTGGGGATGCCCTTTCTCTACCTCCCCAGTGCTGGTATGAGAGGTGCACACTTCCACACCCATTATTTTTACATAGGCTTTAGGGATCTGAACTCAGGTCCTCAGGCTTGCACAGCAAACACTTTATCCACTGAACCTTTGTACTTGAGTATTCATTTGTACTAATCACTATAGTGATCCATTCAGATTTCACACCAACTGACCACACCCCTGTTTTCCCAAACAACAGGCATGCAAAGCAGTGACTGTCATAGAGTGTTGGAGTGTTTCACAAGCTACAGCCACTGTCCTAATTGGTCCCTTTCATGGCAGCACGACAAGAGACCAGTGTTTCCTTGAGATTCAGCGCAAGCATGCACCAAATTGCAGGTGGTGGAGCGCACCTCAAAGGATGCTCTTTCCAGCTGACACCTATGGCTTTTGTGTTTCGAGTATGTGCTCAAGTTAGTATGAACACTAAAGAGAGTTTTCTCAGACATTCAGATTGGTAGAAACCTTGGTTTTCTTTCTTGAGGCTACTACTATTTTGTTTCGGGATCTTGACGCTCAACTCCCTACATCATTTTCTCCTTCTAAATCCCAATGGCTCCATCTCAGTGTGGAACTCTCAGAGCGGAAATGTAGCCGTGACTTCTCAAATGTTGCTGCTACCATTTACCTCCTCCATACCAGCTCCCTGAAGCTGTCATGCAAACTACGACTTCTTGGGGACCCTGGGATCCAGCATTGTGACTCTGCATGTGACATCCCCTGTTGTGATCAAGCAGCCACTCGTGAAAAGTTGTTCTCCTACCTGGAGTGTGATTGCCTTCCTGGCACAAATGACCAAGTCAGGGGCTTCCAATGACTTTAATTTGGATGGGCAGGGTTGTTGTTTCTTTTCCTTCTTTATTTTTCTTCTAAACTCCCAGAAGTGTCTGGCTTCTGGCTAAAAGAGAATCACACATTTTCCTTCCCTGAATTTTTCAATTTCAGGAGAAGAGAATCAGTGGAAGGTGACGTCGACGCTGCAAGCTTCATTAGGGGCTGGCGGGAGATGGAGCGACTCAGGAGTTCTCCTCGTTTCAATTTTAAATTGCAAAAGTTAAGGCAGCAACTTAGGAAATGGTTCTTCTAATTCTTCATAATGACTCTCTACCTTACTCAATGTGATTGAAAATAGATCAGGGAACAGGGTGGGGGACGACACATAGAAGGCTGGGACCTGGAATGTTTTAATTCTTAAAGCATGGACTTACCAAGGGAGGGGTGAGGAAGTAGGCATTTGGGGTCATTAGAGAAAGCACCATGTGATACAGACATCTTGCACATGACTCCATTCCAATTCTCATTATGTGACAAGGGGACCCTACGTTTTTCACAGGAATGTGGTCATGTATAAATTACCTGCATCTTCATTGCACCGCTATTCTTCCAACTGCTTTAATCGACCATAAAAATGGTAATGCCATGGTGAACTGTTAAATGCTCAGCTATTTAGCCCAGAAGCCTTCCTTGTTTAATAGTTTTGCTCATTTAGCATGTGCAGTTTGCAACTGAGTAAATCTCATTTGGAAGGAGGCTGGAAGAAGTTGAGCCATCTTGAGGGGCCCTGGGCACACGTTTTGTGAAAGGAGCATTACTGATAGCTACTGGGGCTCTCTGCACACCTGCTCTTGAAGCTAGATACTCAGCATTGCTATTGAGCATGTTACCCCAACAACCACCGCCTAGTCCTGAAGATTGAAGCCAGGGCCTGGCACATACTAGTCCAGGACTTTGATACTGAGCAATATTCCCAGTGCTCGTTTCCACTTTTTTTTAAAAAATTTATTTATTTATTTATTTATTTATTTATTTATTTATTTATTTATTTATTTGAGAGCGACAGACACAGAGAGAAAGACAGATAGAGGGAGAGAGAGAGAATGGGCGCGCCAGGGCTTCCAGCCCCTGCAAACGAACTCCAGACATGTGCGCCCCCTTGTGCATCTGGCTAACGTGGGACCTGGGGAACCGAGCCTTGAACCGGGGTCCTTAGGCTTCACAGGCGAGCGCTTAACCGCTAAGCCATCTCTCCAGCCCTCGTTTCCACTTTTTATTTTGAGACAGATTCTCATTAGATTTCCTAGGCTAGCCATGAACTCACTCCATAGCTTAGGCTTGCCATGGACTTAGGTCCTCTTGCCTCACCCTCTCAAACACCTGGGATTATAGGTGTGCCACTAGACCCAGCAAGTTTGGTGGTGGTGGTGTTACGGGGGGGAGGTGTTTATGTGTGTGTGAGCATGTGTGTGTGCACACGTGTGCTCATACCCATGCACACACATGTGCATATGGAGGGCAGAAACTGACTCTGGGTGTCTTCCTCAATTATTCTCCACCTTATTTGCTGAGACAGGATCTCTCATTGACATCAAGATCTCACTGATTTGGCTCATGTGGCCCACCAGTATTCCCTGGGGATTCCCTGTCTCAGCCCCCTGAGCACTTGGATTACAGGTGGGTCACCATGCCTGGTTGGAATTTATATGGGTTCTGAGGGTCTGAACTCATGCCCTCATTCTTGCATCATGAACGCTTTACCCACTGAGCCATGTCCTGAGGCCCAACCTTGGCGATTTTCATAAGGCTTAAAACACAAACATCATTTTTATCGTCTTTGTTGTGAGGTTACTTGGAACATCCAGGGGAAACAGGTTCAACAATGTGCTTAACAATTTGTACACAGGTAACCCAGCCCCCTCACTTGCATATTACTCAAGCTGATGCTGGTGAAGTCTCTCAACTGGATACCAGCTGCCCCTCGAATGAAATATGAAATCTAAACTGACAATGAGTGGTGTGGGCACTTATCCCTGTTCAAGGATCCATGTCCACATATTCTTTAAAATGATCAGCAATACCTACAACAGCAACTACCTACAAGTACACCTGCATAGGAAAGATTAGTAATTGAGTAGCAAGTGACGTCGTAAAGGAAGGGGGGCAATTTGGACAGAGCAAAGCATGTAGATGCTTGTCTGTGTATTAGGGGGACCACGGAAAATGTCTGTGGAAGAAAACCCCCATCCGATAGACTTGTGTTCTTTCACATACAGAGGGAAATCTTAGAACACTGCTTAGGACATAGGTTTAGAAATATAATGATTATCAAGTGAGATTTAGGTGCAGAGGTGCCAATCCAAAAGAAAGAAAAATGGTGAGAATAAGCTGTATGGAGTTGTGGGTAGATTCCCAAGATTCCCACATCTCATACTGAATACAGTCATGCAATCACCTCAGTCAGAATGTGGGAGAGACCTGTGAATGTAATGAAGATCCTTTACATCACAAGCTTGCAATTAAGTTGACTTTGCAAGGTGGGCCTGATCTAATCAGATGAGCCTTCAAATTAAAGTGGAGGTAGCATCCATGTATCTAGAAAGAAAGCAAACAGCTCTGCCCTGCATTGCAACAGTTCACATGTGTGGTTCCTAGGAACACAGGGCCTCTGCCCCACCACCATAAAGAACTGGGTTTTGTGGTTAGGACATAGCTCAGTTATAGAGCACTTGCCTAGCAAGCATAAGGCTCTGAGTTCTGTCCCCAGAAACAACAACAAAACACAGTTCTCAGAACAATTTTGAAGTTTGGAAGAGGAACATGCCTTTCTGATGAGATTCTGGCCTGCCTTGCTCCTTGATTTCAGTGGTGATAGACTTTGAGCAAAGAAAACAGCCCAAACTGTAGTGGGCATTAGACCTCCTAACTGAGGAGATCACAAGTGAACATTGTTCAGGCAGCAACATAAAGCTAGTGCAAGTTCAGACTAACTAGGAGAGGCTCGTCTTAGATCACGAAACTAAAATGACAGACTAACTTATAAAAATGTACAGACTGAAATAGACTATTAACTGTGTTCCAAACACCATGGGCCTTTGAGCTTTCTTACTTTGGGTGGTATGCTTGTTACAATTGTATTCAATGTCTTAGACCATATTATTAACTATTCATTACATTTGTGCATAACTAAATCAAGGCTGGTCTTTCTTCTCTTATCCCAGGAGGTCTTTAAGTGTATTACCTTAGCCATTACAGTGATTAGTGAAAGAATGAAGGAAGGATTGGAGGAAGAAGAAAAGGAGGGAGGAAGGAAAGAAAGGAGGGAGGAAAGAAAGCCATAAAGGAAGAAAAGAGTGAAAAGAATAAAGGAAGGAAAGGAGGACGGAGAATCTCTAAATTCTCTGCAGAGCTCGAGCTCTGTAGTCCAAGTGTGTCATTAAGCAACTCACACAAATCTCTGAGTGTGGTTTCTGCATCTTGAACTTGGAATTATTGCATCGATCTTCTAGCATTGCTGTGAGGATTATGGGAGTCTGTGAACCGACCACTGAGCTTCCTCTGAACAAGGTTTCCCTCCATGATAAGGCCTCCCTAGCTGTATGTCCCAAGCACAGATGGGTGTGGATATGTGGGCTTGGGCAAGAGGCTCCCTGAGGGGCGAGCTTGTGGCTTTGAGGTGATCTTCCCCGCTCCAGGGCTCCTCTCCAGGGACACTAAGAATGCCTTCCCAGTTGCTTGATTGTGACATGTTCTGCCCCTCAAACTGTGAGCCCCCATGCCATGGCATTTATATAAATATGCTCCAATCATTCCTTCCAATTTTTTTTCTAGTAAATGAAAAAAAATGCTTCTAGTAATCAGATTTTCACAAATCTTCCACTTCATAATCCTGATTGGGTCAAACACTTGAAAATTATGTTAAGAGGCTCAGATCAAAGCAAGTCAATTGGAATTGGATCTAATTCCCTATAACTTCCCAGCCACCATCACTAAACACAAAGTCATTTTGTGGTAGCCTAGCCAAGGGAAAGTTACAGACCCTCCTGTCCTAATGAGAAATTGAACATTGGCTGGGCTTCCTCTTAGAGACTAGGGATGGTTTTGATTTATTAAATAAGACATCACTAAAAGGAGACAGCCAAAACAAACCTACTCTATTTAAATGTAAAATTAAATGAAAAGCAGAAATCAAATCCATGTTCCAAGCAGAGCAGAGTTGGGCATGACAGTCATAACAGAATAAAAGAATAAAATATAAAACATAAGTGCTGAAAAAGGGCTCTGTGGGAAGCTCTACACATCCAAATGATTAGAGAAAATATTGTAGAAGAAGAGAGAAAATGCATGTTTAGATAAGTTACATAGAATTAAAACACGTTTTTAACATTTATTCATTTATTTGAGCATGTGTGTGTGAGTGTGTGTGTGTGTGTGTACCAGAATCTCTTGCCATTGAAAATGGGTGCCAGACTCATCAGCTACTTTGTGAGTCCCGCTTTACAGGGGTGCTAGGGAATTGAACCTGGGCTACCAAGTTTTGTAATCAATTCTCCTTAACTGCTGAGCCATCTTCCAGCCCCAAACACATGTTACCATGCAAATGTTCATCCATTGAGGAATATTCAAAGAGGGATATAATGAATAATAATATTCACACCATCCAAAGCATCTGATGATAGACAGATTTGTCCAAATTTATTTTAGGCATAACTATCTCCCTTCATGTACAGGCAGATTTCTCTCTCTCTCTCTTTTCATCTCTCTCCCTGTGAAAAGTTAAGTTGAAGGCATCATGATCCTTTATTTCTAAATATTTCAGTATATCTCTAAGAATCTGGAATCCTTCAACATAACTTAAATGGGTTTTTCAAGCCATGGCACATAAATCTTTTAGGTCATAAAATTTAAGAAAATATTTATCTCACTGTCTGTGAATTGTCTTTGGTCTAGAATGACAAGGCAAAATACATTTTGGCTTTGGTTGTATGATCTGGCTGGCGTATTCAGTTTATGTGATTTATTCTATGGATAGGAAGAAACAGCAAATGTGAGTTGTTCTCCTCCCCACTACCTTAAGTGACTGGAAATAAAGTCACCTTTTGGGCTTAAACCACAATGTTAATACTAATACATGGAAAGCTGGAGGGTTGAGAGAAGCCAGCCTCATGTGACAGAATGGTGTTGGAACCTGCAAGGCTGGGCTTGAACCTACATGTTGAGTTGAATCTATGTTCTTCAAGATGAACTTGGCAAAAGAAGAAAACATTTCAGACTCAAGTGTGAATGGGTAGCCAAGCTCTGCATGGAGGAGATAGGATGGTAGCAAGCCAATCTGGAGAAGTGACTTTTTGGTTTCTTTAGCCAATTGTGGTGATGACTATACCTGGAAGTCACAGATTTGCACCATGAAACAGCCAAATCCTTTACTAAATAAAACCAGACCCTCCCCTTGCCTTTTGTGAAGATCTCATGTGTACCAAGCAAACTTTGAAATTGGTTGGTCACCTCCATCACCTCCTTAGTTGAGCCAAATGTATTATACAAAGTACTTTGCAATTCCAGTTCTGATTTTTATTCCTTCAAAATTTGTTTTAAAAATATTTTCATATTTAATTGACATAATACTGTGGTGGAGAGATTGCTCAGCAATTAAAGGCACTTGCTGGCAAAACTTGATAGCCTGGGTTCAATTCTCTAGTACTGTGTAAAACAGATGTGCAAAGTGGTGCATGCATCTGGAGTCTGTTTGAAGCAGCTAGAGTCTGGTTCATTCTATCTCTTTCTAATCTTTCTTAAATAAATAAGTGAGTATTAATATTTAAAAAATAAATTGATGCATAAATAAGAATACCTACCCATGGAGTGTCAGGTGATGTTTCTATACGTGACAACATTGTGCAGTGTTAAAACTAGGGTCAGCATAGCTCTCTCCTGAAATGGTTCTCATTTCTTTGTGCTGAGAACAATCAAAATGTTTCTTCTAGTTTTCATTCAAAATATATAATAGGTAGCCATGGTGGATCACACCTGTAATCCCAGTACTTGGGAGGAGGAGGAAGAGGAAAAGAAGGGAGAGGAGAGGAAGGAGGAAGTAGAGAAAGGAGAGGAGGGTAAATAAAAGAAATCTACATCATCATTATCACTGTCTATAATCACTCTGTTATGCAATAGATAAGAAAGCTTATTTCTCCACTCTAAGAGCTAGGCCTGATGTTGATTGCATGAATTGGTGTCTAGTGATATTTATCAGGAACCCTCTTCATTCATTCATATATTCACTTAGAGAATCCTGTACTAGATATATACCACCTTGAAAACTCCTTTTCTTCCTCACCCCTACCTCTTCCTCTTTCTTCTTCTCCACCACTACCTCTTCCTCCTCCAACTAATATAGAAAAGGAATACTTTTCCATGTTTGCCATTACTCTAAGTGTTTTGCATAGAATTACCTCAGTAATTTTCTTCCACAAAATGTTTTGCACACTGTCATCATTTTAAAAATGCACATTGAAAAAAAAAGAATAATACCTAGAACAATGCAAAAGAATGTGCACTGAGGTTCTGGGGCTTAGAATCTGGTTCAGAATTCAGACTGAATCCAGCTCTGACCCTGTACAGATCAGACTGACCCATGGCACTAACAATGAGGCCCTCTTGACTTTGCAGGGTTCTTTGTGAACTGTGGCCACCATTAATTTCCTCAAAGCCAGTTCCCCATGGTAGGAACCCATAGAGCTGGTGAGTCAGCTTTCCATGGTAAAGATCTCCTCTGCTTTCTCAAGGCATGCCTGTATCTGAGACCTATATGGAGTAAAGCTTACTGAAGTTCAATGGTGCATAATTTTGAAAAAAGTCTGCCTCAGCCAGATTCAGACACTGATCACATCTAAAGTGCTATCCTTCAGGGTCACAGAGGTGTGCTCCTGCTGTACGGGAAGGAAGATTATCCTTGGCTTAACTATGCACTAGTGTAATGAGTAGTTAACCAACAACATGATGTAAGACACTGAATACACTGGCAGCAAACATGCCACACACAGTCAGTAAGAAGGTACAAAGTGGGCCGAAGAGATGGCTTCGAGGTTGGGCACTTGCCTGTGAAGCCTAAGGACCCCAGTTCAAGGCTCGATTCCCCAGGACCCACATTAGCCAAATGTGCAAGGGGGCGCACATGTCTGGAGTTCATTTGCAGTGGCTGGAGGCCCTGGCATGCCCATTCTCTCTCTCTCTCTCTCTCTCTCTCTCTCTTTTTCTGTCTGTCACTCTCAAATACATAAATAAAAATGAATAAAATGTTTTTTTTTTTTAAAGAAGGCACAAGGTTCCCTGTGCTTGGAACATGAGTAACTATACATATATGGAGAAGCTGCATATTTTCCAGTTAGACTAGGTCATTTCAACTTGACCTGCAAAGATGGTCAACTTCTAGTTAGTCTGAAGCTGAAGAAGCTTCCTGTGGCTGCCTGGACAAAACTCATCTACAAGACCAGGAGGCTGGGCATTTGCACACCATGTAGCTATCTTCTCGGCTGCAAGTTTCTCAAAACCAAAACCAAGATGTCAGTCAGGCTTAAATCTTATCAGAAACTCTTCCAAGTTCAAGATTATTGGGAGAGGGCTGGAGAAATTCTCAATGGTCAAGGTGCTTGCCAACAAAGCCGAAGACTCAGGTTTGATTCCCCAGTACCCCATAAGCCAGATGCACAAGGTGGCGCATATGTCTGGAGTTCATCTGGAATGCCGGAGGCTCTGGCATGCCCATTCTCTCTCTCACTCCCTCTGTGTGTGTCTGCCTCTTTCCCACTTTTGCTCTCTCAAATAAATAAATAAAATAAAATAAATGTGAGTGAAGTAGCCTAGGTGATGTTTCTAACATTATGTGTTCTCTATTATATATAACATGTCTTACTAAGACATGAAACTCAGGGCTGGAGAGATGGCTCGGCCATCAAGGTGCTGTCCTGCAAAGCCCGCCAGCCTGGGTTCAGTTCCCCAGGAACCACGTAAGCCAGATGTACAATGTGGCACAGGTGTCTGGAGTTCCTTTGAAGGGGCTAGAGGCCCTGGTGAATCCATCCATTCTCTCTCTTTGTCTTTGTCTATCTTTTTGAGGTGGGTCTCACACTAGCCCAAGCTGTCCTGAAATTCACTACGGAGTCTCAGGGTGGCCTTGAACTCATGGTGAGCCCCCTACCTCTGCCTCCCAAGTGCTGGCATTAAAAGTTTGCACCATCACACCTGACCAATTCTCTCTCTCTCTCTCTCTCTCTCTCTCTCTCTCTGTCTCTCTCAAATAAACAAAATATATTCTAAAAAGACGTGAAACTCAGTGCTACACAATGCAAATCCCCTGAATAATTGAAATAATATATGAAAATTGATTGTACCATGGGCCTACTAGTCATGATAACCTACTTTCAACCTACTGATGCTAATAATTCTCTCCTCATTGATGTTCTTTCATGACTATATAGTTTAATATCATCCTCAGCTGACAGGGTTGCCTGTCAGGATGATGCCAATCTCTTTGTATAGTCAATATTCCACATGCTACCAGAATCAGGTCACATGGATGCCCAAGTGTCCCTTCTTCTCCTTCTGATCACTGCCTCCCCTCTGCTTCCACATCACGAAGTCCCCATCTTTGCCCACTGATCACTGTTTCTTCAATCTTATTCATCCAAAAAGAAGTCCCCAGCCAGCAGGGGAGAGTTTCCTAAAGTAACAGCAACTCTCGCTGTGATGGTGAAGTTTGTAGATGCCTGTGGGACTAGGCTGTTGCCATGGTGGACCATATGTGCCCCAACTGTGAGCCAGCATAAGCCCGTCCTTCTTACATTGCTTTTGTTAGGGATTTTGTCACAACCATCAGAAAATTATCAAATCCACCTGTGAATACAGATGATAACATGTCCTAGGCTTCCCACCCCGACTGTGGTGAAGAAGGGAATCCAAAGACAGTGAGGCAGTTGGTGCTAGGCCTGAACAGAGAAGTGGGCAGGTAGCAACCACTGCCTACCAGGAATGTAGGTGCTCCAGCCCCTAGTCCAGAAAGTGACCGTGGAGACACTTTCTGACAGAAAATGCATTTCTCAGAGTGCCTTTGGATTATGTTTCAGAAAATGGCATTAGCCGAAGTGGTGATAAATGATCTTTTAAACTTACAAGACATTTATCAGCTGAGCACTCAGACCCTTCAGGTAACGCAAAGAGAGAATGTTGACTAGAAACGTGAAATATGGGCTGGTTCTCCATCCACTAACTAAAATGTTTCATCTGGTAATCACTGTGGAGCAAGATTTATTTTTGGTTTCACAAACATCTTTTTAATTTAAATTAGATTTAAGAGATCCTCTCTCCACTCTCTTTCCATCATCTGATTTCCTACAGTTTGACATTTTCTACACTCTTTTTTTTTTTATTAACCCCCTCATCATCTTCTTCTAATTAAGTGTTTCCAACAGGAACACCATATGGAGTGCTGAACAATTAGAAACTTGGGCTCGTGATGGTGGGCTACCGCGAGTGGGCAGAGGGGTCTTTAAAGGATGAGGGAAGAAATATGAGAAATAGAGGAATTCCAATCCTCCAACATTGTCCCACAATACCTTGACTCTTACTGCAAAGCCTGGCTTGTTCGCATGACTTCACTGCGCATCATTCTGCACCTTTGCTGATCTCTGCGCACCCCACCCAGAGGTAGCCAGATGTGCCTTCCTCTTTACGCTCGAGGAACCCAGATGTTGCTTCCTAGGCAGGAGTCCAGGAGGGGGCCATGAAAGCAGCAGGCTGGCACGGCTTGGAAGACCAACATCTAAATCATGAAGAATTCACCCCAGGTTTCTACCATGGAGATCATTGCATTCAGAGACTGCAAGTTCACTCTGAATTTCATGAAGTGTTTGCCCTAAGCAGAGACACACATAACTATCTAGGAAAGTTATTCTCCATCCTGGCATGCTATGGAATAAATTCCCCCCAACCCCCTCTCTCTCTCTTTAGGTCAGAGGACAACTTTGGGTGTTGGTCCTCACCTTCCATCTTGTCACAAGCAGGTTCACCTCTCTGTTCACCAAGCTACCTTCTAGGAATTTTCCCTGTCTTGCCTCTCTTCTGGTTCTAGGTGTGCTAATCTGATAGCTGCTAGTACCTCGCTTTTACATGAGTTCTGAGTATTGAACTCGGGTCCTCATGCTTGTGTGGCAAGCACTTTACCCCCACTGAGCCATCTATTTATCATAATAAGGACAATATGTGAAATAACATTTCCAAGCAGAAAATCATGGGACAAGAAACATAGATCTCCCAGGGACAGTAGAGGAAAGATGTAGGTGAAATATAGAAAGTTGGCTCATTGCAAGGACCAAAAACATGGACAATGACATCATCCAAGCCTGAGATCCTGATTTTAAAATTAACATATTACATGTAAGCCATTTAAGTTCCTTAAGTCTTAGTTCCTAAAATATTTGTATATACATGTACACATGTATATTTCACATTTCAGGTATAGGATTCAACATTGTCAATGATGTTTATTCATAATTTATAATTATTTTCACTGAATCATAAACTAAGACATATTTTTACAGGCAGCCTCTCACTCTAGGCCAGGCTGACCTGGAACTCATTCTGTAGCTCAACAGGCCTCAAACTCACCAAGCTTTCCTACTTCAGTCTTCTAGCACTGGGGACTCCATGCCCGATTTATGACATAGTCCTATACAGACCAACACCAAACTTTGGTGTTCTGCAGCAGATACAAAAGGAAGAAATGAGGCCATCATAGTAGAGCCAAAAACAGGGGGAAAATGTCTGTCCATATTGTCTTTGATAAACTCACAGAACACAGTAACATAAAAAAAAAAATCCCATTTCAGAATGAAGAATATAGCAGTGTTTCTATTTGTTGGCTGAGGTAACTTAATTACTTTCAACCCTGTAACCTTTATTTTTCACCAGCAGATTTATTAATCATTACTTTTGACATGGTAAGCAACAGAAACCCAACAGACACATCTAGGCAAATAAATAGACATACTGCACTAAGTTGGTGCATGCTTGAATCCGCTGATCACATGATGCAACTTGTCAGTCTCAATGCTGTGCTTAGCCTATATTCACTTAATTCTCAGGAAGCCCCCCTCCCCCCCACCAGTGACTAAAATACCAACAACCCCAACTCTAGACTGTCAATAAGAATGGGATTCTTTGGGCTGTGGATATTGGCTCAGTGGGTAAAGTGCTTGCAGCACAAACCCGAGTAGCTGATTTCACATCCTCAGAACCTATTTAAAAAAGCTTAAGGCTATGCAAGCGTCTGTAATTGCAGCATGCCCATGGCAAGAAGGGAAGCAGAGCCAGGACGTTTTCTGGAGGCTCAGCTGGCCTGGCAAAGGCAGTGGTGGGAAACAACCAGAAAGTGAGTCCCTGTCCTCAAACAAGGTGAAAGGCAAGAACAAGGTGGGCATGCCTGGTCCACACTCACACACAGGAACACAAACACACATACCTACACACAGCAAGAGAGAGAGAGAGAGAGAGAGAGAGAAACAAAGAGAGAAAAACAAAGAAAGAGAGAGAGAGGTGATCCTTAAGAGGGAAAAAATGAAAGTGATCCATTTATTATATAACTTATGAAGTTGTCCTCGTGGCAGCCCGGCAGCCCAGAGGGGAGGCCATTACTGGGCCCAGGATGAGGTAGTGATGTGGTGTTTCACTTGGCCCTACATAAGTAAGATGTTCATGTCTGGAACTGAGGTGAAGACATGGCCCGGCTACTTCAAAACACAATGTGGGAGAGGTAGCTTTCCCAAAAAAACCAAATAGGATAGAGTATGTTGCTCTCTCTATTTTCCTGTCTTTCTTTCCTTCATACATTTTATAACCCTTAGAGATGAAAGGGTTAAGCCCCCAATAGCCCCAGAGCCAGAAAGACCATCTGAGACCTCTGTCTTGCCAAACCTAGCTCCATGCTGAATCTGCAGAAAGGTCTAATTGCTCCTCCGGAGCACTGAACGAGGCTATTAAGAGGCTCTTTCCACTTCTCCCTCTGGGAAGCTCTGTGAACAGCTGCATTGTAAAGGAGAGGGGAGAACAGGAAAGCTTCCGGAACCCCAGGCTCAGCGCCCTCCTGCAGCCCGGGGCTTCATCCCAGCAACCTGGGCGTGCAGGCAGCCGTGCCCAGGACAGCTGAGGGCCTGAAGACTCTCCACGCAGCATAGCTCTGATTGGAGGTCTGCCAGGGAGTGCCCCTGGCAACCTTACCCTGGGCCGGAGAATCAGGCTGATATCCAGGAAGAATACTGTGATCTCGTGTTGAGTACAGATGGGCTGGTCAGAGACCCACTTAGAGTGACTGGGAGAGGAATGCTGTCTTCTCAAGTTGGAGGCACACACACCATAAGACTTCTTGCTGGGTTTCATATTGCATTTTATGTCATAAAGTGCTCTGAGCTGTTGGCATGAATGTTTTGTTTATAATGTGAAAGTCGTCATAGGAGCCATTACCAGGAGAGGCATGTGTAGAGAGCAGTGTGGTGCGCAGAACAGTAAGCGAACAGGGACCCAAGCATCAGGAGCGCCAGGAGAATCCCTCTCCCTCACCCCACCGCTGACTCTCACACTATTAACTTCGTGTTGACAAGGATTTTGCACTCACATCGTCACTGTTATTTTTTTTAAGATTTTATTTTTATTTATCTTATTTATTTAGTAAAGACAGAGAGAGAAAGAGAGAGAGAGAGTGAAAATGGACGTGCCAAGGCCTCTAGCCACTGCAAATGAACTCCAGATGCATATGCCACCTTGTGCATCAGACTTATGTGGGACCTGGAGAATCGAACTTGGGTCCTTAGGCTTTGCAGGCATGTGCCTTAACCACTGAGCCATTTCTCCAGCCTCTCATATGTTCACTCTTTTTAAAAAAAGATAGTTATACATGGGCTGGGAAGATTGCTCAATGTTTAAAGACACTTGCTTGCAAAGCCTGCTGGCCCAGGTTCTAAGCTACAGTACCTACAGAAAGCCAGATGCACAAAGTGCACTTGTGTGTGGAGTTCATTCACAATAGCAAGATGCCCTGACATGCCCAGTTTCTCTCTCTGTCTCTCTCTCTCACCTTCTCTCTCTCTCTCTCTCTCTCTCTCTCTCTCTCTCTCTCTCTCTCTCTCTCCCTCCCTCCCTCTCATATAATTAAATCAAGCATTTTAAGGAATAAAAAATAAAATAGCTGTCCAGTGAGAGCACACACATACCTGTTATCCCAGAACTTGGGATGTAGCAGGAGGATAAGGAATTCAAGGCTATTCTTGGCTACACAGTGACTTTAAAACTAACCTGGGCTATAAGAAACTCTATAACCTAAAGTGATTTTGAATAGATGATCTGGAAGAGGGAGGCGAAAAGACCGGCCAAAAGATACATGTGACACCTAAACTGGACGGAACATGCTATGGCAGGGGGGAGAGGGGAGGAAGTAGGAAGGTGTCAGGAATCAACAAAAACAAATTGTATTTGAAAAAGTCAAAAAAAATTAAATTTAAAAAAACCTTTAAACCCAGCAGTAGGGAGGTGGAGGTAGGTGGATTGCCATGAGTTTAAGGCCACCTTGAGACTACATAGTGAATTCCTGGTTGGCCTGAGCTAGAGGGTGACTCTACTTTAAAAACAAACAAACAAAAATTAACAATAGTGATAAAATCAAAATAGTCATACAGCACTTTTGTTTTGCATTTTATTTACTGTTTCTGGAGAGGGTGAATGTTATGCATGATCTCTTCAAGGTAGAAAATTCTGTTATTCTAAACACCTAAAAAATGACCTTGATATGTAAGACTACTTCATTATTTGATTCCCTCTCCATCTCAAAAAACATGTATTTTACACACAAGCCTTCTAGAAATACTTAGGATTATGGACTCTGTTTTTAGCTATCAAAGCTCAAATGTGTGTGCGTGTGTGTAGAATACAGAAGATAGACATGCCTTTTGTCAAGATCTCAGCTTCCCTCCACCCTAGGCAATGGAATTTTACCAGTCATGAATAACCATGGCACGTAGAGCCATAGCCCTCTCTGTTTCTTTCCTCTCTCACCCTGATCGCAGTGTCCTTTCGGAGAACGCGTGGGTTTCACAGCAGTGGGGAAACCATATCTAAGCAGCGGGAGCATTCCCCCGGCAGGGTTTTGATCAAAGCTGGTGGCTTCTCTGTACATTGTGCTGTATTCAGTGAAATCAACATTCTTCGTTTTCTTTAAAGGAAGGATATATTTGCCCAGATATTCAATTCAACAAACACTCACTAGTTTTCAGTTGTAACTTCTTGTGATAAGTGCAAGAGGAAAGAACATATGAGTGAGACAGATCGTGCGGTTGCAGAGGTCACAAGCTGGTAAAGAGGGACATTTGGTAAGTGCTTTAGGAGAGAAATTCAGTTACAGAGCACGATGAGAGGACAGAGCAGACAAAAACACATTCTGGCTGGGAAGGCTTTCGGTAGATTTCCAGAGAAGTTGTTTGAGCTTGGCAATGAAGGATGAGTGTTAGGGAATAAAGATAGGTATTTTCCATTGAAAATAAATAGTGTATGCAAAAAGTGGAGGGTAGAGGTGCTTGGGGTGTCCAGAGAACAATGGACAAATGTGTCCGCATGACTGAGATGTAGTCTTTGTGAAAGGGCAGTGGGACAAGGCAGGGATTTACACTAGAATCAGTATAAGATAATGACACACTTCAGTTTTGTATTTTTGTAAAATAATTTTAGCTGACATATAAAGATTCATGTGTCGCTCATTCTTGCAGTTTCAAAATAGATTTGTTTAAGGTTGACATCTATCCCTGCTCCTCCCCTGAGCCCCTCCCCATTTCCCGCTTCCCTCAGCGTCCTCCTCCCCCTTCTGCTTTGGCGCCACGCGTGTCCTTCTGCCCTTTGCTGCTCATCTTTTTATACTTGCTTCGCTTACCAGTCCAGCTCGGCAGCCCTTACGCCCATTGCTGGTGAGGGTGTGGAGAACTTGGACCCCTCGCTCACTGCTGGTGGGAGTGTATACTCATGCAGTCATTGTGCACGCAAGTGTTTTTTTTACACGATGTATTTTGTGTAAAATTAAAAATAGCACCTTTCAATTTAGAAAACATATGTTATTTGTGATAGACACAGTGCTACGGGGGGGGGGGGGCAGTGGTAATCACAATAGGGCCTGTGCTTTTCAGAGTTTTGTAGTAAAGGAGACTCATATACCAAGTTCCAAACGTGCTAGGATATTTGATACATTTCCAATGCAGGTGTATAGACAGGTATTGCAGCAAATTCAGAACCTCTAGTGGAGAGAAGAAGAAAGCAATTGATGAGTGAATGGGAGGCAGGGAAGAAGGTTGTTCCAGGTGCTGAAAATTGCATAAATAAAGAACTGGGGTAGTGACAGAGCCCAGCACATGAGTGAGAGCGGTAAGAGGAGTGTGTCTGGAATGCACAGTCATGAGTAAGAGGTAGAAATTGATACTGAAAAGCTTGCAAATGGAAAATAGAACATAGACTACTTAACTCATTGGAAGTTGAATTGCAAAATTTTAAAAATTGCAAAGAAGTATTCGATCATGCTAATATTAAAATCACATTTTAAATATACCATGATTTATATTATATAATCAGTACTCCTCACATATGACTCTTTATAATTTTAAGGACAATTAGCTTTCCATTTTGTATAGAGGGGTCATATGTATGGAATATATGTGATATATGTGAATACATATGTATATATGTATATCATATGTATAATGTATCTATTTGCAGTTAACTTCTTGTTTCTAGCATAAAACACCCAACCAGAAGCAGCTTCTCAGAGGGAAGGATTGATGTTAGCTTACAGTCTTGAGGAGAACTTTGATCGTGGCATACTAAGCATAGCAGAGCAGCGGTCAGACACCACAACTTGCCATTGCAGCTGGCCGATAGCGGTAAGAGCCAGGTAACTCTGGCAAGGAGAGATCAGCCTGTGTCATCACAAGCCTCACTACAAGTGGCACTGCCTTCAGCAAGGCCAAAGTGCCACCAACTGGGGATTGAGCATGAGGCTTATCACAAACACATGAGGCTATGGGAGACATTTCATATTCAAAGCAACACACACACTCACATGTATGCATGAATGTATGTTTGTGTGTACATATGTATGTATGTATACACACACTGTATATATATATATATATATATATTGAAACTTTAACCTTTAGAAAACTTGGTCTAGACCTCACCTATGAATCCCCTGTGCAGCTGTCTCAATATCACTGACTAGGCGTGTGCTCTGAGTACTTGAAACGTGGCCAGTACACTGGAGGAACTCAATGCTGTCATGTATGTAAATTCACTTAGTTTAAATCTGAACTTAAATATCAAGATATGGCTAGTGGCTGCCATGTCGGACACCACATGTCTGTATTTGAAAAAGCAAGAAAACAAATTCCAAGATATAGATCAATGACATTGCAAGGATAAATGAGCAGAACAACTTATTGGAAGAGATGTTAAGTAAGAATTCCATTAGTTCTTCTATGGATGTTCTAAAATCAGGTCGAAGGGAGAGAGAGAGAGAGAAAGGCAGACACACACATACACACACACGCACACACCTGTAGAACCTAGAAATTCCCTCTTCCTAGAATTACCTTCTAGTTAGAATTGAGAGACAAGCTGAACAGAGAAGGGTTTTTCAAACAAAACCAGATTTCAAGATTAAGCTTCAACCCAACCTTAATGCAGTACACTGACCTTTAATAGAACAATCTTCAGAAAGGATTTCCACATACCAGGTATGACAGGACAGAAAGCGTGTGCTGAGACAAACATATCTGCCTTTTGAGTTACCGGCAACCATCCCCCCCCCTTTTTTTTCTGGTAGTAACATCAAAACATCAAGCTTTTTCTTTAGGGACCTGACATTTCCACAGTCCACATGGTCTAAAAAGGCACTAAATCTCAAAGTTTGAGCTCGTCCATCCAGTCTTGGTGGGTAAACATAAAAATAATTGTTATTACTATTATTATTATTTGTTAATCTGAACAATTAGATCATGGATAAATTCAATGAACCCATTAGAAGCTTCCCTGAAGCTCTTTCTCGATACCAGATTATTCACTGAAATGTGGATGTGGGCTTTCCAACAGTGCTCTTGCTGTTGTCTAGAGAGGAAACAGTAGATGCAGGAATAGAGACACGCAAAGTTGATACAGTGCAAGCCTCTACATCCAGTTCTGCCAGAATCCTGGCTGCCCTTCCTCTAGGGAACTCCTCCTATTTGACTTTGTCAATTTCTTTTTTTTTTTTTTTTTTTTTTTACAGAACTTGGTTTGAGCTGGTTACTGCCATTTGCCAGGAGTTTTTTATAAACACACCGCTTTCCAGAAAATACAAGTCTCAAGTTAATAGATGCTCTTTCATTAATTACATCAAAATATTTGCCTCTGACAGACAGATGAAATGATGATTTTCAGTCAGTAATGAATGATTGCAGAGCAGAGTAATTTTTACCGTACTATTAATCCAGTGATTAGTGTAAAAGAAAAAAAAAAAAAAAACATGGTGGAGACTGTGGACCTTCCCAATGTTTCTGCAACTGTCATGTAAATGATATTTGAAATAAAGCATCCCAGGAGTATTCCATCTACTTTGAAACTGCTAAAATTCACAGGCAGTCTCCATCAATTGGGACCATATCAGGATCATCACTCTTAGGCCGCTGACACAGGGAGAATTAAATTTTGAAATAGGAGTCATGGTCGGCATTTGCTCTTCTGGTAGAACAGTCAGATGTCATGCTAGCCTGTTTGGCACTCTCTCACCTACCCCTGCTGATAAGTCCCTAAAATCCACCAGTCCATGTGATTGACAGTGACCTTGTGGACAGATCCAACAGCCATTTTAGACAGGAGATCTGTATCCACTGTCGGTAAATATCAAATATACCATGAAGTCGGCAAAGGTAAACGACCCCAAGTGAACACAAGCTCACTCTGTCTGGGCGAGCTTTATGTGTAGGCATGTGTAGGTATTGTTGTCTGTGGTGCTGAGACCAGGGGAGTAATGACATCTACATTACGTGGACCTCATTCACACAGGACAGGGAGCACAACAGTTGGGGGGGCGGAGCCACAGAGCATGGTGACAGAGAGAGATGGTTGAAAACTTGGAAAGGACTTGAGATGACCACCAGGACTCTGTACCTAGAATGGAACATGGGGTTGATAATCACAAGTCTCTCTGTGTGAGAGAGAGGGTAGGGGGAATGAGCAAGAGAAGTGGGGAGAAGAAGAGGAGATGAGGAATTGTTTTTAATAAGAACAGAAAAATCAGATTATAAAGTGATAATAGAGACGGCACAGAGGTAGACCAGCAGGCTTATAAAGTAGGTTCTGTGGAGGGAAGTCAGCACTGCCTCCACACGATACCCAGAATGAAAGGAGCACTGTGAGTGAGACACATAAAGATGTAGAATTAGTCACGGATGGTGTGGTGATGTTGAATGAAGCTCTGGGACAAAGTGAGTGTGCTTAACTTTGGACTCCATTCGTTCTTTTTGAAGTTGTAAAGCCATTGATCTCAAGTGAGGACACTGCTTTTCAGGAGTCACATGGTCATCACACCTAGGGAAGAGGGATGCTACTAGAATCTCAGAAGCAGAGAGACCAAGAACGCTTCAGAGTCTAGAGAAACACCCACGCAAAGGGTGATTCGCCCCACAAATGTCAGCAATGCTGAGACTGAGAAGCCGTCACAAGAGCATTTCGTAAGCTTGTTACAACTAAGTGCCCTTGACTTTAAAGCAGAAACAGAGAGTTTAGTCAGCTAGTGTGTGGAAGCACACAGCGTTGGTGAATTAGCACAGGGCTCTCTGTCATGTGACTCTCTTCACCGCTCTGCATGGCTGACTGAGGTCCTGACTCCGACTGGACACCTGGGCAGGGTTCACTGCTCCTCACAAAGAGCATGGCCTGAGCAAAGGAGCCTCACAGCCTTGGGCTTTCTAGCTCTTTTTTGTGGTAAACAGTCGGGGCTTGAGGGAGGTAGGAAGCTGCCCTAGAAAAGCTTCAGTTTTACTTCAGCTCTGGAAACTGTCTTGGATGTCCTGCCCCTGCTGGATGATATTACCTGAAGTGTTGTGCACCACTCCACAAGTGAGAACTTAAACTCTTTTGGCTGAATTGGTGGTGTAGTTACACTTATTGCTGGGGCACAACACCAGACCAGAAGCAGCATATAGGAGGAATAGTTTTATTTGAGCTTCCAGTCTCAAGGGGAAGCTTCATCATGGTGGAGAAAGCACTGCAGAGCAGAGGCCGAACATCACATCTTTTCACATCAGCTAGAAGGTAGCGGCAAGAATAAGGGAGTGGGCTGGAGAGATGGCTCAGCAGCTAGAGGTGCTTTGCTTGCAAAGCCTCATGACCCAGGTTCAATTGTCCAGTACCCACATAAGGATAGATGCACAAAGTGGTACCTGTGTCTGGAGTTTATTTGCAATGGCAGGAGGCCTTGGCACAACTCTCTACTCTCCCTTTCTCTCTCTCTTTTTCTCCTTGCAAATAAATAAAATATTAAAAAAATAAGAGTGAGTGAGCTAGTGAACAACCCACTAGGGCTGGACTAATAACCATCAAGGTCTACCCCCAGTGACACACCTCCTCCAATAAGGCACCACCTCCCAAAGGCTCCACCAGCTGAGAACTGAGTGTAAGGCTTAATCACAAGCACACGAGACTTTAGGGAACTGTTTATATTGAAACCGCCACAAATGATCTTCAGACAGTTCAGCAGATTTTGTTTCTGTTGCTATTCAGAGTGGACTGTTTGGTGGCTAAATGGAAGGTTGCATGAATAGATAGCTAGATGATGTGATAGAGATAAATAGATACATATAGAAATATAGGGCTGGGGAAATAGCTTAGTGGTTAAGGCATTTGCCTCCAAAGCCTAAAGCTGCCAGTTCGATTCCCCAGAACCCACATAAGCCAGATGAACAAGAGGGTACATGCATCTGGAGCTCATTTTCAGTGGCTGGAGGCCATGGTGTGCCCATTCTCATTTTCTCTTTGACTGTCTTTTTCTCTCTTTCTCAAATAAGTAAATAAATAGATAGATAGATAGATAGATAGATAGATAGATAGATATACAAATGATAGATAATAGACTAAATAATAGATTATAGGTAGACATAGTTGCATAGCTAGGTAAATGGATAAGTAGATGGATAGACATATTATAGATAATAGGTAGCATTGCAGATCATAGATGATAGGTGTATACATAGATAGGTATATAGGATATAGATAGGTGGATGGATAGTTAATAAATAGAAAATAAATGATAGGTGGACATAGTTGCATAAAAGGGCAGGTTGAGGGCTGGAGAGATGGCTTAGCGGTTGCCTGTGAAGCCTAAGGACCCTTGTTCGAGGCTCGGTTCCCCGGGACCCACGTTAGTCAGATGCACAAGGGGGCACATGCGTCTGGAGTTCATTTGCTGTGGCTGGAGGCCCTGGAGAGCCCATTCTCTCTCTAGATAGATAGATAGATAGATAGATAGATAGATAGATAGATAGATAGATAGATAGACAGACAGATGACAGAGAGATGATAGATTATCTCACTAGACTAGAAACCAAGGCCCTGGTTGGGCTGTGTTCCTGTTGGGAGCCCTGGCACAGAATCCGTGCCTTCACTTTTGTGTCTTCTGGAGAGGGCCAGCATCTGTGGTCCCTCTTCCCTCTCCAAGGCAAACAATGATGCGTCTCTCTGATTCTGCCTTATTTCTCACACTCCTTTTTGTGACTCACTTCCTCTACCTCTCTTTTTCAATTTTAAGAACATCCCACAGGATATCTCCCAACCCAAGTCCAGCTGAATAACAGCCTTGATTCCACTACAACCTCTGCAGTGAAGGAACACTATTTCTGGGTGGAGAGATTGTTAGATCACAGGCATTCTGGAGCGGCCATTCTGCTCACCACATGTCAGTTATTTAGGAGTTTCATCATGATACTTCTCAACATGCCTGAAGGGACACTTTAGCACAGATTTGGAGTCAAAGAAGAGTGAATGTTAGATTGGTTAAGCACTATCATATAGGATTTGGTTATGTTGACATTGTCATTTTTCTATCTGTAGCACAGTATCTATGTAAATATTATACAAAATAAGTTCTAAAAATTATCATGTATCGTGTAATCTGATAACCCTGACCTTGACTTCATCCCTACCTGTTGGGATAGAGGGGTGGGAAGGGAAGGGAACCAGGGCTGGGTTTGGCAATGAATTGGCTCCTCCTTGAGCTGGGCAAGGGCATGTTTCTAGGGACTTTGAGGATTGTACAATTTTTAAGGTCATCTTTGAGGCAGATAATATTCACATGCAAGTAAAAATGTGTCATAAAAGTAAATCTTCACTTAGAATGAAACACAAACCTTCCCAACATTGCATGTTTTAAAAACCTTAGAAAAGAAAGGAAGAAACATCCAAAAATTCATAGAAATGATACATTTGTTTATTATCTTTGACATACTTACAGAATGTTTTTATTTAATCCCTTAATTGCAAATTCTTTAATTGTTTTTTCATGTGACAATAATTTTACTATGTAGTTTTCATAGAGAAAAAGGAAAGGTAATTGTCTTGCCAGTTGGAGAGTTTTTCTATTGTTTCTGACACTTTTTGCAGCATGAAACATGGAGTTTTACACACATTCTCTCAGGTTGTAGGAATGCCCCAGGTTTCAGTCATAAATATTTCAGAATGCCAGTGAGTTTTACTTACTCTGATTTCTATATGAAAAAAGATCACAGTATTTACACAATATCATGTATATTTTTTCTAGTACATTCATGTTGGTAGAAGACTCTGGTTAGGTTGTAACCAAATCAGCTTCAAATAATTTTACACATGTATACCCAGAATAATTTTCCAAAGGTTCAGTAAACTTCTACCTCCTAGAATTTCAAACATTTTCTTCAGTGCTGGGAATGGAACAGCATCCATGGGCGTGCAAAGAGAACACTGTGCCACGGAAATACATCCCGCCCTCAACCATTCTGTCTTCACTACTCACATATTTCTGGGTGTATCATTGTCTCATGGACTCTGCTGGACATGCTGTAGTCATTTTGAGTTGAAATCAGCATAACTGCCTCTCACTGTGGCCAGTTTTTCTTGCTTAGTTTCCCAGAATAGATAAAGCCATAGAGTGGGTGTAGTAATTGCTTTTCTCATTGCTATGAGAAATTACCTGAGAGAAGCAACTTAATAAAGGAAGGCTTGGGCTGGAGAGAGGGCTTAATGGCTAAGCACTTGCCTGTGAAGACTAAGGACCCCAGTTCGAGGCTCAATTCCCCAGTACCCACATTAGCCAGATACACAAGCGGGCTCACGTCTGGAGTTCATTTGCAGTGGATGGAGGCCCTGTCACGCCCATTCTCTCTCTATATCTGCCTCTTTCTGTCTGTCTGTTGCTCTTAAATAAATAAATAAAAAGAGGAAAGGAAGGCTTTATTCTGGCTCATGGTTGGAGGGCATGCTCCATCATGGTGGTAAGGCATGGCAGCGGGAGCCAATCAAGAGACAGAGAGATGAATGGTGGGCCCACGTTGCTTCCTCCTTTTAATACTCAGCAGGGCCCCTGGCCTTTGGGAGGGTGCCATAGTCACAGGACGGGTCTTGCCATCACATTAAACCTAATCCCCCAAATCCCTCACATATATGTCCAGGGATTTGTTTTCTAGGCGATTGTAGACACAATCAAATTAACTACAGAGATCAATCATGCTTGTGGCACATGGAGATTTACTCCTGGTGATTAGGATTCATATTCCTTGAGGTAATTCCTATACTGGCACATAGCAGTCTTTTGATTGCTTGTGGATGCAACAGAAAGCTAAAACAGTACATTGTGACCCCCCAAGAAAACGTATCCCTAGCTCAGCCTCTTCTGGCTGTGTCATCTCAATACTCTCAAACAAGAAGTGTCAGGGAGGGAATCAATGGACCATAATCAATAGCCTCAGTGGATAGAAAGGTATTTGGCTTTGATATTGCTAAAAAAGAAAAAATGCATCGTCCTAGGAATGCATTGTTGGGCTTCCTCCCGGGGTCTTGGAAAGAACAGGTGGGAGGGAGAAGTCTTCAGACAGGTGATAGGATCTGTAACTGAAAAATGTTCATAGACACCATAAAAGGAAAGGGAGAGATTTTATTGTGTGGAATATGTGATACTCTGAAACAGTTTTTATTTGGGGGGATGGGGAGATGTTATTCATTTTATTGTGTGCACACTTCTAAAACCTAGATTTGGAGTGGATATTTTATCTTCTTAGTCTCAAAACATTTGGCACTTTACCATTCTCAGACTCTTACTTTTGCAATCATATTGGGATGTTATCTTATCATTTAGTTACTCATAATATCTATCCCATTTTTCATTGTGTGTGTGTGTACGTGTGTGTGTACATGCATGTGTGCATGTGCATGTTATGGTTCACCTGTGGAGGTCTGAAGACCTCTTCTCCTGTTCTCCCTTGCCTGAGACAAGTTTCTCTGGCTGGTGTGTGGCTGGGAGTGCATTAGTCTAGCTGGCGGATGAGCTGTCAGATTCTCCTGCTCTTCCTTCCTCACACTGGCACAGGCACATTGGGATCGTAGACACATATACCACTTTGCATCTGGTCTTGGTGGGTGATGGAGAACAGAACCCAGGCTGGCAGTCTTACAAGCAAGTGCTTTTAGCCACTGAGCCTTCTCCCCAGACCCCACCTAACTCATATTTGATCACTCATATAATCATAGCAGGGTGTGAGAGTGCATGCACATGCATCTGTATATGTGTCTCTCTGTGTGAGTCTATGTGCTTTTCTTTTCAGTCAATGACAATTTATTATGGATCCAAGTGTGTCTTTGAGGATGAGTGTCCTCCCAGGATCCTGGTGGAATTTTCCCATCTCTCCATCAGCCATAGAAGACACGACTCCTAAGGCAATATGCTAGGTTAGTGCTGTGTACAACAAGCTAGATAGGAAATATATTGTCTTTCAGTAGCTACCCAAAAACCTTCTTTCCATTTAATACATATTTATTCAACATCTACCATATTTTCAGCACTCCATAAAGAAGTTAAAAGACTGGGAAACTGGGAAAATATTGGGGAACACTTTAACATCAACCGAGTAGATCAGAGCACATCCTGTCTGGCACTTTCTCCTTTATTATCTCCTCTTGCCCTGTCTTTGGGCTGTTTTCAGCTCTGTTAATTGTAGAACACTGATAGCAATACAAATGATTATTATTCATAGTATGCAAATTATACCCCATGAAATGCAATGGATTTTTGCCCGCAGATATTGACCGGTTTCACCAGCTATACTTCTTCTTGTAAATTACTTCCAATATTCCTGATGCTTATCAACTTTCACCTGTCCTTTGGATTCTTCTTTGAAACACTTTCAAGATCCTATGGGTTCCCGCATTACTTAAAGAGCTACCCAGAATGTTTGTCACATGTCCACGTTACATTTCCAATGTTATATTTGTAGTAAAGTCAGGATCTTTACCATTTCCAAACGTCTTTTCTTTGGCAAAATCACATGGACTTCATGAAGGTAACATCCTAAAAAACATTTCAGGCATGCACTAATCTCCTGCTATAAGACATTGACAGGGCATTGAGAAGCCCTGTGTGTCTGTAACAGGAAGAACTGGTATCTTTTGATCAGGACAGAATCTAAACTTGGAAGTGACATGTGAATTCATCAAGAAGAGTTGACAAGGTTTGGGTCAGCTATGTGGGAGGAAGGTAGAATTCAGGAGCAAGCTAGTGTGTCATACAATAGCTCAGGACCATTTCTTCTGGAGGACATCAGTGGTTATAGGAACAGCTTTGGGCAGCACTTCAGAGAAGCCAGAAGATTTGACAGCTGCCACGGTCTGTGTGGCATGATAAGAGAATCTGCCAGGGCTCGGTCTTCAAATCGGATGAGTCCAAGGGCTTGGGAAGACCACGCTGAGAACCCCGGGGGCCTGCCTGTCTCTTACCATCCTTTCCTGGGACAAGTGTTCCAACCACCTGCTTTGATGACCTGTCAAATGGTTGTCTTTGAAGCACACACATACTCCAGGTCATGCCTGGCTACATTTCACGAAGACATGGCATCAAGAAAACAGAAGAAACTTGGTTTTTCTCTGTGACCATTAAAGGCATTTGCATCAACCCCAATCAACATTCAAGACAAATCATTTCATAGTTTCCTGACCTTTCTGACCTTGATCCTGCCTGTTGGTGGTTGCTGTGTAAAGCCCCTACTCAGCATTCCTTTTCGCAGGACTAGTATTCATTCCTACACTTTATTCCCTTTGTTACCCAGCGGCCTTTCAGAATGCCCTATCGAGCATGCATCTCTTCCTCAACCTTTACTATCTTACCCTGTAACTGCATAATTGGCTAGCTGTCTGCTTACGTTTTCTCTCACCCTCTTCTATAGGACGTTTTAGCTGGGATCCAGATAATAGCAGCAGACTGTGGGTGGGACTGACTGAAATAAATATGGTTCTCTATGTTTCTTTACAAAACAGACTCTCCGTGGATTCCTGATCATGTGGTCACATGAGAATCAAATGGCTGCAGAGTGAGTGTCAAAAGGACAAGAAACAACCTTTTATGAACCCAAATAGAACAAAAAGGTGCAAGAAGAGAGAATTTGGTCTTTCTTTTAAAATAGGGGTGACTATGGACTCTTGTCCTTGTATCCTGGTTCTCAGGATTTTCAGGCAGGACTCAACTTTGGCCCACCAATTCTCAGACTCACACTACCTTACAACATCACCCTTCCTATAATCCCAGCATGTCGTTGGCAGATCCTAGCCATCATCTAACGTGAACCCTATTCTCAGTCTTCCTTTGACATCTCTCTCTACAGTATATTCACTGTTACTCTGGTAAGTCCAGGTGATACAAATATTAATATACTTGTTTTGTGGCAGGGTTTTATGTAAGCATGCTGGCCTTGAAATCACTAAATAGGCAAGGGTGACCTTCAACTTTTAATCCTCCTGCCTCATCACATCTGGTTTATATAGTGCTAGGACTCAAATGCAGGGCTTCATAATGCTAAACCAGCCCTCTACCAATATACCTGCAGCCTCAGCCCAACAATGGGCATTCCTCCACCAGATCTACCCATGGAGTATGTTTCGTGGCACTTGTCTGTGTTCAGTGGTTGCAAACTACTTTAACATGTTTCACTTGTTCAATCCAATGTAATAAAGGGTTCCAAGCAAGAGGATAATATATTTGGGTATAAACTTGACCACTGGAAGTTGTTGAGAGAAGCAACTGGCTGTGCAGGTAGAAATGAGATGGGCATCAGGTATGGTGACCAGCCACTTCCACTTAATAAAGATTGAAGGGAATTCCTAAGATGAAAAACATTTTATGTTAAAAAGACACAGCTCCTGCTTACCATTCTGATTTACCTGGAATGGTGAGTGGGGGTGTCTTAGGATTATGGCACTGTCATTGCTAAACTGGGAATGTCTTAGGCAACCGTATAGAGTTGCTACCTAGTGAGATGTTAGAGAATTTTAGTTACATGCAGGAGGTGGAACCAACAGAACTTGTTGAATTCCTAAGGTAAGGAATGAGAAATCTCTAGCTATGACCAAGAAACTGACTAGATGATAGATCTACTAAGGAAATGCAGTAGAACATGAACAGTATGCTGATTAGCCTACATTGTCAACTAGATTGAGAGTCACCTATACAAAATGCCCCTGGCTATGTCTATGAGGATGTTTCCAGAGATTTCTAACTTAGGTGGGAAGACTCACTGTAACTAGGACAGCCCCATCCCATGGGTTGGGATTCCAGACTGAATTAAAAGGAGAAAGCAAACTGAACACAGCATTGACTACTCTCTGCTTCCCTACTGTGGATGTTATGTGACCGTCTGCTTCACACTTCTGCCTTCGCATTCTCTCGCATGGTGGACTGAAACCCTAACCCGTAAGCTAAAAGAAACCCTTCCTACCTTAAATTGTGTTTTGGTTAGGTATATTTGTCATAGCCTTAGTAAAACTTACTCATACATGCATATTGAATACCTAGTCCTGGGAATTCCAGAGTGGAGGGTATTAACAATGGTAACAAAATTTACTATCACAAATCAACTTAATCTGCTTTACTATTTTGCTTACTGTCAGCCTTGAAGTTATCTAGTCCAGCAGTGTTTTTTTTTTTTTTATTCATTTGAAATAATCATAGTAACTTTGTTCTTACAAATTGAGTTTGTCTTCTAAGGTGTCTACTGGAGCCCTACAAGAAGCTTAATCAGTTTCACATGAATTAATGATGGCCATCAAATTGGTGAGAAAGAATGAATTACAAATAAATATTTACTGCATAATTGAAGTTGCAAGACTCCACTATGAATAAAATATATTTGTATTTACAATGCATAAATCTGATAGCTTCACTGTGGGGTGACATGGAGCTTTTTGATAAGAACCCTGAACAGTGTTAAATTAGTAATAGACCCAATACATTTCTTAATGATGCAATGGGTATTGTGCTTGAGAATACCATTGTCAGTAAATTGAGTCCCATTTGTATGCATGCAGTATGAGGGGAAGTGCTTGTGTTTTGAAAATCCTGATACACTCCTGGGAACACAGGTTAATGTCATCTGCTGCTTAAAATGAGTCCTTGGTTTCAGAGCTCACAGTTGTATTAAGACTTATCATGTACTCTTTTCATCAAGGCAATTATGAGTGCAGATTTACATATCCTGCACAAGCAGAAACATGGGCTCTTCAGGGCTTTGCAAAAAAAATAAAAAGGAAGTAGTTATGTGAGAGAAGCGGGCAAGGTTCATGTGTTTAACAGTTTCTTCTTCAAAAAGAAAATACATTATTGAAGGGTATTTTTTCTTTTTTGTTTTTTTTGAGGTAGGGTCTTGCTCTAGTTGAAGCTGACCTGGAAGTCACTGTGTAGTCTCAGGGTGGCCTCGAACTCACAGCGATCCTCCTACCTCTGCTTCCCAAGTGCTGGGATTAAAGGTGTGCACTACCACACCCAGCTTATTAAAGGTTTTTTTAAATTAAAAAAAAAACAATTGATCTCTATATGTGAGAAAGATGGAAATATGCAGTAGGTGCACATATGAGCCCTATTTTATAGAGAGGAATCTGAAGCAGAGAAATTAAACAATTTGTCAAAGTAAGATAGGTGACAGATGGCCACACTGAGATTTGAACCCAGGTAAACGTGTTCTGGAGGACGAACTTTCTGTATATTGGCCACTAGTCATATCTACTTAAAGTAATCAAGGTTAAGTGAAGTAAATTGTTCATTTCCTCAGTCCCAAAAACAACTGGACAGGGAGCAGGTGAGGATTCTAGAACACGTCCACCACTGTTAAAATCGTGTGTGTGTGTGCGTGTGTGCGTGCGTGCGTGTGTGTGTGTGTGTGTGTGTGTACATTTATATATATACAGGTTACACTACTTTGTGGTACCCTTACCCACTACTTCACATGAGGCCTTAATGACCCCACAGTGAATACTGTAACCCATTCCGTGGCTCTTACAATTTTTCCACCCCCTCTTCTGCAATGTTCCCTGAGCTATGACAGGCCTGTTGGCTATCTAATTTAGTGCTGAGTCCCTGTAGCTTCTGGATATCTGCTTTGATGGGTTTTGCTTGATCACCATGTCTGTCACCATCACCCTGGAGCTGATTGTCAAGCTAGCAGTGAGAACAGTACTCATATTACTTCCTCCTCAGCGTTTTCTCTTGGGCCCTGGCAGATGTGGTAGAGGTGGCATGTCTCAAGGTGTGTAGTCAGCTATCTTCTTGTCTTATGGATGGCTCTTGGTTCTCCTCCATTTCATCTGCAATTTATAAAATAAAACAGATTCCCCAACCAAGAATGGAAGCAGCTTGGGTTAAAAGGTATGCAAAGTTATTTAAGAGGCTTTTGGTGTGCAAGCCCACTCTTCTTCAGAGAGCAGTGGGGGCTTCTCTCTAAAGCCAGTGAGTTTCCTCACCATGGGATTTTGACTTGGTTTCCAGAACCAAATAGGAGTTCTCTCCCACTGAGCAGCCTCGTGCCCAATCAGAGAACAGTTGGTTAGCCACAGAGGCTGTGTGCCTTTATTGCCCAAGTGTGTACGTCCTATATTTGTATGTGTGCATGTACTCATGTTTGCATGTGTGTTTAAAGGATGGTGATAACTTTGTTCCCAATGCTACATTTACATGATTAAGGATGTACTACTATGTTAAGGATGTACATCCACAGTGTTCTACTTTCTATTTCCCTTCCAATAAACAAAATACTATTAGACCTCTGGGCGAGTGGATATCTTCACTCTTGGAAGCTGTCTGTCCATAACTTGTCCCCACACACTGCACTTCTCCCCAGACATCATGTAATCTTGATCTTAGTACTGATTGTCAAGAATAGTTGCCCAAAATGACTAGATTTGGGAGACCATGAAGTGGTAATCCCTCTGGATGAACAAAGAGAGCTTTCAAATGTGAGGACTGTCTGTGATGAGAGACCACTGGGAGTCTTGGTGTGATAACCGAGGCTACATAATCACTAACTGTCATACTTGACTCCTTGTGTCATAACTGACTTTCAGTGTGATAAGCTGTGTCATCATTCATTTTGTACAAGAAAGGGTACCATGTAATAACTGAATCTCCATGTAATAATTGACACAGTGTAGTACTTTTACAGTTAATTACAAGACTCTTTGAGTCAAAGTGTCTTGTAATTAACTCCTATGTGACTGGTAATAGTTGACTCTGTATAACTCACTCCTTGTGAGTTAGTAGTGATTATATGTGACAATTTACTATAGGACTAAGAATGGGCTCTGTGTGATAACTGACACCCTGTGTGATAGTTAATTCAATGGAATAATTGGCTGTATTGTAATAACTAAAACACCCAGTGTAGTACTTGACTGAGTAATAGCTAAGTCTGTAGTAAAGATGTCTTTGAGTCTGATTATAGGCTCAGGCATGCAATTGTTTGGACTTGCAGAAATTACAGTAAGGGTCAGGATGCTTTCAGCTTCAGGTGGCACAGAACCAATTTAAATCGTCTTCAGGTGTTGGAAAGGGTAGGAACTCATTAGTTCATCCACTCAGGAAGTCTGGAGGCTAATTAGTCTCCAGCCTAGTCAAACCCACAGCTCCTGTGAGATTCTTAGGACTGTGAACTTCTGTATAACTCTGTGCTCTTGGCTGTGCTCCCAGGTGGGTTTACCTTGTGCATGGGAGGAGATGACCACAACAACACAGGCTTCCATAACACACAGAGTGTTGGGCTCAGGGAACTTAAAGAAGCATGCTTCCCCTGGGGCTTGGTGGTATACGGTTGTAATCACAGCTGCTCAGGGGAGTGAGGAAGGAGGGAGAGAGGGAAGGAGGAAAGAGAAAAAGGAAGTAAGGAAGAAAGAAAGAAAGAAAGAAAGAAAGAAAGAAAGAAAGAAAGAGCGAGGGAAGAAGGAAGGAAGGAAGGAAGGAAGGAAGGAAGGAAGGAAGGAAGGAAGGAAGGAAGGAGAGCTTGGAGTGGCGGTTTAGCAGTTAAGGTACTTGCCTGAAAAGCCTAAGGACCCAGCTTTAATTCCCCAGTATCCACATAAGCCAGATTCACAAGATGGTGCATGGGTCTGGAATTCATTTGCAATATCTAGAGCACCCGGCATGGACATTCTTTCCCTCTCTATCTTCATCTCTCTCTCTCAAATAAATAAATAAGATATTAAAAAATAAAAAGCATAAAAGGAATGAAAGAAGGAAACAAGGGTGAAAGGAAGAAAAGGGGGAAATAAAAAAGGAAGAAAGGAAAGAAGGAAGGAAGCAAGGGAGAGGCTCTCCTTCTAGCATGTCAATGCCTCCACGTCAGTTCCTGAAGGGAACTCTGGCTAGCCTGGTTGATGTGACCACTGTAGAAGCAGTCTCTTGGATTGACAGGTACATCATTATCACAGGGGTTTGGGCGTATTCACAAAATGAACGGCTGTGGAGCAGAACAAACAAGAAACAGATGTCTCCCTTTGCTCACAGCCTGTGAGCTGCTGCCTCCCAAGGGCTGAGCATGCTCTACATGAGTCTGTCCTTCAAGTTCTTCAGTCTTCAGGTGAAACACAAGCTGTCTCTAGTGCAGCGATATGTCTAATTGTCTGTGTGTGTATTCTGGCTACCTTCAAACAATCAAAAGTTCTGTGCTAAACAGTATTGGTAAAACATTAAGCTTATCATAATATTTTGCCTTTATGAGCTTTCTAAGTCAATGGCTACAAAACATGTAGTATTGTATAATATGCATTTATTATTTTTAAAAAAGCTTCTCAAGGGCTAGAGATGCAGCAGGGATAGAGTTATTGACTAACATGTGAAAGGCCCTGGATTCAATTCTTACCACCATAAAACAAAGCAAAACAAAACAAAACCTTCTTATAAAAATGCCTATGAGCCACAGAAGGACATTTTTAAAGTCCCCAGCATCTTTCTTTAAAAAATATTTTATTATTTGTTTTTATTTATTTATTTGGGAGAGAAAGAGGCAGAGAGAGAGAGAGAATAAGTGGGCACACTAGAGCCTCCAGCTGTTGTAAACTCCAGATGCATGCACCACCTTGTGCATCTGGCTTATGTGGGTTCTGGAGAATTGAACATGTGTCCTTTGGCTTTGCAGGCAAGTGCCTTAACCACTAGGCAATTTCTCTAGCTCCAGAAGGGCATATAAACCAATTTTTTCCTTGCACTGTGTGATTTTATTCTTTTTTATTTATGTTTATTGACAATTGTCATGAATGTAAACAATATCCCATCTAATTCCCTCCGTCCCCTCACCACTTTCCCCTTTGAAACTCCACTGTCCATCATATTCCCCTCACCTTCCCAATCAGTCTCTCTTTTATTCTGATGCCATCATCTTTTCCTCCTATTATGATGGTCTTGTGTAGGTACTGTATGATATTTTTCAGTGAACGTTTTGCAATGTGGATGAAAATTTGCAAGTATTGTAGAAAACCCAGTTGCCTCAATTAGAATGAAGTAAATTACATTCATAAGAGCTTTACTTCATTTTTATTTTAATTTGCATACCTGGTATGTGTTGAGTTTTACATGGAGTCTGGAGATCCAAACTCAGGTACTCAGAGTTTCATGGCAGGGGCTTTATCCACTGAGCTGCCTACCCAGCCTCATTTTACTGTTGTGACAAAAGGGTTCATGAGGCCCAAGTTGGCCTCAAACTTTCTATGTAGCTGAGAATGATCTGAACTTATGATCCTCCTGCCTTCGCCTGCCAAGCACAGGGATCACGAACATGTGCCACCATGCCTGGTTTATGTGGTGCTGGGCATCAAACCTGAATCTTAGACAAGCAGTCTACCAACTAAACCATATCGCCAGCCTTCCAGACCTTTCCTTATGTCTCCTTTGTCTTTTCTCCTTCACATCACTATATAAGCATTTCTTCAGAACTAACGCCTTAGACAAGAACTGTTTCCTCTTTGTAGTAGCTCTGATATTACTATGTCCTGCCATGATCACCACTGCCCTCCAGAACTATGTTAACATGTGTCCACATTATCTATGAGCCTATTTACCAGAACAATGTATCTTCTGTACTAGATTGCACATGTCAGCAGAGAAGTACTGAGTTGACCCATATCTCTCACTCCTAGTATAGGCACTCACTAAGTATTTGCCGACTGGATGCATGGGCCCACCTATAAAGGGAAGTCAGAGTCAAATCTCATCCTCTTCTTGCAATATATAAAATTAGAAGAGAACATGCCCAGTTTGTAGTTATTTCTAAGCAATACACAGCTAATATTTTACTATGAAATACCTTTTTAGTTCCTTGTTGGGCTTGAAAATATATTCAGAAGAATCCCTGTAAATGACCACAGGTAAAGGGGGTGAATTCAGCAGAGGACAGGAAGAAATACAGAGAATTTTACACGGTTGTCTAATTTAGAAAAAGAGACATTTTACTTTTTTAAAAGAAAAAGATTTTATTTTCACTTATTTATTTATTAGAGACAGAGAAAGTGACTGGGGAGTGAGAACAAGCATGCTAGGACCTCTAACCACTGCAAACAAACCCCAGATGCATGTGTTATCTTGTGCACCTGGCTTATGTGGGACCTGGAGAATTGTTAGGCTTCACAGACATGTGCCTTAACTGCTAAGCCATCTCTCTAGCTTGAGACATTTTACCTTTGATCTAAGTGCAAATCTAAGGTCAGATCAATATAAACCCTACCCAAGAAAACACTCTTTCTGGCAGTTTTAGTGAAGATTAGCTTCATAAATTATGGGTGGAAGTACTGCCATCCAAACTCCATACCAGTGGTAGTGGGTGTTCCCACACCTGTCTATGCATTATATCTTCTCTTCTGAAGTTTCTTCCCACAGTCTTGATTCTATGTCTGCCTTCCCTCCTGAAATCACTGGGCTCTAGCTCATGGGCCACAGTCATTGGCTCTGAGATAGACATGAGACCTGAGCTGAGCCAATCAGTCTTTGGAGGACCTTTTCTAGTAGAACTAAGAAGGTCATGGTCTACAAGGGAAGGACTACAAGCCTAAGGCTATTCTTTGGGAATTTGATTGAAGTATATGAGTTGAGATCAGTGATATACTTGAGCTTTATATTTACTGGAATAACTCTACGGATAGTGTGTGTGTGTCCATGCGCGTTCATGCACGTGTGAAGGACAATCTCATTTGTCATTCCTCAAGTGTCATCCATTTGCTTTGAGACAGGGTTACTCACTAGCCTCAAACCCACCAAGTAGGCTAAGCTGGCTGACCAGTGAGCCTTGGGGATGCATTTGGCTCTAACTCCCCAGCACTGGGGTTATAGGAGCACATCAGCAAGCTCAGCTTTGGGTCACATGGGTTCGGAGCTCATTGAACTCAGATCCTCAGTGCTTATAATTAATGCACTTTCCCAAATGAACTATTTTCCCAGCCCTGGTGGAATTTTGTTTCTCTAATGTTGATGAGTTAGGGTTTCTGTCATATGTTACATTAAACAGTTATATTTTACTTCGTGTTGATATGGATTTGAAGCATGTCTGGTACCTGGTAAACAATGCTTTCCAGTCTTTGATGCCAAGAGAATGCCGCTGAGCATTTATCTACATCTGACCTTAAACAGCCTGCCACAAGGATTCTTCTGGCCATAGGTTTCCATCCACTTTCCTTACAGCAGCTGAGTCCCTCGAAGCAGTGGGACCAGACAGTGCCTCGAAAAGGCGTCCCAAGAGTGTGACTCTGGGTTTTTTTAAGCCTAGAAAGAAATTGGGACATTTTTCATGTCTTTGGCAGCTCCATTATGATGTATTTGGATGTTTTTGATAAAATTATGAGGCATAAAAAGTTTGAAGCATTGAAGATTAATTTTCCTCCATAAATATATAGATCATAGTCAAATTCTATATGACGAGTTTTGCCCAGAGCAAAAAATATTTTCAGTGTAATTTCATAGCAATGTGGAGAAAGAGGATGGGGCAACAGCATTGAGGAAGGCGTTTGTGGATTGTAAGTGTCAGGTTAACATTCATAACCTGACGAATTGAGCAGAAGCTGCTGTTAAAATGTAAGGGCTTGTTGTTTTAAAGTAAAAAAAAAAAAAAAAACTTGGAAGCTGGTTCAGAAGTAAAATTAAAGTAAAAGAAAATAAATAATCCATATCTCTCCTGTTCTGTTTAAATATTAAAGTGTCAGCTGCAATTTTGAAATGACACCAAGAGGCTTGCTGAGCTGAAAAAGTGTTTCATTTGCTGGCTTTCCAGAAAGTCTGGAATGCATTTTCATTTAAGGATGATTTGAGGGTAAGAAATGATTGCATTGTATGGCCTCTTACAGGTTATGAGTCAAAAACACTGTGCAGGGCTGGGAGATGGCCCAGTCAGTAAAACACTTGCTATGTAAACATGCAAGCACCCACGCAGGTGTCAGGTGTGGCAGCACACACCTGTTATCCACATGTTCTGGAGTCAGAGGCAGGTGGATTCAAAGGGCAAGCTGGCTTAGCTAGGCTAGACACACCAGTGAGCTCTGGCTTCAGTGAGAGACCCTGCCTCAAAAAATTAAGAAAGTTATGGAAGAAGACACACAACATCAACCTCTGGCTTCCACACACACACACACACACACACGTACCTGCACACACATATGAACATGCATACACAAAATTATACCACATATACACACAATAAGGAAAACATGGTAAATTCTCTCCCTCCTTGCTTCCCTCCCATCCTTCTTCCCTCCCTCCCTCCCTCCCTTCCTTCCTTCCTTCCATTTCTATTTTTTCACCATTAGCTCACTATACAGATCAGGCTTGCCCCATATTCTCAAGTCTCCTGCCACCCCCTCCCTAAGCACTGGGATTATAAATGTACACCACATTCACCAGCTTTTGTTTCTTATTAATTTTTTTTCTCAAGGGCTAGAGAGATGGCTTAGCCTGTGGATCTTAAGGACCCACGTTTGACTCCAGATCCCATGTAAGCCAGATGCGTAAAGGTGAGGCAAGCACAAGGTTGCATATGCTCACTAAGTGGCACAAACTTCTGGAGTTCAGTTGTAATGGCTGAGGCCCTGGGGACTTGATTATCTCTATCTCTCTCTCCCTTTCTCTATTTCTCTCTCTAAATTAATTTAAAAAAACACTGAAAGGAAAAATAAGTAAATAAAATATTAAAAAATTTAAAAAATTCTTCTTGAACCTCCCAGGCGTTTCCTGAAGCCCAGATGCTTAGACAAATGGAATCATGTCTCTATTTGGAATTTCAGTTCCTTTTTATGTCCCCAACTACATGGTTTGTTTTGGCCAACTGGTTGTTCCATTCTTCATGGAATTCATAAGAGCCAAAACGTGAATGGTGGGCTGGGGCGATGGCTCAGGGGATGAAGTGTTTGCCATGTAAGTGTAAAGACCTGAGTTTGTATCCTCAGGTAAGCTAGTGTGTGTCTGTAATTGCAATGCTTCTACAGAAAGATGAAAGGCAGAGACAGGAGAATCCCTGGAAGCTAGCCTGGTCTACACAGTGGTTAAGAGATTCTGTTTCAAACAAGACTGAAGGAGACAATGGATACACCACGTTGCCCTTTGATCAATGCACATGCACAATTCCCATATTCACACACATGAACACATACTTATACACACAAGATATAAGACAACATGAATGGCTTAAATAGTTCCTTTTATCTGGGCCATTCAAGATTCCTAGCTCAGACCACTTGCTCACTTTGCTTAGACCTAGCATCTTGTATTCAGGAAAGCCTCTTGACCCCTGGGTGGTTGTGTACCAGCTGAAGTGCCACATGAGGACTTTTGCTGTGACATCACTCAGCTGTCTTCTCTCCTTGTGCGACTGGAGAGTTTGTCGAGAGCACCACAAAGAAAGGCAGAGGATACTGGAACTAGGCTGTTCTTAAACACGGTTTCAGACTCTGTGAGCCACGGGGTCCCAGAGCATTTGGAAGGAAAGCAAGTCACTGCACAGTGGGTAAGATGGAGGGCAATGGATTTGCCAGGGCTGAGGTTGGACTAGAGCCAGCAAACACGGAAACAAGCTAGGGGGCCCTAGGAAAGCAGGAGTGATGGCTCGGCACCCTCCACTTACACTGGCACTATTTGCTTTCTTATATCTGATCTTCCCTTCCTTTGGTTAAGGAATTCTCTCTTCCCTAAGGTGTCTTAGGAGAGACCCACTGGGTCCCTTAGGGCTCTCCCTCACAAATGAGCATGCACACTCTAGATTTTTCTAGTTGCAGCAGGATTTTTTTAGTCTAAGTCCTATTGATATATTAGTTTTCTAAAATATTTTAATGCAAGGCTGGAGAGATGGCCTAATGGCTAAGGCATTTGCCTTCAAAGCCAAAGGACCCAGTTTGATTCCCCAGGACCCACATAAGCCAGATGCACAAGAAGGCACACATATTTGAAGTTCATTTGCAATGGCTGGAGGCCCTGGTGCATCCTCTCTCTCTGTGTCTCTCTCTGTCTCTCTCTCTCTCTCTCTGTGTCTGTCTCTACCTGCCTATTTCTCTATATCTCTCTGTCTCAAATAAATAAAAACATTTAATGCAACTATGTTTATGGGAGCATATGTGTGTATGCATGTATGTATCCATGTGGAGACCAGAGGACAATGCCAGCTGTTATCATCAGAAATGCTACCCACTGTTTCTGGGGGACAGAGTCTCTCATTGGTCTAACACTCACCAATTGGGCTACACTATCTGGCCAGTCAGCCCCATAGATCCACTTGTCTGTGCCTTTCTAGCACTGGGATCACAGATACACACCATCACACTACCACCTCCAACTTTCTACATGAGTACTTGGGCTCAGACTCAGGTCCTCATGCTAATAAGGCAATCACTTTACTGACTAAGCCAGCTCCCCAGGTCCTAGTGGCATTGTATACTTGACAGTCATTTGTTGTGGGAGGCTACCCTGTGCATTTGAGGCTAGTGAGCAGTACTGAGATCCTAGTAGGATCCCTCTCCCTGGAGTGACAGCCAAAATTTCAGGCATTGCCAAATGTCTCCTACAGGCCACTCACCCAAGAGAAGAACCACTGAACTTGATTGTAACTCAAGACTGAGACACAGTGAATCAGATGTATCCTGCATCATTCTGGGAGCTAGAGAGTCCAAGAAGACTATCACTTCCACCACCCATGAGGATGGTACCACTAGTGGTCCGATTTGTGAAAGTAAAAGCTGAGAGATCTCTGCAGGGAGTTCTAGCAATGGTCAGGGTTAGCTAGGCTAGCTAGTATTTCATGCCACTGACATCATCAACCTAGAGCTGGGCTCTAAGTTTAGCAGAGGCATAGTCTGCCCCACTTCCTATCTTCTGCCTTTAAGCCTACCTCTCTTGCTTTCCTAGAGATTCCATGAATAGTTCAAGCAGCCCATCAATAAATCCTTTTTCTGCTTAAGTGAGCTATGGTCCATCTCTGTTGCTTAAACTAAGAACTATAGTTGTTAACATCACCATGATACTTCACCAGAAAGTAGCTGGACCAAGGCATGGGAGGAGCTCTGTCCAGAGGTCATGATGGGGTGAGTATACTTAGCTGGGTTCAGATCTAAACTCCAATGGATTTAGAAGGAAATAGTAGGTGCTAGAATTTTTCTTCTCTTCTACTATCCTGATCCTTCCTACCTTCTTAGGAAATACCCACCACACACACCCACACACACATAAACAAACAGTGCATATCATTTCTGGACAGAAAACCTGTACGTTTAGGAGTTCATTAGAAGGATCTTTCTGAATTTATATCCAGGCACACTCGCCACAAACTTTCTTTCCCCAACTCCAGAACGCACTGAGTACTTCTAATATTAAAGACAGTGGGAAGGAAAACCATGAAGGCAGGCTCCACGACTTTTCAAAGCTCACCTAGCACGTATTCCTTTGAATTTTGTTATTCCATCACATCAAGGTGGCTGTCCCTTTGGGACAAATACCAAGTAGGAAATGGGCCTGACTTACCAGTCAGCATCTCTTATATCCTAAACCACAGTGGCTGATCAGGGAATTGTAACTCAGGTTTATCTAATCAGAGTCAATCTGTGGATATTTGTGGAAGCAAGTGGCAAGAAGGATTTGTGGTTTTCAGGCCAATCCTAGGGCCTGTATGCTAGTGCCTTTAACCCTTCAGCCATCTCCCCAGCCTCCTACAGGCCTATAAATAAAAATCCAGAGCTACTAGCAAGTTTTTGTCACTGATAGGAGGGCTCCACCTGAGATTATGAAGATGGGAAAAATACAGTAGAAACATTGTGAAACAAAGGACTCTGCTTTTTCTTCTTTGTTTTGCAGCAGGGTCTTCCTGTATAAGCCCAAGCTGGCCTGGAACTCATGTCCTCCTGCCTCATTCCCCTGAGTGCTGGGATCACTGGCATATGCCACCATACCCGGTTGAAATTGTCTTGGTGCCAGTGCCACCTTCTGATGTCTGGAGCCACTGTATCTCAAGCAGATTCTAGCCTTGGGATTCCCAGTCATTTCCCTGTCTTACTCTGGCTAGTTTGAGCAGAGCTTCTCCCTGCTGCAGCAGAGACTGAAAGACATTACCACTGTATGTGAGCAGTGTTGAGCATATAAGTACCAACAATAAAAATTACTCAAAGAACCTGTCATTAAGAGTATTCTCTTTTACATATGTAAGCATGCTGATATGTGTGTGGGCACATGTGTGCAGGTGCAAGTAAGTACACACGGGGTGGGGGGGGAGCAGAGAGAGACCTCAGGCACTGTCTGCCTCTTTCTGAGATAATCTATGCAGTGATTTGAATACAAAGTGTTCCCCAAGAGTCTCATGTGTTCAAATCAATCCTCAGCTGGAAGAGCTTTGCAGAGGTATATTTTTGCTGGATGAAGTGTGTCATTGGGCGTGGGCTTTGGGGTTTTTTAATCCAGCCCACTTCCAAGGGCAAATTCACTCCTGCTGTTTTCTCTCTGCTGAGATGTGAGGATGTGAACCAACTTCCTGCTTCTGCTCTGCTTTCCCTGCCATCATGAAACTTTCCCTAGAGACGATGAGAGGAAATAAACCCTCTCTTCTCACTCACTGGTTCTGGTTGCGTGTTTTGTCTCTGTAATGAGATACTAAGTGCTACACTATTTCATTAGCCTGTAGCCCCCCGAGCAGGCTAGAGTGGATAGCCAGTGAGCTCTGCGCCCCTCCTGCCTTCACCTCCCCAGAACAGGGATTGCAGGCACATGCTACTTTGACCAGCATTTTGTGTGGCTCTGGGGATGCCAACTCAGGTCCTCATGTTGTGAGGCAAGGACTTTATTGACCAAGCATGTCCTCAGGCCAGGGATTGCCCTTTACATATTGTACCTAACCCATGATACAGGAGCCCACAAATAATCAAGTGTTATTGTAGTCTGAGTTCAGGGTGATGATTCTCCAGATGTGACTCGATGAGATTACCTTTGTCAAGGCTTCAAATGTGGGACAAAAGCTCTAGGGAAAACAAGCCTCTTATACCTCTGAGGATGACACTCACGTCCCTTGGATGCATCATTGTAGTTCCCAAACTCTGTGGAGAGTGAACTTTGAGGGTCTGGGCAGGTCTCAGAGCTTTCATGGTAATGAAATCACAACAAATGATAAGCTGGGAGTACTGCCTGGGGCTGTGACAGCTCCCTTTCCTCCACTGACTTCCTACAGGAACTGTGGCATGGAAGGGCCATGTTTGAAAGTCACTGCCAAAGGGCCTTCAGATCAATATTCCCTTCCCCTGTAGCATCTCCTCACATAACACATTAAAAGGACTAATCCCTCTGAGAGTTATAAAGATGTTTTAGAGCAAAGCATATATTATGAATGTTTCATCGTTATTCCTCAGGATTTATTTAACATTTTACTCTGCTGTCCCTTTGGATTTTTGATTGACTACTTAAGCAAGTTAGATAAGCAACCCCTTTTCTATAAGAGATTCCCATGCTGCTCCTGTATCAAGGGTGTCACTGGGATGAGCCACCGTTGATCGTCTAGCTCTTCTTACGACAGCAGCCATGCCAAGCAGTTCTCATGCTCCATCTTCATGCAGTCTTAACCCCGTGAGGAAGACATTCTCCATTTCACAGATGATGCTCTGAGGGTCCTAGTTCACAAGTCAAGATCATCACAGTGCCAGCCAGGATCTGATTCATTATAACGTCAATATTCTTAGCACATGCCGTGTTCTCTCACATCATCATAAGGGGGGTGGTATTCTTATCATGGCCTTGCTCCAACATGCCTAGCATTGACAGAGACCGGAATGAAATCCCATGAAGCTGCTACTCCTAAGCTAGGGCAGGTCATGCAGGGCTTCTCACTGGCCCACTAGCCCCATGCCTCTCACTGTGCACAGCTCAAGATGGATCTTGCTATAGAAAACAAGAAGCTGGGAAGCGTGACTGACTCTCTGCCCATTTCTGGGATGAATAAACACAGGACTCTATTCAAAGGTGTTAAAATACCCTCAAGGGAAAAATATTCAGTTTAAGTTGCTTTTGCAAATACTTTCAAAATTATTTGCTTCTGGAACTTTCTGATGGCTGTAGTACTTGCTTCTATGCAGTAATGACAGCATACGGACTGCATCAAAAGAACAATTTAAACTTTGGCTTCTCTCCTCAATACCAACAGACAACCATCAGATGAAGATGTCTGGTGTAAATAAAGGGGCTCCACGTGTGGCAGGAGGCTGTCAATTAGACGGCCTGGACTTATTTTTCTTCTCTCCATGTGCATCGCGTCTTAAAGGATACACAATATCTATTCTTTTTAAAAATGTTTTATTGGCCCAGACAGAGAGATGGCTCTGCAATTAAAGCATGGCCCACAAAGTCTAATGACCTGGGTTTGAGTCTCCAGTACCCACACAAGCTACCTGCACAACATAGCACATGCATCTGGAGTTTGTTTGCAGTGGCTGTAGGCCCTTGTGTGCCCATACTCTCTCTCCCTCTCTCTCTCTCTCTTTCTGTCTATATCTTTCTTCTTGCAGATAAATAAATAAAATCTTTTAAAATTCTTTTTATTGACAATTTTGATACATGTGTATAATGTGTTTTGATTATCATCCCCTTCCTCCCATTACCTTCTTTTGCCCCCTCCCATCCCCCCTTCAGTGGATCCCTTTGTTTTTCTAACACGTGCCTCTTCTACTTGGATACCTTCTCTTTTTTATTTTTGGAGGTTTTGCCTGCCTCCTCCATCTCTTCTGGAACATTAATGGACCCAATATCATGCAGGTTTTGTGCAGGCATCAATAGTTTCCCAGGGTCTGTTCTTGGGGACTTTTCTTCACCTATACTCTTTCTGGAGCAGTATTATGAGTCCTGTGGCTTCACGCACTCAGTGTTTGGGTGACTCACTGGGAATCTTGGTGGGCAGTTCATAGGGCCAGTTAGCCTGGACCACTTGTTCTCACAGGGAATGCTTCAAACCCTCACTCAAAGGGACATGAGGCAATGCCTGGAGGCAGCGTGGTTGTCATTAGTGAGGATGTTCGGTTGGCCTCTAGCTGATAGATTCATATGTGACACTGTACAGGAGAACCCTGACCTTAAGAATCTCCCAGTCCAACATAGCAACAGTGTAGAGACTGAGAACTCATAGACCAATTCTACTGAAACAACGCATAGAACTTGCAGTGCCGTCTTAGGCACTTAACAAGCTAGAGGACTTGTTGGGTTTTCATTTATGCATGACCTAATGCTGATATGTGTAAACTATCTCTTCCTGAGAGAGGCTCCCGCACATGGCACTCAAACAGTGCAGGCTACACTTTCTGAGAAGCCATCATCACCAGCCACAAAATCTAGAGCAGGAGTCCATAGACGATTATGTGTATCTGTTAAGGTCCAAACCGAGAAACAGTGCAATCCTGTCCACTACATTCTGATGGCCAGACCTTAGTAACATGAATATCGCAAGGCTCAAGGGGTTGGAAATAGCCTTCGAGCACTCTCAAAAGAGTGCATCATATTGTCTCTGGCACACAAAGAACGTTCATTTTGGATAAACGCTGAGTAAAGAGGGGATTAGAGCCAAAATGTTTATACAGCAATTAAACAGTGCAAAAATATAATTTTAATTTAAGGGACTAGCATTGCTGTTAAGAAAATAGCTCTCAAGATCATGCATCAGGGCTTAGGCAAGAGAACCAATACCTAAGAAGAATTCATGAATTTCAGTAACTTGGAAAACTTCAGCTCATTAAATCACTCCATGGTATAAGGATTATGCTTGTTTGATAAAGTAACTCATAATCAAAAAGTTTTAGTTGCTAGTGTGGACACCTATAACAAGGAAGTTATAGTACCAATATATAAACCAAAGAGGTTACAAAGTCCTTTTTTTCTTTCCATGAGCATTTTTGCTTTCTTTTTAAAATATATTGATTTCCACACATATACGCAATGCACCTTGATCAAAATCCCTTCCCACTTCTCTCCTTTGTCGCTCTCCCCCTGTAGTCCCTCTACTGAACCCCCCATTCTCCAAGTAGTCCCTCTTCTATTTTTGACCTCATACTATGCAGGTCTTCTGTAGGTGGTGTCAGCCACTGTGTGGTCATGAATTCAATGGTCACTTTGTGTCCAGACGACAGCATTCCAAAGCACACCTCCCCTTCCTTTGGCTCTTACATTCTTTCCACCACCTCTTCCAGGGTGGTCTCTGGGCCTTGGACAGTGTGATATAGATGTTGCATTTAATGATGAACACTACACCAGCATTTCTTCTCCATGACCATTTTTCCAATCAGACTTTCATCATTCACCGTCCCTGTATTTTGGTTGTTCCCAAAATCATCACATATGAAGATGCATTTGAAAAGATTCTGAACACTGTGCTTCTTTCTTGAGAACGTTGCAATATTTATTAGAACACTTAAAGCATTCAAGTTGCTTTTTATGCATGTATAGATATGTGTGCATGTATGTATACATATTCGTTTCTGAGCAGGTGCTAAGCCTAGTAGAGCACTTAGAACATTCAAGTCATTCGTGCCTGTGTGTCCATGTGCATGAAAATATATGCGTGTGCTCATATGTGTAAGAGTGTAGAGAGCAGGAGTACAAACACCAGAGAAGAAACTCAGGTGTCATTCCTCCACCTTTCCTAGTTATTTTGAGATGAAGCCTCTCACTGGCTTAGTACCACGCTGTCTGGCCAGAAAGTCCCGCGGATCCTGTCATCTCTGTCTCCCCAGCGCTTGTAAGGTTGAGCATTCAACTTACAAGGTAAGTACTTCACCACCTGAGCTCTATCCCCAGATCCTAAATGTTTTACAGAGATCAGCTAGACTAATTCCACAAGAGATTCCTGTTTTTCATTGCTTCTACTAATGTCCCATGTAACGCATTAGTATAAATCTGGGGAAGGTTACTTCCTCACATAATTCCCATTTCCCACTTGGAATTTAATTTTGCGGGCATACCATGGATACAGGGTAGATGGCTATGTCCAAAGCACTGTTTGAGGATGCAGCCTGCTGTACCACAATGGTCCTGGCCAGAGAATTTGGGGGTAAGACCTTCAGACATGGTTATAATATGTTGTTATAATATAATCCCTTCATCCTCTACAATGGTGGTGGCGCAGAATTCATCCAGCACAGGTCTTCTGTTCTATCCCATATCAAATAGGTTCTCTTTGGTTTTGCTTTATTCCATTGTACTTGGCTTATTTTGAGTTTCTGTGAATTTGTGTCAGTTAATTGCCAAGACCAATGAGTGTCTGTCTATCCCCATGTTTTCCTGTCTTCTTTGACACTCATGCTGGTAGATGACCATACTTTGGTACAGGATCACTTAATGCATCTGTGCTCGTGTTATGGGGTCCTGTTGTACTCCAAGTGTGTGAACTGGATTTTGTGGAGAGTGCACTGGAGAAGCAGTTGAGAATCCTCACTAGGGGATATCAAGTGGACATAGGTCTTTGGGGCACCGTCACTGTGTGGCCATGTCATGAACATCATGGTGAGTTAGCCTCCTATAATGCCGAAGGTCTTGTGACTAACTGCACAGTTATTTGAGGTACTTTCCTCATTACTGTGACAAAATACTTGAGAAAAGTAACTGGAAGAAGAAAGGATCTGTTCTGGCTTACAGTTCAAATGTATCCTGTCCACCATTGTGGGGAAGGCATAACGGCAGGAGCAAGGCAACAGCAAGTTACACTCAATCCACAGCCAGGGAGCAGAGAGCAGTGAATGCCGGTGCTCAGCTCAGTTGGCGCTTTTCTTTCGGTCCAGGACCCCAGCTACTGGAGTGGTTCCAACACAGTTGGGTGGATCTCCCTCTCAATTCATCCTTCACAAACTGCCCAAAGATTCATCTCCTAGATCCAGCCAAGTTGATAATTGAGATTTGCCATCACATACCTAGTCATAGATCTCTACAGAACAGGCTCCATGATAATTACTCTACCCCCACAGTTTCTATGGTCAGTGGATTCAATTTGCTATATGGGCGTAAGCCCCACACAGCATAAGCATTGACATTGAATGTAGCCCCTAAAGCAGTTTTGATGAGAAGTTGAAAGCACAGTCATAATACAGGATGCAGATCCTAAGGAGAGAGGCAGCCCATTGCTCCTCAAAAGGGCCCAAGTTGAGACTAAGAGTAATTGGGGAAATAAGCACGAGTTCTGCTTTTATGGTGAACCTGGTACCAGCACACGGGTGTGAAGGAGATAGACACAGAGAACACTTAACTTCTACCTAACTAGATATCCAGAGACACAGGGGCTCCCAAGACCTCATCACTGAAGCAGACCTAAAATGAACCCAATATGGCTCAGGGAAATTTGAGGAAGAGGGGTCAGAAAGAATGTTAGAGCCACATGTTGGGTCATTATGCACAGAGTCATTGCCTCTTACCCATAGCTGATGTCTAACCCCACAGTGCACGACCCATATTCCCCAAAGAGGAGGGTCCCTTCCAGGGAGGAGGATAACAATGGTGCCAGCTTGACTGTATACACTGTGTACATAACTAAAAAAAAATGGTGTTTGCTATGACAAAAAAATAGAGGATGCCCTGCATGATCCACAGATTTGCCATGGTACAAATGGGAGATGTGACCCCATGAACCACCCATTCGCCACTTCTCAAGTGTGGAAGCCCAAGGTCACTTGGAACACTAACCTCTTCTGATGCATTGTCTTCCTGGCTCCACATACACTATGGTGAGGGAACAAGGCAGCCTAGCGCATAAGTTATAAGGTCCCTGCTTTGCCTAAGATCCAAGAGCATGGCAATTTTGTCACTTAGAATTAGAATGGGACCTGGCTGATAAACTCTGGAGGTTGCATTTAAAAAGTGATAGTGGTTATGGGTTTTGAAGGATGAATAGGATCCTAACAGGCACGAGTGAGGAAAAAGCAGATGAATTAAGGTCTGCTTGATGATAGTAAGTGCCCAGACCTGGCAGTCACTTAGAACTTGGAGACTCTGCACATGGAACTGCAAAATGAGGAGGGAAAGGGGAAGAACAGACAGGAGCCAGAAGCACCAAATATTCAACTCTGCAAGTTGGACCTTGCTTGTGTTTCCTAAAGTGAAGGATCCTCTCAGGGGCTGGGATGATGGTCAGCCCACGGGGTTCAGGTAGATCATCTGACTTGCTGGCCCATTAGAGCCCTCCCTGTTGTCCCTGTTGACAGAGCTAGCTCGTGGTGGCCTCTGTCTCCTCTGCTGCCTCTGGCTGCACAAGGCTTCTAGCTGGGACTCGGCCTAATGAAATGTTTCCCATTTTAATTTCACTCTACTAGGAAGGAGTCTTTTATCTCTGCTGCTTCCCTGTCATCAAAGCCCACTCAAGGCTGAGTAGCTGCCCGCCCCCTCGCTGGGCTGTCCTCCCCAGAAACCTGCCTGGAGGTTTTAATTCAGAGTCTCAGAAGACAAGCAAGGAGGCTACTTTTGATTGATCAGTCACACACAATCCCCTCACAATTGTCTTTGGAAAGTCAGCCTCTCTCAACATGAGAGATGAAAACAAGAGATGGCATTGAGGTCTGAGACAGAATGACGTGCGGGATCATTTCAAAATAAATAAATAAATAAATAAAACAAAGCTTTCTTCCTCAGCTCAGTGCATTCTTTTCCTGTCGGCCTACCTTGTTCTACTTCCTGGGTGAGTTCTTACTATGCCAGAAGAAATATAAATGGCATCAAATGTTTACTGAGGTCCTTTGGATGATTTGATATAGATTCTACGTACTCCTACCAACATCAAGAAAGCCCATTTTCACCTGTCTATCTTATGAACCGTGGCTATGATTAATCTCATTTTACAGATGGGGAAACTGAGTCATGGAGTGCTGATGAGTCTGTCTCTGGTAGCGCAGCTGTTGAGGTATGGAGTAGGGGGTTGACATCAAGCAATGTAGCCCCACAGTCCCCACACTGGGCTAACTGCTGTGGTGTGTCCTCCACATCTCATTCTCAGAACGACAGCAGACAAATTCACCACTTCACCATTGAGTTAGTCTCCCAGATGCACGGACAAGAAATGATGAGTGCTTCACAGATTGAAACCAAAACACATGAAACAAAGACTGGGACTGGTTTTGAATGGGCTTGCCTAACATAATATTTCATTCTAGAAAATGGACAAAGAAAATATGAATAATTTTCCAACAATAGGGCCATCAGAGAAACCTCTCAGGAAGTTAAAGAACTGATATTTATTCAATGGGAAACACAGTCATGTAGGGGAATGGCTAGGATAACTCAGTTCATTTTCTAGAACTCTGGCCAAACTTTGCAGGTAAGAAAATATCAAAGAGTTGGATCTGATATGATGAAATTCTTTTGAGTAGATAGACTCTAGTCCTCAAGTCCAAATTGTAATTGCAATCTACATGGATATAGAAAGCAGGAGTGAGTTGGAGGATATGATAAGATATTAAAAATATACTTTGAAGGAGAATAGGCTTAAACTACATAATATACACGTATGGAAACAATAAAAATGGGGAAATAAACATTTAAAAATATATGTGTACATTGAGTTCAAAATATCCTCAACATGGCATAGGATCTCCCCACAGGAGAGTAAGATCTTGGATTGCCAAGGGCATTCTATCAGAAGTCATGATGCCAAATAGAGCAAAAGTGCCTCATGGAGGTTGTTGTGACCGGCTGGTGTTTTGTTCTAAGTGGACTGATTTTTGAAAACATTTAAAATGTACAGTTATTCAAGTCTTTCTAATAATATGGAAGATTCAGAAAATTAGCATAAAAACATGAAAGTAGAATGGAGACTATTTGGAAAGAGCAAAGAGACTAGTGGAGGAGATCAGTGAGGATCATGGGAGGGTAAATATGACCAAAATATATTATATATATTTATGAAAATGTCATAATGAAACATTATATTTTACCATTAATACATGGTAATAAAAATGCCCAGAGGGCTGAGGAGATGGCTTGGTCAGAAAAGTGCTTACATTGCAGGCATGAGGACCTGAGTCCAATCTTCAGAGGCCCACATTGAATGTCCCGTATGGTGAAAGAAACTTGTAATCTTATAACAGGTGAGGCAGATAGGTGGGCATCAGGGATCACTAACTAGGCACTCTGGCCTAACTGGTCAGCCCCAGGCCAGTAAGAAGCCCTATAAAGAGATGGACAGCTTTCCTAAGTAATGACACCCAAGGTTGTTCTTGGCCATTAGATGCATGAGCACACATGTATGCGCATACACACAAGTTAAAACTGGAAAAGAAAGGATCTAGGTGTGGTGACACACTTTTAACCCCAGCACTCAGGAGGCAGAGGTCAAAGAAGGCTCACTGAGTTCGAGGCCACTCTGAGACTACATAGTAAATTCCAAGTCAGCCTGGGCTAGAGCAAGACCCTTCCTTGAAAGACAAACAAAAATTATTAAATTAAATTCAAAAGGTCAAAAAAAAAAAAAAACCACCTTTAAGGAAAATGCCTCAATCAAACAGTGAGGAAAAATAAGAAGCAACCATCGTTAGTGGGCTGGGCTGGGGTGCTGCTCAGCAGTAGAGCACAGCATGAGTGTGGGCAGTGCCCTGGGCTCCAAAACAAAGTAAGCCTTGGCTGCAAAATTCAGCTGAGCGGCAGCTGGTTCTAAACAGAGCAGAAGCAGAGGCAAAGGCTTCATCAACTTCCCTAACACCCTGGATATTTTCTCCAGCAGCCATTTTTTTAACTCACTCCCTTTCCTTGCTGACCCCATACAGATCTCACATATGTATCTACATTAAAGGGAGTCATAAACCTCTCTGCTTTCCCCCCATTGTGCTGCTTCTGGCTAGAGTGTTGCATTCACTATAGCTCAGAATGCTTCAAGACCAAAGAGCAAGAATACCAAGGTGGATGAGGGCTGTTCTCTGTTGATCAGGGACATGGCATGCCCTATGTGGGAAGCCTTCAGAGCTGAGGATAATAGACAAGATGGGCTGTTTTAGGGGCTATGGATGGGGGGATATGCTCTGTGGGGAGTGAATGCCCTGTATCTGAATGTCCAGAACATAGCAAACATTCTACAAGTACCAGAGTAAAAATTGATATTTAGGCAATAACCACCTGTAAACACTGGTACTGGGGAAGAAAAGTGTAGCAACAGCCCAGAACTTAGGAGGCTGAGGCAGAACTGTGAATTTGAGGTCAACCTGGGCTAAAGAGTGAGTAAAGAGGTCCTGTCTGAAAGAAAGGAAAGATGGAGAAAAGGAAGGAAAGATAAAAGAATGGAAAGAAGAAGGAAGTAAAGAGAGTCATAAAGCAGAAGAAGGAAAGAAAGAAAGAAAATGAAGAAAAAAGAAAAGGTGTGGAGATGGCTCAGCAGTTAAAGGCGCTTGCTTGTAAAGCCTGATGGCCTGGGTTCAGTTCTCTAGTATCCATGTAAAGCCACCTAGAGTTTGTTTTCAGGGGCTAGAGGCCCTGAAACATTCATATCCCCCACCCTCTGCTTATAAATAAATAAAAAATATTTTTAAAAACCAAAGGAGAAGGAAAGAAAGGAAGGAATTAAGGAAGAAAGTGAGAGAAAAGAGAAGCAGCACCAGCGAAAAAGGAAGTTAGAAAGGAAGGACAGGAAAGGAGGAAAGGAAATAGGGAAGAAGGAAAAAAAAGATGTGACAAACTGAGATACATATGGTGTCACTTATCTCTCCACCAAGGTCATACTAACTATAGGAGGTCCCGGGTAATAAGACATCAACATGGTCTTGACCCTGACACTTCACAGTGGTAAACGCCTGCAAAATTTCTGCCATATTCTTCCTCAAATGAAAATCCACCATCTAAGTAAGAGGAAACGTCAGATAAAATCAAATCAAGGAACACTGCAGAATAACATCAAAAGCAAACAAGTCACAGAAACCTAGACTCCAGGCTTGTCACAGACTGGAGTAGTGTGCAAAGAGAAAAATCCGCAAGCGTACGCAATTTGGGAAGTTGAATCAGATCTTGGAATAGAAAAGATGCTTTGTGTAGAGAAAATGATGCATTTTAAGTAAGGCCTATGGATTGGTTCATATCAAAGGTCATTCCATTCCCTGGTCACAATTATTGTGCTGTTTATATAAGATTATTTTCACTAGCAGAAGGTAGGTGAATGGCCTGTAGAGATTCTTTGTACTATTGGTGAAACTTTTTTCTGGGGGTCTAAAATAATTTCAAAGAGAAAATTTTTAAAAAAGAAAAATTTTGTTGTCATTTTTCCTAAGTGATTATTTTAATTATCTTGGTGAACTGGTACCTCTTACTCTAATTTTTGCTTCTTCCTCCTCCTCATCCTGTTTCTTCTCTTCTTCCTCTTCCTCTGCATCCTTCTACTCTTCCAAGAATCTTTTACCTTTGTATATGTGTGTATTGATGCATGTCGGGGGGTAGGCATGTGCACGCCATGGCACATGTGTGCAGGTCATGTGGCAACTCTGGAGTCAGTCCTCACCTCCCATGGTTTCTGAGGTGGACTCTTGTTTTGTGCCGTTGAGTATGCCAGCATAGCTGGCCAGTGAGCTTTGTGAGATTCTTCTGTCTCTGGGTCCCATCTCACTGTAGAAGGGCTGGGATTATGGATACCACTGTGTCCACTTGTACATAGGTTCTGCCGATCTGAACTCATGCCTGCATAGCTTGCTTTTACTGAGCCACTTCCCAGTCTCTCTCATGCATGCCTACAACTCTAGTCTTTTAGGGAGGGAGTGGAGACCACAGAATCTCTGCAGCTCGTGAGTGTGTACAAGATCTTTACTTGGGGGGAAATAGGGTTGTTAAAATGCCAGGAAATCTCATACCAGCAGCCCCTCAGCATGAGCTATGCTCTTTGTTTAGACATTCATCTGACTATAGACAGTGTTTCTTCCCTTGTTCCTGGTCCCATCTGACTATGGAGCATAAGGGGTTGAGCCCAAGCCAGCACTGAGTGATATCCCTCCCAACTTTGGGTGATCATGCTCATTAATACTGATTATCACGTCTACGTGATATTTACATGCTAAACCATAGACATCTGTTGATGCATGCATGGGTGTGTGGTGTTTGTTAGGAAACAGAAGCAGGCTAAATGCTGATAAAATGTGAAATCGAGCCTTTTCAGACTAAAAATAAAGTCAGCAGCCTTCAGGATTTTTGCATGCCAGCAGTTCCAAAAGGTTCACACATGCCGCCTTAGTTACCGTGGGAACATTTGGCTCTGCATATACAGCAATCAGAGTACACATTTTGTGGGTTCAGACCCCAGGGGGCCCATTACAGATTTCATATATTTAGGAATATTTTGTAATAAGGCCCCTGGCATCACTTATTAGTAATAGAATATACAACTGACTTCATCAGCATCAGACACCGTTTGTTTCTTGTGGAAATGAATGAGCTTTCACGTGAGAGGGTGGATGTGCACACCTTCTTCAAAGTGTACTGTTACACTTTAATTTTTTCCCAGGTAATTTTGCCTTAACAAAACAAAACAAATAAAAAAAAAAAAACCTTGCATTTCTTGAGAACAAACGTAGAGGCAGAGACCCAGTGAAGGATGTGTGAAACTTGATGATTGCAGTGTGTTTTCTCTTAAAGTGCAGATTTTAGATAATGGCTGATTTTCAGCATCACCGTGCCCTAAATTCCTGGAGTCCAGAATGGTAAAAACCTTGATCGCTGTCACAGTTGCATAGAAAAAGGATCCGAGAGTGAAAAAATGTCTGTGGCTTGTTTCTTATTCATTACCTGTGCCTGGTTGCCAAGAGCAAAACGACTACCCCTGATATTCACCTTCTGGGTTCTCTTCCAAAGTGTTCATCTTAATGTCTTCAGCGGCAGAGAATGGAATGTTCCCTGTTAATGGTTTTCAGCCTGTCTCCGGAAGGCCTGCAGTTTAACCCTCCCCAGTGAGTTCTGCAGTTATAGGCAGGATGTGCTTCAGAGATGCTCCAGATAGCCTGGCTTTCTCTATGCAAGCCAAGCCTGTATCTGCAGACACCCTTGTGCCACACTGACTGGTCTGAGATTTTAGCTGCTCCTTTAAATTGGAGCTGATGCAGGCCAGAGCTGAGAGCTTTGGTACCAAGGCTCATGAGACCTAAGGGGGAAAGCAGATACTCCATCACTCACCGGGGCCTTGAGTAATGTCTGTAATTGCTTTGAGCCTTTCCCTTGTCCAGAAAGTTCAGGGATTAACATTACCCACAGTATACTTTGAGAAGACAAAAAGGGTATGGGGCTACATAACACTAGCTAAGATATAATCCACGATAGAATACGAACTAGGCAATTAACAAGATTGCCTGTGAAACAGTGTTCTTGGTAACTGTATTGAGCAATTAATGGGCATGTATTGGTAACTTTCTAGTTGTTCTGACCAAGGTAACCTGACCAGAAGCAATTTAAGCAAAAAGAGGATTTATCTCTGCCATCATAGTAAGGAAGATGAGGCAGCTGGTCACAATCAGTCCAGGGCCAGGAAGCAGTGACTGCTGAGGGCTGCTGCTCAGCCAGCTCTCTCCTTTTATAACTTCCAGGACCCTGGCTGATGGAATGAGCTTATGGTGGGTCTCTCCACCTCAATAAGCCTAATCAAAATTACCCCTTACAGATATGCCTTGAGGCTCACAGACTAGGTGACAGAACTAGGTCCTGTCAAGTTGACAATCAACATAAAACCATGGCAATATACCTTTGTGTGTTAAGTTCATCATAATCTTTTCAGATGGGAAACAACCTGGCTTCCATTTTTAGCTGGAGGAAGAATAAACACGGGGAGATGCGCATGCTTCACCTAGGCTTACAACCCCGCTTGCATCAGGGTTGGCAAGATGAAGGACGTTTCCTACATGAGTTAGTGAACATGAACTGCTGCTGTCCCTCAGAGAGGTGACAGTGATCCTTTGGAAAGGTACACTTGCAGCTCTGCAGGGCCAGAGGAAAGTGTTGTGCATAGACCAGCTTGAACCGGGCTGGGGATGCAGATCAGTGATAGAACATCTTACGCCTGTATGTAATGTGCTTTGTTCACAATCTCGCCCCATCAACTTTTGTGGACTCTCTGCCCTGTCTCCACTGAACCCCTTCTTTTTCCCAGCGAGAACCCCTTCTACTGTGATGTCTTTTTCTTCGTGTGTGTGTGTGTGTGTGTGTGTGTGTGTGTGTGTGTGTGTTTATAGTAGAGAGAGAGAGAGAGAGAGAGAGAGAGAGAGAGAGAGTTTAATTATGGTTGCCTCCATGGGTATGGGTGCAGGACTATTGACCAGAGCACAGTAAACATGCCAGTGGCTACCCCGCTGAAGAAAAGGAATCTAGGGATTATTGTGAGTGTGGAATAGTCTGCACAACATGCCTGAGTTTAGAAAAGTTGATAAACTACTGAGGTTGTTGTTATTAATCATAACAGCATTGGCATTTTGATTATTTTGTAATCAAAGGATACTTTTCCCCACTAACCCTATGAGAAAGTAACTGAACAGCAATTGACTCAGACATAGACGGACCAGGACGTGATTCGTTCAGGGAGCTGTAGAGTGTGCAGGGGACGCAAAGCTGCTCAGAGGACAGCAGGTGCTTTGGGGAGTGAGCGTGCCTGGGCACTCACGGTGCTTTGAAGGAGTTCAGAAAGTGTGTGCCCAATACGTAGGGATGAGTATGACCCCTTTTCTGGCACTTAACAGCCACAGCAGATGTTTGGGAATATTCTGCACATTTTGGTCATCCATCAAGTGAATTTATGGAGAGAAGTGAGATCAGATTTTCATATCAAGAATAAATCTGGCCACTGTGGGTGAATGAGAGAACATGGAGGGAGGTGAGAGGCAGAAATATCAGTAAGAAGGAGTTCTCGCATGAGATCAGTCACCCCATCAGGTCAGCTGTGGTGATAGAGAGGGGTGGATCTGAAAGACAAATTAGAGGATACCTTGACAGGATTTGAGAGAAAAGTGAGATTGGGAATTTCTAAAGTCAGAGCTAGACTTACATAAATATAGTAGTGATGGTGTTGGGTAATTTGCCTGTCGAGTCTTTTAATTTGCAAAGTGTTTGTATTAGCTACTCTGTTCACTGCTGTGTCTTCAGAGCCAGGCCTCTGTCCATCGTGCTGGGGAAGGCAGAGTGGCCGGAGCTTGAGGCAGCTGCTCACAGGCAGCACAGGGAGGAAGCAGAGAGTGGTGCTCAGCCAGCTTTCTCTTCTGTGCCAACGGAATGGTGCCCCTCACACTTAACGTGAGCATGCTACCCTCAACTCACCTCAACAATACAGCACCTCACAGGCCCAAAGGCTAAGCTAATCTACATTGTCCCTCAAGCCATGCCCAGACACTGTCATTCTATGCACTGCTTGTTTTTGACTAATGAGACAAAAAAGGAGAGACTGTGATATTTTGTTGCTTCTCTTGAACTGTTACTCATATCCAAGAATAATAAATAAATAAATTAAGATAGAATCCTCACATCTAGCATTTGCTTCATGTTGGAAAGAATTTCCGAATGAGAGCAAGAGAGAGGGAAAGGGAGAGATCTCTATTCATTTATTTTTGTTGCACTTTCTGCTGTCTCTATATCTTATACGACCCTGAGACTTTGGCGGATTATGTCCGAGGAAATATTCTAAATGCAACTAATCACATTTACAACTGCCTTCAAGGCAGCTTACTTTAAAAACCCACTAGCCCAAGATGCAGGCTCAGAGGTAAAGCCTGATCCCCAGGATCAGCCTGTGTGTAGACTCCTGTCCGTGTCTCTCCAGGGTGGGCAAAGCTGACAAGCCCTCCCGTGGATGCTGTTCTTGGTTCTGGACCAGAATAAGGAGAACTGCCACACCAGCCCTGGCACCTGTTCCCCAGTGGGTAACTGGTGCCAATATGGACTTTTTTTTCAATATCAATCTCAAAAACTTTAAATTTAAAGATGAAGCGGTATCAACAGCAGAAAAGGCTTCACCACTATCTTCAAGTCTCCATTTCCTCTGGGGGCGGGGTTGGCTCCTTTCTATCCTCAAAGCACCAGCCACCACGGCCTCTCCCATCCTGACACACAGTGTACCGGAAAGCACGAGAGAGTGAGTCACTCCTGAACAATAATCTTTTAATAACTTTATTTGATCCCTTTAAATACTCAGGCTGTTTTATGTTCTCACTTTAGTTTGGCTAAGAACATTTTAGATAAGTATTTAAGCCCCTCTGTTTACTTAAGCAAGGTTTATGCAATATGCCATAAACAAGGTTAATGTCTGACACATTCTTGGTTGACATGTAACATATGTGTATGTGTGTGTGTGTTATATATGTGTGTGTGTGTGTGTGTATGTGTGTGTAATGAGGTGGTGAGGAGATGGGTCAGTCAGTAAAGTACTTGTGTTGCAGGCATAAAAGACCCGAGTTCAATCCCCAGAGCCATGTACAAAGCTGTGTGTGGTAATATGTGTTTATAATTTCAGCACTGGGGAGGTAGAGACAGGAGGATCCCTGGGACTCACTGGTCAGCCAATCTAGCCTAATTGGTGAGCTCCAAACCCAAAGAGTCCCTACCTCAAGAAAATGTGCACAGTGGGCTAGAGAGATGGCTTAGCAGTTAAGGCATTTGCCTGTGAGGCCAAAGACCCAGGTTCCATTCCCCAGGACACAAGTAAGCCAGATGCATGAGGTGGCACATGCATCTGAAGTTCGTTTCCAGTGGCTGAAGGCCCTGGTGCTCCTATTCTGTCTATCTCCCTCTCAAAAGGAAAAAAAAAAAAAAAAAAAAGGAAAATGTGGACAGTGACTGAGGATTTACACCGAAGGTTTTCCTCTGGTTTCCATATGCATGCACATACAGGTGTGTGTATACCACACACACACACACACACACACACACACACACACACACACAATTTAAAAAGTAATGGTACCCTAGGATGGCTTTTGGTGAGGGAGCAGGTCCATCTTTGCACTAGGGATCCAGGTATGTGCTTTGTGAGCTATTGCACCCATAGTCTATGTAACTTTTTAAAGATTTTTCTTTCCTTAGTTTGTCCAGCATCTGATTTCAGTTTTCATTATTATCTGCTTATAGTAAATTCCTTTTCTCCTTCAGGTGGGTAGCAATTTCCTATGAATTGAAACAATCTATCCTGGAAAGGAGTTCATTCAGACTTTGGGAGTAAGTGAAACTTACAAGGACAAGGAAGTAAGTAATTCACAAGGTTCAGGAAGCTCCTGAATCTCACAAGTTTCATAAGGACACCCTCAAGGTGACTAAGAAGGAAGAACTGCTTAGGGAGAACAACCTTGGAGCAGCTAACCTCAACCTACAAGGAAGTACGCTGCGGCCACTTCTCCACTGATGCTCCCTGAAAGGGAGATCTCGTTTGGCCTAAGCTGGTTATTATGACAGTAGGAGGAAGAAACATGTTAGGTACTTAGGAAGGGCTCCTGAAAATTAGAAGTTTCATCTTTTGACCTTGCCTGGGGAATATAATTTAAAGTGATTGTTAGAGTTAAGTCAAAACATGGAGCAGGTCAAACGAGACATGAGTCGGGGGTGGGACAGGTAAGAGGAAGGGCAGAGCTCCGGGGAAAACGCCGGTCTCAGCAGGCTCCAGTGGCTGTCCAAGAAGCCCCACCTCTGTTTGGTCCTTGATTCTGTCATGCCTCTCCCTTGCAAAGCTTGCAGGTGGTGCTTAACCTTTCCTGCCCTTCCACCAAGACCAAAAAGAGCCAGACCAGTTCCCTGATTGGAAATTGAAGGGTTAATAGCCTTCCCTGAAAACTAAAGGGAACTAAAGAGTTAATAGCTATCCCTAAAGCTTGTGGGCAATAAAGAAGTTTGGCACCCTTTCCTGATTGATGTATTCCCCTTAGGCTTGGATGGCCTTGAAGGACCAGAGACCATCTGAGTGTCCTCCCTTAGACATTCCTGGCTGAAGAAGCCTATTCTGAACAAGGACACACACAGCTACAATTTTCTTGTCAACTGCACCTGGTCCAGCCTGTTTTCTTAGGATCCTCCTTATGAGCTCACACCCCAGCCTGGCCCAGTGTTCAGCCTTCATCCCGCGGGAAAGCTGAGGCTGCTGCTCGCTGTTTCTCTCAATAAATAGTCTTGTCTATAGAGCTCAAGTCCAGTGTTCCTTTTGATTTTTCTCTTACACTTTCCTTACAGAAATGACATGAGGATACCTCATAGAAATAGATGATTGGGCCAGAACTTTATATCTCCATATATCAGTCCAGTTGTGGTAGAAACAGTTTAACAAAGAAACCAGGCCCAGAATAACCTCTAAAACACAAGCTTCTGTTATATAAGCTTTACCAGGGAGACAGCGTGACCCTGAATCTCTTCCCTATCTACGCAGCAACACTGTGCTCATCTGTCATCTGGTTAGTGCAGCCATAGGCAAATTCCCTTAAACTTCTGTAATTTTCCGCTGTAGTCCCCAGTCACATAGCCCAGAAGTTCAACCCATAAGAGTGTAAAAGAATTGAAGATGATGCCCAACCACCCGCCATACTAGCTATGAAAGCCCTGGCATATCAGAACAAGACACTCATGTGTTGTAGGTTTGTCCCCCAAGTCCATATCGAAATGAGTAAATTTTCTAATTCTTCACTCTATCTCTGCTGCCTGTTCTGTGTGATTCAGTTTCCATTAACACAGTAATGTTAAAGATAACTTATTTCTCTTAAAGATTTATTTTTATTTATTTATTTATTAGAGAGAGAGAAAGAGAGAATGGGCATACCATTGCCTCTAAGCCACTGCAAACAGACTCCAGCTGCATTTGCCACCTTGTGCATCTGGCTTACATGGGATGTGGAGAATTGAACCTGGATCCTTAGGCTTCACAGAGAAGCACCTTAACAAATAAACCATCTCTCAAAACTAACTAAATAAATAAATCTTTAAGAGATAACTTATTTCTCCAGCCAGAAAATCTTATAAACCCCAAAGACAAGGGAAGTCATCAGCAAGTCATTTTCCAGGTCCCCTCTCTGACAGCCTTTGACTTTTGCTTTTCAATAAACTTCGCATAAGCTTTTCTCAAACTTGTTTTCTCTCTGTAATAAAGTTTTAACATTAAAACTCATCTGTTGGGCTGGAGAGATGGCTTAGCAGTTAAGCGGTTGCCTGTGAAGCCTAAGGACCCCGGTTCGAGGCTCAGTTCCCCAGGTCCCATGTTAGCCAGATGCACAAGGGGGCGCACACGTCTGGAGTTCGTTTGCAGAGGCTGGAAGCCCTGGCATGCCCATTCTCTCTCTCTCCCCCTCTATCTGTCTTTCTCTCTGTGTCTGTCGCTCTCAAATAAATAAATAAAAATTTAAAAAAAAAACTCATCTGTCATTCTCCCTGAAATTCATTCTCTAATTTTCTAGAGACAGAGAACCCAGGAGGTGAGGTGACTGTTGAGAGTCCAGCTCCCTGGCTCCTGAGTGAAGCCCACCTCAGCTCTGAGGGAGGCCTCCTCGCTCTCAGTGAGACCCGTCACCATGCCAGAAACTGAGCACGCGCTCAGTCTCATTGGCTTGGCCATGTTAACATTGTCACCACACCTGCACCTCATGAAGCTAGACCAAACGGGAATCGGCTCAGCCAGACCTAACCAGTAAGGCGTGACCCTAAAGAAAACCTGAGCTCCAAATAAGTGTGGATACTGAGAGCTCAACCACCAAATCCAATTCTTTCTCTCCTCTTTCTCTCTCTCCCATAGCTTTTCACATGCTCAGTGAATACTCAACTACTGAGTGGCATCCTCAGCCCCCTTTTGATGAGATAGGGTCTAACTAGCAGTGCTCCTGTCCCTATCTCCTGAGTGCTAAGATCATATGCATGTGCCACCATGATGGTCCAGCTCATTTTTAATCTCTGTGAGTGTGAGCATGTGTGTGTGAGAGTGCAGGCATGTGCATGCCATGACACACACATGGAGGTCAGACAACAACCACAGGCATCTGTCCTTGCCTCCCACCTTGTTTGAGGCAAGGTCTGTGTTGTTCATTTTTTTCAGTTTGCAGGGATACCTGGCTGACGAGCTTCTGAAATTCTGCTGTTTTGCCTCCCATTTCGCCATTCTCCCCCTGTCACTGAGACGACAGGCAGCGTCTGGCTTTACGTGATTTCTGGGGATCTGAACTTAGGAATTCGTACTCATAGAACTAGCGCTTTACCCACAGAGCCTCCCCTGGCCCACAGCTCGTCCTTGTGTGCCTTCATTATAAGACAGAGCCGCAAAATTCTGAAGGCCTTATCCTCAATGTTTGCCTTAAACTGCCATTAAAAGTTTGAGCAGCACTTTAGAGCTCAAAAGAACCTTTACATCATTCTACAAAGCCATTCCAACTACTTTTTTTCCTGTTTAGATAAAAGACGGTGAACTCATTGGCTGATCTTAACACACACATCAATTAGTTTAATTGACTTTAGGGTTATTCTTACATAAAATGCTCCTCTTTGGATTGTTTTTAAAAAGACATCAATTTGTCATTAAAGGAGGAGATACCATACAGTAGCTCTAATTTTTTCCCCCATTCCTTTAATGTCTGTTTTGCTAAATGCTTAGCAACAAAAGGCTGGCTTGAGCAAGAGCTTTTTTGCCAAGATAGAAAAAAAAAATAACTCTAAAATGTAGATGTGTCTGCAGTGATCATGGCCATGTAAAGTAATTAGACACGCTGAGCCTGAATCAGCAGCACTGCAAAACTGATCTTGCTTTTATGTCACTTGGTGGTTTTTTTTTTTTTTCTTTCAAAATGTGCTCACCCTGAAAAGTAGCCATGCTTGCTGGAGCTTCCTTTCGCAATCAGAAATCAAAGTCAGCAAGAAACTCTATTTTTTAAAGGATTGTAGTTAATAATTTACTAATAGATATTGGAATTTGGGTTTTGTGCCAGGGGATAAGCTGAAGGCTAGCTGTCAATGCCAAGGATATGAAAATAAATAAGAGATTATTCCTATCCTGAGGGAGTTGCATTCTTTTGGGGAGGTATTAAAATATGTATACCAAAGCAAGTTATACAATCTCAGAAAAGAAAGTGTCATAGGGCAAGAAAGGTTTCAGTGCCAAGAATTTACTACAAATAGAGTTATGTAAAAATAGATGTTCATGTGGGAAGATAGAAATAGTCAGAAGAAATTTTGAAAAGAGGGGGAAGATAAGTATGTGTTAGCGCCTTTTCTTCTCACCATGACAGGATAACAGACAAAAGCCACTTCACAGAGGAAAGAGTCATACTGGCTCACAGTTTAAGAGGACACAGCCCACTGTGGCAGACAAGGTATATTGAAGAGGAAGAGAACTGATAGACTAAATGTTTGTACCGGGGACTTATTACATGGGCTTGCAGTATCCGAGCTGGGCAGTGCGACAGTGGGCGTCTGCATGCTGGAGCGGCTGAGAGCGCGTCAGCCATTCTGCCCATGGGGGTGCACGCCTCAACAGTTCCAATGTGTCACTAAGGGCAGACAGATCCCTGGGGAGCTGCTGGTCTTCAGTCCACCTTGGAGAGCTGAAGAAATTGGCTTTCAAGGTCCATGAAGGATCACAGTAACAGGGTAAGTGCATGCACCAGCAAATAGCATGGGTAGCCAGGCAAAAGGCCCTGTGTCTTCTTGGAACCAAATGGAATGGCTGCTCACTCTGCAGGAAGGTCCCTCCTTCCCAGAATCCCTCCTGGAAATGCTCTGATAGACATCCTGGTAGGTGTGCCTCTTACTTAATTCCTAATCCCATCAACTCGACAACAGGGCTTTGGACATCCCAGAAGGTGTGGAAGTAGGTGGCTCCACGGTGGCAGGATCATCAGGCCAGCTGGGACCTCTTAGCACCTCACATTAGAGGAACAGGAGACTGATATCCTAGACTCCCTCAAGGACCATCCAGAAATGACCCAGGTCCGACCACCCCAAACCTCCCCCACCTCGGATACCAGTGCCAGCCCTAGGGACCAATGGACACATGATCCTTATCCAAATCATAACGTAGTGTCATGTGTGTTTACATTCCATGCTAAATATGACATATTTGTGCACCTTAAAACTCACTTATCTTAAATCCACGGTTCAATGCTTTATATGTGAATATACAGTTCCCACCACTACCACAATGCAAGTTTAAAGAATTCAAATCTCCCTAAAAAGCTTCCAAGCCCAGGTTTTGGTTAATTATTGTTCTAATGTCTTCCTTCGGGGAACCACTAATTTATTTCCTGTGTGTATAATTTTCTACATCTCAGGGCATATATAAATAGTATTATATAAGGTACTTTGTTTTTGCTGTCTCTTTAAGTTAATAAAAGGAGTTTTGAGGTTTTTCCATATGGTTGTTTGTATGAGCATTTTTTGCTCTTTATACTTTTGAGTAATCTATGGCTAGATAGACTCTGTTTCTATTTGGGTGTGATACTCCATTGTTAGACTACATCTTGTGTATTCATCATCATTTGATATACACTTGGGTTGTTGCCACTTTCTGGATTGTATGAATAATGCTGCATGCAAGCTTTTGTGTAAATATATACTTTCACGTTCGACGAGGGGGTATTTCAGAAAAGAATTGCTAGAGCATACGGCAAACTTATGTACAATGTTTAAGGAAATTGCCCATCTCCCAAAGTGGCTACATAACTTCCCATTCACACCAGCAGGGTCTGGGGCCTGACTTCATCTAAGCCCACTCAGCTATCAGGTGTGGTCTGTGAGGATGAAGATTAGAAGAGTGAAGAGAGGTGGTGTGTCTTTTCCACAGAGTTGTCAATGCCGAGTTTTATTCAAAGGGTGATGGATTCTATACCATTGTTTTTCCCTCATGCTGGAACTTCATGGTTTTGAGGGAAGTGTTTAAGTAGGGATTTTATAATCCAGTTTAAAAGGGAAATGAGGATCAATTAATAATGTCTGCCACAGACACAGGTTACATATCATATAGTCATAGAGGCTGAGCTTTTCCAAAGGATTGATGGACTGCAAGATTTTAAGGTACTATTTTAAGGAGCGATTTCAAACTCAGGTTCAAAAGGAAATAAGGCTCAATTAAAAATGTCTGCCAAGGGCACAGGCAGGACACCTGTGCCATCTGCTGTCCACACCTGAAGCTCGTGCTCCAGCAACCCCAGACAGTATGTGATTCATCAACGTGGTTGTTGAGACTGGATTCAAGGTTGCTTTAGACAGATGCTCTTCTCAGTTCCTCTAGCACAGGGCATGTTCTCTTCCTACCAAATATATTGTGTTATGTACGAATGTTCTGCTTAATTTCTGTTTCTCCATCAGGGCAAGAGCAGCTGAGGGAAAGTTACTCAATTCTGTTCAGTTTCCCTACAGAAAAACAACAACAACCACAACAAAAGGTCATAGCTTAGAGATGATGCCCAACAAATGCTACCTTGGTTGATATTCAAGATATTCACATAAAAGCAAGTACAAAATGGAATGTCTTCCTTCCATTTTGAACAGGGCAAAGCAAGGAGATAAAAGATTTGAATATTGTACTACATCTCAAGAGCCAAAGGAAGATGGAGAGGAGATTTGAGTCTGCAAATATTTCCATCCTTGAGCTCCAAACTGCAGCTCGAGAGAAACGGCCTCTGTCCATGACTGCTGAGTGGCCATTTGTCTGTGAGAATGTGCTAATGCTGGGAAGGGTTCAGATGTGGGCTTCCAGAGTGCCAGGGTGCCCTCAGCATACAGTGAACAGACCGTGACTCACACGGTGTGTAGACAGGAAAAGGTTACAAAGAGGTGCTAATGGCAAGATTTACACACACAAACAGGACTGGGGAAATAACTCAATGGATGAAGTGCTTGCCACACAATCATAAGGACATGAGTTCAGATCACTACTATCCATGGAACATGTCAGACTTAGTGCCAGACATCTCTAATCTCAGCACTGAAGTGGTAGACACATCGGCCCTGGGGCCCACCAGCCGGCTGGACTAGCCCAATCAACGACGCCTAGGTTCCACCAGAGACCTGTCTGAAAAGTAAGGTGGAGGGTGACTGAATAAGTTACCCAGTGTCTACCTTGCAGGTATGTGCACATGTACCTAAACACATGCATGCCCCCAAGCATGCAAATCACATATTCTAATGCAAACCACACACACACATGAAAAAATGGCAAAAAAAATTAATATATAAGACCTAGTTTATTTTTGTTATTGTTGTTGTTTTCAAGGTAGGGTTTCACTCTAGTCCAGGCTGACTTGGAATTCACCATGTTGTCTCAGGGAGGCCTCGAACTCACAGTGATCCTCCTACCGCTGCCTCCCGAGTGCTGGGATTAAAGGCGTGTGCCACCACACCCAGCTCTAAAACCTGGTATTTTTACCCACTGAAGTTGGACAGTGGGTAATCTGTGGATGTGCTGCTATGTGATCAACACCGAAGGGATGGTAACGTGTTTCATTCATCCAGCCCAAGACTGATGTCTCCTTGCTTTCTCCCACCATCAAGACAGGAGAGAGTATAGTAATGTCGGCTGCACCATGTAACAGGACTGTGGTTTGCTTCCTGTTATTCCAGCTATTTTCAATTTTCTTCATTAAAAATTGATGCTAATTATGGCAAAGATAAATGTTTTGAAAGCTTTGATAATCCTTTAAGCAGTGTGTTTCCACGAGCAGAAATAGATGGAGAGACTGTGTAACGTTTGGTGGGTAGCGGCTTTAATGCAAGAACACTGCCGACTCTGAAGGTGAGAGCCCATTTCTGCAGTTGACTGAGGGCTGCCGAGCAGAGGAGAGGGTGGGGAGGAGTGACCGGAGGTAGAGAGAGGCCTGGGAAGGCTGTGGAGGGAAGTTGCTTGGTGAAGTGGAGAGAGCAAAATGCTACAAGTGAGATTTGAGGGTGAGGAGCAGCGTCAGATGGAGGCGAAGATGCATTTGTGAGCTCTTGCCTAGGGTGTTCAGGATGTTGATCCGTTTGCATTGTTAATCTTCTTTTGAAATGAAGGTCTCTCCATGTAACCCAGGCTCGCTCGAGGTGTCTGGGACCCAGGGGTGCTCTCGTCTGAGCCACCTGAGTAACTAGATGTACAGGTGTGGGCCACCACGGCCAGCGGCATTTTCTTGTCATGTCAGACGTACAGAGGAGTTCTAGGGAAGTACAGGAGCAATCTTTCTTTGTTTTTTGCTGTTAGTACAAACTGTCTCCATTGGAATCATTGACAAGTGTCGTGTTTACGTCGTGTCTGTGGCTCTGTGTACATGCACGCCCACGCACATGTGCACACACGTGCACGCACACACGCGCGCGCGCACACACACACACATGCAGACATACGTGATCATTCTCTGGGCTCCAGGGGAACTGCTTCTCGCTCCCGTAAGGACACCAGAACCACTGGATGCTCAAGTCCACATACACTGGAACTTGCATACAGCCTCTCGTGTGCTTCAAACCTCCTTTAGTTCACTTACACTAACGATACAAATACTATTAAGTATTAACGCATTCTAGCAATTAGGGAAAGACATGAAAAACATTCTGCTCATGGTCATTAAAAATGCAGGGTTTCCTGCATGATTTCTGTATAACGTTGAGGGAACCCACAGAAGCAAACTTCGGTGGACATATTGGGGCTGGGGAGATAGCACAACCAGTAAAATGCTTACTTCACAAACATATGAGGACCTGAATTCAGTCCCTAGCACCCAGGTTAAATGCCGGGTATGGTGGCATATGCCCATACCCCAGGGCTGCAGAGGCAGAGACAGGTGGATTCCTGAAGCTCACTGGTATCTCTAGCCTAATTGGTGAGCTCCAGACCAAGGAAAGACTCTGTGCCAAAATGAGGTGGACAGGGCAATTGGGAACAACTCCCAAGGTTGTCCTCTGATATCTACAAACATATACACTTGTCTCTGAATACACATGTACACCCACACATATATGACCACACACACATATGCATGCACACCACACACAGACATATCTCAAAAAAAATTCCATGAAAGTAGAAGGCCAACTGTATGTACAAATGTACAGAGATATTAAACATAAACACTTTTCCATATATAAAATATACAAACATATAATATATAGTGCTATATATTATATAATATATAATCAATAATAATATACCTTATAGTACATATTATATATAGTTTTCTGAAACACATTGATTATTTTATTTTATTTCTTTTCTTTCTTTTTTTTTTTTTTTTTTTTTGATTTTTCGAGGTGGGGTCTCACTCTAGCCCAGGCTGATCTGTAATTAACTATGTAGTCTCAGGGTGGCCTCAAACTCACATGATCCTCCTACCTCTGCCTCCTAAGTGCTGGGATTAAAGGCATGTGCTATCATGCCCAGCTTACTTTATTTTATTTTTTATTTGAGGCAACTTTTCACTCTCACCCTGGCTGACCTAGAACAAATTCTGTAGCCCTAGCCGGCCTTGAAGTCACAGTGATCCTTCCTTCTAGCTCAGCCTTCCAAGTACTAAGTTTAAAGGTGTGCACCACCACACCTGGCCATTCAGACTAACTGTGATTGCCATGTTTCTCTATCCATAAATTCGTTGATGTTTATTTCCTAAAAGCAAAGATATTTTGATAGATATCACACTGATTACAATAGGAAATTAACTTCAGCACAATGCAATTACTGAATTCATGGGCCATTCGCAGGTGTTCAGAATTACCAATTTCTGATTATAGCAACTGTTTCCCTCCATTTACCATGCAGGATTCCACTTTAAGTCTCTAGTCTGGAATATTCCCTCAGACTTACTTTGCTTATGTAGCCCATGCTGGCATTGAACATGTGATCCTCATGCTCTGTATTCTGAGTGCTGGAATGACAGGCTTGTCACAGCACAACCAGCTCTTTGTCGTTTTTTTATATGACAGTATTTTGGAAGAATCATGATCAAGTGCTTGTAAAATGTAGCTGTTTCATTTCTTCTCTATTTACCCCTCACTAGGGTCTTGTATGTTTTCCTTTCTGCTTTTATTTTTCACATTTGATTTCTTTTTTTAACTTTTTTTTATTGACAACTTCCAGAATTATAGAAAACTTCCATAATTATAAAGAATAAACCATAATCCCCCACTTTCCCCTTCACAAATCCACCCTCCATCATATTCCCCTCCTCTCGATTAGTCTGTTTTGTATTTTTATGTCATCATCTTTTCCTCCTATTATGAGGGTCTTGGGTGGATAGTTTCAGGTTCTATGAGGTCATGGATATCAAGGCCATTTTGTGTCTAGAAGACTGCATTGTAAACAGTCATCCCCTTCCTTTGGCTATTACATTATTTCCATGACCTCTTTCACAATGGACCCTAAACCTTGGAATGTGTGATAGAGATGTCGCTTTTATTTTATTTTGTTTATTTATTTATTTATTTTGGTGAGACAAATTTTCACTCAAGCCCAGGCTGACCTGGAACTCACTCCGTTGTTTCAGGCTGGCCTTGAACTCATAGCCACCCTCTTACCTTGGCCTCCCAAGAACTGGGATCAAAGGGGTGTGCCACCACGCCTGCATGCTTTCTTTTCACTTTTTGCAGAAACACAGAGCAGTGTTGTGTTCTCTTGGCATGGACGCCTGGCAGCTTTTCCTCGTGACGTTGGTGATACTACTTCAACTCTTAGTTGAGTTGGTGTCCACCAGGCTACCTCTGCAGAGGTAGCTTTGTGCCTCCTGTAGTTGGTAAGGGACTGCCAAGAGCACTTTTGTGAGACTATGACCTAGCCTGCCCATCACCCTTTGCTCCTCCGGGGGACACATGGGGCCATCTGGACTTTACTGATCACGATGCAGTTTTCCTTTGTTCATTGTGTGTTTAAGTGGGCCTGGACTTGGCAGTGGCATTGGTTTCAGTCTTTAGTCCTGTGGCCAGCAGCAGGCGTACTGAAGAGGTCTAGAGAGCGGTCAAAGAAACCTGCTGACCACCTGACTAATTACTCCAGCTAAGACTCAGAATAGAATGCAGGACATTGTGCTTTATTGTTTTGTTAATCTTATTTCTATCCTTATTTTGTGATGATAACATTTAACAAGATATCTGCCTTCATGACAGATTTTCAACTCCAAAACCAGTGTTGTTAAGGATAGGTAGGTTAAAACTTTGTCCTGTCACATCACAGAATCTTTATTCCCATGCAATAATACCTCCTTATCTTCCTTCATCCCTGCCCCTGGGATCCTATGTTCTACTTTCTACCAGTCTGGGATTATATATTTTAGAGACTTTTTATAAACAGAATTGCATAGAAGTGTTCTCATGTGACTGGCTCATGTCCCTGATCAAATGTCTTCAAGGTTGCTTGTTTCCAGGCGTAGAATTTCCTTTCTTTAAAAAGGGGTGTCAGAGCCCAGCATGGTGGCATGCATCTTTAATCCCAGCACTTGGGAGGCAGAGGTAGGAGCATTACTGTGTGTTCAAAGCCAGCCTCAGCTCACAGAGTGAGGTCCAAGTCAGCTTGGGCAAGAGTGAGACTTTACTGGGTGGGGGGGGTGGGGGGATGCAGGAAGCAAACTCAGGGCTGGGAGGTGAGCGGTGAGCAGAGTGCTTACGTCACAAAGAGGAGGACCTAAGTTTACCTCCAGAACCCACCAAAAAATGTCAAGTGTGCTGGCTCACGCCTGTAATTCTGACAAAGTGAAAAGTGCATCAGGAACCTCCCTGGGGTTCAATGGCCATTTGATCTAGCCTAATTGGCAAGTGCCAGGCCAATGAGAGAGACTGTCTCAAATAGAAATGTGGGGCTGGAGAGATGGCTTAGCGGTTAAGGTGCTTGCCTGTGAAGCCAAAGACCTCAGTTCTGTTCCCCAGGACCCACTTAAGCCAGATGCACAAGGTGGGGTCCATGCATCTGGAGTCCATTTGCAGTGGCTGCAAGCCCTGGTGCACCCATTCTTTCTCTGTCTTTCTCTCTCTCTCTCTGTCTCTTTCCCTCTCTCAAATAAATAAATAAATAAAATATTTTTTTAAATGTGAATGGTCCCTGAGGAATGATACACACACACCTGCATATACATACAGCTGCAGACACACATACACACACATCAGCATACACACACACACACATGCACACACACACCTGCATACACACATGCCCACACATATACAAACATGTGTACACCACACACAAGAGGAAGAATCTTATGCCATTGTCTGTGTACACCACGATTGCTATCTATCCACCTGCCATTGGACGCTTATATTGCTTTCCTGTTTTAGCTTGTGGACATGACCGTTATTAATAGGGATGTGCAAATATCTCTTTGAGATTGTGTTTTCATGGATCTTCAAAGTGGCACATGCATCTGGACTTCATTTTCAATGGTTAGAGGTCCTGGCATGCCTCTTCTCTCTCTCTCTCTCTCTCTCTCTCTTCTTTCTCCTTGAAAATAAAAAAGCTTGTGCTTTAATTCAGATCCTGTGGAAGTTCCATCAAAAGAGGGAGGAAGCCAGCTTCCTCTCATAAATCAAGCAGAGAGAGAGACCACCACAGCCAGAAGACCTCACAGGAGCAGCAGCAGAGCTCTACAGCAAGCAGAGCCGCAGAGCTCAGACCTCCCTGCACAGCTTTGGAGTGGATGGAATTCAGATCCAAGCCCAAGCTCACCTTTGGGATGAACCCCCAAGATCTGTCCCCATTGACACCCCCTCCAGCCATGCAGCTGGAGACCCAAGTTACAAGCTTTAATAAAGTACCTGAGTCTATGGGGGAGTACATATTCAAACTACCACCGTGACCATTTACAGAAATGCCCAATCAAGCTCTTGGCTCATTCATTTTTAGTTAAGCTGTTAGAAGTTTGTGGTGGGGTTGATGCTTTAAAATCTTTTTATTCATTTATTTGCAAGCAGAGAGAGGAAGAGTGACAGTGAGACAGAAAGAACGGGTACGCCAGGGCCTCCAGCCACTGCGAATGAACTCCAGACACATGTGCCGCTTTGTATATCTGGCTTGATGTAGGTCCTAGGGAATTGAACCAGGGTTGTTAGGCTATGCAGGCAAGTGCGTTAACCAGTGAGCAATTTCTCCAGCCTAGGGTTGGTATTTTTGAAGGTTTTGTATACCTGTCACCTTTGTTCTTGCTGGGGCAAAATTTCATTTAAGGAAAGGACAATTTACTTCAGCTCATGGTCCTGGGTCACAGTCCACCAAGGCAGGGAAGGCATGAAGGCAGGAGGCACTGGTCACATTCAGTCCACAGTGAGGAAGCAGAGAGGGATGAATGCTGGTCAGGTAGCTTTCTCCTTTTTATTTAATCCAGAGCCCCCACACATGGGAAGGTGTCACCCACAGTAGGGTGGATCTTCCAATCTTAATTAACCTAATCTGGAAAGTCCCTCATAGACATGTCCAAAAGTTTGTTTCCATGGTGATTCTGAAACAAGGTGACATTAGTATAAGTGGTAGTTTGAACATGAAGTGTCCCCCACAGCCCCCATGTGTTTATGATTAAGCCTCAGGTTTGATCTCCAGGGATGGCACCCTTGGGAGGTAGAACCTTGCTGGAGGAGGTGTGTCACTTGGGGAGGGGTGGAACTTGAAGTTTGCTAGTCCAGTCCACTGGGTGTTCAAACCTATCTCACGCAGGCCACTTTCCTGCTACCGTGGAGATGTGACCCAGGTTTCTTGCTCAGGCCCATCATGGGCCCCCACCATGATGAAGCTGCCCCTTGAAACTGTAAGCTAAAAGAAACCCTTTCCTCTAATTAGCCCCTCTGGTCAGGTGGACCTGCCACCATCACAGGGCGCTATGGAGTTGTAGGGGTTTGTGTATTTGGAAATAACCCCTTAATTAGTACCTGGTTTAAAGCACCTTCCCAGGGTTATAGTTTCCTTCACTCTGCTTTCTCCTGCAGCATGTTGAAGAAGTTCAGTTTAGAGGTCCTCTCACTTGCCTGGTTTTGTTTATTTTCTCTATGAATCCGTTGTAAAGCTCTGCCCCCCCGCCACACACACACACACACACACACACACACACCTTCTGTCTACCATGTTTTCTTCTGAAATTCTTAAAGATTGCATTTTCATGTTTAAGTCTCGAACCCATTATGAGTTAGCCTTAACCTACGGGGTTAGACAACGACCAAGTTTCTTCTTCCACAGCTCTCTATGGAGAGGGCTGAGCCAGGCTGGGCGGCGAGGGAGCATGGGAGGCACCCTCGGGCGCTCTCCGCTCTGTGCCCTTCATCCACTCTGTGTGTGAGCTTCTTGGTGTCTGTGTTTCTGCCTTTTATGTGCACGTTTGTTTGTATATGTGGGTTTTTTTTTTTTTTCTGTTTGTTTCTCTGTGCTGCCCGTTGTTTCTCTTTTATGTGGATCTGTAGTTTTCTTAACCATGTGTACTTTTCCTGCAACAATTGTGCCCTGATGCCTTTGGAAACTCTCTGAAATACCTTTCCTTTTGCTATGGTAATAAGCCTTCAAATGCATAATTGAATTCAGATATTAAATACTGTAAGCGCTATCATTTAGCTTCTGATGAAAATGTGTTTGAAACAGCCAAAAAAAAAAAAAAAAAAAAAAAGAGCAATCAAAACACTGTATTTTTTTTTTCTTTTCTCCCTCCTGTGAAGTCTTTATGTGGAATAACTCAATCTCTTTTAGGCTGTGTTCTCTGTGATGTGGGAAATAGAACCAGGGCTATTATGCAGTGGTTTCGAATTCTGCAATACCATGGGACTCAGCTGCTCTGTGGGTTTCATCACCTTTCCTTCCAAGTATTTGTAGATGGGAAGAGTGAGGCTCAAGCTCATCATGCCGGAGATGGGGCAGGGGACAATGTGGGTTTCTGGGGGTCCATTCATTCAATTCATTCATGCCATCAATCAAGCAGAGGGTCTCGTGAGCAGGGACCTCAGTTTGGTGCTGTTCACACAATGCCAGGCCAGACAAGAAGAATTTGACTTCAGGACTTTTCTCTGACACATGGCAAGGGCTGGTATGGTGGACAAGGTCCTTTCTGCTCCTCATCACCACCAAGGAAATGGCAAACAATGGCCGTGCTGTTGCAAGAACTCCTTGCTTAAGCAGAGTGACTCTCGCTGGGAAGGGTTCTCTTGTCTCCTCAAGGGAGCCCCAGGATGACACTGTGACCATCTTGTCATGGGTGCGCGCTTCTTCCCTGTTAGTTGATGAAGCTGGTTTGTGCTACTTGAGCTAGACCTTTCAGATCCAGGCCCTATGTAAACCAGAAAACCCTTGATGGCGTAGGCACAGAAAATGGCTCATAAGATGCGAGAGAAAGTCAGAGACACTGGAGAACCAGGGGACATTTCTGAGGCAAAGGATTGTATCTTTTCCATTGCTCATGGTTTCACCACCGTTTCCTTTTATCAAATGTGGGTGCTGCAAGCACAGACTCTGGGGAGATGTAGAACTGAGGCTGGAGCTGGAAACGTTGCAGAGTGGGGGCCATTCCTGAGACTGCTATCAGTCTTGATCAGAAATATAGATTCAAGGGATGGGCAGATTGCTCAGTGGTTAAAGGATATTGCTCTTCAAGCCTGCTGACCAGAGTTTGGAACCCCAACATTCATGTGAGTAGCCAAACATACAGTGGCACACCTGTCTCTAATCTCCTCACACCTATGGCAGTGGGATGCAGCGTCACAAGAATCCTAAAGCTCACAGACTACTTAGACTGGAGTATCTGACAGCAACAATCAACATGAAAGACACTGTCTCAAGCAAGAATGAAGGAGAACAACAGCACCCTGAGGTTTTCCTTGGAGTTCCACAGACTCACACAAGTTCAAGACAATTATATGTGTAGACATAAAAGATGGGGTCAACACTTTTGATCACATAGGCTGGGCTCTCAGTCCCTTGCTGTGGACACAATCCCAGGTGAGCTTTCTGGTGAATTAGTAATACTTAAACAGACCACAGTTGGAACTCTGTTTCTCTTCCATTCTCTGGGTCTCTTGGGATCTAAGGCTCAAAGCAAATTCTGCTAGAAGCTTCCTTGCCTGAGTTCCTATTCATCTTTCTTCTTACTTAAAGAATTCTAATTCTCCAGCCACAAACATCTTACTTCCCTAACAGTCAGATGTACCTGTGGCTACATTTTAGCCAAAGGGCTATAGATAGAACTGCCATGAAGGCCTCTCTAGAGGGTCAAACTAAAAAGGAAGAGCATGGTCTTTCTCCTCCTTGATGGCTGGAACCTGCTTGTGATGACAGGGGATGTGGCAGCCTTGAGGTATCATGAAGTTTATATACTGAGAATAGTAAATCAACATGACCTGAAAATCTCTTAAACTATGTGTCACTATTAAACTATTCAGTTACGGACCATTTTTACATGAGATGGAAACAAACTCATTTCTCCCTGCCTCCTCCTATCTTTCCCCCCAGCCTTCCCTTTTTTGTTATATATACCTGAACTTCTTGAAACACTTTTATTTGAAACAGTAACAGATTAGAGTCTGGGGAGATAGCTCAATTGGTGAATTGCTTACTGTATAAGCCTGAGGACCCAAGTTTGAACCCCAGGGCATGAAAAAAATGTCAAATATGGTGGTGCATGCCTATAATTCCAACACTGAAGAAATGGAAATAGAAATTTTCTGTTATTTGCTGGTCATACAGCCTAGCTTAATTGATGAGCTCCAGGCCAATAAGCATCCTTGTCTCAGAATAAGTGGATGGGGTTCTTGAGGGTGACACTGAGGTTGTCTTTCTCTCACTCTCTCTCTCACACACACACATACACATTATTAAAGAAGAATGGTCTGAGAAGAAGGTTCAGTAGAAACTTGCTTTCAAGCCTGCTGCTGCCGTGTCATCTCCCTCAGCACACACGCAAAGCCAGTTGCAAAATACCGCAGTTGTCTATAATCCTGATGCGGGGGTGCCAAGGGAATCTGAAATTTTGCAAGCAGTAGCTGCTAGAGAGATGTTTCAAAAGAAGGTGAAAGGAGAGAAGAAATATCTCGAGGTTGTTCTCTGATCTCTACACATTTAACGTAGCATTTGCACACACACACACACACACACACACACACATCATATATACATGGCATACACATAAACACAAATTAATAATAAAAGCAGAAAAAAATGAAATAAAGAAACAGCTCAAAGAAGGTGTATGACTTATCCAAGGTCCTATTGACAGGATTGTGAGTACAGTCCATCTTTCTTCCCTCTCTTTAAGTAAATATAATCACCAATCTCAAAATGTTCTGTCTTAATTCTAGATAGAGTAAATCTAATATCAGGAAAGTAACCTGGTTGTTACTGAGATTATTAGAGGATCAGGAACAAATGATATGACTTGAATGTCCCAGAAATGGGCTGAATCAATTACAATTATAGACATTGTATAGCTTATGAATGTCCCGAAATGAGTAGATTGCTTTCTCATTCTCTCTTTCTCTTTCTCTCTCTCTTTCTTTTTTCTTTCTTCCTCTGTCTCTCTCTCCAAATGAAGTAAGACAAATTGAGAGATGAGTCCATCAGCTAATATTGATTTTCTTGAAAATGGCTGGCACCAAAACCAATTATAACTGCTGGCTGGTTGATATAACAAGTTGTGAGTTGAAGTAAAGTGAAATAACTTGGTTTTGGGAGAGTCCCAGGGGTGCATACATTTGCAAAGTTGAGTTGAGTTCCTAATGACACTTTTAGGGAAAATTCCTTTAGAGCGATTTTTCACAACAAAGCCAGAACTTAACAGCCCTCTTAGATGTGGACACACAATTAAGTGCCAAAATTGTTCTTCTTTTCACACTGTGGTGACATTTTGTTCCTGCTTAAAAGCTTTCTAAATCATGAAGGGATAAAATGGGAACAGAGTATGTAGTTACAATTGGTCAATATGTGAAAATATTATACCTGGCATTAATGGACTTAATGTAAAACAAAAAAATTAATTGAGTCCTGTTGTGATTGCATTTTGAGGCACAAATTGAGATGTTCTGTTGGGTTTATAAGAATTTGACTGACTTTTAGGATATACATTGAAGGATTACAATCTGAGTTCCAAAAGTTTCATGAAACTTGGAGAGTTTGTGGACTAAATTAGCAGCCATAGTGTTAAGGAATCCTTGCCTCTAGGAAGTCTGCCTGGATATGCGAGCCCTGTGTCCCTGACTCTCCCACAGTCTCCTACACACATTACTTTTTGACCATATATTGCAAGCTTTTAATGCCAGCACTGGAGGCATGAGTACAAGGAGTACCTGGGGAAAAGTGAGCCCTCTCTCAAGAAAAAAAGAAAAAAATTATGAAGATAAGCAGAAATTCAGAAAACTGAAGTGGCATATAATGGACAAGTTTGCCATGTGTCTCAAAACTTGTAAGTGTACAAACTTGTGAGCCATTGTTCTAAGAATTTATTCTGAGGAAATGAATGAGAATGCTGTATTGAATTTGAAGATAGGAAAGAAGGCATACAACGATGCTTTATCACAGCAGAAACCAGCACTGGGCTTGATGTCATCCAGACAAAGGTGACAAACCAATTGAAGAATTAGCAACACAACCGAACTCTGATGTCTTCCTTGTTGAGAAGTTCTCTGAAAGCCTTGTAATATCTGTCAAGCAATTTGGATACTAACTATTGGCTATTTTGCCCTGTGCCCACATACACACAGTGTGGTGAAAGTGACCTGATGTCAACCTTCCAGATTTACAGTCCCTCATGATCCAGGGTAACTGCTCTAGGCATCCCATGGGGAGGTCTCAAGCCATCCGACACTTCTGACACACATTATCTTTTCTCTTCTCATTTGCCTCCACTAAAAGTCAGTAATGAGGAGTCCAGTGTAGAGTAATTAGATCATATGTGATTGAGGTTCTTGCCAATTATGCTGATGGGATTGAAGTCTTGTTAGACTAATCAGGTTTTCTAAATTGGACTTGGGGGCCCATGGTGATATGAATATTTCTTCCCAAGTCTTTTCAATGAGTTTACCTACGCAAAAATATTCACTGTGGATAAGCAGTACCTAGCTGCAAAGCCATGGAGAAAGCCCGTATCATACTTCTGTGCCTAGGAGTCAGTTGATCTCAGACAAGTATTTGGCTACCAGGGCCACCAAGCTAATCTGTAAAATGGTCACATGAATTCCACCATTGAAACAAAAATGATGACAGTTAAGGGATTTAGACAGAACCACACTTGATTCTCTGTATGAATGATCTCATCATACTTAATCCTAGACACAGTTACTTAATCATCCTCAAGGAAGCAATACAACAACACATTCACATTATTATTAGAAATATTTCATGCTCTTGGAAAGCATCAGAAACAGACTTCTTCCTGAACCTTATTGTTGTTACCTTTGTGCTGCTCAGAAAAAACATGCAACCAAAAGCAGCTGATAGGAAAGGTTTTATTTAAGCTTAGAGTCCCAAGGGGGAGGATTTATGATGGCAGGGGAAAGTATGGCATGAGCAGATGCTGGACATCACCTCTGCCTCTGCAGGTGGAAAACAGCAGCAGGAGAGTGAGCCAAGTTCTGGCAAGGGGACAATGACTACAATACCCATAAACTTATCCCCAACAACACACCTCTTTCAGTAAGGCTCCCCTTCCCAAATTATGACCAGCTGTGGACCAAACATTCAGAACACATGGGTTTATGGGAGAACCTAATTCAAATCACCACAAATCATCCCTGACAACTATTTCCTCACTGACCTTGATTTGTCACTTTAAGAATGAAAATGGGGCTGTGGGGATGGTTCAGTGGTGAAAAGCACTTGCTGCACAAGCATGTGGGCTGGAGAGGGCCTGGGACTACTCCAGTTCAGTTTTCCAGCACCTATGCAAACACATATCTATAACCAAGTCTGGTAGGAAGAAGAAATTGGAGAATCACTGGAGCTTGTTGACACAAAGAGGAAGAGCTGAAGCGGCAGCTCTGGGTTCAGCGAGAGATTTATGTCATGGAAACAGACAGATGGGTGAAAAGAGGAGGGCCCTGGCACTGTCCTCTGGCCTTTGCACCCATGGACACAGAGTGTGCTCATGTGTATGCATACACTATACACGCATCACACCACACAACATACCACACATACTCTACACACAAACATACACACACATTTAAAAAAAAGAAAGAAGAAAATTAACAATAGTAGGTATTTCTTGTGATGTTATAGGAATTAAATGGACCAACAGCTGAAAATCATTTACTATAGAACCTAACGTAGGAAAGGACCTTCCTGTTTCTCCCATCCTGGTCCTAAACTGGCTGGGCCCTGATTAGTTTCTGAGATCAAATGAGTCAGTGTGTATTCAAGGTGGCATAGCCATAGACCGGACCTTCCTGTGTCTGATGGGACCAACATATTTTGGGCATAATTTCTTTTCCTTCTTGTAGGTTCATGTGTGTGGACATGTGAGTTTGCATGTAGAGGCCAGAGGTTGGCATTAGGTGTTTTTCATAGTTGCTTCTCACCTTATTCTCTAAGGCAGGCTCTCCCACTGCTCTGGGCACTACCTGATGTCACTAGACCAGCTAGCCAGGTGACCCCAGGGTCTGTCCTGTCTCCATCTCCCCAGCATTATAGTTGTAGGTAGCCCATTGTGCCTGGCTTTTAAGTGGGTACTGGGGACTCCAATTCAGGTCCTCAAGCTTGTGTAGCAAGCACTGTATGCACTGCTCCACCTCCCTAGCTGTTGGCATAAATCTGTTCTCATATTGGGCTGGCATGCTTCCCGGTTCGAAGCTGTAAAATACACAAGATATACTCACATTGGAAGTAGCACCACAGCACTGTGCAGGTCTTTGCATTCAGACATAATTCAGTCAACTTCTCAGTGTCATGGTGAAGTCTAGGATTAAAGCGAGGTCCTTATGAAACAGAACTGCCATCACTTTTTTGTTTTTTGACAGTTTGCTATGGACCCAGGTGTTCATGTGAGCCTTCGAGTTCCATGAGAGAATGGGAGTGTTCCTCCTCTACTGTTAGACACCAATCCCAGGAAAGACTCTCATTAATTGTGCTCAGGTTTTTTCCATATCTGACTTATCTCTCTCTCTTCTCTCTCTCACGCTGTATTTTTTAATCAGCACACAAGTATTAAGTACCGTGATAGCATTTTGAAAGGCAATTTGTTTGAATGGATTCTCCCTGGCTACAACTTCCCCCAGCCCCTTGTCCTCCCTGCATGAGCCCTGCCAACTTCTTTCTGCTTTCATGCCACATGTGTCTTTCTGGTGCAACTAGAGTTGCTGTCTGAATGCCTGATGCTAAAACCTGTCTGTCACATCCTGTTGGAACTTTCTGGTACATCACATTGCTGGTAGCAGCAGCGTCCTGCCCAATACCTGTGCAGCTCTCACACTCACACTTTAAACATTTCCTATGACTCCCTATTTTTCTTTTTTACAATAAGGATTGAGAGAATGGACTAAGTATTTTGTTTTGTTTTGTTTTTTCTCTTAGAGAAGACAGGGCAATTTTGGTAAAACCTGGGCTACTTTCATTTATTCTGAAAGTGTGTTAAACAAATAATATGGAAGGCTTCTCAACACCAGGGTTTAGGAAATTAAAAGATAACATGTGGCTCTGTGGGGTTTCCCTATCTACAGTGAGGGAAGTTAAATGAAAGGCCATGTAAAGAATGATGACAGGCATTCAGTAGATAGGCAAGTAACACAGCCCATATTTGGAGCATCCAAGAGGGTTCCATGGGGGAAGAGCTTCCTTCAGTGGGTCTTGCATGAGGAATAGAAGTTGTTTTTGTTTTATCTATGTCGGTGTGTGTGTGTGTATATATGTCTATGTATTGTGTTTGCACACATGTGGAGGCCAGAGGAAAACTTTAGGTGTCATCTTCAGGAATACCATCCACTATTTTTTGAGACCATGTCACTCATTAGCCTGTAGCTTGCAAATAAGGCTAGGCTGCCTGGCCAGGGAGCTCCAGATCTACCTGTTTCTACCTTCCTAATACTGGGATTACAAAGCAAGAACTTCTCTGACTAAACTTCCTCCCCAGGCCCCTTATTTTGGTTGTAAATGAAGAACAGAAATATTGTTTGAGAATAGTTTTCTTCTCCAAACTGTGGTCTTTTGGACTAGGTCTGAAGAGATGCTTCCTAGATGGTCCTGAGATCCCCCAACCCAAAGTAATCTCCTGCTTGTCGAAGATGGGCACACCACCTGTGTTAGTCAAGAAGCAAGGACAGAGGAAAAATGAGAAAGGGAAAGAAGAGAAATAAAAGCAAAAGAAGCAGTAACTCACTTTCCCAGTGCCCCAGTCTTCACAAGAAGAGTTGGAGCTGCCAATAAATGAGTGCAGCTCTCTGATGATATAGATTAAACCAGAAGGACCAACAGTAAACAAGGCGAGCTTCAAAAGAGCAGCGCGTCTGGTCTCTGGGGGCCTCCATTAACGAGTCACCAGATAGGCAATTACTGCACAGTTCTTGTAATGACCAGGATCAAACACTAATGCTCTGCACAGTAGGCAGTCAGAAAGCAGGCAGACAAAAAACTGTGAAAATATGCCATTAAATCTTAATTATTCTTCAAAGGGAAACAAGCACAACCAGGGGGCAGAGAAGGAAGGAATATTCTGAGTCTCACCAATGCCTGGGGCTCCGGGCAGTCTTATAGCTACTATTTCAACTCTCATGTTTACTTAAACTCAAATGTCTCATTCTGGCTTCTGTGTAGGGCTGGGGAATTTGCTTGACATCCACTGTCTCAAATAATAGGATATTTCAAAAATATAGATGTCCAGGGCTGGAGAGATGGCTTAGCAGTTAAGTCGTTTGCCTACAAAGCCAAAGGACCCAGGTTCAGTTTCCTAGGACCCACGTTAGCCAGATGCACAATGGGGCGCATGCATCTGGAGTTCATTTGCAGTGGCTGTAGGCCCTGGCATGCCCATTCTCTCTCTCTCTCTTTCTCTGTTAATAAATAAGTAAATAAATAAAATATTTTAAAAAATATAGATGTCCAAACCCTATTACAAGAAATTCTGATTAAGGTGGCAGATATGCAACCTTCCAGAATGCTACCTTGATAGAAATAACCAGTAGAGCTTGGAGATGTTGGCTAGGTGAAAATGCAACCTGTCACTCAATGCTCTGATGGTCACCAAGCTTTCCCCAACATCTTTCACATTGAGAAGTGGGAGGTTCAAAGAAGACAAACAGCCTTTTCCTCATCTGCTTCTCTGATCAGGGTGCTTACTCTCCCCTTCACAGTCATCCCATTTTTGTTGCATTATATGGTCTCATTGATGATGTGGAAGGTATTTAGAAATCGATTACACAGATTTTACCCTAACACGTGTTTCTTTTACACATCTAGGTGTTTTCAGCCCCTTTCACAACCCTTAGACACTTGGTAAATTCATGAAACAAGATCCCTTGCGGGCAATGGAAGAGATCTTAAGGTAGGTGGAGAATAGGAAGGGCAATGGGCTGTATGTAAAAGGACAACAGACAGGAAGACCATGAGGAAGAAAGGGCATCGACTGGAAGATGGGCAGAGGATGGAGGAGGGCAAGAATGAGGAAAAAAGAATACCAAATACATGTATGACTGCACCCACACCAATGCCTGGCATGTGTGATGGCTTAGACTCACTGGGAAAGGAACCTCTGGGGATGCGGTGAGGGGACATCTTGACTAGGCCAATTGAGCTAGTTAGTTAACTGTGGGTAGCGTCATCCCATTGGCTGATGCCCTGGCATGGATAGCAGGGAAAAGGAAGCTGAGCACCAGCATATGTCTTTCTCTGATGTAGGAGGATCTCTGTGAGCTCAAGGACACTGTTGCAGTCAGGATCGCATCACTGGCAGAAATCACCTAACCAAGAGCAGCTTTTGGGGGAAAAAAAGGATCTATTTTGGTTTACAGACTCAAGGGGACGCTCTACGATGGCAGGGGAAATGATAGCATGAGCAGAGAGTGGACATCACCCCCTGGCCAACACAAGATAGACAATAGCAACAGGAGAGCGTGCCAAACACTGGCATGGGGAAATTGGCTGTAACACCCACAAGTCCTCCCCCAACAATACACTGCCTCTAGGAGGCGCTAATTCCCAAATCTCCATCAGCTGAGAGCACGGCACTCAGAACACTCAAGTTTATCAGGGACACCTGAATCCTACAACAGCTACCCTGAGACTACATAGTGAATTCCAGGTCAGGCTGGGCTAAAGTGAGACCTTACCTCGAAAAACAAACAAACAACAACAACAACAAAAAAAAAACAACATGTGAATATGAAAACCCAAGAGGAGATATGGTTTTCCAAAACCATGTGGCTAGAGAATCTGTCTCTCTTGTCTTCCAATCACAACTAACTCTTTCTCTGCAGATTTTCCACCCACAGTCCCACAACCACCGTGTTCGTGAATCTATGTCTGGGAAACTGGGAAGAAAAACCCCAACTCCTTTATTCGGCTTACTCCATCCTCTTCTTCCTTATCTCCTGCTCTGTCCTTTGTCCACTTCAATATGACCCAGTGATACCACTCCAGGGCATGTGCCCCAAGACTCTATGTATGTCCTACCACAGAAGCTGTAGATGACATATGATTAAAAACACCTGCTTCTCTGGGGCCCCCACCTCCCTCCGTGAGCCCCTCTTCTCTTACTGTCTCTTTCTCCTTCCTCTTTACCTAAAAGGCTTTCTGAAATAGTAAAACTACAGCCTAAAATGAATGCAAGCTCATTTTTTTCCCCATGGAGAAATGGTTTTTAAAAAGCTTGCCCTCCTTGTGAGCTTTTGATAATAAGTCCATTTTTTTAAAAGAAATCTTGCTTTTTCAATACAAAAATCTTGCTCATCAGATGAGCTTCAGAGGTAAAGTTGAAGTGATCAATCTGCCCCCAATTATACGAGATGCTGTTTTTGCAAAGGTACTTACCTTGGAAGATGGAATTATCCTGTTTCTCTTCTGATTTAAAATTGTTCATGCAAAAGAATGTTATATTTGTTATTCAAGGTACATTACAGTTCACCACGATAACCTCAATAAGTAAGTACAACTTCAGTAGAAAGGAAGACAAAAGCCTGTAGAGTTGACCACTCAGATCAGCCCATGTTAGAAAAGAAAAGCAAAGAAAAGACAAATGAATGAGACAGGATAGTGGGTGGCATTTACTCTCCAGGGAGAGAGACACGCACTTGGGGAGCAGATTCAAATTTTTTTAAAATGTGTATGTATGTATTATGTATGTATGTATGCATATGTGTGTGCAGGTGCACGTTCATGCATGTGAGTGCACATGTGGAGGTCAGAGTATCTTTCTCAATTGCCTTACACTTTCTATTATAAGACAAGATCTCTCTCTGAACTGAGAGCTCACTAATTGGGCTATGCTAGCAAGCCAGAAAGCCTTAGGAATCCTCCTGTCTCCACCTCCCCAGCTCCAGGATTCCAGGCATGTACCACACACTGCTCAAGTCTGCAGGACAACTACATACCAGGATACAAGTGCAGACCTTTGAGAAGTTTTCCTTTTGTTTCCAAGTGCAGTGGTCGTGAACATTCGGCTCTGTGATGTGGGAGCCAAAAAGCTTTGTGTACTATCCACAGACTTTTCAGAGAGATCAAGGTATCAAAAAACAAAGAGAGAGAAGGGGGTGGGGTATATCTGGAGATGTGAGTTTGGCATGTCCTTTTCACCCTAGTATGCTCAGGTGCTGAGAGCTGGGGACAGGGTGGCAGAAATTACTTTTGCAAACCTGTGATCCACACAGGGCAGAAGCACTCATGTGTCTGTCTGCTGGCAGCTCTTGGAATCCAAGCAGTAACTGTGAACTGTCATTTCTGCTTGAGGTTTTTCCATTCTGAGCTATAGGTTGAGAGGGAAGTAGCCAGATTAAATTGGGGAGGCTTCTTTTCAATCAAGCTAAAATAGACTGCGATTGGATGAATGCTAATCACTGTCCCAGGTGCTCCAGAGAGCAAAAGTACACAACAAAGCTGTTCCTGCCTTGATGGAAGTTGATGATGCAGCAGAGGGAGAAGCAGGTCCATACACAGAGATTGTGAATGGAGTGCCTTCTCCTCTTACTTATTTGGCTTTCTCTCCCAGGGTGTTAATTCCTTGGGGCAGGAATGTGGAGGAGGTGAAATCACTAAACCCAGAGCTAACTAGTTAGTCAGCTTGCCCTGAGGATCTGCCTATTTCTGCCTGCCCAAACACTGGGATTATAAGTGTGCACTAACCATCATGCCTGGCATTTATGTGGGTGCTGGGGATCTAAACACAGGCCCCCATGATTGACTAGAAAATTCTTCACTGAAGAGCAATTGATTCATCTCCCTAAAGTGTGTTTTTTTTTTAATATTTTATTTATTTATTTGAAAGCAACAGACACAGAGAGAAAGACAGATAGAGGGAGAGAGGATGGGCGCACCAGGGCTTCCAGCCTCTGCAAACGAACTCCAGACGCATGCGCCCCCTTGTGCATCTGGCTAACGGGGGACCTGGGGAACCGAGCCTTGAACCAGGGTCCTTAGGCTCCACAGGCAAGCGCTTAACCGCTAAGCCATCTCTCCAGCCCTAAAGTGTGGTTTTAAACAGTGAAACAACATCTTATTTCTTAATTATAGAATTGATATCACAATGTACATTAACTCTGGGAAACAAAATTATAAGTGAACAGGCCAGTGACTCCATTCTCGTGGAGTCTCATGTGTCACGAAAATGCAATCTTCTGTGTTCCCCCAAATGCACTTCTCTAACAAGACTGCAAAAGGTTGTTGTGTTCAGCATGGAAACTCTGGGTGACTGAGATTAGATCAAATGTGTCCTTGTTGCTATGCAAGCCTTCTCACATGCTGTTTCAGTGCCGCCCTCAGAATTTCCTTCAGGTCAACTAAGGTGTGACCCACTCAGGTTTCCTGCATCATGGATTTGAAAACTAGATGTGAGTTTCAGGTGAACCAAAAACTAGAATCTGGAAAGGACAACTGTCCTCAGTGGAAGATGGAACCAAGCCATGAAGAGTGGATATTGACATGAGGGCCAAAGTAGGGCAGATTCAGAGACATAGTGGATGCTCCTGCTTCCAGCTCTTCTGTGTTCCCTAGGAGTCCACTAACATCTGTAGGACTTGAGGGAGCTAAGCAATGGGGATAATGGAAACTAGCCGTGGAAGATGTAGACCTTGTCTGGAAGATAGCTCAGGACAAACATGGGCAAAACTGAGGTCAGTGTAAGAAATGCCTGCTCTTGTCTGGGTAAATGTATATATTATTCTTACCAAATTGCCCTGAAAGCACTACATTTAATGTTTATATTCATATATTAATGCTACTCTCATTTCTGGTTAGAGAAGCTTCTCTTCAGATAGTGATGGCCACTGGTATGACTCAAAAGGCAACACAGAGCTGAGAAGAAGGGACAGAGGAATGTCCAGAACAGAAACATTTCTATCATACCCTCCAAGGCTCAGGGTCCTTTGTGGAAGAGGTGTGGGAAAGGTATAAGAGCCAAAGGAAGGGTTCAACTACTTACAATGCAACTGTCCAGAAAGAAATTGGCCTCGGTATTCATGAGCTCACAGTGCCTAGCAGTACCTTCACAAGACCCTCATATATGATGAAAAGGTGATGACATCAAATTAAAAGAGAGACTAATGGAAAGAAGGAGAGGATATAAGGGAGAGCAGAGTTGTGAAGGTGGAGGAGGGGAGGGAAATGTTATGGTTTATTGTCTGTTAAGTATAGAAGTTGTCACCAACATATATATGATGCAGTTGTCTAAAAGAAGCCATTCTACCAGGAAAATAAAGATCCTCTGTGGTCTCTAATTTGAAGCCCCAAGGCCATTTGAGTCATGGCCCTGTTATCCTCAGGCAAGACATCAAACATGCTTAATTATCCTTTGAGTGCACATGTGAGGGTGCTTGTCACTCCAGCAGCGAATGATTCAGTGCCTGTCAGGCATCTCTGTGAGTTTAAGGATTGGGGTGGCTCTCTTTCACAGCAAATAAACAAATGCAGACTTCTTATCAAAGCATCATGATGAGTCTGGGGCACTCAAACTGCTCCATGTCTCTTCGTATAAGTCCAAGGGGAAGATTCCAATGATGAAGTAAGAACTTAGAGCTATGAGGGGGACCTGAGTACCCACCAATCCCTCTTGTTTATCAACTCCATGTACACAGATTTTCCCCTCCGGGTCATCTCTAGCAAAAACAAAAACAACATTAAAGGACTTTGTGATACTTATCACTATAAACTATTTTAGAAGATCCAAATCTGAATGTTTAATTCATCAAAGGAGTTACATATTTTCACATCTACTTTCTACTCATACTTAAAGAACAGCTCAAAGTGTACTTTCTTCAAAAGCATTCCCTTACACCCTTTCTGGTCTTACTGTACGTTCCTCTTCTACATCTTCATGGAGTTTCCTGAACTCCTTTCCCAAGCATGGAAGACAATGTAAACTCTTGTACCTTTGCTAATGTCCCCTTCTCACTGGGGTATGGGTTCCTTAAGGGTGGGACTTGTTCTGAGTATCTCTGTGGTGCTGTACATGGCACAATGTTGAGAATTAATCTATAAATGTTCATAGCTCTAAATTGCTAAACTGATGTGGGATTGCAAGTCATTATGTTTGGCAAAAGATTAAGTCACTGAAATGTTCTAAGACTAGGTCTTCTCTAATAAAATGAAAGATGTTATAACAAACATAAATTAAAAATAAGCATATACTGTACATATACATATATGCATAATCTGCATCAATATAAATTATCTGTATAAGTAGCAGTAACTATTCTTAGCATATTGTTTGAGTTTTAAGGTAACACTTGCCATTGTCTCTACGATTTTGGACAAGTATCTTGCCCCATTTGAGGTCTAGATCCTTCATCTATATGTGAGTGGGATAAAGATTGGATATTAGCTTCTTATGAACTTATAATAATTTATAAAACAAAAAAACACACCTTGGGATATTCTAGCTTTGGAATCCCCTCCTCCACGAGGAGTATGTGTTCCCTCCACTTTCTTTACCTCTTACTTTGAAATAATGTGTATTATTTAAACCCTGGATAGTTTCATCTTTGGGATCTCAGCTCATGATTTGTGTCCACTGACTCAGACTCATCTCAAGGTCAGTGCAAACCAAGCTAAACCAGGAGGGAAGCAAAGAGAACGGCCTTTGAGTTTCTGGAATTTCTTTTGCTCTCCTAACCAGGAGAAGCTCCTTGCTATGGCTATCACAGCTGAATTCCCAAAGTGGTTTTCTTCCCCCCTTTTCATTAAGGTCCCTTTTTTCTGAGGGTATGAACCACAGCTGTCCCTGTCCCTGGCAGAAATGGGCAAAGTTCCTCAGAGATCTGCATAGAATGTACTCAGCCCATGGTACAGAATTTGAGCATAATGCAATGCCTGGTGCTCCCAAGGGAAAAAAACCCAAAAAGCAAGGGGGATTCCATAAAGCACTTACACCCCATACAAGGTAGCAAATGAAGGAGAGGTGCCACAGTCAAACTCCATAGGCAGGGACCATGCAGCTATGACTTGCTTGACAAAAAGAGGGTCACAGTTGGGCAGAAAGTTAAAACAGTCTCATCTGCTTGGTCCTAAAGTCTGAAAGCTATCCACCTAGCAGCTAAATGTATTTCTCAATGGTTATAGACACTTGACAGTGACTGCATCTGTCTGATATTTTCTGTTTCTTTTCTTGTTTGGGAGGAAATAAGATAGTTGCCTGTAGACAACTTTTGGTTTCTGTATTACATGTGATAAATTAGTTATGACTTATTAATTTGGGCAGTCCAACAGATTTAAATGGGGAATGCTTGCATTATATTTACTCCAGGTTTTTTTTAAATTATTTATTTATTTATTTGAGAGTGACAGACACAGAGAGAAAGACAGATAGAGGGAGAGAGAGAACGGGCGCGCCAGGGCTTCCAGCCTCTGCAAACAAACTCCAGACGCGTGCGCCCCCTTGTGCATCTGGCTAACGTGGGACCTGGGGAACCGAGCCTCAAACCGGGGTCCTTAGGCTTCACAGGCAAGCGCTTAACCGCTAAGCCATCTCCCCAGCCCACTCCAGGTTTTTTTTTTAAGCTCTTTGTCAGTACTGCTTCAGTCTGAAGCACACTTAGAGGTTAAACATGTAAAATTGTGACAGACTTATGTCATAAGATCAATCATAAATCCTGCACAGACAGGTGACTATTTAGAGTCACACTAGTAAGAGTCTAAATCCATAGACTTAATAGAAAGGCCCATTGGTAAGGATCCAAATCCATAAACCGTTTTTAGGGTCCTCATCATTAAGTCTCTAAATCCATAAATACAATTTAGGATCTAATTTGTAAGGATATAAATCCATAGGTTCTAGACTTCCAACTACAATCTTAAAAGTGCCTTATATTTAGGTTTTCTTTGCTCCAAAATGCTATGCCACTTCAGCCCTTTTCTTGCCCTGAGGCCATGTGTACCCTGGCTGGGTGCATGATCTTGAAGTCCCTAAATAGAAGTGCCATACATGGCTACAGTTTTTGTCTTATATACATAAAGAAAAATACTCTCCTCAGGAATAGCCTACTGGCTTTGGGTCCACTTGATTTTAGGCTTTCAGGAGTTAAAAGCATCAGAGATGGCAGGGATATAAGAGGAGGAAGAAAAGAGGAGGAGGGAGGAAATGAGGAAATGAACTGCCAGGTCACACTGGTATGATGGCTTCAACGTAGATGAAGGTGGTCAGATCTGTTCTGTACCCAGTCTTCTTCAAGACTGGTGTCACTGTCCTTCTGAGGGCTTAGCAACCCTATGTAGAAGCCGAAGACAAATCAGAGACACCAGAGCTAAAAGGACAACCAGGATTTTGTTCCTGCTCCCAGTCAAAAAGGCCACAAGAGATGATGGGACATTCAGATAAGCTGATGTCATCTTGGACAGGGAGGACAGGGAAACTCAGACAGTGGACTCCAAATCAGTGTACAATCTTCAAGAGGAGAGTCCCAGCATATGAATGATCCCAAGGGGAGCCGCATGGTCAGCACGGCCCTGACTCATCCTAGCACATGACAACTGCTGAGCCACCGAGCTCTCCCAGATCCCTAAGTCTCTCCTAAAAACTACAATTGACCTTACAAATTACAGAGTCAAAGTTTGGCTACCTACTTGGTCTTAAGCACCCAGTATAACTAGAAAGTAGAGCATGCCTTAAAAGATTTAGATAATACAGCCTAAACTTTCCCTTCATAAGTCCAAAGGTCAAATAATAAATGACAATTTTACAAAGTAGTGTGACTTTATATGTGCTCGCTCTGAGCGACACAGACCAGCTTGTAAGGCAGAAATCATGCAGGGACTGGCTAACGTGCTGGACATTCAATTTCATTGACACTGTGCTTTGTGGCTTTAGTCCTCAAGAAAGTTAGAAAAACTAATGAGTTGTTTTTTGGAAAGAATTTTGTTTACTTATTTATTTGAGAGTATAAGAGGGGGAATGAGGAAGACAGAGAGATAGAGAGAATGGGTGTACCAGGGCCTTCAGCCACTGAAAACAAACTCCAGACTCATGTGCCACCTTGTGTATATCTGGCTTACGTAGGTCCTGGGGAATTGAACCAAGGTCCGTTGGTTTTACAGGCAAAGGCCTTAACTGATAAGCCATCTCTCCAGTCCACTAATGAGTTCTTTAAAAGATGCCTGAAAAAGCTCATCCAAAAGACACAATCCCTGTGAACAATGCTACCGCTAGCTTTGACCAAGCTTAGAAACAGCCTTAATTGCCAGACTTCACCTCTTCTGAAGCTGTATGTGGCAGGCTCTTTCTCACCAATGATTCGATACTGGGCTCTGTGGTGGACATACTAGTTGTCCATGGTACTCAAGTGGCACAATCCCAACAAATGTCAGAGAGCCAAACTGGAATTTTCTGGGAGGAACAAAAGGGATTCCTCCTTTTTGCCTCAGGAGATTTTATTCTGGCCAAGACTCCAGATTCTAACAAGGACCTTGCTCACCCTCTCTGGGAAGAATCCTGTTATTTTATGTACTCCTATAGCAGTGTGATTAGCAAGGCTAGACTCAAGTATACATCACACTCACCTCAAGTCTTGGAATGCTTCAGACCCTCCAGCTGTCTCCACTGACCCTCCAGACCAAAGATCCAAAGGCCCTGATTACACCTGAGAACCTCTGGAGGACCTCAAGGCCCCAACTACACCTGAGAACCTCTGGAGGACCTCAAGGCCCCAACTACACCTAAGAATCTCTGGAGGACCGCAAGACCCTCACTATACCTCAGAACCTCTGGAGGACCTCAAGTGGCTCTTCAGATGCCAATAACCTCGAACCCAAGGTAAATTTCCACCTCTGATGTTCAAGATGCTTGAGAATAAGCAATCCTTGACCTAACTTATTGATAGTACTGGCCATTCTCCTTCTAATTTTTATAATTTCATTTTCATTCTGTCTTAACCCACTTGTAATAGGATTGCAGACCATTTTTTTTACCTCATCATATTAAATATGCCATACCTGTAGATGAACTTTAAGTTTTGACTAGAGTATTAGTAATACTTCTTTATATGTGTTTCAGGTATAATTCTAAATGCCAAAAATACAGAGATACCTCAGTACCCAAAAGCTGACCACCAGGCCAGAATGTTCTACCATGAGCTCTTAGATAGCCCTCCCTCATCTCCATTTAAGTTGGAGTCTAGGCAGGAGTGCTTCCTTCATTTGATGAAAGCCTAGTTCTCACTTTATAGGGGGTAGATTTTCCAGCTTTGGAATGCCCTTCTCCATGAGGAAGCTGTGTTCTCTTTTTTTCACCCCTAACTATGAAATAAAATTTATTTTTAAAAAGAAAAGCTTTTTTTGTGGTTTTTTGAGGCAGGGTCTCACTCTAGCCCAGGCTGACCTGGAATTCATTAGGTAACCTCAGGGTGGCCTCAAACTCATGGTGATCCTCCTACCTCTGCCTCCCAAGTTCTGGGATTAAAGGTGTGACTCCACATACTTGGGCTGCAAGGTCTCTGAGAAATCCTGCTGGAACTGAGCTGGTAATGTCCTCCATGTAGAATAGCTGACAGAAAGCTGGAAGAAACCATTTTGCATGCAATTCAATGGGAGAGAGAAAACACCAGTGAAGATACTCAACAGTGGACACTGCAAGCCAATGGGTACAATAGTGGCACATCTGTCATGGTGGAAATCAATGGCCCTCTAATTGGACTGGGAGCCCACCTCATTCTAGGGAATACAACCCTGATACTGAAAACCTACAACAGGAGTAGTCATGAGCCATAGGGGTATAATGTCTGCTGCTATCTGGCTAAATGTATATATTATGCTCATCAAACTTCCCACTAAGCACTTCTCTTTTTTTTTTAATTTTTTTAATTTATTTATTTGAGAGTGACAGACACAGAGAGAAAGACAGATAGAGGGAGAGAGAGAATGGGCGCGCCAGGGCTTCCAGCCTCTGCAAACAAACTCCAGACGTGTGCGCCCCCTTGTGCATCTGGCTAACATGGGACCTGGGGAGCCGAGCCTCGAACCAGGGTCCTTAGGCTTCACAGGCAAGCACTTAACTGCTAAGCCATCTCTCCAGCCCCTAAGCACTTCTCTTAATATTCATACCCATATATTAATACTACTCTCACTTTTGGTAGAGAATCTTCTCTTTTCAGATGGCAGTGACCTTGGGATGACTCAGAAAGCATCATGGTGCTGGGAAGAAGTGACAGGAGTGCTCAGTTCTGCAATATCTCTATCACACCTTCTAAGGCTCAGGATCCATTGTGGAAGAGGTGGTCGAAAGAATATAAGAGCCAAAGGAAGGATAGGACTCCTTACAATGTGCTCCTTCAGACACCAAATGGCCTGGATATCCATGACCTCATAGTGCCTGACACTACCTACACAAGACCATCATAGTAGGAGGAAAAGATCATGGTATCAAAATAAAAGAGAGACTGATTGAAAGGGGGGGAAGATATGATGGAGAATGGAGTTTCAAAGGGGAATGTGAAGGGAAGGAGGGCATTACCATGGGATATCTTTTACAATCATGGAAGGTGTTAATAAAAAATAATAAAAAGAGAAGCTTATAGGATAGTTTATCAGTGGCTTTTGTTTCCGTTGGCAGTATACTTATGGAGCATTTGTGAATTTCTAGTGGTGACCAGTTTCTATCCATCTCATGATCCATCTTCATTCCAGACATGATAGACAACAGCCCACAGTTCAGCCACCTGCTTCTGTTGAAGACAGCCAAGAAAGTTGGTTCATACCTTGTCTGTGGCTCCTTCCATGGTCCAGGGCAAAACTGAACAGTATTGATACAGGTGGAGTGGCCCACTAAGCCTAAATAATTTACTATCTGATCCTTCAGGTAGAAAGTTTGGCTCCCCTGTTCCTTTCCATTACCAGTCTTATTTTGTTAGTCCTGGAAAATTCAACCTACATATAGCATTGGGAAAAAATTGTAGAATATTGATGAGAACAGAGAATATTACTGGGTACACTGAGTACTCAGCTTTTGTGGGTCACGACCACCTCTCATTGCCTTTGCCATATTTATAATTCTATAAATTACCAAAAACTCAAGTAATACAGATAAATGGTGTCCAGGAAAATGCAGCCGTTATATGTGTCTTGTGTGTGTGTGTGTGTGTGTGTGTGTGTGTGTGTGTGTGTGTATTGCCCTAGGGATTTCTACTGGATTTGCTGCCATGCTTATGTCTATCTCTAAGTGCATTTGAACATTCTTAATTGTTTATGAAAATACAGCTTTTTAAATGATCCTCAGAACTTCTTGTAACATCTTGCTGGTTCCCTTACTAATTATCAAGATAATTAAAATCTGTTATATTCATTTTACATCTGAAGGCAAGTCATGATTTATCTTTATTTTCCAAAAAAAATGCATTCTGAATAGGATATAGTAGCTGATGCATGCAATCCCAGCAACCAGGAAGCTGAAGCAGGATGCTCTTGAGTTCCAGAACATCATGGGCTACATGGAAAAGAGATGTGTTCCTTACAAACTTGTGTATTATATTATACGTGTGTCCACTAACATCCTATGCTGAATCAAGAAGCAGAGAACACAGGCTTATAGATAAGTCTATAGTTAGGTAACTTGACTTTATCTCCTGACATCTCTTAGTGAGGTGTTTGGAGACAGGCAAATCACTCAACATCCTAGAGCATCAATTTTCTCCTCTGTCCCATGGTTATTAGGATAATTTCTCCCTCATCTAACTGCATGAGCATTAAGTGGCACAATTCATGTACAACATCTTATATTCAGAAAACAACCTGACAAGGCTCACTACAATTGTAATTGCGACTGAAAATTGCATTTTCATGCATTAACCAAATGAAATTTGTAGCTTCTACCTCATGTTGCCTTGTGCCAGCTGTCTCTGTACAACTTTGTTGGCTTGGGTTGGGTTCTTCTAAAGGTACAACCAGAGACAAGCCTTAGAGCAGGCTGACTGTAGGGAATGCCCCTGGATGATTAAAGTCCCTGCCCAGTCTCATGTGCATTCCCTGGGACTCCACACCTCTCTCACCAGCTGGAAATTTAAAGGGTGTGAGAATTAGCCATGCCTAGATCACCAGATATATGGGGGTGGAGACATCAGTGATTGTCCTGGGGATGAGATATGGCTCTTCCTGAGACCTAGCATGGCTCAGGATAAATATTTGCAGTTACAGCAATTGGATATTTTTATTTCTCCCCTATAGGAGGCCTCAAGACGGACCTTATGAAATCAAAGGAGCTTGGATCAATGTTACCAATTGCCAGTGCTTTGGGAAGAGCAGGACTCTCTGGGTCTTTGGGAAGAGCTGGACTCTGGGTCTTTGGGATGCTTGCATCTGGGGAAACAATTACAGATCACCTAATTTAGTTACTTCTTCTCTTATAAACCTCAGATTGTTGATCCAACAATTTGAAATTTGCATTTTAAGCATGAGGCATTTGAAATTCACCTGTAAGTAGGATGGAGAATCTATGCCACTGTGGCTTCTATTCACTTCAGACATCAGCTTCCAGGATCTTCACATAGAAAATCCCAAAACTTTATCAACAGGGAAAAAAAATATCATGAAAGTAGAAAGACAAGGAGTTGCCAAGGATCTGGAGAGCAGGTGGGAAAGTGGAGTGGGAATGTTTCGGTTCAGAGCTATTACCACACAGGATTCTGTGATGGTCAGTACATGCCACTTTGGATTTGGCTAAACCCACAGAACAGTTTCACACCAGCATGAATCTGCATGTAAGCCACAGGCCTCAGTTAATAATAATGGTTGATATTGCTTCATGCACTGTAACAATTGTGACGTGGTATTCATAATGTTAACAAAGAGAGGGACATATGAGGATGAGGGTTAAGGGCATATGGGAACCTTGTGCTTGCTGTGGACTTCTGTAAACTTTCTGTAAATTTCTGTAAAATTGCACTGAAAAAAAATCCAGAGCTGTTAGGACCAACTGTCTGTTATACAAACATGATGACCTGAGTTTGATCCCCAGAACCAATGTGATAGAATTTGAGATACAATGGTGTGCACCTGAGATGCTAGTGCAGTAAGATGGAGTGCTGCACACCTGCCATTCTGGCGCAATAAGATAGAGATCGGAAGATCCCTGGTGCTCACTTGCCGGCCAGTTCAGCCTGAAGTTCCAGGCCAGCCTGAGGTCTTGTCTCAGAGAAGGTGTATGGCTCCTGAGGGACAACACCCAAGATTGACCTGTGGCTCCCACATGTGCGCTTGCACACATGCACAAGGATCTGCACACACATGTCCACCCCCCCCCCTCACACAGACACGTAAGCATAAAATGGATTCTATTAATGTTATAAAAGAACTTTGCAGCAATTCCTTGCGGGTGGCCATGGTGGCTCTCTATTACAGATGAAGCGTGTAATGCTCTGACAGGATGGGAACTTTCCTGCAGCTACTGCCTAATGTCCTCGCCAAGGGGGACACCAAGGCTCGCGATTCTGAAGGCCATGCACCACCATGACACTGCTTCCCTTCTGTCCTGAATCTCCGAAGCTCCCCCGCTTTGTGCTCCCTCTCCTCTGTGGCAATCCATCCTCACTTCCATTTTGACATGGGCTGTCCCCTTGGGTCTCCCTGGCAGCACTCCGCAGTTATGTTTTCCAGGCAACGTAGCTCATCAACCTGAGGCTTCTTCTAATGAGCCTGGGAAGTGTCATTCATCCCCAGTCCCCATTTTGCTGAGGTATCTCCAGGCTGTGCTATATGGTTCAATCTAAGTGTTTCCAGTCTTTGAAAAGCCTGGACCAGTGGCAGCCCTAGGAGACTGAGGCATTCAGCTACCCTTTTGTTAATTTATAATTTTGCTAACATGACTTTACTGTTTTATTTGTCTCCAATTGGTACACAGGACAAGGCATTTGGGAGCTAAATTAACTAAATCATTGCATGAATTAGTTAGAGTGCACTGAAATACAATACCCATTTCCCACTACTTTAAAAAAAACAAAAAAACATTCCACAAAGTGCCCTCCTCTCCCCAGCCTGACTCCAGATGCCCACTCCCTACTTCTATGTCTTCTCTGCATCTGAAACCTCACCTTAAAAACAATTTACTTTGGAAGAAATAGTGCAGCTAGGAGGATAATGTTCCAAATATATAAATAATAATGAGAACCTTTAATAAAATCAGACATAAGTTATGCATGCAGACATCAATTACAACACATTTTAAAGGTTTTGATCTAGAACCCGGGTGGTGTTACATTTAGACTAATAACTGTAAGCATGATTTATGTGCTTGCAACCAAAACAGTTTCAGTGCCTCGATATATGTCCTAAGTAAAATTTATAGTCTGCTACAGAATGTATAAATAATGAACAGCCCTATGTCATCACACATTTAAAAATGTGACTCTTTTTTTGCAGCAGCATTGGGGTAAAATGAATTAAAATCTTAAGTTGGTCGGGAATCAACTTATTTGGAAGCACTTTAAGCAATGTGCATGAATACAAACGTTGATTTAATACATTTTCCCTCCAAGTCAAAGAAAAATGGCTATTGTAAAAATGACAAACACTCAAGGGAGACCTCAGAAGCCCTCCTAATAAACAGTGGCAGGAACGAGAAAAGGAGAGCAGATGTGAATATGGAAGGAAAGGTCCTGGGGCCTCGCGTCATTAGGATGGCTTAGCTGTGGTCAAAAGAACGAGTGAGGCAAGCTGGCGGTGGCATTTCAGCGGCTCACTTCCCACCAAGCTCCGGCGCCGTGGAGGCCGGGAGGGGCTACCTCAGGGGCAGCGCCCGACCACGGGCTTTGTGTCCCCGTGAGCTGTGCAACTACCTTTTGACCTGAAAGCAGGGTGAGGAAGGGGAGGGCCTAACAAAGAGTAAAAGTAAAGATCGAGTGTGATAGTACTCACTTGCAGTCCCCCACACGGGAGGCTGCAGCGGGATGACCATGAGTTCTGAGGCCAACCTGGGCAACTTAATAAGACTCTCTCTCAAAAATACCCCAAACGATGATGATGCTATAGGCATGACAGCAGCATAGCCCCTTGCACATGCGGTAGATTATGTCAGTACATTTCACTTCTGGGGTCTCTTTTTTTGGACCTCCTGTCGGAAGCATGAGTCAAGGAATGATTCCTAGAAAATTAAGTATCAAAAACTATAAATGGATAAACGTGTTTCCATGGCTCTAATGGCACTGGGAATCCTGTCTGTCAAAAGACTTTTGAGGAAAAAATAGGTTGGAAAGTTGAGATTGTGGCAGAAATGGTCTTTGTTAATAAATTTGCAAAAACATACAAAACTTACCTCCTTAAATTCCAAGATGATGTCATAGTTCCAGCTCTGACAGTCAAAATCCTTCTAAAACGTTACTCCTCAGGTCTGGGGATTGTGACCTAATATGCTGATGACCTTGCAGTTTCTCTTCCTCACGTCAAGAACGTGACTGATGTGATATAATTGAGTAATGGTTAGTGTGGGTTTGGCTGTTTGCTCCCACCACTTCATGCTAAATGGCCTCCAACTGCTGTGTTTTGATTTCTTCTCTTTTTTCTAATGGTTCCTGTGACTTCCCTCAAACCTAACTTCCAATTCCTCCTGCTGTCACCTCTTACCTTTAATTAGCCTTTGCAATTGGCCATGTAGAACAGGAGGCCTGGCATGAGTATCACTGTACAACAAAATGATTTCAAATGCATGGCTGTGAAACAATTAGCTGATATCGCTCCTAGTTTTGCTTGCCGTCTGAGAGAGACAGCTCTCGCTTGAGATGTTTGCTGCAGTTCTGATCAGATAGCAGCCGGGGCTGACGTCACAAGAAATCTCAATGTCCACATATTCCAACACCCGCCTGACACCTGCTGCTATCTGGACATGCGATCGTGGCGATAGTCAGTCATAGGAGCTATGGATGCTCAACTGGAGTCATACATGCTCAGCTGTGGTTATGGGTGCTCGGCTGGGGCTGTGTATGCTCAACGATGCCTATGGATGCTCCACTGGGGTTGCGGATGCCCAGCTGGGGTTATGAATGCTCAGCTGGGGCTATGGATGCTCGGCTGAGGTTAAGGATTCTCAGCTGGGGCTACAGATGTTCTACTGGGCCTATGGATGGAGCTAATATGTGTCCCATCTCTTAGGGGCTGTGGATGCTCAGCTGGGGATACTGATGGAAACACTTATATGGGGCTTCTTGTGACTTGGGCTTCTTACAGCTAGCTTCCAAGAAAGAGCAGCCCAGGAGCAAGCATTGTAGTTAGAAGCTGCAGGTTTCCTTAGAGATCCTGTATCACTTCTGCTAGCCAAGTTTCAGGAGATATACTCAATGGGGCACATGCTTTGGACACTGGATCCAACATGAGCTGTTAAAAGTGGGTCTATTATTTGAGTACATTTTTACCCAGATCTTTTGAAGGAAAAGTTTCTGATTTCCACCTAAAGGAATTTTCGTTCAACTTCCCAAAGATCCTTCTCATTTACCACTTACCTTCTGATAATCTATCAATCAAGATTCTACTTTGGGGTATGATCTTGGGCAGTATTTTGAGATGAGTTTTTTATAAGGTAAATATTGTCATTGTATCTCATGAGGCCACTGTCACAAGACTCTTTACCTTTATGTGGCTTGTGATCTCAGCTCTGTGACCTCCTTTCACTCCCTTCTATGATGGGATTGATTTTTGCTGACTCAAAACACTCTTTTCACTGTAGTTTAGATGTGGAACACATATTATATCTGTTTTGCAAATGAGGAACTAAAGGAGATGAAAGCATCCTTGTGCAAGGTGTTTTCCTAAGTGTTTATTCATATCGGACCAAATAGCAATTCACTGTAGTTAAAGAAGGGGAGTCACTTTGTGATCCATAGATTACAAATGAATAGAAAGAACAATCTGGGAGAGCATCTGCGTCCATCATGTTGGAGAGCTAAGTCCTTGTTTGTTGTTTAACGTTTTTGATGTTTAGTGTTTTTTTTAAGTTAGGTTTTTTTTTTTTTCTGTTGTTTGCTTTTTTTTTTAATTTATTTTTGTTGTTGTTTTGAGACAGGATCTCACTATGGTACCCAGGATGGCCCTAAGCTCATGGTCTCAAGTGATCCTCCTTCCTCAGCTTCATGTGAACTGTGCAAATGGAACCATATTTGGCTCTAATGAGTTTCCTATTTTATCATTATTTGAACACCTGCTACTGTAGTCGCTGTACCCATTCATGTTTGCTTCCTCAGCAGCTGTGTCGTGTGTGATCATTTCTTTGCCTCATGCACATCAGACAATAGCCACCTATGTTGAAAGTTCTCTTTCCTTCACCGAGTTGTCTGGATTTTTTCTTGCTTTGGATAATCTTGTAGTCCAACATGGGCTTTCTAAAGAGTCCCCATGACTAAAGTGATTCCTTTTATTTGTTTAAAAATATGTTTATCTATTGTGTGTGTGTGTGTATGTGTGTGTGTGTGTGTGTGTATGAGAATGCCATGGTCTCTTGCCAACACTGCAAACTAATACCAGACACTTGTGCCACTTCTTGCATCTGGCCTTATATGGGCACTGAAAAATCAAACCTAGGGCAACAGGCCTTGCAAGGAAGCTCCTTGAACTTCCCTCTGAGCCATCTCTCCACTCTCTGTCCAGTGTGATTTATTTGGGATCAAAGCTAATGTTCCTAGTTTCCACTCTCTTCAGCACTGACTATGAATTGACTCTTGTTTTCCTAACCACCTTTCTTTCTATCACTATGGCAAAATACCTGAGACAAGTTGAGGAAGAAATAGAAGAAAGGTAGTTATTTTTATAGGTAGTCAGTTACGGAAGAGCCCAAAGAGAGAACCAAAGGAGATGTCACCTGACCTGCTTCAGCAGAGCTGGAATTCAACATCTGACCCAGGCTCACACCTTAGTGACAATGCCCCCCTACGTTAGGTATGCTTGGGCCAGAACCCTGAGTCCAAACCAGTCAGCTCGTTCTGAGGCCCACCTGAGCCTGAGGGTAAAGTTTAGCTCCATTTAGGTATAAAGAGGTGCTTACTCTATGGGCAATGCCTTCTTCTTGGCCATTCATTTCTCCTGACGCCTGAACCTCCAAGTCCTTGCCCTGGTAAGTTCTCCCCCATCCCAGTCTGGGACCCTTACTAACTGAAGTTTTGGCTTTCTTCCTGATGTGAAGGAGAAAGGTTTGCATCCTTTTGCTTTACTTCTCACGAGTGTGTGTGTGTATGTGTGTGTGTCTGTGTCTCTCTCTCTCTCTCTCTCTGTGTGTGTGTGTGTGTGTGTGTGTGTGTGTGTGTGTGTGTGTGTGTCTGTGTGTCTGTGCGTCTGTGTATGCTTTCCCATGCATGAATGTATTTCTTGAAGCTATGGCCCCTGTTTAATCTCCCTGTAAAACTCCCTTCTTGTTTTCCTCCATTCCCATGCCCATCATCTAGCATGGGCTCCAAGGCTAGCCCCTCCCTTGATTTACAAACCTCCCTTAATAAATATAATGATTTATGATTTATCCTCCTCAGTCTGTTTATTTTAATTATCTGTTTAAAATTGACAAAAACCCAAAGGCTGGGGCTCATAAACATTTCCTGAACTCCAAATTAACTTATGAAGGGAAAAGGAGAATTTTGACTCAGGGTTTTAGAGATTAATATCCACAATCAGGTACTCTTATTACTCTATACCTCTGGGGAGGAAGTCCGATAGAGCTGATGATGGAGCAATCTCTTTGTCCTATGACCAGAGGGCAAAAGAAAATGAGGAAGGAAACAGGTTCTCACAATGCCCTTCCATGGTATGTCCCCAATGACCTGATGACATTGGATTTGGGACTACCTGCTAAAGGTTCCACCAACTCCCACAATACCACATTGCGGAGGCATAAGAGCCTGACTCCAGACCTCTAACACCTCTATAAAAGCCAGGAATGGTGGCTGGAGAGGTGGCTTAGTGGTTAAGGTGCTTGCCTGCGAAGCCTAAGGACATAGGTTCAACACCCCAGAACTTACATGAGCCAGATGTTCATGGCGGTGCATGTGTCTGGTTTGTTTGCAATGGTTAGAGGCGTGGGTGTGCCCATTTTCTCCCTTCCTCCCGCTTACCCTCTGTCTCTCTCGCTTAAATAAATAAATAAATAAATAAATAAATAAATAAATAAATACATAAATAAATAAATATTGTTTTTAAAGCCAGGCATGATGGCAAGGGCCTTTAAGTCTACTCTGCCCAACTTTGAAGTCTTACAGCCTGTGCTCACTTTCTGTTTATTCTCCATTGTCTGACTGCCAAAGCAACCAGCTGGCTATCTGCTCCTGCTCCTGACACCATTCTAACCTCTCCATGATCGAATGCTTTGTTTTGAAACTATAAGCCAGAATAAACCCTTTCCTCCCTTAAATTGCTTCTGGTTAGATATTTCTTCACAATAACAAGAAAGTAATTAACACAGTGATAATATGAATAAAACAAAAACATAACTGATTCTAATTATTATCAAATACAGTGCCACCCAATTCTAGCTTGTACTCTTCCTTGGTGTTTCCACTTAAGTGTGGCACAAATTGCCTTCCTAAGTACTGTAGGGATAAAGTTTATTTTTTTAATTTCCTTTTTATTTAGTTGAGAGAGTGAGATAGAATGAATGACAGAGAGAGAGAAAGACAATGGGCACACCAGGACCTCCAGCCACTGCTAACAAACTCCACATGCATGCGCCACCTTGTGCATCTGGCTTATGTGGGTCCTGGGGAATTGAACAGAGGTCCTTTGGCTTTGCAGACAAGTTCCTTAACTGCTAAGCCATCTGCCCAGCCTAAAGTTTTAGAGGGAGTAGAAAGAAGTGAGTGTCTCAAGGAAGACAATAGCATTGTATAAAAGACCAAACTGAAAATATCTTGCATGAAATTTTTAAGATCACAGTCTCTATATCAAAAATGTGTACCATGGGAGACATGTTTGTTCACACTCACTTCTCAATGGTCTACAAGCCGTCATTTTAGAAGCTTTCTTTCCCTTCCTTGACCTTAGCCAAAAGCATAGATTCAATAGAAACTTTCTTCCCTGATTTCAGCAATAATAGGACTGTATGTCAATTTAACTCAGACTTTAAAAGACCACAAGGCTAACTTTTTTCTCAAATGAACTTACTCATGATAGGTTGGTCTTAGGGGCAGAGTCTTTATTATGAAGTTGTGCCTTGATCACTCTAAACCAGCCAAAGTCTTAGAAGACTGTAATTCCACTCTGTGCAATAGAATTGGTTAGGGAAAATAAATTTTATTTATTATCATCATTTGAGCACAAAAGGCTAAGAGAAATTAAATGTAAAACTATACCTGAGGCTACAGTTTTCTACTCTTAAACCTCATAATGGCATAAAAACAAACTCACTTTAAATTGATGTACTTAATTTGGCTTCTGCTGGTATAGAGCTCACATGCATTTGCTTTGTAAAAATGCTTTGATTCTTAAAGGTGCATAAGTGTCACAGGTCTGAGAGTGTATGCTGACTTTGGTGGTCATATATACATTTAATTGAAGATATAAAAGTAATGGATTAATGCTAATGTTTTCCTCTTTCAAAGTTACCTGCACAACACTAAGATGGAGAAACACTGTCAGTTAATTGTTGCTCTTCGGAGCTAGCTTGGACAATGATCTTCTAAAGTATTACTATGTTATCAGGTACTTGCTGCTAGGAAGACAGAATCCATCACTCACATAGCCTTTAAATACAAAAAGAAAGAAAGAAAAAAATAAAAGTGTCTACCCCTAGCTCCACCACCCCCTGCTCCCAGCTCTAAAGTCCCCTGCTTGGTGACATGCTGAGGAAGGCTCACTTTCATCCTTTTAGGAGGTGACAGTCTGCACAGCTTCCCACCTGGGGAGATGTAAAAATAAAGAAAACTCAACTTGTTCTAGAGAGAAGCTGTCAGCCATAGAGACCCCTCTCCTTTAGCAAGCTGCCCAGCATCATTGGGAAGTTATCTCAAGTGTCAGAGAAAACACTATTGATTTTTTAGTCTGTTTTGTCAACTAGTCAATAAACCTTGCTTTTTCTTGTATTTTTTTTTTCTTGGCTCCCTGCCTCTCGGTTTCTGAACTCCTTCTCTCTTCTCTCTCTTCTACCTGGTCCTCTCCTTGCCTTCTCAACCTCTCCTCTCCTCCATCTCTTTATCTCTCTGCCTTCCCACCTTTCTATCTTTTCTCTCTTTCCCTTTATTTACTCACAGCTTCTCTTACACTGTTAGGAAGCAGTCACGGTAACTTATCTCAAACTTATCTCATACGAGATTCATAATTTATCCATGATTCATTCTTAAGATAAATTAAGGCCAATGTCTATTTAACAACACTAGCTGTAAACCTCATGGAGATTCAGAATGTATCATGGCCTGTCCTGCTTGTTTGCATTCAGGCTGCTCTTCAGTCCAGCAGAACTTCGCAACAGCAGCAGAGTGGAAATGATTGCAAAAGTCATTCCCGGTTTGATGTCAACAACTGACTCTTCCTCCTGGTACCTGGAGAAATTACGGGGCTGCATTCAATCTGAGCTCACCCTTCCCTCAATGCTGTACTGAGATATCAAATTTAATAAAGTAACTACTATTGCAGATGAAGACATTGAGGCATGGTGTAGATAATGTTTCCATTTTTTCTTATGACAAAAGCCTGTGGTGAATCATCTCATGCAAATCATAGAACATATGCTTTAGTTTCCCCTAAAACTCATTCTACTGGGCAAAAGATATCACAGTGAGGTGCTCTTGTCTCATGGGTATGTGGTCTACAAACCCAGTGCACTTGCCCTGTGTTAAGCTCATGGGTCATAGGGATGACTCAGCCCTTGGCTTCTCCCAGCACCAAACCCACTCTACACACATGTTCAAGTCTTTTCTTTCTTCTCACCCCTTGTGCTTCCATTCCCCAAGTGACTGCCATGTATTATCTAGTTTGGGTTAGGTGTTGCCACAGAAACAGTCAAACAACCTTTGTGGGTTAAAGTAGCAAAGGGTATATATAGAGTCTTCTGAGACTCTGTCCACCATAGGTGCTCAGGATCCAAAGTGATGGAGATCTACACATTCCTCAGCAACTACTGTGATAGAGAGAAGGAGACATGGGCGTTATTATGCCTTCTTCCTTCTGCCCTTCTTCATCCTCGACTTTAGCTATTTGTTTACATGTGTATATGTGGGATGTGTGTGTATATACACACATTCATGTGTGGGGAACACCTATGTGACTGTACCTGTTTGAGGGCACATATGCACGTGAGTGTGCATGTGGAGGCGAGAGCTGATGTCGGGTATCTTCCTGGATCATTTCCCGCGTACTTACCGAGACAGGGTTTCTCAGTTGAACCCAAAGTTTGTCAGTGTGGCTGGGACTACAGGTGGGCTACCATGCCTGCCCACCCTGTACATGGATTGTGAGGATCAGAGCTCCACTGAGCATGCTTTCAGGAAAGAGCTTTGTCACTCGGCTATCTCCCCAGCTCCGTCTAAGCTATGCATAAGTGTATAGTTGGGCCATATTGAATCTTTTCAAGTTGTTGTGTGACTTCTCATGATTCTTAAATACAATCATTATTGATAGCAATCTCTCTTTCTCTCATGTTTCAGGTTAAAAAAGAGATAACCTGAGTTGAAAATATGTAGCTTTCATGAGCCGAAGCTTCAAAACCATGTTGAGGTCTTGGTAGGCCCTTGCTTTTCTCTTTGATCATCTGATGGAGCTTCCTATAAGCCCTGTGTGAATAAAGCCAAGCTACATGTGAGTCATTATACTCACATTTGGCTTGTTGCTATGTATTTCTGTTAATTGACAATATGTGTATAGCAGGAAAATTGCCATTTTGAATTTCAAGTCTTTTCTAATGGGAGAGGTTGGTAGGGAAGAGAAAAGTCTTTATTCTCAAGGATGTCTTTCCCCATTTTTTTAAAATTTTTTATTTATTTATTTATTTGAGAGTGACAGACCCAGAGAGAAAGACAGATAGAAGGAGAGAGAGAGAGAATGGGCACGCCAGGGCTTCCAGCCTCTGCAAACGAACTCCAGATGCGTGTGCCCCCTTGTGCATCTGGCTAACATGGGACCTGGGGAACTGAGCCTCGAACTGGGGTCCTTAGGCTTCACAGGTAAGCGCTTAACCGCTAAGCCATCTCTCCAGCCCTCTTTCCCCATTTTTATTAATTATTTGTGTCTGCATGTACATGTATGTTGTGTATGTGTGTATGTACACACTTACCATCGTGACTCTTTAAAGGTCAAAGGACAATCTCTGTGTTTTTCTCTTCTTTGCCCCTCCCTTTTGCAGCAGGGTCTCTCTTGCCATTGATGTCTAAGAGCTTCCCAATTCTCCTGGGCCCACCTCCCATGGCCTTGGGCATGTTATGATTACAGATGTGAGTACCACTTCACTGATGGCTTACAAGGCACCTGGGGGAGACAAATTCAGGCCAGCAGGCATGTTGCAAGAAAGCACCATTAACCACTGAGCCATCTCCCTAGCACCCTCAGGGGTGTCTCGATTTAGATTTAAAATCTGAAACTATGAGATATGTGGAATTTATCTATGCTCTTCCTTCCTTCCTTCCTCCACCACTTCTATTCTTCTCCCTCCTTCCCTCCTTTTAATCATAAAAATATATTATCATTGTTTATATTCATTACATTTCTGATCACTGGGAGCAAATATCTGACAACAAGAAACTTAAGAAAGAGAAAGTTTACTGTGGTTTTCAACTCATAGTTAGGGAAGGCACAGTCCACTATAGTGGGAAAAGCCCTGAATAGTTCGCGTAGGCTAGGAACATGTGGTTGTGGATTCTCAAGTCTTGATGAACCAAGAAGCAAAGCACTTGGGCTAGAACTGGGGTGGAGCTATGCCCCTCTAGTTCTGCTGGAAAGACCCTATGTCCATTAGCTAGACCCCCATTCCCAAAAGATTCCTTAACTTCTAAAATAGTGTCACCATCTAGGGGCTAATGTTCAAACACATGAGCCTGTGAGCTCATGTTAATATTTCACATTTAAACCTTATCAAGCATGTAAAATATAAGCTCTCAGATATGTTGGGAATAAAAAAGTGAACCAGGCAGGCAATGATCTCAGAGAATTCACCTTTCTAATGGAGGAAGGAAAGAAAATTAACATGTTGAAGAATCATGAGAATATCCAATAGCAATAAATAAAACTGGATCATATGAAAGTGTGACTGATCATCTGTGTTGGATTGATGAACACAGGAACAGCTGTCCTAGATATATCACGTAGGCTGAGACATCAGTGAAGAAAGCATCCAACATGAACAGTATTTCAGCACAGCGGCCATGTGATGATGAATGCATACCTTTACACAGTGGGGAAAAGACCAGTATCATTGGACAGAGTTTAAGGAGGGAGGATGTGGCTGTAATAAAGTTGCCCTTGCTCTCATGTTTTCAGAAGTTTTGTCATGGCTCATCTTATTGCCAACTCAATGGGATTTAAAATCACCCAGGGAACCTTTAGGCATGTCTACAAGGGCTGTTTCCCAGAGAGATTGATCTGAGGTGGGAACACCTACCCTGATTATGAGTGGCACCACCCATGGACTAGAATTCCAGACTGAATCAAAAGGAGAAAGCAAGCTGAGCCCCAGCACTCATCTTTCTCTGCTTCCTGACTATGGACATAATGAAACCAGTCACCTAAGACTCCTACCAACATGGCTGACCCACCATGATAGGTTGGCTATACCCTCAAACCGTAAGCCACAATAAGTCCTTCCTACCTCAATTGCTCTTCTCAGGTATTTTGTCACAACAATGAGTGAAATAGCTAATACAGTGTTGTTTATACAAAGAGTCAAACCAAAGGGTATTGATATTTCTCCCTGAGATTCAGTGAAACCATGTAAGTAAATATTATATGTATAATTAATATAATATTAATACTATAAATATTATAGAATGTGGATAATTAGCATAATTAAATGTTATCTATTTTCTGTAGTGTCTTCTTTCCATTCATTTCTCTCCCACTATAAGCTGACATTTGGTTTATCCCTATGGACAAAAGAGTTTAGCATGTTGCAAGGAGATCTGGGCAGATATTGGAAATTGTTCTCCAGATGAAAATGATGGCGAGCATCACCTTGTGTGTCTTATTAGGAGGTTTGATTCAACCAGCAAAGTTTCCTTATTTGGAGCAATGGGGCACAACTGTCCAGAGCCAGTATAAGTGGACATCAAATTAAAATGAGTCTTTATTGAAATGAACTTCAAATTATGTTTCATTAAAGTATTTTCTTATTTTAAACAATATGGATAGGGTACTCATGGTAGAAAATAATTAGTAAGGTAATCTTATCTCATCTTGAGTTTACTACAATTAGTTTATTTTGCCTATTCCTCCCAATATGTTACTCATTATTTCTTCCTCAAAATTGTATTCTGTTTTATTAGTTAATTGTTACATTCACTAAACAAATATTTATTCAGCCCCCATTCTGAGTCATATGCTTCAGAAACAGGCTTAAACAAGACAGATTATTATCACTAAGCTCGTGGGGGAAATTTGACAATGAAGACATACTTGTAAAAGTTCACAAGCCTTCCCGTTTTACAGTGGGAAAGCAAAGCTATTCTGCTTTATTCTTACATAAAGGAATACTCTCTTTTAAGAAATGAGGAAAACCCATAGCTCCTCTTTCTCTCTCACATACACACCCCTTCCAAACATGGTGATGTTCACCAGAAACAGGACAACGCAGGATACTACATTTTTAAAAAAAGTCTCCAAAAGGAAAGCTATAAACTGTGAATCTGGGTTCACTTTCTTAAATATCAGGATTGGTATACAGAAGAAATGTAGTGTCCCTACTTTTTATTGAGCACAATAGGTAAGTAGTAGGTGGTGACCAAATGAAGTACATATGCTCACACATATGCAACATGTGGTGCATACTCCACCTATAGGAAGCTACATATAAAAAACTTCACTTGTTTGTAAAGAGAGAAAAAGAAAAAATGGGTGTGCCAGGGCCTCTTGCCACTCCAAACAAATTCCAGAAGCATGTGCCACTTTGTGTATCTGACTTTAAGTGAGTACTGGGGAACTGAACTCAGGCCTCAAAGCTTTGCAACCTTTAACCACTGGGAAATCTCTCCAACCCAAAAGCTGCATGTAATGAGATACGGTGATGACAGAAACATAAGTAATTATATAGTTCTTGATCTTTTTTATTTGATGCTAAGAAAGGAGGAAGAGGAGAATGAATTACCAAAGCTGATTCTGGGAGTAAAAGAATAATCTAATCAAGCTATCTACCACCTGCCAGTAATGATGTCCCAGAGCAAGAAACAAAGGGAAATCTCTCCAGAAAAGTGTTACTGGTGAAAAGAAAAATGACCAGATAACTCCCATACGACAGCTTTCTTTAGAGTTTAGAGAAAACAAAATCTTTCAAATTGTTTTAATGAATTTACCATAACGTTTATAACAGATCTTCAGCGTACTAGCAAATACTTTAATTTCATCTTCATCAAACATGATTCAGAAACAGATTTCAAGTTCTGAGGTCTTTACAGGTATTAAACAAACCCCTTTCATCCCATCTGAATGTCATTTCCGGAGAAAAGCTCAACATACACATATGGCTAATGCACCAGGTTAATCCCTTAGCAAAGCGTATTAAATAAAATCACTATAATAGCATAATAACACCTAAACAGTAACAACTCCTAACATGATTTAATGTCTAACCAGTGTTCCAATTTTCTTAATTGTACCATAAATATGTTTTACAGAATTTTTCTGGCATATCTCTTAAAAATCTACTTTTTAAATACATTGCCATTACATCTGTAAAACCACTAATGTATTTCTACATGAGTATTTACTAGTAATCATCATGAATTAAAACCCATCCAGGGGTGACTTTCTGGAGCACTTCTCAGAAAATAAGCAAGAAAATGGGATCTGCAATCTGGTTACAAGTTTCCAGAATTTCTTATCTTCCAGCCATCACCTCCTGAAGCTGGTGAACACTTCAACCATTCTTGCTGTTGTCCCTGAGTCTGCATTGGAAACACCTCCTTTTATTTAAAAAAAAAAAAAAAAAGTTTATATATATGATATATTTTTGTGTTCCCTTGCCCTGACTCCACTGCCATGGGTACCTCCTTAGTGGGGTTATAGTATTCCTTGTGGGGTCACAAAGATCTCAGTTAGGCCCTATGGGGTGGCAGGGACCATGCCTCAGGGTATTTCTATGCACTCTGTGGATCTTACAACTTTCCTGCCCCATGTTATTCTATATTCCTGATCCATGGCAAGTCTGTTGGCAGTGTGTTTTAGTGTTGAGTTCTCTGTAGTCTCTGGATTTCTGATTTGATAGGTTTTGCTTTGGCACTGTATCTGCCACCATCATCGGGGAGCTGGTTGTCAGGCTAGCAGTAAGAGCAGTAGTGCTGTTACCACTTCCTCTGCAATTTACCCTGGGCCCCAGCAGATGTGGTAGGGGTCACAAGTCTCATGGTGGGCAGTCAGCTATCTTGTCTTATGGATAGATCCAGGTTCTCCTCCATTTTCTCTGCCATCTGGTAAACAAAGCATCTTCTCCAACCAAGAGTGACAGCAGCTTGGGTTAAAGGGGGCATGTGAAGTTATTTGAGGGACTTTTCGGTGTGCAAGTCCACTATTCTTCTTCAAAGAGCAGTGGGGGCTTCTTTCTGAGGTCTACGAGTTTGCTAACGATAGGATTCTGACTTCTTTTCCAATACCAGCTCTGAGTTCTCTCCCATTGAGCAACCTTATGTCTAATCAGAGAGCAGTTGGTTACCTGCAGAGGCCATGTGCCACTGTGTGCAATATGTACTTACCGTCTGGCTAGTTGATTCTGTGGTCTGCAGAGTCCTCTGCTTATTCATGTTGGTGACCATTGCCCTCAAGGGGCTCCCAAAGGGCTCTCCAGCACTTTTAAAGCTAGCCAGGAGTGAGCTAGTTTCCTTTTGATACCAGCATGGCATTTTTTTCTTCCTTTTTTTTTTTTTTTTTTGGTCCTCTGGCCATAGCCTGTATTGTCTTTTGAAGTAAGATCTTACCTTTTAGCTCTGGTAAGCACCTCTTTTTATTGATTGCAGGAAAATGAGGAAAACAGGGCTGGGGAGATAGTTGAGTAGAAAATCACTTGTCAAACAAGCATGAGTATCAGGTTTAGGATCCCCAGTACCCACACAAAAGTGAACACCTGTAATTCCAGCACATTAGTGTGAAAAGGAAGGGGGGGGATGAGGAGAATCATCTAGGAGCTCACAAGCCAGATAGCCTGGTAAGTACCATATGGATGATAAGAAACTCAGCCTCAAACAAGGTGGAAGGCAAGAACTGACACTTGGGATTATCCTCCGACCTCCACATATATACATGCTGTTGCATGTACACACCAATACACACACACACACACGTGCACACCTCAAAACCAAAGAGTAAAGAAAACCACAAATCTATCACTGTGCTAAATTTTTTATGTACATGAGTTAACATTCTAATTCCAGAATCTATTAAAAAAAAAAAAAAAAGAATCTAGATTTCCATTGGCATATTTCCCAAACCTTAATCCCATTTTGTAGAGGGCGCATTATTTGTGACCCAATGAAGACTCTCAGTTCCTTTAATTCAGTTCCACAAGCCTAACAGTAATTGGCCATGCTCCTTCCACAGAAAAAGTAAGCAATTAAAAGTGGTACACAATGAGCAGTAAGGAAAACGTGGATTCAAAAGAGAAATATGGGCTAGAAAGATGGCTTAGCAGTGAAGGCACTTGCTTGCGAAGCCTAAGAACTCATGTTCAAATCTCTAGGTCCCACATAGCCAGGCACACAGTGACATGGTGGGGGGGGGGGCACACGCATCTGGAGTTCATTCACAGCAGCTGAAGGCCTTGGCATACACATTTTCTCTCTTTCTCCCTCTCTCTCTTTCTCTATCTCAATAAAAAAAGAGAAGTATCATGTTTGGGGTCTAGCTCCAGCTCTTGGGTTAAGATAAGGTAGATCATAAACACTTTCTAGGAGATAGGAGATGGCTGCATGGGTAAAGAGCTTGTTAATACAACTCAAGAACTTGAGTTAAGATCACCAATACTCGTGTAGAAGTTGGGTGCAGTGGCATGGGTTTGTAAACTGAGCTCTAGGGAAGAAGAGATAGGAAGAGCCTTGGGATTTACTGACTAGCTAGTCTAGTGAATTAGCAAGCTCTAGGTCCAATAAGAGAACCTGTTTCAATAAGTAAGATGATGCTGGAGAGATGGTCCAGTTGTTAAAGGCACTTGTTTGCAAAACCTGATGGCCAGGGTTTGATGTTTAACTCCCTAATGCCCACTTAAAGCCAGACGCACAAAGTGCTGCATGCATCTGGACTTCATTTGCAATGGCAGGAGGCCTGTGCACCTATCCTCACTCTCTACCAGTCTCTCTCTGTCTCTATCTCTCTCAAATAAAATATGTTTCTGAAAAGTTACATGGAGAGTGATGGAAGAAAACACTTGACATGGATCTCTGGCCTCACTTGCAGGTACATGCACACACGTGTGAGCCCATGCACATGATACACAGAAAGTATTTATAGATCCTCTATTGTATATCACTTATAAAAATATTCATGTAAAGGCTTTTGGTTTCTGAAACTTCCAAAATAGTCTACGTGTGGACCAAAATAATCCTCAAATGGAAATCCTCGAAATCAGGTGGCATGAATTTCTGCCAGAGTTCAAGTACAACATAGTTTTTATCTTCATAAAAATATCATTCACCTAAAAGTAGTAGGAGAAAGGACCCACATCCCATTTCTCTTCCAGCTCCCTTATACTGTTCTACTAAGTGAAGAAATTCAGGATACTATCTAACCCTTTCTATAGGAAAAAAAGAAAAAAAAAATTCTTTAGCTTTAGTTTAATCATTCACTGGTTTCCCACTGTAAAGGGTATCTAAATTAGAAATATTCCTAAAGAAGAGCCTGGAAGCACAATTCAAGTGCATGTACGTTAATTAGGAGTTGAAGAAAACATGGGTAATGAGTGGGAACTAAGACAGAAAAGAAAGACATTGATGGTGTGCTGTCAAGTCAGTTATCATGGTGGATGATTCCAGGTTCATTATTCTTCCTGGCCAGTGTGGAACATACACTTCCATGTTACCATATTTAAGGGTGATGAAGAACAGATTTTCAAACACCAACTCCCATCAACTGTTGTTTGAGGGATCCTCAGGTCTTCCAGCAAGAGATACAGTGGTCAGTATAGGTATCGATGGAGCCTCTTCAGGTCATGAGGTATAGGAATTAGAGTTAGACATCTGCCTAAATTTCACTGAAATATATAGATGAGGAGATATAAACAGTTCATCAACCACATGGACCTGAATAATCAATGTTTGCCTTTTCCCCTGAAAGACATCTTAACTTTTCTACCTTGTATAATCATTTCCCTCCATGGGACCCCAGTCTGCTCATGTCAAGTAGGACTGAAGGGACTGGAAGAAGAGATTCTGGAGGAAGTCAAATGTGTGCATGTGTCATACACACAGGAGCTTTGCAGCAGCTCATCTCTTCCACCAATGAAGATCTTTGAAAAAAATCCCTTTTCAAATTTTTGACTGGGCTCTGGTATCTCAACAATGTTTCCCCCTGGATTAAAGCTTCCCATGCATCCTGCCACCTGGATACAATCAGAAATCAAGTGAAAGACATGCCTCTTGGGCAGGTTTGCAAGGTCATTCTCAGGAAGATTGACCAAGGGAAAAGGCCTTCTCCCAGAATGGACAACATTTCCAAAGGAAGATGAAAGGCCCCAGGAAAAAGAAGTGCCTTTCAACTGGCTGCCCTCATTCCTGGCTGCTGATTACATCCACTTTAGTGTTTCCATCCTTTGCTGACATCAGAATCCAGCCTCTTCATCCTTCCAACATGGACTGAAGACTAGCAGCTCTCCAGGAATCCTCCAGGCCTTCAGCACCACTGGACATGCAGATTCATGGACTGAGCAGCTACCAGGTTCTCTGATTCTCCAGCCTTCAGACAGCCAATGGACTGCCCAATCCATATCAGGTAAGCCACTCTAATAAATCCACTTTATAATACATATTCATTTTATCACTTTGTTTCTCTAGAGAACACTGACTGATACAGGGGGTAAATTCAAAGTATACACACACACAGACACACACACACACACACACACACACACACACACACGCACACACACTTATAACTCATCTGTAATTATGGAGGCAAGAAAGGAACACCAGAGAAAGGGATGACAAAGATTGCATGCACTCAAGGATTCCCCAGCTATGGGGAGTATGGAATGTTTGATGACTAGGAGCCTTCCCTGACCCACATTTCATAGAATTTCATGAATAGTCCAGCTAGTATCTGCATCAATTTAGAAAACCCCCACCTGCATTCAGAACCAAGCTGTTGTTAGACTAGGTTCAAGTCTTACTTGAAAGACCTGTTGTGTAGGTAACTTATTACAGGTTTGCCAAAGGAAAATATTTTTTTAAAAAAGAAAGAAAGAAAAGAAGAATTATCTTAAAGCAAATCTATTTATGATTGTTAGGTCAGGACAGGTTCCCAAGATGGAGTCACCACAATCAGGAGAATGGTGACAGAGGCATAGGAAAGTGGATTATCCACATTCTTCAAGAAATCACCCAGTCGTTATTGCCTCCTTGCCTAACAATGCCCCAGGTCATGGTTTCCTGCCCCCTTATCTCTTAAGTAAAGTGGTCACTGCTCTGGTGCCACACCCTAGCTATCTTAAATGATTAATGTCATGATCTCCTCCAAAAGGAACTTTTCCTTCCTCACCTTCCTCCAACTGAAAAAGCCCTACAAAGCCCACTCCCTGAAAACTCAGGCTGGCTGTGCTCCTCTCTTGAGTCAGCCCTGGCAGCTTGAGCTTTTCCTGAATAAAAGCTTTCATCTTTGACTCAGAGAAGTTTGCATGGTCTTGGTCACTCCCAAACCTTACAATGACCATGTGTACTACTCTTAGCCCAAAGAGTATCTATTAAGGTAGACATAACTTATTCACCAACATGAAAGGATTTTAGCTTCATATGAGACTATATGGCAAGTGTTGTGGTCAACCATTGACCCTCTGCCCTGAGGCTCAGAAAAGAAGTTTAGAGTCTTAAATTTTGACAGTGAGTTAGCATTCATGACTAAATATATAATCCCAGAAGGTCAGATGCTCACTTGGATCAGGCAATGTGTGACTTTTCCTTAAGAGCAAGGTTATCACTTAAAATGGTCCCTTAGCAATTTATCAGTTCATGATAGAATTGTTGATCTGGGAGATTAGAGGTCATTGACTAGACCACAAAGGGGCAACAGAAGTTTGGGATTGGCCACTGGTATTCTAACAAAGGAACAAGAGAAACAGGAGATTAACATGAGGAGGAGATTCACATGACTCTGCACTGCTTTCTCTTTCTAATTCACCCCTTTGATGTCTCTAGCTCAGATATGTTTCCAGGATAGATCCTTGATTACAAAGGTAGGATTAAAGTGTCATTCTTCTTCTCAACAATGGCAAATAAAAGCTTTTGTGTGTAGCTTTTAAAATGCAGATGAAGGGTGACTAGTGAGTTCTGGAAGAGCTGAGTCCTCAGGAGATCAGTAGCAAGGTGGCAGCTCAAGACAGAAGGAACTTTCCTCTCCATGGTTACAAAAGGGAGAAAAAAATGGAAGAGTAAACGATGAACGATGAAGGGTTTCCACAAATAAACACAATGTGTTTTCTCTGGAAAATAAGATTAGAAGAAAGATTATTTCCCCTTAGAGCTTCTATGGCCCTTGTACTCACCCTTGCTCCATGGCACGGATGAAGAAATCTGAGCATGGAAGGGTGGCATTCCTATGCCTAGCACATGCTTCTTGATCAGATATATATATATATAGATACATACATACATACACAGATGATGGATAGATAGGTGATAGATATAGATAGATGATAGATAGATAGATAGATAGAAGATAGATAGAAGATAGATAGGTAGATAGATGATAGATAGATAGATAGATAGATAGATAGATAGATAGATAGATAGATAGATGATGGATAGATGTATAAATAGATGATAGACAGAGATGATACATAGATTGAGGTAGATGATAGACAGATAATAGATAGCACATATATAATAGGTAGATAGATAGGTTGTGATAGATGATTGATAGATAGATAGATAGATAGATGATAGGTAGATGCTAGATAGATGACACCTAGGAAGGCCCTTTTTTATGACTCTTTCTCCTATTCCCCAGCATAGCTTTTATTCTTAGTAACCTGTAACAATTCTGTTTTGTTTTGTTGGTTTTTTTTTTGGTTTTTTTTTTTTTTTTTTTTTTTTGGTTTTTCAAGGTAGAATCTCACTCCTCTAGCTCAGGCTGACCTGGAATTCACTATGTATTCTCCGGGTGGCCTCGAACTCATGGCAATCTTCCTACCTCTGCCTCCCTAGTGCTGGGATTAAAGGCATGCGCCACACGCTTGTCACCTGTAACAAATCTATTTAATTTTTCTATTTCACTGAGTTGAAAATGAACAAAACTTTAAAAGGAAGAAATGAGATGTTGCCTACAAAAGCAGTTAGAGCTCTCTTCTGAAAGTCAAGGTTAAGTTCAAAGGCCAAGCAGCTGAGGAAGAGGAAGATCTTTTACACTGCGGTGTGCTAAACTGAGATCTGACTTGGGTTGATCCCCACACAAGCTGGGGAGGGAGGCCTTTTTAAAGCCGGTATCTGATGTAGAGTCCCGCTTCTGCCAGCCCTGTGCTTGATTCACTCTGGAAACAGAGTCCTGAACATTATCTCTGATCTCTAGGGCAATGTTACTTAGCATATGTATAAGGTGGAAAGTGAGGCAGTCAATGTGGTGTGACCTGTAGTAAAGGCGACAGCAGGAGAGAGAGCCAAGCCGGGTTGGAGAAGGCAACGAGTTAAAGATGGGGCCTGGGGGAAAGTCTGCCAATAGAGGAAACATGGGCTGGAACCACAGAGAAAAAGAGAATGCAGACTCTTTGGGCAAGGCTGGGGAAGCCAGCCATTTCTCACGGTGGCTAACTCGTCACCTTTCCCCGTGCTTCCGTAATACAACTTCAGCCAGGAAGTCCAAGTGCCGGCTTGGCTCGGAGTCGCGGAGCTCAGCACGCATGGAGCCCAAACCCAAGTACGGAAACTCAGCGCTCCTTCCTCTGCCTCCGAAGTTAAGGACCCACATGGCTGACTCCTGTCCTGCCTCCTTCCCGAGGCGAGGGCGGAGATGCGAGCCGAGAGTAAGGAAGCCTCCCAGCTGGGGCCGCGGCGCCGCGTGCCTTCAGTGCCCGCGCAGGGCGCAGTCTCCCCGACGGCGCCCCAACCCACCGCGCCCCGCGCGCGCCCGCGGTGCCCGCAGCCCACGAGGCGCGCCTCCCTCCGCGAGCAGCTGCTTTGGCTGGCGTCCTCTCCGGCCGCAACCTTGACCTTCTTTTAATGCGAGGCTGCTGCTCACCGCAGAGGTTCCGAACGCCCGCGCAGTCGCGCTCCTCGGCTGGGCGCAAGGCTGCCCTTCAAGCTCTGTCTTTCAGAGGACAGGGTTATCTTCCTGTGCATGAAGGGTTGAGTCTGTGAAAGGTATGCTGTATGAATGACAATGCATCACCACTGAAAACAATTTTCCACTTAATAATAACAAGGAGGAAAATCGGGTTATATATATCAAGAAGTGTTCAGACTTGGGGTTTCTGAGGTTGTCATCTACGATGGGCTGGCGCGCGCGGCTGCTGGGGGTCTCATGGCAGGACGCACGGGTGAAAGCGGAGCTGCTCATCTGGGGGCTGACAGGAAACGAAGCAAGATACAGCCCCCAACCTTTGTAAAAGTCTTATTTCGAAGCTTTCCTTAAAAGTTTATATCATACACTTAGCGTATGCTTCCCATTCCCCACCTTCCACTGGTCCCTTTGTCCTCATGTGTGTATGTATGTGTGTGTGTATGTATGTATGTATGCATGCATGTATGTATGTGTATATATACATTATATATATGTATATATGTGTATATATATAATTGATATATGATCTTATGAAGCTCTATGAAATATAGAAAACATTATATTTATCTTTCTGAGAATGGCTTAGTTCACTTAATATGATTATCTCCAGTTGTAGCCATTTTCCCTGCAAATGACATAACTTAGTTTATTTCTTATCCATTCCTCTACTGTTAGACACATAGGCTGGTCCCATGGCTTAGTGACTGAATAATAATGCTGCAGTAAACATTGATGCGATAGCCTGAGTTTTCCAAATAAGCTCCACAGTTCTGCCATCTCCAAATAGTCTACTCAAATCTTTGAGTTCATCAATATGTTAAGATACTTATTAATTTATCACTCTCATGATCTAATTTTCTCTGATCAATCCTCGGGTCTAGCCCCAGGGTGTGTTTGGGGAATTCCAATCAAAAGATATGCAGAGTGCGGGAGTTCTGCCTGGGTTTCTGGAGTGCGCTTGCTTTTGGTGGTGGATGCTTTTCTCTCTGCGAGGATCTGTAAAAGGGAGCCAACTTCTTCTGCCATATTGGAACTTCTCCTGGATCAATCAAGTTTCAGTAAATCTGTTCTTCCCATAGCTGTCCTTGGTTTGGAGGTTCATCCCGGCAGACTGAAGCTGAGTACCAGAGGAGAGCTACCAAGGAGAGCTGCTGGCTTGGGATGGATTGCAGACTGTAAGCAGCCCATTTCTAGGGGTTGAACTGGAACTCCAGAGACTCTGCTGGGGGTCCCAATTTTATATATAACTGCAGGATTTGATGTTTTTCACTTGTTCCAGATCTTGCATTGGTTCAATCTTGCCTTCCAATGCACAATGCCATCTTTTGCAGTTTGAATATTTACTTTGTGCCAGTATGTGTTTTTGGTTTTACAGGCTCATATTTAAGAACCCTTGACTATTGGGACATTTGAACAATGTGTGTGTGTGTGTGTGTGTGTGTGTGTGTGTGTGTGTGTAGATAGATAGACAGATACATACATACATACATACATACATACAACTATGGGGACTTGTAAAGTTGACTGAGTACATTGCATTTTACATCACAGATAACTATGAGTTTATGGGAGTGAGGTGAAATGTGGAGTTTTGAATCAGATGTCCTCCATAAACTCATGTATTCTGAATGCTTGCTTCCCAGCTGATGACAACTTGAGAAGTAGAGACTTGCTGGAGGAAGTGTGTTTCTGGGGATGGACCTTAATTTTTCTTAGCCCTAGCTGTGTGTCTGTTGCTCTCAAATAAGTAAATAAAAATAAACAAAAATTTAAATATGCAAATCAATTGATGAAAGTATGGATCAGAGTACAGTGGATACTACATGAGATTAATTTGCATTAATTAAAATATAACAGAGTTTAAATTTAAATCACTCAGCTACAATACCCAAATTTCAAAGACTCAAAGCTGTATGTGGTTAGGGGCACCATATTGATTAATGAAGACATAGAAAACATTTCCACCATTACATGAAGGTTGTATTACACAACCTTGGTCTAAACCAACATATATATGAAATGACTAATGAGATATTTTCACAACAGAGAGAAAAGAAATAATGAAGTTAAGTACTCTGACTACATCACTTTATTACCTACCTATATTAAAATGAGGCCACACTCATCATGGGCTCTTTTTAATTAATAGAAATAACAACCTATATAATGGGAGGATAGGCATGTGATGTACACACACGCCTGATGAAGAGCTAATGATCTGAAGTATATGGTAAACTCATTTCAGTAGGACAAATAAGTAACTGGGCTGAGAGACGAAGAAAGGACCCCAGCAGATATCTCTCAAGAGTAGGAATATAGCACCAGAAGGCATCTGGAAATACCCTGAGCTCCAGCCACCATCAGGGAAGTGCAACTACAACCACACGATTCCACTTCACGCCAGGAACAGTAGCTTGTAGCAGTGACGGTCTCTTCTCTGGGAAAATAACCCAGCCAGAAGCAGCTGGTGGGAAGACAGGGTTTACGGTATTGGGGAGAAAAACTGTGGCAGAGAAAGCAAGGATCAAGCAAGACTGAAGTGTGTCACATTTTGGCACGTCATCTGCAAGGAAGTAGTCCCAATACTGAACTAGGAGCTGGGCTATATTACTCCGAAGCCCACCCTCAGAGATGTGAGCTGAGCCTCCTCCACCAAGGGTCCCCCACTAGGCTGTTCATATGTGTGTGGGCCCACACACTTCCAGACACTCAGCATGTCCTCATGGGCCCATCCTCAGCAGCCTGCGCCTTGCCCAGCCTTTGCTCTGCCTGTGCTCACATGTGCGTGGGCTCACGTACTTGCTGGTAGCCAGCATTCACCAGTTCATTCATCCCTCAGCCGCCTTTTGCATTCCTGGATTTTACTGTGTATGTGATCATACGTGAATGGGCTCATGCGCCTGCTGGAAATCTTACATATCATAACAGATTAGAGAGAAGGGTGGGAATTTGTTTTATTTTTAGCTTTCTAAAATATTCAAAAATACCTTCATCCAGATGTGGGTGTGGCTTTGTGGAATATTCATGTTATTTCTTATGTGTTCACATCATACCTCACTGACAATTCTGGATGGTATGTTAGTCTTGCTAGCGGGGCAGCCACAAACACTGTGTGAAGTCCTGGTTCACTGATACATTGTCTGCAATGATATTCACTGGTACTCTCTTTAGACCACTGACAGAGTGGGCCACCAGTGACAGTCCCCCTATGTGGCTGATACAGGTAAGAGCTGCCTTAGTGCTCCTTCTCTTAAGCTCATACTAAGCAAAATCCCAAATCAAACGAGGTCTGCACAAGCATCCTCACCTCCTGGATACAAGCAGATTGACTGTAGCAGTTAAGGCAAGGTGAGGTGACAATGTTCTCCCTATGGTGGAGACACGGGGGACACACATCGATATGGCCTCTGCATCAGTCTACATGCACCTCTATGAGAAAGTTAAGGAATCACTACCCAAGAGTGACCACAGATACTGGTGAAACATGTCTGTCCCAGGTGGGAGGGCAGCTATTGAAAGAGTCCCAGATTTTTCTCCCCTACAAGTCTACACTTGATCTTAGCTAAAAGGCAAAAGTAATTCCTCTCCAGGTTTAAGAATGGTAAAAAGTTAATAAATAAATAAAAATTACATATTATCAGTGATAAAATATACAAGGAAAAATCTATGGAAATGTGTGGTAGCTAGCATTACTGTTATTAGTGGAAACAAAAATTAGCAAATAAAAGTACCTAACATTAGTGGTAGACTTTTGGTGGTCACATGATTCAGCATTTACAGAGAGGGAACATGGATACATAGCTACTTACAGACAAACTCCAAGCCACAAACATTTGAAAGCAAGAAGAGGAAACTTAGAGATTGTTGATTAACTGAGGGATCCAGTTGACAGTTGACAGTGCCTGAGTGATCCAGGCACCTGGTAGGTGCCTACTATGGCTCCAACTCTGTGTTGATGGGCTTCCCAAGGTGAATGCTACATGTACCTGCTTTTGAAGGAACTCAGTGTATGAAAGAGAAGAAGGGACAAAAACACTAACTGCTTCGTGATGACAAGTTACAACATAAATAGAAGCGGAGGATGGTAAGCTTATGAAACAGCAATGTTGATGGGCTATAAGGGAAACTTTCACACACAACTATATGCATAACACTCTCTTCCAGGCCCAGTGTAGAAATCACACAGGTCCAGTCCCAGTCCTAGAGGGATTCAAGGTAAGATAGGAAGAAAAGACACCATAGAAAACAATGCAAGAGTTAGCCAACAGAGTTAAGCAGGGAGCTAAGGCCTCTGGGAAACACAGGATGTCAGAAGGTGTTCCTTGAAGAGGTAGCAGCTATTTTACTCCTGAATGGCTCTTCAGGACTTCTGAGCATCCACAGAGCCCTGGCTTTGCAGGCCCAGAAGATCCAACAGCAAACAGGAGGTAACGCATTTAGTTTGATTTTATCTCTGGCTTCTTGGTGCACACAGCATTATTAAATTCCTAAGCATAAACATATTCCTTTTAAAATCCATCTTCAAAGTAGACTGGAGTTCCAGGCCAATGGGGACTTGGCATATCAAAAGAAACTTGCTGACATAAACTGGAGCACAGAGCTTGATCTATTCTAATATACGGTTTTAATGTTTCTCATTTTGCAGCCTTGCCAACCTCCATCTATCACCCACTGTCACATTTAAGTTTCCTAAATTACTGCTTTTTAACTTTTGTCACTTATTCAGCAAAGAGATCTATTCTAAAGCCCAGCCTCCCCTCAGGCCCACCCCTGTGAATGCATCTTCATATTAACAGAAAAAGATGAGGACCTAGGAATCTTTGCTCTGCTCACAAGAAGGGAAGGTGTAAGGTGTGTCTTTTTATTTTTTTAAAAAAGAAAGTCAGAACAAAATGTTTTCTTTTCTGTTTTCCAAAACCAAACATCGGTTTAATTTTTTCAGGTCCCCAATACTTAAGGTGAAAAAATTGAGGAAAAAAATTGCTATACTAGGTATGTTGAGAGTTTTAATGATAACAATGGGGAAGGAGGACACATTTCTGGATAAATGACCAAAGGGAAGAGTTACTTGTTCTTCAAAGTGTTGGTGAAGAAGGGCCACATACTTGTACTTCTAAATGCTGACAAGAAAATGAGAGGTGTTCGTAACTCTACAGTCTTTATTCTTTTTAAAATTTATCATTGTGTGTGTTTATGTGTGGGCATGTGGGCACATACGTGTTATGGCATGAACGCAGATGGCAAAGGACACCTTTTGGGTCAGTCATTGTCTTTTAGCTTGTTTTAAGGCAATTAGCTGCTCCACTGATCACGTTCACTGTTTCCCCCTGCCTTTTCCCCATAGGTAATCTGGCACTACAGAAGCCTGCCATAGCTGCCAGCTTCTACATGAGGTCTGGGGATTCAAACTCAGACACTCAGAGGTGTGTGGCAAATATTTTATCCACTGAGCCATCTTCCCAGCCCACTGTCTTTATTATTTTTTTTCCCTACTTGACAACTGGCTGGTCAGCTTTTAAAGTTTCATCATTTTAGGCATGACTTTGTGGACTGACTTGGCCATTTGAATTGAGGTAGCTTGAATGTGGAATGTCTCGTGTTTGTTTCATGAATCCTCTGGGTCAAGCTAGTGGAAATTTTAGAGGTGGAGTTTTGCTGGAGAATGAGTGTTGCTGGGGGAGAGTTTAGGGATGTTATAGTTAGTTCCTCCCTTGCAACAAATCAGCTCACTTTCTTGCTACTTTCTACGAGCTGCTGAGACAAGAAGTGATGTCCATTCTCTGCTGTGCTATCTTTTGCTACCATGATAACACTTCCCATTGAATCTGTAAGTCAAAATAAACCCTTTCCTCTTATCCACTGCTTTTGGTAGGGTGTCTTGTCCCAGCAATGTGAAGTTAACTGCAACATGAATTGAGCTGAAGTGTCTTCTGGTTGATAGAATTGTGATCTATCCACAGGATAATATGAAATGCACATGCTAATGGTAGGCTGGCCACATATCTTGTTTTTCCTCAAACCACTTCCAGTCACCATCCAATTTTCTAACATCCTGCCTAGTAAATATCTTTCTTTACTCCCAGAAGTCTTAGATAATAACTTATCTGGCTAGCTTACCCATGGGGGAATATACTGGGTAATCAACATCAAGATTAACATAAAGAATCCAAGAAACATAAAGGAATGCTCTAGAGGGGCATCCTTGAGAATAAGACAATCTGTCTGTCTGTCTATCTCTCTCCTTAGTTCAAGAGAAATGTCTGCTCAACTTCCTCTGCATACAATGCTCCATAGGACAAGTTTAGCAACACTAAACCAGAGGTGGTGCCAGATAAATCCCTCAATCCCTCCTGGAGAGAACTCCTGCAGTAATAGTGTGAAACACAGCTCGCTGTTGGAATGACACACTGTAAGTGATAGTGAAAGTATGCTAAGTAATCAGCTGCTAACTTCTCTTCACTTGAATTCCATCAGTCGCATACTGGGTTGTTTGCCCTTGTTTTCTTAAAAAGAAATGAAGACTTCTGGTTTCAGATAAGATGGATGGGATACTCTACTCTCTCTCCCCCATTAGTGACAACTAAAAAAAATCTAAACAGAATACACATGGAAACCATACAATAGTTCTGAAAAGAAAAGGCATTCAGGAAAATTGGGACAAAAATTGAAATTAAAATATAAATGGTTATATAAGTGGTAGGAGGGTGTGTTTATTTTTTTTCTTTTCCATTATTGTGACAAAATGCCTGACAAGAATGACTTAACGGAGGAACTGACTTCAAAGAGTTTAGTTCATGGCTTCTTGGCCCCATGTACCTGGGCAGAACATCATGGTGACAAGAGTGTGTGCACAGGAAGATTTCCTCCTCCTGGTAGACAGGAAGTAGGGACAAAGGAAGAGGACTAAGTGCAACAAGCAGAGTCATAGCACCATAGAGACTTACTTCCTCCATCTCCTGAAGTTTCCATAACCAGGAGCCTACGGGGGACATTTAATATTCAAACCAACATAGCAGGTGATTGTGCCAGGAATAGTTTTCTCCTCCTATTTTTGGCTTGGACTCAAGAACATCCCAAATCCCAGGATATCACAGTATGTGCAGACACACAAATCTTAAGAAGAAAGTTTTGTAGATAGCAGATGGGAAGAAGAACTCCTGAAGATGGCAAAATAGTAGGAACCCCCACATGTCTGGGTTACTCTTTGTTCTCCCTGTCCCCAAGGTGACATTCTGTTCACATTCTCTTTAAAAGAATGGGGGTATCTCCTCTGCAGACTATAATATAAGATGAAATCCTTCAGAGAAATAAAGGAGTGAAGTGCCTGTATTCAGAAGAGGGTCAAAGGATGGCTGCAATTCTCGTATTATCCTTTCTTCCTTCTCTCCCTCTATCTTTCTCTCTGCTTCTCTCTATCTCTTTCTCTATTGGATATGTGTGCATATGTTTGTATGTGTGTGTGTGTGTGTGTTGGTACATATGTGCATGAAAATGTTATAAAGAAGCCCATTAATTTGTATGCTAAAAAGTTTAAGAACTAAAAATAAAATGAGAAAATTAAACAATGTAAAGAAACATTTTGATCATAAGATCTGAATGATTTTAGGATATATCTGGAAGAATTCAAGAGTTAAAGAAAGTCTCTCACACCAGAATAGAAAACAAAAGTTGCTAGTACAAAAGTATACTAATTCTAAATGATGTGTTAAAATAGGTATAAGGTAGTTGGATCTCCATCCTTCTGGTTTGTCCAAATAGACAAATTCTGGTTTATACCCACTAACCTAACCAACAGTGGTTCCATTAGTTTTCAGCTGGACTGGCCTTGTAGTGTTTCTTTATACAGGAATTGTTAAAGTTGTGTTTTGTCTGAACATTGAAGAACTTGAAAGTTTGAAGGACGAATCTGTGAAGTTCTATCTATGAAGGTAAATCTATGAGGGAGGATCTGTAAGAATGCATCTGTGAGGGTGGATCTCTGAGGTAAATCTCTGAGGGTGGATCTGTGAGGGTGAATCTGTGAGGGTGGATCTCTAAGGTGAATCTGTGAGGGTGGACCTGTGAGGTGAATCTGTGAGGATGGATCTCTGAGGTGAATCTGTGAGGGTGGACCTGTGAGGTGAATCTCTGAGGGTGGATCTGTGAGGAAAATCTGTGAGAGTGGATCTGTGAGGTGAATCTGTGAGGTGAATCTGTGAGGTGAATCTGTGAGGGTGGATCTGTGAGGTGAATCTGTGAGGGTGGATCTGTGAGGTGAATCTGTGAGGGTGGATCTGTGAGGTGAATCTGTGAGGGTGGATCTGTGAGGTGAATCTGTGAGGGTGGATCTGTGAGGTGAATCTGTGAGGGTGAATCTCTGAGGTGAATCTATGAGGTGAATCTATGAGGTGAATCTGTGAGGGTGGACCTGTGAGGTGAATCTGTGAGGTGAATCTGTGAGGGTGGATCTGTGAGGTGAATCTGTGAGGATGGATCTCTGAGGTGAATCTGTGAGGGTGGACTTGTGAGGTAAATCTGTGAGGGTGGATCTCTGAGGTGAATCTGTGAGGGTGAATCTGTGAGGGGGGATCTCTGAGGTGAATCTGTGAGGGTGGATCTGTGAGGTGAATCTGTGAGAGTGGATCTGTGAGGTGAATCTGTGAGAGTGGATCTGTGAGGTGAATCTGTGAGGTGAATCTGTGAGGGTGGACTTGTGAGGTAAATCTGTGAGGGTGGATCTCTGAGGTGAATCTGTGAGGGTGAATCTCTGAGGTGAATCTCTGAGGGTGAATCTCTGAGGTGAATCTGTGAGGGTGAATCTGTGAGGGTGGACCTGTGAGGTGAATCTGTGAGGATGGATCTCTGAGGTGAATCTGTGAGGGTGGACCTGTGAGGTGAACCTGTGAGGGTGGATCTGTGAGGTGAATCTGTGAGAGTGGATCTGTGAGGTGAATCTGTGAGGGTGAACTTGTGAGGTAAATCTGTGAGGGTGCATCTCTGAGGTGAATCTGTGAGGTGAATCTGTGAGGGTAGACCTGTGAGGTGAATCTGTGAGGTGAATCTGTGAGGGGGGATCTGTGAGTATGGAATTATCAGGTTGATTATGGTAGGATGGATCTGCTGATGTTCCTGTTTCATTGTCACTCTTCCCATCAACACATTGTCTTGGTGTCTGTTATGAATTGTCCTGAGCGTTCACACATTTCTATATTTTCTGCAGCTACATTTGTCAAAAAGAATCAGAATGTTTGGGACTTTTCTGGAAGTCAACACTTTCAAGGGTTAATTGGAAACTGACCTAAAGCACAAGATTCCCACCTTGTAGTCAACTTTCCAGAGTGTCAGTGAGATGGCCTTGAACAGTTGGAGACGTCTTAGCGTAATAGCGTTCTTAGGTGCACACTATTGTTACCTTTCCTTCTGAAATACAGTAAATGCATGGATAATTAAAATACATAGACATGCACACAGAATGTCCAGCCTACTATTGCCTGAAGCAGTAGAACCTATTAGTTAGGTTTTTAATTGGAAATAAGATTAAAGATAAGGGGAGATGGTGCTGTAGGGGGATGAAGAGAGTGTCTTTGTAGTTGAGCTTTCTGGGTTTGATTTTAGATTCTCTCACTCACCAGTCATGCAACCTTGTTCAAGTTGTTTTGCTTATCTATACAAGAGAAATTGTAGTGAGACACGTAGTAAAAAAGAAAAAAAAAACATCAACAAATAATACACAATAGAATGCACACCAGGTACTTGCAAGAGTATTGAAGTCTGTAATAAAAATTTGATTTTATCATTACTGATTCAAAGATAGATCAAGGTAGAGCAATACAAGTCTGTATTCTCAGAATAATTCACACGAAGTAAAGTATATGTGCATTTTGCCCTGTTTTGCTGCTATTATATGCAACTAATCCAATTTTTATTAATGTGCATTAATTCCATAAGGTAGGTAAATTTTTATTCTGTGTTCTCTCAATTTTATCCATTTTTCTATTACCTCTGTCACTACTACTATGAGACACCAGCACGTCGAACTGATAGCTCCCTCTCTTCTCTCCAAACCAAGGACGGAGGAGGCAAGTGGCCATGGGAGACATGGACATGATTATGAGGCTTTTCTCTGGGTGCTGGTTATTTTCACTGTTAACTGGAGAGGGTCAGGAATCACCTAGGAGATAAATCTCTGTCTTGGGAAGAGTTTCTAGACTAAGTTACTTGAGGAGGAAAGACTCATCCTAAGGGTGTGTGGTAGCATTCCATGACTGGAAAGAATAAAAAAATAAGATCAAACTGAACACCAGCATTCATCTCTCTGCTTCCTGACTGTGGATGCCATGTGAATGGCTGCTTCACGTTCCCATTGCCATGTCTTCCCCACTAAACTGTGAGTTAGAATAAGTCCTTCCTTTCTTAAAATGATTTAATCACTATTTGTTGCAGCAGTGAGAAAACCATCGAATATACTGTGGAATGCCTGTTTTAGCTCACCACACTCTGGTATAGAGAATAGACTCAACTGGCCTTGGAACAACCAACTTTACCCCTCTTAAGCTTTCTTATTTGACAATCTCCACTTCTTATCCTCACTTACATTCCCAATTCCTTCATAAGGTCAAGTCACCCCCTACTGAAAGGACGAGGGATGTGTTCCCCACATCACCTCTCTAGACTCCCCCATATATATCTCACCCCTTGTTCATTTCAGTTTAAATATCACTTCTCCCAACACCCACCCCCATCACAAAGATCCATACAAGACAGTTATCCTGCTAGGTTTTCTCCAAAACTGAATTTTATGAATGTCTGTTTCTTGCTCTATAATGCTAATTAATTTTGAAACCCCTGTCAATCATTTAAACTGCAAAATAAAATAAATATGCATTTTAATGGAGATTTTGAGTTTTGTATAAAATCATATAAATAGCTAATTTGTGTAGCCAAAAGTGATAAGCATGAATTAAATAATAAAGAAGTAAGAGGTATGTGATGGGCATAAAATGTGTAAATAGTCAGCAGGTGGGCAAGTGGAATATAAGCTAATGAAGAGTTTGCTGTTCCCAGGAGAATGAATACTGATAATGGGCAAGAGCTGAGAAAGTGGTGAAAGGACATTGATTAGATGGATATTCCTGTGCAACTTTTTTGTTTTGTTTTGTTTTGTTTTGTTTTGTTTTGTTTTGTTTTGTTTTGTTTTGTTTTGTTTTGTTTTGTTTTGTTTTTCAAGGCAGGGTTTCACTCTAGTCCAAACTGATGTTTTGTTTTGTTTTTCAAGGCAGGGTTTCACTCTAGTCCAAACTGACCTGGAATTCACTATGTAGTCTCAGTGTGGCCTCAAAATCATGTTGATCCTCGTACCTCTGACTCTCAAGTGCTGGGATTAAAGGCATGCACCACCACGCCCAGCTATGTGAAAATCTTTTAATGTTTTGGGAAAAGGCATAGCTATCCTTAACCTAAATTGTACCTAAAAATAAAGTTGGAGTAGGAAAGATTACCTTTAAAGCAAAATAAAAGTGCTCTAGAATGCACAAAATAGCACTCAGGGAACAAGGATGTGTCACTGTGAGTTGCTTCCTCCTTGCTTTGCTCATTTTGCATTTGCAAATTATTTAGGCTTCATTGGTCATCATTCAGGTTTGATCCATGTGTGACACTCCTTCTGGAAGCTTTATGTATGAAAAGTTACCTACACAGTCCCACTGTCAGGTCCTCTAGTACTTTATTGAGCTAAAAAAATAATCATACTTGGGCTGGAGAGATGGCTTAGTGGTTAAGCGCTTGCCTGTGAAGCCTAAGGACCCCAGTTCGAGGCTCAGTTCCCCAGGACCCACATTAGCCAGATGCACAAGAGGGCGCATGCATCTGGAGTTCATTTGCAGAGGCTGGAGGCACTGGCGCGCCCTTTCTCTCTCTATCTCTGCCTCTTTCTCTCTGTCTGTTGCTCTAAAATAAATAAAATAACAACAAAACATTAAAAAAAATTCAAGACCTTGTGCTTTAAAAAATATAATAATAATCATACTGGTAGAAAGAGAGTACTGAGCTGAATGTGGTATTTCCAAAATACTTTGTGGCTAGTTTATCTATGTGACACAAGCATACCAAAGTGTAACTTATAGCTTTAATGAAACATCAATAGAGATTGCACTCCATGAGGCAAGTAGAGAACTGCATTTACCTGCATATAGTATTTGTTTAATATCTGGCCTTTATCACTGCAGAATGTGCTCTATGGAAGAAGCCCAATACTGCATCTTCAGTCCCTGGACAATGCAGTAAACAATGTCCCACAATGCAGAGGTCAGAGCCCTGAGAAGACCCAAGTAGAAATGAGAGCAAAGAGTAAGCAAAATGGCAGGAAGAATGAGAGAGAGAGAATCTCACACCACTGGCATGTGTGTATATACAAGCATATGGAAATACGTGCAACCCTGTGTATATACATGCAGAGACCACAGAACATTGGGTTCCTCCTCTATCATTATTTCCCTGCGACTGAGTCCCCACTGAACCTCAGCTCTCTGTTTTTCAGTTAGACTGACTGAGCAGGGAGCCCCAACTGACTTAATCCCCCTCAGTATTGGGGTTACAGGCGTGCACTGCCATAGCCAGCTATGTGAGTGCTGAGGGATCTGAACTTAGGTCCTCAGGCTTGCTCATGCACACATTATTGTCACCCATTATTTTACAATTGAACAGATAGGGAGTTCATTGCTTTTGCATCTAACTCCCCAAACAGGGAAGAAGTTGTCAGGTCTCTGCATCGCATTCCTCTTTTTCTCTATCAATATTTTAATTAGTTAACATTATTAACTGCAAAATAGGAATGCTGGTTTGGAAAACACCTAACACATACTTTAGTTTTCCCTCTGCCTACTGTGACATCAGACATGAAACTTCACAGAAAGTGAATAGTGCAATCAATATCTTGGATGCTTCACAGAGTAATTCTTTTCTTAAAAGATGTAAATACACATAGTTCATGCAGTGTGAGACTACAGCCACTCAACTGGTGAGTTTGTCTGCTTCTGCAGTATCTTCTCTGCTGGTTTCAGAATGTCGGTGACTGTCAGCTCTGTTCTAGTGACTTGGACTTATCATTTATTTTGTTGACAATTTTCAGATGTGCATTTTGATCTTAATCTCCCCATATCACCTTCTCTTGATGCCCCCTCTCAGTGCCTCTTCCACTGAACCCCCTTCTTTTTCCCAACTAGTTCAGTTTCTACTCTGATGTCTGTTTTCTTATGGATGATCTTTAAGGGTACCTTGGCTTTACTTTTTAAATTTATTTTTTATTTATTTGAGAGCAACAAACAGAGAGAAGGAGGGAGACAGAGGGAAAAAGAGAGAGAGAGAGAGAAATAATGGGTACGCCAAGGCTTTCAGCCACTGCAAACGAACTCCAGACGAGTGTGCACCCTTGTGCATCTGGGCCCTGGGGAATCGAGCCTTGAACCAGGGTCCTTAGGCTTCACAGGCAAGTGCTTACCCCATAAGCCATCTCTCCAGCCCAGCTTTTCTAAGTAATAAGTTCAATTAGGTTCAATGTCATCTGTGTATGCCAATAAATTTTAATGAGATGATGCTACTGGGGGAAAAATATCACATTCTGGGCTGGGGAGATGAGTCAGCCTACATATGAAGTGTTTGCACTCAAGCATGAAGACTGGATGCAGACCCCCAGCACCCACATAAAAGCTGGCACACCAGTGTATCCCTATAATCCTGGCACTGGAGAGGTGGGGACAGGCTATTCCTGGGGCTTGCTGGGTAACTAATCTATGCAAATGAACTACAGATTGAGTGAGGGTCCCACAAAATAAGATGAAAAGTGATTGAGGAAGACATGCAATGCCCACCTTCGACCTCCACACACATGTGCATATATACACCTGCACACGTGCCCACACATATACAAACACACACAAAACACACTTAAAAAAAATCCCAGTGTCTCTTTTTACTGGAGACCTTTTTTAAATGAAGACAAAGATTAGACTGTTAAAAAAAAAAAAAAAGCAAGCAAGAAAGAAAAAATTATTCAAGTGCCTTTCAGATGTATACCTATATTCAATCTAGTTAAATCCACTCTTGCCCCACTCCGACCCCCACCAAAAGAGAAAGAAACAAGTTTGACCTATCTTGAGCCAAAGTCACGCCATGCTGGCTGTTAAGAACATGATTAGCTTCTGAGAGCGATGGATGCCTGGATTTTCAATCATGTTAGAATTCTGGAATAAGGATTTCTTATGAGGTCCATGAGAAGGTCGTAGAGGGCTCAGCAGCTGCTTCCTCCTCCTTCCTGGGAGGCACATTTACTGCTGCCAACCGCCTTCTTGCTCACTGTTACAGGGATACAGTGGGTTACGGTTTGGTCCACGTTAAAATATTGGAAAAGCGGTGGTATGTTCAGTTACTTTTCTAAGATCAAAAGCCAAGTTACATTTCTTTGATATAGAAGCTTATGATTCCTCCCTACATTAAAATTTCAGAATGTTGCATTTTTAATGAGTCCTGGTAGCATTATAAAACATAAATACAATTGGGCTGGCGGATGGCTCAGTGGATACAGAGCTCACCATCAAGCCCGGGTACAATCCTCAGGGCCCATGTGGCAGAAGCCATGGAAAACTTCACTGATGCCGCACTCTGACAGTGAGATGGGAGGCAGAGACAGGAGAATTTCCTGAAAGCAGACCCACACGTAGAGGGAAACCCTTCCTCAAGCCAGGTAGAATGGAGTGGGGCACTAACCTGAGAGTTGTCCTCTGACCACACACACGGCATGTGAGTGCCTGTACTCTCTCACACAAATGAGCACATGTACACATGTGTACTTACACATACAAATAAATAATAAAAATAAAACTTTTAAACATATATAAAAGTAGGGTTCCATTATTTATAAAGAAACTTACTTTTTTGAGGCAACCCAACCGACTGGTATTTTTTTTTTAAGTGAGAGAGAGAGAGAGAGACAGAGACAGAGAGAGAGAAAATTGATGTTCCAGGGCCTTAAGCCACTGAAATCAAACTCCAGATGCATGTGTCCCCTCGTGTGCATGTGCAACATGGTGCGCTTGTGTCACTGTGTGTCTGGCTTACATGGGACCTGGAAAGTCAAACATGAGTCCTTAGGCTTTGCAGGCAAGCCCCTTAACTGCTAAGCCATCTCTCTAGTGCAAAGAATCTTAGTTGTTTTTTTTTTAATTCTGGCATGGCCACCCTCAAGCTGTGTGAATTTCTTTGTTGACTTAATTTCCCCATCTGTAGGAAAATAGTCATAACAATAGTTTGTGCCAGATTCCTGGTATGTTCCACATCTGCACAGAGCTGATAATGTCATGCTTAGTATTATTGATATTTTTAATATTAAATTTTTAAAATAAAATATAAAACTTGAAAACTGTTTTCAATGAGGAAGCTACTTTGAATGATAATTTCTTCTTTCAAAAAATAATTCCTGCTCTTTTAGTTCCCAAGTAACTTCAAGTAGTTTTTTATTTTTAAATTTTTGTCCAAGAGGTCATGTTTACTACCTGTGGCAGTGTCGATATTGTAGGACAATCACACTGATGGACACTCTGAGGTATGTCTCTTGAAAGATGTGAAGATGGTGAGACATGAGTTAATCCCTTTTAAATTTTGAGACACTTGTTAACAGATGCTAAGGAGATTTCCAAATGATATATGTGTGACTGAAGTTCCCTGAAAAAAAAAACAATTCTATTCCCAAAATTCTGCAGATTAATTGGCTGACAAATAGTTAATGATTGTGGAGAGTTGGAATGTGTCAGATTGAGAGTCAGAATTATCATGGGTGACTGTTTGTCCCTTCAATAGCCATTTATCACCCTTATCTGGATCTAGTCAAATACACTTTTGATGTTCAAGTCTAACTATGGAATGTGTTAACATAGCAGACCACTAGCTTCGACCAACTCAAGAGCTAAGACTACCATTAGATAGCATAAGAAACTTAAAGCACAGATTTCCCTGCCCTGTCATAACCTGCCTACCTGTTGGATTTGATGAATGCATTGATTTGTGCCTTTTTTGTTTTTTTCACCATAAAAGTTTGTATGACTGTTTCATCCTAGAATATTTCATTCCAGGCAACCTGAGTCTGCTTCTGAGTGATGGTCTCTCATAATTCCCTGACAATAAACTGTCTCCTGGTCCCTTTGGATCAATAGCCACATTTTGCATCAACACATAGGATTCAGAGAAGAGAACGGAGAGTGAAGCCATTTCCCAAGAAATCAAATTGCAGTTTGACTTCAACAGAAAAGTTAATGTCCTACTGGAAGGAAAAGAAACTTCAGCATGCTTTGGAGGAATTTAACAGAATTTGGTGTCCCAATAACAAAATACTCACAATAATAATGCAAGGTACTTATCATACCAAGAAGGAAAAAGTAAAAAATATGCTTGATTCTCACAAAAGTGCGTGTGTGGGGGGGAGTAAAAGGAGATCAACCTGTAGATAGATGATCAACATATTAGAAATAAAAGAAAATTGATTTTTAGTATAGTTATTGAGAGAGGAAGACAGAGAGAGAATGAACACAACAGGGCATCCTGCCACTGCAAAGAAAGTCCAGAATCATGTACCACTGTGTGAATCTGGCTTCATGTCGGTACTGGGGACTTGAACCTAGGCTCTCAAGTTTGTAAGCAAGTACCTCCAACTGCTAAGCTAGTATTCCAGCCCGAAAATCATTTTTAAACCATTCTAATATACTCCGTGACATAAGTAAAATATGTTAATAAGAAATGAAAACATGAAATATCAGATATACTATTAAGAAGAAAGAAATTGTTATTTAAAAAGTAAAAGTATTACATCTGAAATTAAAATTCACTGGATTGGCTTAACAAATATATTATAGACCACAGAGTTGAGAATCAGTCAACTTGGATTATATATATATATATATATATATATATATATATATATATATATATATATATGTCATACACAGCACAGCAGCTTAGGTTTCCTGCACAAGACGGAGCCTGTGAATATCCTGTCATGGATGGGGAGGGGCTCATGAGACCACACCCCTTCCTGAGGAGTTACTGGCAGTCAGATTGCTAGGGAAGAGGAGTCCTATTCCTCAGTGTTGTAGCCACTGGTCAGTTTCCCATGCTCCAGTAAATAACTCTCAGCCCGTGCTAAAGCAAACAACACTGATTAAATTTGGTGGGTCACAACAGCAGACATGAAAACAGAAAGGGGATTAGTTGGGAAGAAGAAGATTTAGAGGGAGTTGGAGGGGAGTAAGAGAGGGAAATGGAGGACAAATATGGTCAAAATACACTATGTATATGCATGAAATTGTCAAAAGTGAAATGAAAAATAGAAAGTATGCCAAGACGTTTTTAAGAGGAAAAAAAAGATTATTTAATGAATGCTTTCCTTGTAATTATGGGAAATCAATAGCCAATACAGAAGAAATCTAAAGTAAGCAACAAAGAGAAAGCAATTACCACAGCAGATCACTGTCCTGGGGCAAATAAAGAAGGCATTTCCCAAAACTTGAGGAGAGCTGTACCTGTACTGAGCATGCCGGGGGAAGTGGTGGCCTGGGATAGACAAAAGACTGTAGCACAGATGCTAAACCGTGGCCTAGCAGGAAGGACCCTTTGGAATAAACACCATGGCAATTCTCTCCTTTTCCCATTTGATCTCCTACTGTTCTACCCACTGGCTCAGCTGGACTAGGGTCAAAGAAGCCCCAAAGTTGCGAACCTTTAGGGCTCAAAGTCCAATTTATCCACAAAGAAAAGTGAAGATAGATATATTGGCCTCCACAACAAAAAGCAAGTAGGACAGAACAAAGGATCTATCCTTGGGTGTTTGTATTTCTATGCTTAAATAACATATCAATGGTGGGATCTTTATTACAAACCATTAAAATAAGAGCACAGAGAAGGATCTCAGGCTACTGCATAAACCAACATCCACTCTCCAAATGCAGAAATACTCAATACGTAGTCAAGCAAGAATTGACCTTCACACCTATCCTAACCTAAACAGGCTCCATCATGAAGGGAACATGCTGAGGAAAATGAAAATTACTTGCCTAGGGTTATACTAATGGACATTGTGAGAGCCAGATCTTCTGCATGTCATTTTTGACCAGGAGTCCTTCCTTCCAATCATCAAACCCTGTTTAAATGTCACTGTTTTATTCATATTGTCAAAGGAAAACATCCCTGGAAGCCAGGTTTAGGTGTAATCTGTCATTTCTAATGGTTTTCCTAACCCTATTTGCTTCCCAGTCACAGAACACATACAGCTAGATCTCACTCAGTTCACTCAGAATCGCTTGAATAGCAACAGTGTGTTGATTATTTTTTAATACTCAACACTGAAAATCACCTTTAAAGAGCATGGGTATGTTGGATTGAACAAATCCCACATGGGAGGGCAGGAGATGTCATCCCCATTTTATAGATGTGAAAATCAAAGCATGAAGGGGGATGCACTAAGCTGCTATGTGTCGTATTATTGGGATCGGGGCAGGGCCACGAGCTGACCTCTGTAATCAAAACCTTGTGCTATTAACCATTCTATCTCCTTGGGGTAAGTGAGCTGAAACCAAGCCTGACCTTGGTGGCTGGTGATATATTAGCAACCGGGTGATGGAGTGGAGACTAACTCATAATTTATCTCCAGGGTAAAAAAAAAAAAAAAAGGTTTCTTCTATCTTGCCCATGACAACTGAACCCTTTAGCAGCATCAGAGGGAATTGTGCCAGAAGAAAAATGGGATGTCTGTGAATACTACATTATCTTTGAGTCCACTAAATTGATTTTTATTTTCAGAGAGAAAATATTTCTGAGAGTGCTGTCTGCATTGGCAGGATGCCAGGGATGGTTGAACTTTTCTATCCATCCTTTTGGGTAAAGCCAGGCCTTCCGGTTTCAGGGTCTCCATGGCAAGGGATATGGGAAGCACATACAAGTCTGTGTCTGTTAGAACTCATGTTTGGAATGGAAGAATTTTCTCTCTTCTACTTGTTTCCAACAACCCAAAGAACCTGAAACAGAAAAAGGAAGTTTGGTTGGCAATAGAAGTAGGGACACGGATGTCTGGAGCTTTGCCTTAGCTGATAGATTCTAGGGCCCTTTCTTCTGAATCTCTGAAGTTGGGAAAACAAAACCAACAGCCATGCATAAGTAGCCAGCACCCACTGAACAGTGTTCATATATAGATGTACACCTGAAATACCTTCCATTGTTCATCTTACCTAATCTTTCCAATAAGTCAATAAGTTTGGGTGAAATATTAGCCTCCCCCCCCACCAAGTAAACAAATTTAGAAAGGTTGAATCACATAGGTGTGGTGGTACATGCCTACAATTCCCAGGAGGCTATGGCATGAGTATGGTGAATTTGAGGCCAACCCTGTCAGGGCAATTGCAGTAGTTTGAATGTAAAATGAGTCTTAGGGGCTTGTATAAATACTTAATTCTCAGCTGATGGCATTGCTCTGGAAATTTGCGGAGACTCTTAGAGGAGGATCCTTGCTAAAGGAAGTATGCCACTGGGGTGGGATGGGGGTGCTTGGCATGTTACAGCCTGAACCTGTTGTGTGTTCTATCCCTGCTGGTGTGATCATGCAATGTTGGTTGCCTGCCTTGCTTTCTCTGCTATGATGGACTCTATTCTGAAACTGTAAGCTAAAATAAACCCTTTTCCGTAAGTTGATTTTGTTCAGGGATGTATTCACAGCAATAAGAAAGTAACAGAGCTATATCAAAAAATATAATCATAAAAGCAAGCAGCTAAGTGATAAAGTGATAAGTGATAAAGGTGAGATGCAAATCCAGCTCTGGTTAGCATGAAACTTATGCTCAACTATGTTTGAATATTTAAATCACCTACAGAAACTTTAAAATATCACAGTATCTAAACCCCATGCTTAAAATTCCAATACAGTGGATCTTCTCTTGAAACAACTTTCTCTTGAAAACTCTCTACATGATACTGGTGTGTATTCATGGAAACCACAGCACTAAGTCCACCTCATCACATGAGCAAGGAAATCTTGCCAGAACACTGAAGCAGCCTCATGATGGTGCTCACTGAGTAAGACCCGCCTGCCTCAGCCTTCCTAAGAACAGGACCTATGATCCCCAAAGAAGGGCATTTGCTGAAGTAAAGATCTAAGGTTTATCTCCAAACTCTAAGGTAAGAGATATTAATATTTCATCTCAGTTACTTCATGATATTTCAGGACCATCCAGTCATTGTCAAACCCACAGCCAAAAGGAAGATTTTCTGTCACTGATGAAATGCAACACTCCAGCACCAGTGCAAGCCTGAAAGCATTTTTCATTACCAGAATGAGCAGAGACACCCAGAAGCCTAACCATTCATTCCATAAAATAACTAATTTGACTCATCAGAAGAATAGAATAATTTTCACATCAACCATTCTGATAGTATAGTTGTCCATTTCTGTAGGCTACAAGACGTCGTGACTTTGGGCTAATTCAATCACCAAGCTTTAATCAGCTGAGTAGGAGAAGTCCACTTCATTATCAAGGGGCAATTGAGGAAAATTGACAGAAGCGTAGATCATTCTGAATGACATGAGTCAGAGACATGCCTTGCCCATGTCTGTGACCAGCATAATACTCAAGGGATTTCAATCCATGGAGAACATGTGCATTTGAAGCCGATTTGAGTGTAAATAAACATTTCTAACCAGCAAGGAAAGTGATCTGCTAGCCCATCATGGACACCCAAAGCCTCAGAGAGCTAGAATAGGAAAAAAATAAATAAATAAATAAATAAAATTTTAAAAAACACCACTTCATTTTCAAGTTCTATCCCGTGTTCATCAATAATATATCTGATAACATAGCAGGAAAGCAACAGGATTATCTTTAACAACCCATTCCATCATTTAAAATTATACATGAGGGCTGGAGAGATGGCTTACTAAAAATGCCTGCTGCTCGAGCCTAATGACAGCAGTTTGAATCCCCAGAACCCACATAATACCAGATGCATGAAGTGGCACACATATACCCAATCCCAACGTGCCGGCAACCATGGGAGGCAGAGTCAGGAGAATCCCAGTGCTCACAGGTCAGCTAGTCTGGCATTCATCGTGGCAAAACAAACAAACAAACAACACATACACAGACACACACACACACACACACACACACACACACAAAGACACCCTGTTTCAAACATATTGGAGGGTAAGGACTGACACTCCGTATGCACACTATGCTATGCACATGACCATACATACACACACACTCACACACACAAATTTTGTACTATTTTATGGGTAAATGAAATGGTGTTGACCTATAAATTATAAAGCAGTACTATAATGTGGAACTGTGTACCAGTTATAGCAGAAAAAAATCAGCCGTAAGTTGAGATGTTCTTTGTGTATCCTACCCTCCAAGTTTAACCCTGGACGCAATCACCTGTACAATTTTCAGATTGTCATGTCCCTGATTCTTGCTAAGATTTTATGAAGGATTGCTTATATAATATACTGTTTGCATTTTTAAGGTTAGGAGGCTGCAGTGTATATATCCATTTAATATTTGGCTTTTTGGAGGGTTTTCTACTTTTTGCTGAAAGTCTTTTGTAAGATTTACCTGTGATGTGCAAACTGTCCATTCATTTTTTAAAAATTTTTATTTATTTTTTTTATTTATTTTTTATTTATTTATTTATTTGAGAGCAACAGACACAGAGAGAAAGACAGAGGGAGAGAGAGAATGGGTGCGCCAGGGCTTCCAGCCTCTGCAAACAAACTCCAGATGCGTGCGCCCCCTTGTGCATCTGGCTAACGTGGGACCTGGGGAACTGAGCCTCGAACCGGGGTCCTTAGGCTTCACAGGCAAGCGCTTAACTGCTAAGCCATCTCTCCAGCCCTGTTCATTCATTTTTTAATCCCACATAACAATCCACTGACTGCACATGACACAATTTTTTAACCATTAGCCTTGTGTTGAACATGTTGGGTATGTCCAGGCTTTCACTAATTGCCTTCTAGAAACAGTAGAGTCAGCAGTGTGTGAGTTTTTCCATGGTGCATTCCAAGGGATACATCATATTCAGTGGTATTGGTCATACCCTGGGTATGCTTCTTTCACTGTACCAAATAACCATTATTGTATTCCAAAGTGACCAAACAGTTAATCTCCCAAATAGCGGCTGCAAGCTAATGTCAGTTCTCCACACTCATATTTTCAGTCATTGTAATCTAGTGAAACAGGTATGTGTGACTATTTTACTGTGTCTTTAGCTGAGTCTCTCTGATTACCAACAGAGATGAGCATCTTTCCTTTTACTATTGGCATGTGTTTCTTCTCCTTTGGGCATGCTGACACATGACCTTTTTCCATGTACTACTATGGAGTGGTGTTTCCTATTGACATGAAAGAAGGTCACACATATACTGTCACCAGCAGTTTGGAAATTTCTGTGTAGTGAATAGCTTACACTGTTTGTCATTTGCTTAGAATTTTGTGTCAGATTAGGATATAAATGAACAAAAATTTTAACTTGAGGCATAATTAAATTTACCCATCTATGCCTATGGATTTTATGACTACATTAAGAACTTCTACTTTACCCATATGTCATAAAGACTTTTCTCCTATATTTTTCACTTGTAAAGCTTTGAAATGTCCCCTTTTGTTTAAATAGTTAATTCTCCTGGAAATATTGAGAGAAGTATATTTTATCTCCCTCTCCTCTCCTCCATTCTATTCCCCTTTTCCTCTTTCCCCTCATCTTCCTCTTTCCTCATCTCTTCCTCCCCTCCTCTCTTCCTCTCCCTTTTCCTTCCTCTACTCTTCCTCCCTCTCTCTCTACCCTCAACTCCTCCCTATTCCTACCTCCCCTCCTGCCATTCTCTCTCCCCCTTGCCATGTCTCTCTTTCTCCCTTTCTTTCTCCATCTCCTCCCTCTCCTCTGCATCACCATTTCCTCCTCTTTTTCATTCTTTCTCCTCCATCCCCTTCCCTTCCTTCTTCTTCCCTCCCTTACTCCTCCTGTTTCCTTCCTTTTCTTCTTCCTCTGCTTCTCCTTTCTCTTCATCTTCTCCTTAAACACCTACTTTCATTTAGGGTTTTATGATGGTGTGTAACTTTTAAAATCCCCCCCTCTCCTCTGTGTATATAGAACTCATGTCTTCTAATATAGATGACAATTTCATGTGTATGCAGGTATTTCTTCACAGACCCCTTAACAAACTGATCATGGTTCCATTTACACATCCCTAAATCACATTTACAATGTCTTTTTTTTTTTTTTACTTTGTAAATGTTACTATTTATTTCTTTTTTTTTTATTTATACCTGCATCTAAGATCTTGTGCAGGAATTGCTGAGTCATCTCTCCAGCCCCAAACAAGCATGTTAAATTGTGGTAGATTCCGGATTGGATAACACTGGTGTCTTTGGAGTGCATCACTACGGACGGAGGCTTCAGCTGGTCAAAGGCGCAGAAAATGCTAGGTTGTCTTACCTACATGAAGGAGAGTCTACAAAACTGTTGAAATAATGAAAGGCAATGTGGCATCATTTCCAGGATTTTAAACCCTAACCTTAAATGAGAAAATAATGAGCATAGGATGTCAGGAGACTATAAAGGGATCCCCACTGTGGCTGGGGAGGGGCAGGGTTATCATGAAGGGAGGCACCACATGGGAAGTGAGTGACAATCCTACATCTGGTCATAGCTATGTGATCCCTACATTTTCATTCCATCTGATAGTGTTTTTGTTTTCCAAACAGGTATCAGATATCTAGAAGTAACAAGCATCTAGTCTTAATTGCGACAGCGAGCCATTGACTAACCTCAGATGTGAATGTTCCCACCCTGTTTTATCCACATCAGGCCATCCCTTGGTTGGAAGAACTTATGCTTACAGGAGCTATTTGCTAGCTGCTGAGCAAAGCAAAGCCTGATGGGACGTTCTTATATTTATTGCTTTGGCAGTGTGAGAGCAGCAATCTTCAAACTTCATAGGCCCTCCATGTGTGCATGTTCTTTTTTTTTGTCCATGTTTTAAGTTTTTAAGTTGAGTCTCACTTTGTAGCCAAGTCTGGCCTTGACTTGTCCTCCTTCTTCAATGTCTTAAGTACTGGGATCACAGGAGTGCTTCACCATGTCTACCTCCTATGCTGTCCTCTTCATCACTGCTCACTGGGTTCCTCCACTCCTTTGCCTTCTCTAGCAAAGGAACCTATTTGAATAGAAATCCATAGCTAGGCTCTCCTTTCTAACTAGAATTGGTAGGTAAACATCTCTGGTCCCTCAGCTACTGGTGTTTCAGGCAGAAAGAAATAAAATACATGAATAAGCCCAGAATTCTGCTCCTTGGTGGGCTTTGAGACATCTTAAGAAACTAGAGAAAGGTTTCAAGGGCTGTGCTTTTAACTTTTAGTTATTATCCAGGAAGTTATCTTAGGATCAGGTAATCATTCTAGTTTTCACTTCTATCCAGGCAGATGACAAATGTTTAGGTATGTTGGTGATCATTTTTGATGATTTTAAATGCACTTGGCACCCGTTTTTATTATGATTAGTATAATCATCAAATAAAATGAGTAAACAAGAATTTGACCAAAAAATAATCCTTTTTCTTGTCAAGTACAAGTTCTGTTAACCAGTCAGTTAAGTTGTTTTTGTTAGTGTTCTAAGTCCTTTCATCATCCATTGCACATAATTTTAATTCTAGGATTTTTTTTTCACTCAATACTGTATACTTATAATAGACCAGCATATAACAAGTGGGATAGCATGATATTGCATTGTTTGTAAAAATCTTAATATTTTAAGCAACTGACCAATGTATCATAAAGATAGAACAACACTCACAATTTTTTTCCCTAAAGCCTGAAATCTTGGTGTTCTGCAATGATTTTTCCCATAAAGCTGGTATTCACTATGTGCATATTAAGTGGTTCTTTTCTGTCCATTTCTTTGTGTGCATATGTGTGTATATACATATATACATGTACATATGTGTATGTATGTATATATACTTACATACCATGACAGACATGTAGAAGTCAGAGAATAATCTCAGGGTGTTGGCCTTCTCCTTCCCCCTTTCTTGAGACGGGTCTGTCTTGGTTTTTTGCCACTGAGAAAGCCAGACTAGCTCTCCCACAAACTTCACTTTTCTCCTGAATCTGATGCTCATCACCATAGAGATTGGGATTACAGACACATGTGCTACTTGCATTTGACTTTACATGGGTGCTGGTGGGGGGGGGGAGCATCTAAACTCTAGTAAGTAGGCTTATAGAGCAAGTATTTTTAGCCACAGAGCCATCTCTCTAGCCCTCTGTCCATTTCTTAATCTATGGATTCACTAAATTGAAAAGACAAAGGCTGAGGAAGACAGGAATATAGACCTAACCTGAAACATTTGCATGTATGTTAAAGTTTTGATTCTATTTTCACACCTGTGAGCATGTTCCCAATGTTTGTGTCTGAGCAGACACACCAGTGTAACCAGCCCCTCCCCGTCACTTAGTGCTTAGATGACAGACACACGTGACACCAATTCACCATCTGCGACGTGAGGAGAAGAACGCTGGCAGTTGCAAAGTTAATGCCTAAAGAAGTGCTCTTCCCTGGACGTCCTAAATGCCAAAACATGTTGTTATGTAAAAATCTTATCCAAATACATAGTCTTATACCCATGGAGGGTGGCTAAGTACTACAGGAGGAACATAATGTCAAAAGAAAAGCAGTAATTCTGACTGAGTAGTTGTTACATTAATAATAATAATAGTAATAATAAATGATAACTCTAGGTTGCTGGATTTGGGACAATTATTTTCATGGTATATTTCACCCTCTGTTGGGCCCTGAAAGGCCTGGGCGTGAGGCCTAGTGGAACTTCCTGTGCCTAGCTAAAGTTGGGTGATCTGCCTCGGACTCAGCAAAACGCCTAATGGCTTCTGGCCTGCTACTTCCATGCAGGAGTTGGAATTATCATTTCAGTAGTCACCGTTTACTATTGGCCCTTACCTTTCCCCCATCCTAGAATCCCCGCCTTTGTCCCCAACATTTTATAGGCAACTGTTTGTAACAATAAAGCGAGTTCCTGTGAGTTCCTGCTTCCACAGACTCCCGACTCTGTGGTTTTTCTCTGGTGACTAGGAGAGGCTGAGTTGTCCGACGCTCTCCCTTCTCCTCAACCCCTTGGGAGGAACCAGCTGGCCTGGTCCCTCCTCAGCACTGCCTGCCCACTGGCAGAGCCCGACAACCCTCTTAATGATAGCACTGGATGTTTAACATGTTTTCAATTAATATTTTAATGAGGCACCCAGAAAATGATCCATGGAACACTAAATTTCTTTTTCATAATAATTTCCCTTTTTTTCTTAATTTTAGGTTTTAAAAAAATCCATGAACCTATGATGAATAAGTTCAATGATAATCACAAGAACAACAGCAACTCAAGAATGAGACCTGACTCTGTTGCTAGGGTAAACGACAGTTTGACTTCTTGGTGCCACAGTTTCCTCATGTGCCCAACTAAAAAGATACCTATGACCCAATGTCACAGGGGTGATGCAGTATGATAAGCCACACAAAATTCTTGCATAGCATACAGCATTCTGTGCAAGTCACCTCTTATTACCATTGGCAAGAACAGCATGAGAAATTTGTGATGCAATATGGGACATCAGATCTGATTGCATTCATATACCAACAGCATGTAATTGTTGCAACTACCTTCTTGTTGCTCAGACACAACACCTAACCAGAATCAGTTATGAGCTTATTTTGGCTAGCATTTCTTTTTTTTTGGTGGGGGGGTTTCAAGGTAGGGTCTCACTCTAGCTCAGGCTGACCTGGAATTCACTATGGAGTCTCAGGGTGTCCTCAAACTTATGGCCATCCTCCTACCTCTGCCTCCCGAGTGCACCACCACACCCGGCCAACATTTTAAAGGGTATGCTCCAATGGCAGAACACACAGTAGCTGGGGCACCACATCTTGTCACAGCAAGTAGTCTGAATGGGCTAGCACTGAACACCTGGCCAACTTAACTAATAAGCCTCAAGACCTGTCCCCAGCTGCACACCTCCCCTAACCAGCTTCCTCCTCACCATGACACCACAGCCTTCCCCTACTGCCGCCAGCAGAGAGCCAAGGAACTAAAACACACAAGCCTGTGGGCTCATTTAATTAAGGCCACCACATCATCTCATTTCCTAGAGGTAAAAACAGAGCTTCTGAGAGGCAAATTATGTTCACCACATCACTAGATACCAGGGCCTTCCATCCTAGAGCCAGTCAGAGTGATTCCAAATTTCCTTTTCTCTTACTGAGTAATGGAGTGTCCAATGTATGCAATTCATATTTGAGAACCTCCTAAGAGTACTTAGCTATGTGCGATGTGAAGCAGACCAAAAGAACCCCCATTATCTTCCACTGATGCTAAAAATCATATGAGGCATAACTTGAACATCCAAACAGCCCAGTGGTTTCCTTTTTAGTATCTTCCCTTTTGTAAATGTTGATCATGAGCCAGTGTCCTTCACAGAGAGATGTCACACTCAGGTTTCAGAATTCCCAGCCTGTCTCCTTTGTTGAAAAGGACATCAAGAATGAGGGTCACAGAGAAAGGCTGTATCACTGAAATGCAAACACAAATGCATCTCTTGGCCTGGTCTACCTTTTGATATAACACAAGCTAGTCCATTCACTAGCATCAGGCAGATGGCCATAATCAGCTTGTGAAGTATAGGCAATAAAGATATTTCAAGATGTTTAAAAAATATTTTCTGTAAGGATAGACCTGAGTGAGAGAAACAAAGTCAAACCTCTCTCCACTCTGGGGAGAGTGAGACCCTAGGATCATTCTCTCTCCATCTGTCTCACTCCCCCCACCTCACTTGATATTGAATGATTTGCAATCCAAAAGTGAAGTTGGCTTGGAAGAAAAAAAGAGATAACAAGGCAAAAATATTCAATTTGAAGTTGCCTTCAAGGAAAAATGTCACCCAGAAAATGATTTTATCAGGTTTGAAATGCAAATGCAATAATATCTCTGACATATTAGGATTGGTAAAATAATATATTTCAGGACTGAAAGAAGAGAGGGTTTCATTGCTGGGGAAGCTGTACAACGAGCTATAGTTAGACTATGAAATCCACCATCCCAGAAAACAAAGAAAAATCCTGATCCTGGGTCATTGTTCTGTGGAAATAAAACACTGGGGCTTAGACAGAGCTTTTCCATAAGTATTTCCCACCCTCCACCTGAGGAACACATGAAAAGGAAGAGCCCAGAACACAATACATTCTACATTTTTGGTATCCTCTTGCAGCAGACAATGTTGGGGTTCCCAGTCTTCATACATCACTGTTTCTTTTGCTTCCTGTTCCCTCAGGGATAGGTTTTATTGTCATGTGTGGAAGAACTGACCTTGAATAGCCATTGTCTGTCTCTATAGAGCTGATTGCATCAGGACTAGAAGCCGGTAACATTCGAGTCACTGGTGTTTTAAATGGTGGGGAGTCAATGGGAACTGGGAAGCTGTGTAGGTGAATATGGCTTAGTGAATTAAGATGAAGCAACATGTGAAGTAGAGGAAAGGGAAGTATCGAGCAACACAAAGGAGCCCTACCTCACGGGGTGTGCATATTCTCATGGCAGTGCTCCTGCAGGGCAGGGAGCAGCCGTGGCTTCTGGCTCTATCTATGCCCTTAACTGTTTTCAAGTTTCTTCATTTCTGTCCATGTTAGCTTACTGCAGAGAGGACTGTGTGTGTGTGTGTGTGTGTGTGTGTGTGTGTGTGTACACATGGGTATACAGATACTAGTAACCTATACACACACTGAAGAGGCCAAGGAAGACATTCAGCATCCTCCTCTGTTGTTTTTCCATCTTATTTTCCAAAGACAGAGTGTTTCACTGAACCTGGAGCTCACAGTGAGCCCCAAAGAATGTGACATCTCAATGGTGGACCTTCTATCATTTTTCTTTTAAATTGACTTTGTTTATATAGTACTGGGAAATACTTGTGAATGTAATGCAAGTATGTAGGCTCTCTAACACTATGCTAAATCTCCTCTGCCCACTTTTAATTATTTTTGAACAGATTCTTACTAAATTTCCCAGGCTGGCTTTGAATTGACCTCAATCTTTTCTCTTAAATAGCTGAGATTACAGGCATGACTCAGATGGATTCAGCATGACTTTTAAAACTGAATACAAGCAAATGTATGAAATAATTATGAATAAGAGTATATGGATGTCCCATATCAATACCATAAATATAAGTTTCAAGCATCATAAATAAAAATAAAGAGGAAAAACATAAAAATGTAAAACACATTTATGGCTAGGCATGGTGGCACATACCTGTGATCCCAGAATTTGAAAGGAGGGAATCAGGAGAATCAGGATTTCAAAATCATCCTTGGAAACATAGAGTTTGAGATCAGCCTGGGATATGTAACTGCCTGTCTCAAAAAGTACAAACAGGGCTGGAGAGATGGCTTAGCGGTTAAGCGTTTGCCTGTGAAGCCTAAGGACCCCGGTTCGAGGCTCGGTTCCCCAGGTCCCATGTTAGCCAGATGCACAAGGGGGCGCACGCGTCTGGAGTTCGTTTGCAGAGGCTGGAAGCCCTGGCGTGCCCATTCTCTCTCTCTCCCTCTATCTGTCTTTCTCTCTGTGTCTGTCACTCTCAAATAAATAAATAAATAAATAAATAAATAAATAAATAAATAAATAATATCTTTTAAAAAAAAGTACAAACATAAATAAATACAGACAACACTAATCTGGAGTTCCTGTGCTGTGGTATGGTGTGAATAAGGGCTCTTATCTAAGAGCTGTTACCACCTTAGGAGAATATAGAGTGTTAGAGGTGGTGCTGGGGATGTACCTAACTAGTATATCACATACTGTGCATGTACAAGGACCTGGGCTTGGTCCACAGCAGTAAGTAAAGGAAAGCTGAGGAGATAAGACTGTAGGGGAGGAGACAGAAGGGAGGAGGAAGAAGAGAGGGTTGGGAGAAGGGAGGACAGGCAAGAAGAGGAGAGGCAGAAGATAAGAGAAGACAAGAGGAGAGAGGAGAGGAATAAAGAAAGCTGAGAGGAGGAGAGGTAAGAAAGGAGGAATTAGAAAACATTAAAGATAAGGACTATCTAGCCTACCTTCCTGCTGTCTGAAGAGTGGAAGAGGAGAGGAAGAGATAAATGTCACTTGATGAAAGTTACTGTCATTGGATATTTCATGTTGATTGTCCACAGGTACTGCTGCATGAATAAATGCACCATCAGTGTGCACCCTTTACTGCTGCACCACAAACTCACTGTCCACCCTATATTGCTGCACCTTCACATCATACTCACTGCCCACCTTATAGTTTCACTGCCATCGCATACTGACTGCACCCCCGTACTGCTGCACCTTCACTTTATCCTCACCACCCACCATGTACTGCTGCATCCTCACATCATCCCCACTGTCCACCCTGCACTGCTGCATCCTCACTCTCCACCATGTACTGTTGCACTCCTCCCTTGAGAAATAGTCAATGAAATCCAGAGAAAGGTCACTTGGGATTCAGGAAGCTCCCAGTGCTAGAGCTCTAAAGAATGCCCAGTCAACAGGGGTGTTGTTGAGAAAGTCATCTGGCTGAAAGGACTCTATGTCTACCTGCTTTGTGGCCACAGGGTTCTGTGTCATCACACTGGACTCATTGCTATGCACTGGACCTTGGCTCCCTCAGATCCCTGAGGATCCTGGGTTGCTGCACCAAGCTTCTCTTCCACACAGCATTCCTTATGTCCAATTAAAGCTCACTGTTTACAGAGATAAATGCAACATGAGCTATTTGTGAATTCCTGGGCAGGTGTACAAATCTGGTTGTGAGGCAATAGTGGCAGTCCCTCATTTCTTAATGTCACTGAGGATCTAGTCCAACTGGAGTTGTTTTATTTTTCTCATGACACAGTAATGATTTCCTACTGGTTGAATGGGAACCTCTGCCAATGTGTGCCTGCTCTAGAGATGAGGGAGGACCTTGGCAGGAGCTTCCTTTCTACTCCTGCATAAAACAAGAGTGGGTGGAGACTAGATGCAACACTCATGAGATGACAAAGACCACTCATGATTCAGTAGGAATTTCGAGAGGCTCTGCAGCCAGACATGAGTTGTGATAGCAACCCTTTCAAGTATTGTTGGGAGTCTGGGTGTCTAACACTGTCTCTTTGTGCCCCAACTTGTGATTTCTTGGTGGTGTTGTTTTAACTGTGTGTATGTATATATTCATGTTTATATTGGTGTGGCTATGTGTATACACAGGTGCACAAGTGTGTACTTGCATGTAGAGTCTAGAGGTAGGTGTTGGCTGTCTCCACTTTGCTCTTTAAGAAAAGTTTTCTTACTAAACCCAAAACTGATCAATCAGGCCAGACTAAGTAGCCAGGGAGCCCCAGAGATTCCTTGTTTCCATCTCCCCAATGCTGGGATTACAAATAGGTAATGTCAAACCTGGCTTTTTTTTACATCTGGGTGTTGGGGATCCAAAGTCAGGTCCTCACTTCACCTACTGAACATCTCCTCAGCCGTCCTGTTTTTATGTATAAAATGAGCTTCGTTAAGGAACAGCTCATAAGGCTGTCAATGGGAAATGACTGACAGGACACAACACTTCAATGTAGTTTTTTTTTTTTTTTTTTTCCCTTCATAATATAGCAGTTCAGCAAGAAACACATGTGGGAAGACATGAATCTTTCCTCAACATCTGCTTAACTATATGTTATTACTCCTAAGTTAGATGGCATGTTAATTACTTTTCTCATTACTATAACAAGATACCTAACAGGAAACTACTTGGGAGGAGGATGGGTTTATTTTGGCCCACAGTTTGAGGGGATAGAGTCCATCATGATGAGAAAGACATGGTGGTCGAAATGGCTTGAGGCTGTGGCCACCAGAGAATGAGGCTGCTTGCTCACATCTTCATAGGCCAAGAAGCAGAGAAACGGGAATGTGCTGGATCATAGCTGGCCTTTTCTTCTTTCCTTTCTAATTCAGTTAGGGACCCCTGTCCACAGTTCCACATGCTCTGCTCATTCAGAGTGTGTCTCCAGACCTTTGCTAATCCTCTCTACAAAGAGCCTCTCAGATATACTCAAAGCCATGCCCTGTTAATGTCATAGATGTTTCTTAATCCAATAAAGTTGATAATCAAAATTAACCATCATAGATGGAGCTGAAAAATAGAGACGCTTCAGGTGGATTCTGATATAAGTCAATGATGAAATGACTTGCTTTAATGTATTTATTTTATTTTTATTAATTGTGAATTTTACTTTATGGACATATTGGTCATATTTCCATTGGGCTATACATTTAAGTTCCCTTTACCCTACTTCCATACCAATGAGAACCCTCCTCAATAGGGTTATCAGTATTCACCATGGGGTCATGAATGCAACAGTCAGTCTCAGTGGGAGGGTACAATGCTTTAGGATACTCTTCCCCATCCTATGGCACTTATAATCTTTCTGACCCTCTTCTGTAATGTTCCCTGAGGCTTGAAACATGTGGTTTTTATGAGTCTCCTTTAGTCTTGAGCTCTCTGCATCCTCTGATTTTTTTTTTTTTTGGTGAATTTTGAGTCTTCTCAGTGTCTACTAGCAAAGGTTATTGGGCAAACATTGAGAACAGCATCGTATTCAATGCACAACTTGCTCTGTAATATTTTATGTGCATGGTGACATGATAGAGATGACTGATATTGTGTGAGACAGTTGACTTTCTCTTCTTGTTGTGCTGATGGGTCTTGGGTCTTCACATAATTGGCTACCATCTGTAAAAAGGATTCTCTAACCAGCAGTGAGAGCAGCATGGTTCACAGTGGATAAGTATAGACATTTAAAAGATTTTTTATAGAAATACCCTGTTATCAAAACCAAAGAACAGTGGGAGCTTCCCTCTAGAGTCTATGACCTCTAGAGTCTATCCATAGGCTCTGACTTGAAACCAGAATTTTTTTTTTCCTAGATTGTGGTAAGCATATATTTGTTCCTTTGTTTAGCATCTATTTCATGAAGTTTCATCAACTGTTTACCAGGTCTGGTATGAGATCCCAAGGATTTAATGCCAAAAATAATAAATCCCATGCCTGTATTCATACAGCTAAGACATGGAGAAGGCTCATTGTGAGATAGTAAAAATACGTACAACAAGTGCTAGGAAGAAACATTACATAGTAAGCAACAACATTATGCATAGAAACAAATTTAACCCACTCCATTAATTATGAATTATGTTCAGTTCAGCTGAAAGAAGTAATAAAAGAGGAAAGAGTTGTATCATTGGTGGTATAAGTCCAGCATGTCTAGGAGGTCCTTACAGAACAAACATGTGCCTTTGATAACTAAGGACATCATTTAAATCAACTATGTAATACTGTCTAATAGAACCAAGGACACTTTAATGCTGGAAAAAATAAGATTTCACTATATGATTAATATCTGCCCTTTAAGGTGAATAAATTTAATGTTATAAAATCTTACTTGATTTTTAAATTTTATTTAGAAATGTTCTTGGGGCTAAATAGGGAAATACTAATGTTGCTTGATTGAGTCTTCTAAATAGTTGTTTATACCTATAGGTTAGTATTTCCCTTACTTTTGGTCAGAGAAGATCCTTTTGGCAGATGGGGGTGACTACCATGGGGAGGGACTCAGAACTCATAAAAGTGCTGAGGAGAAGTGACAGCTGAGTGTCCATTATTAACTGAAACATCTCCCTCACACCCTTCAAGGATCAGGGCACATTGCAGAAGCAGGACAGAAAGAATGTAATAGTTCCAGACAAGATGGCTGCACAGGAGTCACACAGATCCAACTGAGGGGGGAGATTTGAGCAAACCCAGAGCAAATTACACTCTTCTTCTGAAAAGTGGTGGTATATAGGTTTTTATCAGCAACAGCGAAGAAGCAGGAGAGACTAAGATCTATCAGAAAGGAGGAAATCAGCCAGAATCCCGACAAGGAGCTCGCAAACCCAGACTTGGACCCTTTCTGCATGGACCCATGCAGATCCACACACCTGTCCTGTGCCCTGCGCCCTGCGCCCAGCTTCAGGAGCAGAGACCAAACAAGGAGATCTTCCAACCTCATCAGCCTCCTTACAAAGTCAAGAAACCTGTAGGGGAGACATCATAGACAAGCTGAGGAGCTGCTGAAGGGGCCACAGGCAGGACCAGCTGAGAAGTTCCAGTAAAACTCCAGGCTTCCTGCATTCTCTCATTCCCCACCTGACAGCACAGTGACCCTCCAGAGATCACATCCAGCTTCCAGTCGCAGGACATCCTGCACAGCTGATCAGAACACCAGAGTCACAGCACAACATAGAGGGATTGAGGTGGACACTCAGCATGGGTGAGATTTTTGAAGCACCCCCAACATGTAACAAGACCAACTGACAAAAAAGCAGGTGCATAGGCCTGTACTGCAAGTGCTAATCTGTCTGTCCATGTCAGGGCAGGTTATGGGTAATATATTCTTGGTTGGAGTTACTATTCTCAATTAAGCTATATTTGAAGGTTAGCTATAGTTGCCTTGGATGCTTTCAGATTCCTAGGGCCTTTTTCTTTTTCTTCTATCATTATTGGGGGAAGGTCTGATCCAGACCCAGGGAGACCTGTAAATCATTTCAAAACAGAAATCTCAACCTCCCAGCTGACTGGATTAAGGGTGTAGGGCAACACATACACTTAGGGATTTTTGGCTTTATAAGGTTATCTGTTTGTTTCAATGCCCACACTTGCATACTCTGTCCTGGTTTTTATTGAATGTGCATATTGCTCAGCTGAATTTCAGAATTTGCCAGTAAATTGCTCCACCCAGCCCACTAGAATACTTGAATAGCAGCCAAACTCAACACCTAGGATTACTTCTGCAGTTGGATCGGAGTACCAGAGCTACACTTGGCACCTTAAACTCCTACTTTGAAGGTACATAAAGCTTGATTTCCAAATCCAAAGAACCATAGATTATCAGAAAACCCAAGCATCAAATCAAGTCAAGATGCAAAATTCACATTATAATACGAGAAACACAAAAAATCAAGACATTCCAATCCCACCAACAACTATAAATCCAGCAGAAATTGTCCCCAATGAGATGGTTTTAGATGAAATGCATGACAAAGATTTATTTAAAAAAATGATTTTATCTATACTCAAAGAAATTAAAGGAATAAAAGAAGAAAACAAAGGAATTAAAGAAGAAAACAAATGCCTGAAGGAATTCCAAGAAAATGCAGGAAACCAGTTTAAGGAAATAAGGGGGTCACTACAAGACATGAGTAAGGAAATAAAAATACTGAAGGAAAAAAAAGGCAGAAATTCTAGCATTGATAAACACGGTCTGTCAAACAAAAAAGAAAACTCTGTGGAAAGTTTTACCAGTTGGAGGATAAAGGAGAGAACAGAATATTTATACTAGAAGAACAGATGTCAGATCTGATACAGTCCAATAAAGAGAAAGACAAGATAACAGGAAGGTATTAATGGAAATTTCAGGATTTCTTGGACACTGTGAAAAGAAAACAAGAATTTAGGGTATAGTAGAAGAAGGGGAAATTTCAATCCAGAGGCTTAGTAGGCATTTTCAACAAAATCATAGAATAACATTTTACCCAAATTGGGAAAGAAATGCCAATGCAGATACAAGAAGGTTTTAGAGCACCAAACAGACAAAACCTAGAAAGAACCTCTCCTCTCCATGTTATAATTAGACTACTAAACATGCAAACCAAAGAAAATATATTGAAATCAGTTAGAGAGAAAAAGCAAGTCACCTATAAAGGCAAGCCCATCAGGATCACAGCAGATTACTCAACACAAACTTTAAAAGCCAGAAAGGTTTAAAGTGATGTATTCCAAGTTCTGAAAGATAACGACTGTCAACCAAGAATACTTTATCCTGCAAAGCTATCTATCCAAATTGAAGGCAAAACAAGGATATTCCACAACAAAAATAGGCTAAAGGAATTTATGACAACTAAGCCAGCTCTACAGAAAATGCTTGAAGGAATCCTTCATGCTGAAGAGAAAGCAAAGCACACACATGAAGAAATAGGAAAAAATAAACCATACTCAAATAATAGTTAAAACAAGAGAGTAAAGGGAAATAGGAAGCACTACAAAACAATAAGAAAGGCAATAATAATAAAAATAATAACTCATAATATCAATAATAATGGTCTCCATGCCCCAACCAAAAGATACAGGCTTACAGAGTGGATTATAAGGCAGGATCCTGTGTTTGTTGCCACCCAGAAACTCATCTCTCAATAAAAGATAGACACTGTCTGAAGGTGAAAGGATGGAAAATGGTATTTCAAGCAAACAGGCCTAGGAAACAATCAGGGGTTGCTATCCTAATATCTGACAAGATAGACTTCAAACCAATACTAGTGGGGAAAGATAAAGAAGGTCACTTTATACTGATTAAAGAAACTCTCCAACAGAAGGACATTACAATCCTAAACATATATGCACCTAACATGGGGGCTCCCAATTTCATCAAAAAAACACTATTAGACTTAAGGTCACAGATAACACCAAACACAATTGTAGTGGGTGACTTCAATACCCAGTCTCATCAACTGACAGGAAATCCCAGCAAAAAATGAACAGAGATATCTGGATTAAATGATGTCATGGACCTAACAGATATCTAAAGTATATTCCATCCAAATCCTGCAGCATATAAATTTTTTGCAGTAGCACATGGAACATTCTTCAAAAATAGACCATATATTAGGACACAAAGCAAATCTTAATAAATACAGGAAAATTTAAATAATCCCATGTACTCTGTCTGACCACAATGGAATTAAACTATAAATCAGCAACAAGAAAAAAACTACAGAGCATACAGAAATTCATGGAAACTAAACAGTACACTTTTGAAAGATGAATGAGTAGTTGAAGAATTCAAAAAGGAAATCAATAAATTCATAGAATCAAATGATAATGAGAACACAACATAACAAATTCTATGAGATACAATGGAGGCAGTCCTAAGAGTAAAATTTATAGTTCCAAGTGCCTATATTAAGAAATTTAAGAGTTCACAAGTAAACCATTTACTGGTTCACTTTAAAGTCTTGGAAAAAGGAAAACCAAAAGTCAGTAGACAGGAAGAAATAATAAAGACTAGGGCAGAAATTAATGAAATAGAAAACAAAAAATAAAATATCCAAAGAATTAATCAAACAAAGGGTTGATTCTTTGAAAGGATAAACAACATTAATAAGCCCTTACAAAATTTGACCAGAAGAAAGAGAGAAGAGACAAAAATTATTTAAATTAGGATGAAAAAGGAGTCATACCAACAGATACCAAAGAAATTCAGAAAATCATAATGACATACTTTAAGAATATATATGCCTCTAAGTTTGAAAATCTGAAAGAAATTTATGAATTTCTAGATTCATATGGCCTACCAAAATTAAATCAAGATGAGATAAACAATTTAAATAGATCTATGACAAGTAAAGTTACCCAATCAGTTATAAAAAGCCTCCCAACTAAAAAATGTCTGAGCCCAGATGGATTCACTGGTGAATTTTACCAGACCTTCATGGAAGAACTAACACTAGTGCTTCCCAAACTTTTCTATAAAATAGAAAAGGAAGGAATTCTACCAAACTCCTTCTACAAAGCCAGCAACACTCTGATACCAAAACCAGACAAAAAAAGAAAAGAAAGAATGAAGAAAAAATTACAGACCAATCTCCCTCATGAGCATAGATGAAAAAATTCTCAACAAAGTATTGGCAAACAGAATACAAGAATATGTCAGAAAGATTATTCACCCGAACCAAGTAGGTTTTATCCTAGAGATGCAGGGATGGTTCAATATATGCAAATCGACAAATGTAACACTATATAAATGGACTGAAGGACAAAATCACATAATCATCTCAATAGATGCAGAAAAGGCATTTCACAAAAATCTATCATCCCTTCATGGTAAAAGTCCTACAGAAACTGGGAATAGAAAGAACATACCTCAATATAATAAGAGGTATTTATGACAAACCTACAGATAACACTAAATGTAGCCTTCCTATATGCAAATATACAAAGAACTCAAAAAAACAAAACAATAAGAAATCAAACAACCCAATTGAAAAATGGTCTATGAAACTAAATAGAGAGTTCTCAAAGGAAGAAATACAGATGGCATATAAACATCTAAAAAGTGTTCTACTTCCTTAGCCATCAGGGAAATGCAAATTATAACTACTTTGAGATTCCATCTCACTCCTGTCAGAATGGCTACCACCAAGAAAACAAAATGACAATAAACACTGGTGAGGATGCAAAAAAGGGGAACCCTTCTATACTGTTGGGGGAATGTAGTCTGGTACAGCCATTATGGAACTCAGTGTGGAGGTTCTTGAGACAGCTAAAAATAGATTTACCATAAGATCCAGCTATAGTACTCATAGACATACATCCTAAGGACTCTTCTCACTACCTTAGAGATACTTGCACAACCATGTTTATTGCTGCTCTATTCACAATAGCTAGGAAATGGTACCAGCCTAGATGTCCCTCAACAGATGAATGGATAATAAAATGTAGTACTCAATGGAGTTCTCTTTAGTGGTAAAGAAAAATGAAATTATGAAATTTACAAGGAAATGGATGGATCTGGAAAGGATTATGCTAAGTGAGGTAACCCAGGCCCCAAAATCCAAATGTTGCATGTTCTCTCTCATATGTGGATCCTAGCTACACATGTTTAGGCTTCTGTGTGAGTTGAAACCAAAAATCAGTAGCACAGGCCAGTAAGCTAGAAAAATGCTACAAGTGAGGGAGGAGAGGGAAGGACTTTAGGGATGATATATATATGTAAGTGGAAGAACAGTTTACAGGAAGTGGACTGGCCTAAGTGAGGCCAGGGGAAGAGACTGAGTAAGGGAAGGGTGGGGGAGGGTGGATCAAAATTCAAGATATTCTGAATAAGACACATGAAAGCCTACTTCTTTGGATAACAGCACATCCAGAAGCCATAGATTGCTACTATAAAATGTTCAGTGCCAGGGATGGGATACCTTCCAGTGAATTGTTGGCCAAAGAATTCCCTGTACCCTCCAAAACATTACAGGCTATTGCCAAGGCCCTATTGCTGAAGACTTCTCATGCCTGGGTGGCAAAGTCACTGAGAAATCAAATGCTGAGCTGAAAACCTTCTTCCTGTAGACCAGCCAAGTGAAAACTGGAAAAAGCTGCACTGGCTGGAGACCTATGGGAGACAGAAGTCGTCATTGGTGAAAACAGTGAACACTGGAAACCCCAAGTTTGACAGACAGGCCACATGACTGACCGCGTGCAACAATGGCATGCCTGCTCTGGTTGAACCTTCACCAGGCCCTAGTGGGAACACCTGAGTCACAAGGCCCTGGAGAGGGTATGATGAAGACTGACCTTGATCTTCTACTGCCTCTCTCTCTCTCCGTCCCTCCCTCCCTCCCTCTTCTCTGTAACTCTTTTATATTACTTATCTTTTTCTTCCTTCTCTTCATGGGCACTGACCTATAATTCCCAGTACCAACAGCTGGCTATCATCCATAATGAGATTCTGATCAGAGAGACCTATAAAGTTTCCTAAAAGAAAGACAGATTTCTGTCAGACTACTTGATGACACACCAAAGGTTAGTGGTAAGACTTTACTGCTGAATACACCATATGCAGTTGATATATGACATGGAGTGGCATGGCTGGAAGGTGGAAGAGAGTCAGTCCTCAGACAGTCAGCACGTCTAGGGCCAGAAGGTGCTACAAAGGACGACTGGGGAAAAATGACCAATATCTGTCCAAGCAACTCATGGTCTAACCTACTTAGCAGCAAATAACTTGTTGTGATGCTCACACAAGTGCAATAGTGGTGCACAGCCATGCTGAGAAACCAACTGCTCTTGATTCGGCTAACTGATCCACTCAGTGGAACAGAAACCAAAGCTGGGGCTGGGAAATAAGTCAGAACCAGATCCAAAACTGAGCCCACTCTCCATTATCAAGCTACCACCAATCGTGGGCTACAAGAGGGCCTACACCTATTAAATTCTCTCTAAAAAAAAGATAATGGTTATGCCATTTATCTGGTGCTAACTTTACTGTCTGTCAGAGAATCTGCTTCTCTTTTTCAGATACATGCAGATCTTAAGGAGAGAACTACCCCTTCATATCTCAAAAGGGCCCCAGCTGAAACTAAGAATAATTGGTGAAACAAGCAAGTGTGCTGTTTTCTTGGTGAACCTGGTACTAGCTCAAGGGTGAAGGAGATCAACACAGAGAACAATCAACTCCTACCAAATCAGATATTCAGAGACCCAGAGGCTCCCAAGTCCTCATTACTAAAGCAGACCTAAAATGAACCCAACATGGCTCAGGGAAATTTGCAGAAGAAAGGGCAGAAAGAATGCCAGAGCCACATGATGGGTTATGACACACAGAGACATTTCCTACCTATAACTGAGGGCTAACCCCACAATGCAAGACCCATATACCTCAACAAGGAGGGGTTAGGAGGGGGGGGAGGACAGGGAGGAGTCTAACAATTGTACCAAGGTGAGTGCATTCACTGAGTAAAAAACTAATTAAAAAGAGAGAAAGAAAAACTCACTGTGGATGCTGCAGTTCCTCTGGGAGCCCCTGCTTCACTTCATTTATGACTGCTTACATGGGCGTGGGAACATCATGGTGCAGACTAAAGACCAGCAGTGAAGATTTAAAAACACGACTCTTCCAAATAAGATACGAATGACTTTGGGATGAAAAAAAAATTTCATCTTTCAGGTCCTTCAGCCATCAATTAGAGATGAACACAGTAATTCATGAAAAGTATTTAGCATGGTGTCTCATATTAAAAAAAATCTGGAGATATGGAAGCTGATATTATTACCTTCCTGGGACTTGGAGGATCAATAAATAATTGAAACTTAGCAGATGTTACATGTGTAATCTGAGCTAGTGTGTGTGTGTGTGTGTGTGTGTGAGAGAGAGAGAGAGAGAGAGACTTGGTAGCCATGCCTAGTGGGCTGAGAATGCCTAGATCAAGAGCTGGAGAGAATGTTCAGTGGATAAAGTACTTGCTGCACAATGATGAGTATCTGGGTTCACCAGAACTTCATACATCACCCAGAAGATGTGGAAGGCTTCTGAAATCCCCAGGCACCTAGAGTGAGCAGGGAAGATAGAATTGCTGCTTACAAATAGGTTGGTAACTAACAAGAGACTTTGCCTCAAATAGATGGAAGCTGAGGACCAACTTTAGAGTTGGCCTCTGACCTCCATATGTGTGCCATGGTTCATGCTCACCTCCACTTGCACACACACACACACACACACACACACACACACACACAAAATTACATTTCAAACAAGAAAACTCAAAGCTAGGCGTAGTGGCCCATGCCTTTAATCCCAGCACTCAGGAGGCAGAGGTAGGAGGATACCCATGACTTGGAGGCCATCTTGAGAATGCATAGTGAATTCCATATCAGTCTGGTCGAGAACAACCCTATCTCCTTGAAAAAAAAAAAAAGAAGAAGAAGAAAGAAAATTCAAATCCAATGACATCTCATAAAATCATAGAGTGAGTGCTATGTTAATTGATGGGGTGTTTCTCCTCTTTACCTTCTATTCTTCTCTTTTTTTTCTCTGATTTTTTGACAATATCAAGAACACACATGAGCTGGAGATGCGGCTCAGTGGCAGAGTGTGTGTTTGCATGCAAAAGGCGGGTTTGGTCTACAACACCACCAGAAAAATAAATAAATAAACAGATAAATAGATAGACCAAGAAACAGCACGTACAATGCACCAAGCATTTTGCTAGGATGAGGTATGCAATGGAACCATTCCCACTTATCGCTTCCTCTTGGTTATTAATATTTAATGTGGCTTCTACAATAATTTGCTCTGCAACTTTTTCACGGGGAATTCTAACTGACTTTGGTTCTGTGTTGCTCTATAACCTCTAGGTTCCACCCCTTACTGACTTCCAGCATTTTCTTGCGGGGGAGGAGGAGGAGAGATAGGTAGCAAACCGTGTAGGGACCAGCAATGCACAGACTGATGTATGGCTGCATTTTCTAATCTTCAGCCATTGGAATGGAAGAGGCAATCAGTTACTAGCTCTAGGAGTAGTTCCATGCTTTATTCATCTAGGGAAAATTAAAATAGTTATAAGCAAAGTTACATCAGTTCATTTGTCCCAGATCTCACACCACAAGCCAAATCAGCTGTGTCTGGGCTTGCCTGTGACCAGGGTGAATTATAAACCAAGGTCTGCTTTTGCTCCTCATTCCTGTCCCATATGCCTTGCTGCATCCCAGGTGCCCATGATGGAGATGTGATCGCTGTAACACAGAAGGAAATATTTCAAGACCTGCCAAAACCCTTGGCTCAAAACTTGCTTTTTCAAGCAAGCTGTCTGAGCCTGGTGACTAAGGTGAATTATTGAGACCTTAGAGGGTTCCCTGACAGGAGGATTTTACTCAGAGGGTAGGTTGGAGGCTGCAGCTGGAATCCCACTGGCTTCCTCTCTGCAGACACCAGCTGGGCTGCAGATTCAGTGTCTCCATTGGGAGCCATCTCCCGGGCCCATGCAGGAAGGGCAGCACGTTATCGAGCAGGGGGGTAGCTTAGAATCATGGCAACACATTTATCTTTCATGATGAGAAGCAAGACGTTAACAAATTAGCCTCTGTATACATCTGGTTTGAGTCTGAGGCCTAGGGGTGGATAATTAAAGCATATGAGGTCTGTTTGCAAACATCACAAATGGACACAACTTCCTGCCAAAATGAAAACAGTTGTGATGACTGTCCATTTCTTTGTGTACTTTCTTGAGGTGTGTACTTAATGTTCACCCTAACCCTATGATATAGGTGCTGTTTTTAACCCCACAGAAAGAGATAGGGAACCAAACCATGAAATGTCAAAAGGTGCACAAATTTGCAAACATGATACTCATAGATGCAGGATTCAAAACAAAGTGAGCAGTTTCCCAAACCTGGTCTCTGTGTACCATGTATGTATAAGACATATGGTCCCTGGCCTTGTGCTGAGATGGATGGTGGAGGTAGAGGAAATACTTGTGGTGATGAAGGAGGGAGATATCATAACAATGGTGAGGAGGAGGATGAAGGTTAATAAAGGAGATGCTGATGGTGATGATGATGTTGAAGATAAATTATATGATGCCATTGATGATGATGAGGGATGATGAAGGAGGTAGAGACACTGATGGTGATGATGAATGTAATGGTGATGATGACGGTCATGAAGGTGGTAATGATGAAGATGACGGTGATGATGATGGTATTGGTCATGAAAGTAAAAGGTGATGCTGGTGAGGATGAAAGTAAATATGATGACGATAGGAGTAATGGTGAAGGTCACTACCTGTCCTAAGTATTTTGCCTGCTTATTTCATTTTTTCTACTTAAACTCCATAGGCTCAGGAAATTTATCCCCACTTTTCAGTTGTGCAAAGTGAGAATAAGAGCATCCAAATGACTCACACAGGGTTACACAGTTAAAAAACAAAAGCAAACTCAGAATCAGAACCAAGATTCACGCTGTGTAAAATAGAGTGCACTGACCCAGGAGAGCTGTCTTTATCTAAGAGGCGCACACACCCAGGTCTTCTCAAGTCCTCACAACCCCCATACACCACCAGAGCAACCTTCGATGCTCCTCATGAACGCAGATAAGCAGAAGGTAAGGGAAAAGCAAATTACCCCAGCAGAAAAAGAATTGGGTCTGTGAACACAACACTGAATTCCCACATGAAGCTCTTCTAACAATCACCACTCTCTTATCCTATCCATCACAGCCTGTGACATTGGGGTGCCCTGTGGGACCACTTTTTACACAAGTTAATAAATTGGAGTCGCTTCCTGAGAGCTCTGAAAATGGAAGGACCACTCCTGGACAACAGTGGCTTTGGGTGGAGGAACGTTGAGCCTTGCCTGTGGAGCCATGCCCTGTTTACTACAATCTGCGTACTTTATATACTAACACATAGAGACCCGATAGAAGCAGTCACCAGTTCTATACCATGTAGTGAGGAAAAAGTGACACTGGTTGAGTTAACTCTCTGATAGTCTTCCTGTGCAATAGTGCGGTCACTCCGGGCTTTTTTGAACCTCCCCGAAGTCCCAAGCTCCTCATCTGACCCTTGTACTTCTCCTGAAACAGGAAGTAGTGTGCCTTCAAATCTTCACACCTTAGGCTCCATGACTTATTTAAGTTCTACTATTTCCCCTCCTCACATGAGCCTCTCTGACCGTTCTAGGCAGTCTCACTCCACCCACTTCCGTGCCTTTTATAACCCTTAGCACTAAGTGAATCTGTGTTATGTACCACATGTGTGCGTGTTCTCAGCTGTATCTGCTTCTGAGCAGCACAGCTGTTTGCCTCCCTCATTTCCCTGCTAGATACACAGTGCCTGGAACAAAGATGGTAGACAGAAAATGCTCAGCACGAATTCATGTAACAAATAAAGATAGTTATGAACACGAGAAAGTATTGTTAAAATATCCCCTCCTACCTTTGACAGATGCTGCATAGCAAATTCCACTGAATTGAAATACTCCAGCCTGAAATGAAGAGGGAGGCTCCTGAGACTCAGAGGGTCAACAAGTCTGGGGAATAGAAAAGTTGCAAGACTCTTTCCCAAACTTATAAAAGGGTAAAGAGCTCTTGAAAAGAGACTCCCCTACAAACACAGCTGCCTGAAAGTTCTACAGCGTTCTGGAGACTCATCAAACAGTTGGGCTGCCTGCAGGATGCGCACCGAGCTGGAAAGACGCAGCTTCCGGGTGTGGCCCCCGACGCTGGGGTGGCTTTTCCTTGACGGAGCTGCCTTTGAGTCATGCATGCTCTTGTAAGCAACCTCTCACTTTGGTGGTTTAAACGCAGATGTATGTTTCCCATAGCCTGGGGTACTTGTGATTAAGATTAAGCATGCAACTTGAATCTCAAGCAGGCACAGCCTTGCGGGGTACCAGGGGTGTCACTGGGTGGACCTTACAGTCCAGCCCTACTAGGTGTAGAGAGCTATTTTGAGCTCTAGCTGTTGGTGTTTGCTTATTCTGGCTTCTCCCTCTCTCTCTGCCTCTCATGTAGATTCTGAAGGAAGTCAGATTTCCACCATTGATGATGCTTCCCTGGATCCAGTAAGCCTGAAGTAAACCCTTTCCTCATGTAAACTGCTTCTGGTTGGGAGTTTGTTCCAGCGACAAAAAGAAACTATAACATCATGCTTTGTAAGTAACCCCAATAAACTCATTGGTTCACCAAAACTGGTTTTGCTGCAACTGCACATTGGTTGGTCATCTGAGCCCTATCTGGGGTGAAAAGGCATGTATTTGTGTCTCCCCAGGGAAGAAGTTTCACGTGACCACAGAGCACTCTAGAATGTTGTACTGGAAAACATGAAATCTGGGGTAGGGGGTCGGGGAATGGCAGTGGGGTGGGTGGATGGATGAGAACACAGTAAAATGACATGTATGTTTGAAGATGCCAAAATAAAACCAATTACTTTATGCACTGACTTAAAAGTAGTTTTAAAAACATAGCCGGGCGTGGTGGCGCACGCCTTTAATCCCAGCACTTGGGAGGCAGGGGTAGGAGGATCGCTGTGAGTTCAAGGCCACCCTGAGACTCCATAGTGAATTCCAGGTCAGCCTGGGCTAGAGTGAGACCTTACCTCGAAAAACAAAAGAAAAAAATTAAAAACATGATAGAGACAAAGAATCATCAGTGAGATTATTTTTGGCATCAATTATCAGCCTTCCCTCCTCTACTCATCTCTCCGTAGATGGTATAAGTGACAGCATTTTCTGGTACAGATAACCTTTCCTTCTCTTCTTTCCTGGTGGCTCTGAAATTTCTCCTTCATTAGGAAATGTGGTTTCTCTCTTCTGACTTCAAGGGCCACACAAACTCTCACAGAGGTTCAGGCTTTTTGGATCATTGAAACCAGGTGAACTTCCTTGAAACTTAACTTGATCCTCTTACATATACTTCTGTCTCTAAATACCCAGTTCCTAAAACACCCGTTGATCCCCAATTCTCATTTGAATTATGGCTTGCCAGGGCTTGCTAGTTGCCCCTGGGCAGGTTTCCACAGAGAAAGGTGGACAAAAACAAATCATGACCAGAGTTTGTTGTTGTTGCTGTTGAATAGTGAAGCACACTTATGGAATTGTGAACTTAACATAGGAAGGGAATTCTTAATGGCGCAGCTCTCCTCTCAGTGGCATTGCTTAGGGACATGGCAGCGCCCTGGTTCCATGTGGGTGATTTGACCTTCTGGGAATAGAAGAGAACATCCCCTCAGGGTATGGGTGATGACATGCAAGGCAGCAGAGAGCCCTCCAGCAACCTCAGTGAGCCACTTGAAAAGTTTGGTGAAGTTTTAGCACAGTCCACTCTTTCCTTGGAGAATTCAAGGTAAATAGCAGGGCTCAATTTAGTCACTTTATATGAAAAGGCTATATTTTCAGAATGTAGAAAATATTCTGTCCTGCAAACAATGTGCAGAGGGGAAAACAATCTCATATATCTAAGAATACTGCAAGCTTGTGGGGCAGTCCCTTATTCTGACTTTTAGTAATGCAAAACAATTAGTATCTTATTTGAAAAAATATTTGAATTCAGAAACTACTATCATGCCCTGCTCAGAGGTAAATTATATAGTCTATTCAGTTTGTGTGTGTGTGCATGTGTGTGTGTGTGTGTGTCTGCATGGGCAGATGAGTGATATGAAAAATGACAAGACTACAAATTCACCAAATTAAAAATAACAATAAATCACAGCAATGATATTTATGAGGATTTTTTTCTCAATGCCTATGAAAGATTTTTTTCTCTAAGTCTTTACCTTATGGTTTATTTTCTCATTCAATTGTCACACTCTATGAAGAAAGTATCATTTTGCAAAGTGGAAAAAAAGCATAAATAACAAGAAATGCAGTATCTTCTACTGTGACTAGTCAAGGAACTGGGGATGGGACAGGTAGTCTCATTATGGTCACAGCTTTTAATTCATATTTTACATCTAGTAGAAATCATATGGCATATAAAATTTTATTTTCTCACACTCTATAACCAAGTAAGTTAATGCTAGGATAAATGTTATTTTCAAAGTCTGTATATCAGGACTAGGGAGATAGCTCAGTGCTTGCCGTGCACGTTCGAAGACCCAAGTTCAGTTTCCATGTAAAAAGGCCGGGCATGGTGGTGTGCCTGTAATGCCAGCACTGGGGAAACAGAGACGAGAGGTCTCTGGGTGCCATGTTCAGCCCATCTAGCTTAATTTGTGAGCTGCAGGTCAAGGAGACACCCTGTCTCAAAAAAAAAGAATGTAAAGGGGTTAGAGAGATGGCTTAGCAGTTATGGTATTGCCTGCAAAGCCAAAGGACTCAGGTTAGATTGTCCAAAACCCATATTAGCCAGATACATAAGGGGGCTCATGTATCTGGAGTTCGTTTGCAGTGGCAGGAGGCCCTGGCATGTCCATTCTCTCCTCTCTCTCTCTCTCTTAAAGTAGATAACTAAATATGAAATCATAAAAGTAATGTAAAATTGTAAACACCTGTGGTCCTCTGTCCTCCACATGCATAGACACACATGCAGTGCACCTCATACACACACCCGCCCCCAACAACAACTTGTACAGGTTTCCATTGAATGCGTCATCCTCTTAATGTTCAGGAATCAGCTTCTAGGAGAATGGGACATTCAGAAGTTAATGTACATTTCTCCAGAAGTTCAAAAGTTCTCAAAAGAGTCCATGACCCACATATATGCAATAACTGACTTTTTTTTATCCTCTGATATTAAGTTTCGACTGGTATATTCAATGACTATTTCCTACAGTGGTCAAAGCACTATGCAAAGGTGTGAACACGGCTTAGTATTCACTCTCAAGGGGTCACAGGATTACGCTTATAATGGAGATGGCCTTGGCAAATTCTGAAGTGTTCTGAGCTGGCAGGGCATCTGCCGGTCCCTCTGTCCTTCTCCATCCACTCCAAACTCAACCAGACCTGAGCATATCACCGTTTCCAACGTAACCCCTCTACACTGACTCTTCTCCCCCCATTGGTAAAGTTTGATCTCAAAGGGCAGCACATGCCTGGCACCTCTATCATTTCGTGGTAACGTATTTGCTCAGCGATTTTCTGAGAACCCTCTTCACCCATAAGTCTAGGAGTACAAGACCAAGATGTGGAAGACATGGGTTCAATTCTCCACTGCTCCATTTACCTTTGGTGCATCACTTATTTGTTGTAACTTTGCTATTATCCTTACTTAGAAACCCGGAGTCTCCACTCTGACCATCATTAATGGTTATGTGTGTGAAGTTCTCTGACAATGGCTCTGCCTTATGCTTTCCGCGCCCCCCTCACCCATTGTTTGGCCAAATCAGGAGACACATAAAGTGTCTCTCCACTTTCAACCCCTAAATGGGCCTTTCCCCGTGCTGCACTAAGTCAGCAAGTGGCTTTCCCCCAAGTCTTCTGCCTGGGCCATCTGCGCAGCCAACTGGTGTCTGACCTGGAGCTCCCTGCGTGCAACCCCACTAAACAGGTGGGGCCTTTGCCTGCCTGCTCTCTGCTTTGCATGTGGAATCTGATTGTGTTTGACAGCCTGTTTGCTGTGGAGACAAAAAGCGATGAATTGGATGAAAAGCTCTTTGTTTAGATTTTATTAGCTGAGGATGCTGATGCAGAATTAATTGGAGAATAAGCTACACTCTCATGTGGAGACAGAGGCTCGCCCACTCCCCCAAAAGACAGCCTTCCTCGTGTGCCTTGTGCCTGGGGCATGGGGAAGGAGGGTGGATTGCTCATTTGCTAGTGATAGCATGAAGGAAGAAATGAGCATGGATGAGGGAAGCAGAAACCCATGGTCTCAAATCGAGTCAAGCTACTGTAACAAAATCTCTAACCACGGTGTAAGTAGCATAGATTTACTACTTTCAGGCCTAGAGACTGAGAAGTCTACAGTTCCAAGATCAAGCTGGAATCCAATTTAATTCTTTAAATTTTTTTTCTTTATGGGGACTGTACAGACGGTTTAGTGGTTAAGGCACTTGCCTGTGACACCTAAGGACTCAGGTTTGATTCCCAAGTGCTCATGTAAGGCAGATGCACAAGGTAGTACATGCATGTGGAATTCATTTGCAGTGGCTAGAAGCCCTACCACACCAATTCTCTCTCTCCCTCTCTACTAAATAAAGTATTCTCAATATTAGTTATTTATTGTGTGTGCCAGAATGCACACACAAATGCATTTGTGAGGCGTGTGTGTGTGTGTGTGTGGTGGTGGTGGTGGTCAGAGGATAACTTTCAGGCTCATTTGACACAGGGTCCCTCTACCTGGCCCTAGTTCTGCTATAGCATAAGCTCCTGAGAAATTCTCCTGCTTAGCCTTGCATGTCTGTCAGCACACTGGATTACGGCTGCTTTTGTTTGTTTGTTTTACGTTAACATGGGTCTGAGGGGCATTAAACTCCAGCACTCGGGCTTCAGTGTTGAGTGTGTTACCCATGCAGCCATTCCCCAAGCCCAGCCGATTCAGTTCCTGGTGAGCGTTCTCATTCTCACTAGTCAACGGCTCCTTTTCCCTGTGTTAGAAAGGAAAGTTCTGATTTCCTCCCGGTGTAGGTAATGTGTATGGTTCTGATGGAATTAAACCCAGCACCTTGCACATACCAACCAAGCACCGTACCACCAAGCAACTCCCCGGGCCTTGTTTCTATTTTCATTTGAGACAGGGCCTCACTAACTTGCTCAGGATGGTCATGACTTCCTCTGTAGCTCAGAAGACCTTGAACTTACGATCCTCCTGCCTCAGCCTCCCTAGTACCTGGGTTTACAGTCCTGTGCCATCAGACACTGATTTCTTTTTTAAGGACACTCATCCCATCATGAAGACGCCACTTTCATGGCTTAATCTATGCCTAGCTACCCTCCACCCAAAAGCCCCTACCTCTGAGTACCATTACGTTGGGATTAAGGCTTCAACATGTGAATCTTGGATACAAACCTTCATCCATCATCACCATGAAACAGTCAGCCTCTTCCTCACAGAGCTTCACCTATCCACTGAGCATTTAGAACTCAAGTTTCAGTGGAAAGCCTGGTATGAGTCTGCTTCTTCAGGTACATGGGGTAAGTTCAGGGATGTGATCAGGATGCCTGGTGGGAGGACTCGGCACACATTAGCAGATATGAAAGAAGAAAGAAGGGGGAGCGTAAGGAGGAGGAGGAACCTGGTGTGTGTGTGTGTGTGTGTGTGTGTGTGTGTGTGTGTGTGTGTGTGTTGTACATGGATGTTTGTGTGCATGTGGATATACATGTGCATGTGGATGTGTGGTGTGAGCACATGTAGGTACATGCATGTGGAGGCTGTAATTGATACAAGGTGTCTTCCTTACTGGCTCCCCATCTTATATTTTTTAAAAACTTTTTGTTAATATCCTCTGTGCACAGAGACAATATACCATGGTCATAATCCCCTCCCACCAGCCTCGCTTTTCCCCTTCTCAAATCACCTCTCCACAGAATCTCTTCTTTCCAATTAGTCTCTCTTCTATTTTAATGTAATCATTTTTCCCCTCTTACTATATGCAGGTCTTGTGTAGGTAGCATCAGCCACTGAGAGGTCATGAATGTCATGATCATTTTGTGCCTGAAAGACAGTATTGTAAACACTCATCCCCTTCCTTTGGCTCTTATATTCTTTCTACCACCTGTTTCATAATCAACTTGGAGGGTATGATAGAGATGTCTCACTTAGTGAACACACCATTGTCATTTCTTCTCAGCACTTTGGTGAGTTCTGAGTCTTCCCAATGGTCACCACAATCTCAAAAGAGAAGCTTCTCTAAACAGAAGTGAGAGTATAATTTATAATATGGGCATAAGGCAGTTTGGTGGGTATAATATATTCACTTAGCTAGATAACATAAATAGTTTCTCCTAGGGCTTATGGCCTTTCCAGCCTCAGGCTTCGATTGAGTTTGCAGTATCAGCCAGGAAATCCCCCCCTGTGGAGCAGACCTCAAATCCAATCACAGCTATTCATTTCCTCCATAACAGACCTGCCACCATTGTACCTGCTGGTTCATTTGGCCTGACTGTTCAGATGTAAACCTTTTAGGGTCCACTGATGGTTAAGAATGTTACTGACTTTTCTGCCCCAACAGGCTGTATAACCCTTCCTAGCACCGTAAGAGTTAGTCAGAAGGGAGGAGGCTTCAAGCTCAGCTCCAGCTTCATTTCTCAGTGAGGTGCAACCTAAGCATGAGGTATCTTCAGCAATAGGGTCTCACCATCTACTTCTTTTGGGCAACCAAGAGCCCTAGGCAATAGTCTATGTTTTAGGAGCATCAAGAGCTTCCCAGACCAAATGACTCTCTAAAAGGTATCCCCCACACCTGGCACTGAAAATTTCTTGTAACGATCTATGGCTTCTGGGCACAGCATTATAAAACCCCACAGGTACTTCCTCCCACACACTTTCATTTTTTCACATACACATCATTTAGCTTAAAAAGACATAGGTTTCCATTGGCTTATCCCTAACATACCACCTTTATTATGACTAACCCTTTTTCTAACCCCTCTCCCCTCCATTCCACCCCTGCCCATCTTATTGTTTTTTTTTTTTTTTTTTTTGAGAAGGGTCTCACAATGAACCTGGAGTTTACGAGGTGAGCTAGACAAGCTAGTCCAGGGGATCCCCCTGTCTCTGAGTCCTTGGTGCTAGAATGACAGGCATATACCACCACTGCAAGCTTTTACATGGGTGCGTGAGATCAAAACTCAGGTCCTCATGTTTGCTTAGCAAGTACTTTACCTACTAAGCCATCTCCCCAGCCTCTCAACTTTCACTTTTATCATGAAAAAATGTTAAAGGTTGGGAACTTACACAGATATTTCAAGATGGACAATCCTTCTTAAGTGGCTCATACTGGGTCTGGAAGAGAGTCCCCTGATGTTTAAAATGATAGAATTCTAGAAACTTCTAAGAATTTCTGGTCCCATCTTCCTGTTTCATATTGACTAGCCCAGAGAAGAAAGGAGCCATGTGTAAAAACATCAGTTCAAACAAGCAGCAATTTGAGGGCCTTGGTAAATATCTAAGGGGTCTGTCTCCATGTGCTCTCATGATCAGGTAGAGTGAATAGACTGTAACAGTATGCATATACCCTGTTCTTTTCAATCAACATTATCTCATTAAGATATAAGTCCAAGGGCTGGAGAGATGGCTCAGCGGTTAAGCGCTTGCCTGTGAAGCCTAAGGACCCCGGTTCGAGGCTCGGTTCCCCAGGTCCCACGTTAGCCAGATGCACAAGGGGGCGCACGCGTCTGGAGTTCCTTTGCAGAGGCTGGAAGCCCTGGTGCGCCCATCCTCTCTCCCTCTATCTGTCTTTCTCTCTGTGTCTGCCGCTCTCAAATAAATAAATAAATAAATAAAAGATATAAGTCCAAGAAAAGACATTTGAAGACAATTTATTCACCATTTCCTCACTTACTCTTACTTTGTTAATGTTAATCTTAGTTTAGAGGTATTTTGGGCTAGGGAGATGGTTTTGTGGGTAAAAACGTTTGCCACACAACATGAGGATCTGAGAGGGCCTGATTCTCCCTGGTCCCATCCCTTAGCACTGGGCACTGCCATGCATACCTGTAACCACAGGTCTATTTTGGGACAGATACAAGAGTATTTCTGGGGTTTATTGGTCAGCTAGTCTGACAGAAAACTGCAGCTCTGAGCTAAGTGAGAGACTCCATCTCTAGGAAACACCAGGATGACTGATAGAGGAGGACAGCCAATGCCCTTCCCTAGTCTCTGTATGATCTGCATGGGATGAACGTATCACTATACACATTTCATACCATTCATGCTACACATATACATGCTACATGTACACATGCAAAACACACCACAGTGTTTAAAACACTCGTCTCAAAGGGTTTTTAATGAACCAAAGATCTTTGACATTGAAAACAAGTCAACTCTGCTTAACACCTAGCTAGAAGGGGTGCCGCAGCTCCCTCCCTCTTTCCACTCTCCCCCAGCTTATTTCCCTGATGGCTGAAATTCTTGCTCCTGACAGCCATCCTTCCTTTGCCACAGTGGAAATGCAGTGGCCATTGATGAATAGATGAATAAATCCTAGCTTCTTCTTGGGCTCATGCCATCTACTGGGTCCAGCAACAATCTCCCTTGGGCCAATGTTTAGATTAGCATAACTTTATCTGCTTCCTTTCCATGGTGTTTGTGGGGCCTGATTTTGCAAGCTCTTATTTTCCATACCAATTTATCCTCATAGCTAAGGAACATTTTTGTAAGCAGAATCTATCTATCTATCTATCTATCTATCTATCTATCTATCTGCCATCTATCTCTCTACCTTTTAAATTCTGACAATCTTGTTCTTACAATTACACTAATTCATCTCCTTATATTTAACTTAACTTATTACATATTCATGTTTAAAACTCTTACCACTGTCCTACTTTTTTTCTATTTCTTCTGTTTATTCAGTGTCTCCCTCATTTCTTTTTTTCTTTCTTTTTTTTCTACTTCTATTGAGTTATAACACATCCCCTGCTATTGCCATAATTGTACAAGCCTTCATTCCTGTGCTCTTACCAGCTGCGGTCTTAAGAGCATCCTGGACTCTGGCCACATGAATTCCAGCTTACGCTCCCACCATGATGTAAGAATCTTTACCTACTTTAGCTGTACCTAGTATCTTATTGTCATATATTTTAAATTCAGTATCTATTTTTAATCACATAGGCTATTTATGTTTCTATATAAGCAGTGTATATACATTGCAAAGATATGTTCAAATATATTCAAACCTTCCCATTCCTCATCATTTCCTCCTGCACATGCAGGTATCCAACTAGAATCATTTGAATGAGCTTAACATGGTCTTTTCAAGCATTTCCTTTAGGATAAGTCTGCTACAACTTTTTCAGTATATTTTCTTTTCCTTTTTAGTGGAAACATGTTTACTCTGCTGTCAATCATTTATTTTTTAATTTAAAAATATTTTATTTTATTTATTTGAGAGAGAGAAAAAAATAGATGTGCCAGGGCCTCTAACCACTGCAAGTGAACTCCAGACATATGTGCTACTATGTGCATCTGGCTTATGTGCGTTCTGGAGAATTTAACCTGCATCCTTAGGCTTCGCATGAAAGTACCTTAACCACTCTTCTATTTCTCAAGCCTGTACCTTCAATTTTAAATTAGATTATTCTGTCTGTAGAATTCTGGTTTGCATGTTTCTTTCTTCAGTGTGCATAGTCTGGGTTCCATCTTTTCCTTAGATTGGCTATCCGAATTATAATAATTTTCTTAGTAAATTCACTAAGCTTTAAGATTATAGTCTTGAGTTTTCAGCACTTGAATGTGGCTGTCTCTGTATTTATCATACTTGAGTTTGTGATGCTTCTTGAATCTGTGAAGAAATGTCTTTCACCCTTTTTGGGGATTTTTCAGTTATTTATATTTTTCCATATAGTTTCTGTTTCTCTCTGTTTTTCACCCAGTTGTGAAGCCCTAACAACATGTCTGGGTATCAAAACAATTTAACCCATAGACCCCTTTCTCACTATTTTTGCAATCTACATTTTTCATCTCTGAGCTTCTGTCCAAACACTTTCTACTACTAACCAATCCCCCAGTTATTCTCAGCTGACTTGTGCCTTGATCAGGACAGTGTAATTTCATTTGTTTTTCTTCCTGGAGTTTCTCTTCCAGGTGCCCTGTTAATTGCTGATATTGTCTTTCATTTTCCATCATCTTAATCAGAGACACATCCATCTATCTTCAATGGAACACCCAATTCTGGAGTCATTTCTGCTTCTGTCTTGACCATCTTTTTCCTCTGTTGGCCTCATATCTTGGTTTGCCTAACTGATGAGGGGTGGACACCATACAGGGGTGTCCAACCCAGGGTCTGTGAACTAAGAATATGATCTAACACAAGCCATAAACTTACTTAAAACATTGAATTCTTGGGCTGGAGAGATGGCTTAGCAGTTAAGCGCTTGCCTGTGAAGCCTAAGGACCCCGGTTCAAGGCTCAATTCTCCAGGACCCACGTTAGCCAGATGCACAAGAGGGCACACACATCTGGAGTTTGTTTGTAGTGGCTGGAAGCCCTGGGGTGCCCATTCTTTCTCTCTCTCTATCTGCCTCCTTTGTCTCTGTCACTCTCAAATAAATAAATAAAACTGAACAAAAAATTTTTTTTAAAAACAAACATTGAATTCTTCTCTTTTGATTCTTTTTGTAACTTGATACTGTGGTCCCTGGCCTCCCTGGGGTTGCTGCACATCAGTTTCCCAGAGATGTCCAGGTAGCTGCAGAGCAGGATCTTGAGTGGCCCTGAGTGCCACAGGAAGAAACATCTGGGAGACTTTGTCAGAGGACAGCTCATTTATTTGTTGGGGTAATGGGCTTACAAGGGTTTATGTAGTGGCAGGAAAAGTTGCAGGTTGTGGGTCACAGGGGGCTTGGCTATGTGAAGGCTGCTGGCTAATACTTCACTAACAGATAGGGACCTACTGGGTGAGAAGTAAAAGGTCACATGGAACCGGAAACCTAAGTCTTATCAGGACATCCAGGTGCCCCAGGCAAAGGGAGGGAGTGTCCCCATTCCTCAAGGAGAGATGATTGGAGTCTAGCCCTGGTGTAGCATCCTGCCACCTGGGGCCCTTAGCCGAGCCTGACAGCTCAGGCCCACTTTAGCCTCCAGTGGCCTGGGGCCTATAACTGTTGGGTGTGAACTTTGTAGATAACAGTGCTCTGTTACAATGTCATGCAACATAAGTGCATATGTGCTCTGGCCGCTCATAGGCCGCAGGTTGGACATTTCACTGCATTTCAAGCATGGCCAAAAACTATTCTTCATTCAGTGTGGCCCCAAGAAGCCACAGGGTTGAACATCACTGCCAGCAACACACGAGTAAATACCAGAGTGGTTCTGCACGTTGTTAGATGCCTCATGTTTCTTCAGCTCTTAGCAGAAAACACAAGGAGAAGCATTGTAAAAGAATCAAGGTGATCTAAAGCATGTGCTGGCCTTATAAGAGTATGCCTGTTCCTGCTCCCTCCTGCAGCATGGCCCCTCAGCTTCACTACATATTGGCCCTGTGCCTAAGCAATCTTACTGTGGCAAACCTTGAACCTTGTCCAATCTCTTCTTCCCCTTTGGATTCTCTGCCTCCCGTTCCCAGCAGTACCTGCCTGCTGGTAGTTTTGCTTCCTGTTTCTTTCCTCAATTAATCAGTTAGCATCCAACTCAAGGGGAAAATCAGCTCAGATATTCAGGCTCTCTGTAGGCTTCCCTTCACCCCAGGACCTCAGTGTCCATTTAGTTTTAATATCAAATATCAAAAATATCAAATGCATTACAGAACAATATGATATCTTGAGGTGTGCCTGATGGAAATGTTAGTCTAATGTAAACATGTCTATCAGAACTAGATATTTATTATTTATTTGTGTACTTGGTGTGTATGTGTGTGTGTGTGGTATGTGCACATGTATATGCAGAAAAATGTACCTCATGTTCACAAGGAGAACACTGGGTATCCTTCTGCCTTATTTCTCTGAGCAAAAATCTCTCCCTGAAACTAGAACTTCCTTTTCTTTTTGGTTAGTCTGGCTGATCTTGTCTCTGTCCCACTCAGCACTGGGATCACAAGCATTTGCATCTAAGTCCAGTTTTGTTCATGAGTACAACAAAGTTAACACAGTCCTCATTCTTACATAGCAAGTGCCATCAACTCCTGAGCTACCTTCTTAGCCATGGTACTGTTTCAACCTACATTCCTAGCTCTGGGATTTGTTAGCATCTTGAATTTCTAGAGCAGGCATGGGTTCTGTATGTCAAATCCACAAAACAGTCAAATCCAGAAAACCTGAAGGTCATGTCCCTCTAGGTCTTATGGCTGCCGTTGGGGATCACTCACACGTTTTCCCACTGCGGTGGTTTGAATGTGAAATGTCCCCCATCAGCTCAGGTGTTTGTTATTAAGTCTCATACTCAGTCCCCAGTTGGTGGTGATTTGGGAAGGTGGAGCCTTGTAGAAGGTGTGGTCGCTCAGGTGGATCTTGGGGTGCTTTACACAGCTCCCCTGTGGGAACTAGTTCGCTCCTATTGCTACCTCCCATCTTCTATGGCAAGATGCCATGCCTGTCCTCTGCTCTGCCATGCTGTGATAGAACTTGCCCTTCAAGCTGCAAGCTGAAAAAATCCCTTTCCTCCCATCAGCTCCTTCTAGTTCAGTGTTTTGTCCCAGCAGTGAGAAGGTAACTAGTTCGGTATTTACTTCCAACAATGAAAAGGTAACAGCAACACTTACTTTGTGGCCTCAATGGAGGCCCAAGAGAAGTCTATAATTTTCAAGAATGCCATCTGGTCCCTTGGCAGCTCTGCACCACAGTCTTCCCCTTCAGAGAGAATGGCATACTCCATATGTCTCCGCAGACTGAAAGCTCTGTCCAGGGCCTCTTTCCAAAAGCAAGTACAATTTCCTGTGTTGATAATTTGGGATTTTTTTCCCCCACTTGCTTCTTCAAGCTTCAGTATCAGGTCATTTAAGGTGAGTTCACCGGCAATGCTGAGGTGTCTTTGCATTGCAAAGGCCTGGGTTCAGAGCCCCAGCACCTATGTAAAAGCCATGTATGGTGGCACACACCTTTACTCCCACACTAGAGAGGTGGAATCAACTGGATGCCAGGATTCTGGCTAGCTAACCAGGCTGAATGGTTAGTAATGTCTCAAAATTAACATGGAGAGCAATTGAGGGAGCTATCTGATATCCACTTCTGGCCCCAAATGCATGAACACACACTGTAACCACATGCATATACACACATACACAGCAGACATACCACACATATATGCCAAAATAAAAGAGGCACTCAGATTACCAGAGCCTTTATAAAGGAGATGTCATATAGGTTTGGTTCTTTGCCCTTAAGCCTTCCATAACATGGGAGCATGTGTTCCTCCTCTCTTGGATGTGCAGCTACATGGCACAACCTTCAAAACACAGTAGATGATGGAACAGGCTACAAGCCCTGTGTAGCAGTTAACTTCTCATTGCTGGGTCAAAAGAAGCCTGAGCAGAAGCGGTATGTGGGAGGAAAGGGCTTAGTTCAGGCTTACAGTTTTGAGGAAAAGCTTCATCACTGCAGGGAAAACATGGCAATTGGCTCACATCTTCCTACACCAGCAGCAGAGAGGAGGTGGTCAGAAGTGGGTTAGTTCTGAACACCCCATAAGCTGTGCTCATAAGCCTTAAACCTCAAGCCCCACCTTCAGTGATTCCTTCCTTCAGCAGGTCTTCTCCTCCTCCCATAGGCTACACCAGTTGGGGACAAAGTAGAAGGCTTAATCGCAAACACCTGAGGCTGCAAGGGACTTTCTACACTGACAGGACCACATCCTGACTTTGTCAGTCCCTGAGCTGGGGGACAATGAATGTCTCTTCTTTATAACCTTTCCAGTCTTCAATTTGTTGTAGCAGCAAAAATAGGCCAAGATGCTACCTCAAAGCCAAACTCAAACATACTATCAAGAATGCGGGTGTCCTTGATTAAAACGTTTCAATATATATAAACAGAGATTTTTACTTAATAATGTGTAAAGGCTCACCACAGCTCATGTGAAAGATGGTTTGGTAACACGTATCACTAAAGTACAATTTGCCCTGAGATCCTAGTTCTGCAAACTTTCCTTAGCAGAAACTAGTCAACTACAAAGGCTGGGGAAATATGAAGGTTAAATAGTGCTGTTGGAATAAATTATGCTAATTCTGGCAGTAAAGCCCTGTGACTTTTAAAAGGAAAAGAAAAGCATAAAACAAACAATTGCTTTTCTGGGCCAATAGTGAAGAAATGTTTTCAGATGGACAAATAAATGTCAGAATATCTTTTTTAAGTGAAAAAGTAAAATTAAAAAAAAAAAACAACTTGCAACATAAAGTAGATAGAACAATCTTATCTATTGTGTTAAAAATTGTGACAAGCAGATACTTCATGCCTTTTTCTTGTGTGTTATCTATCTTTTCATACTCAAATATGGGTTTGTGAGTGCAAAAACTGCTTTATTCCTCACTCTATTTGCAATATTTAGACATAACAGTACAATCAATATTTGTTGTTGGATATTTTAGCGAAAGAGGTCTATTTAATGAGCCTTGGATGGGAGAGAGACGTAATTTTGACCACATATTCAGAACAGGCCCTTTGACCTCTAGCCATCCCAGCTCTCCACTGTGGAGTGCTGGCCACCAGGCCGGTGCCATGGAAGATACGCACTTACTGTTTTCCCGAACTGGGTGACCCAGCTCTTCCCACACTCCCCCTCCAGCTTTCATCTCACACTCTCCCTTTAGCTGCAAATATACTTGCTCCTTCCTCTGAACTTCTCCAGCCCCTTTCTGTAAAACCTCTCAATTACCAAAGTTTAACAACCACCCTTTCCTTAAAGTCTGTCATGTGCCACCTGGACAGAAGCCAGAACTTACTCATCTTCACATGCAGAGTCTAGAACAAGGTCTTGGAAACCATAGGTGCCAGTCAATGTTGTCATATGGAGTAGATTTCACAATGGACAAAAATGAAACAGACCAAATGTTCATGAACTGATGAACAAATGAATACAATGCCATATGCCCATGCAAAGGTATATCATTCATCAATAAAAAAGGGATAAAGAACAGCGGGTGAATCTTAAAGCCATGATGCTCAGGTAAAAAGGCCAACCACTATGATCCACATATTGTAAGGATTCATTTCTGTGAAAGACAGAAGAGGAGCCACCAGAAGGACAGACAGCCAAACGGTGGTTTCCTAGGGCTGCGGAGAGGAGAAAGAAGGCCCAGGACGCTAAGGGCAACCCGCTTCTTTAACATGGACCATAGTGAGAGATAGAAGTCTGATGTAAAAGCTTTCTCATGGTGCATCTGAATGGGTGAACTTTATGGTATGAGTTACCTCTCACTAAAGCTGTTTTCAAAATTAAAACTAAAAGCAAGTGAGTGGAGGAGTGAGTTAAAACAAAGTTAGTACTTGGGGTGTTTACGGGTTAAAAAAAAAACCTGTCACTTACCTTCTGCCTCCCAAGTCCATCCTTCCTAAATTACTAACTCATTTATACTAGAAATATCAGTGGGTCAAGTGTGATCATGAGGCAGGAGAGTTCATAGGGCCTTGTGTGAGCCTTACAAAATTAGCGTATGAGGGGCTGGAGAGATGGCTTAGCGGTTAAGCGCTTGCCTGTGAAGCTTAAGGACCCCGGTTCGAGGCTCGGTTCCCCAGGTCCCACGTTAGCCAGATGCACAAGGGGGCGCACGCGTCTGGAGTTCGTTTGCAGTGGCTGGAAGCCCTGGCGCCCATTCTCTCTCTCTCCCTCTACCTGTCTTTCTCTCTGTGTCACTCTCAAATAAATAAATAAATAAATAAATAAATAATTTTTTAAAAAAAATTAGCGTATGAGAAAAAACAAGTTGGTGAAGAGGAAGGGAGGGAAACCCAGTCCAGGCTCAGAAGCACGCCAGAGTGCTGGCAGCTGTTACAATGCTAAAAGGAACTCCTAGAGAGGGGGGGCGCTTGAAGACTGGGGAGACGCTGGATGCACGAAGCCCTATGCGGAGGACACGCTAGAGAGCACGCTCTGGAAACTCCGCAGGAGGCAAGAACCCCAGGCCCTGCACACGTGCAGTAAAAAAGCCCGGTTCTTTGCGCACCAGAGCAGGGGCAGTTTGAGCCACTGAGCTCTCAGCTCCGGCCTGCTTCCTCCCTTGAAAGTGTGCCTTCGCTACAGGAACCATCTCTGCTTCTGCTGCCAGGCGCCCCTCGGAGAACTAGTCAGGCAGCTTTATATACAGCCAGCCAGGTGAAAGGAGCCAAAGAAGGAACAAGAAACCCACCCGCTTCAGAAGAGCCAGAGCTCAGCGTGTGACCCAGCCACCCACCCAGCTCCCCTCCTCTCCCCCACGCTTCCTTAGCCAGCCCTGGGCGCGCACCAATCCGCTCTCTCTGCGGCTCCCCTTGGCCTGAGGGTAAAGCCCACCACAGTAAGATTGTAAGCAGATGCTTACCAGGTGGGCAGGCCTCTTTTATTTTCTATTTCTTTTTCGGCTGTTCACCTCTCTTGAACCAGGAGGTCACCCCTACTGTGGTAAATGCCCCCTCCCTCAGCCCCACTGAAATGGGGGGGGGGGCATCTTCTCTCCCAGGGGCTCCCTAACCCCTCTTGCTTTCAACATAGCAGGAGTGCTCTGCACTTTCTCCTCTTTCCTTCTGTTAACCTAATGAAGCCTCTGGAAGTCTTACCATCTGCTCTATGGATTTAATTCTTTGAAGTCATAGGACGAGGATCTGGGGATACCCTAAGTTTACGGGTTCATCGGTGTATTCGAATATTGGCAAGGCGCTCCATCACTCCCATTATACCTCTGTCTGCTCAGTTCTGGGACGCAAGAACCACGAACCCCTTCTATCAGATGACACCAAGCCATCCTGGGGACCCCAGAGTGAATGCAGCAGATTCTCTATCATCGCAGAGCTAACTGCACAGGGAGATGTGACTGTCTGAAACTTCAACTCGTCTTCCTTGGCAAGGCTTATGGTGGTTATTATCTTTACGAAAGTTACAAAATGAAGCGCCTGAAACCCCATCCAGCCTTATAATGAGGACCCTTGTATAGAACTGGGGAAAGGGCCCAGTCATTGGAGTGCCCCCTTGCAAGCACGAGCACTTCCTTGAGGTGGACCCCCGAATCCACATGAAATGCCTGGCATGATATGATAGCTCGTGCTGCTAACCTCAGCACTGAGGGCGTGGAGACAGGGGGATGCCTGGGGTCACTGGCCAGAGAGACTAGCCTACACGGTGAGGCCCATGAGATAGCTTGTCTCAATAAATAAATAAAAGCATACCATGTCCGAGGAAGTACACCAAGGTTATCCTGCAGCCTCTACTGCCCACGCACATATGTGCAGGCACGCCCATGTACACATGGGTACCCACACAGGCATGCACAGAGAGAGAGGGAGACAGAGAGCGAGCTCAAGAAAAAAAACAAAAGAAAGGGAAGAATTGCTTGCTGTCCAGCCCAAACAAGGCTTCTGTGTCAGGTCATTTTCATGCCTAATAGCCTCTGGTTTTGAGCATTTTGCAGCCGGGTTGCCTGGCCTGACCTCACACACTCACTGAGCTTTTAGTAAGGTAATGACGCCAGGCAGCGTGGAATCTGTGTCCTGTCACTGTTGGAAGCCCTGCCCTGGACTCTCAGGAACTGCTGTTTGATCACAACCTCCAGGTCCCCTACCCTCACCTCCTGCCCAGCAACATGAATAGATAGTTTCAATTACACAGGTCCTTTAAGACACCCGCAGGCCTTCAACTGCTGCATTTCATTTCCTTCTACTTAGGCCCCCTGATGTCGTGATTGGGCTCCAGAAAAGATGGCCCCGGAGGGGTTCTGAAAACTAAGTCTCCAGCTTCACTGACACTGCGGGTCTCATCAGGGCCCAGCTCCTTGGCCGGCCAGAGATTCTGGGCTTTGGGTCCCATGAAAATGTGAGCAGGCCAGACTTCAGAGGGCTCTCCAGTATGCCCAATCACCGGCAGCATGGATCTGAATTCTTAGAGTAGCAATAAGGACCCTCCTACCGTTTTCATCCTGGTACCTGGTACACTCTTTACTTCATTTCCTCATCATTATTACCAGCGCTTGCTCTTCATTGTGAAGAGTACACTGTGCTCAGCCTGCACTTGAGTGCTCCCATTCCATCACTGTCCAAGAGCCCGAGGCTGGACATGGGTTATCTTCCAGAGAGGAAGGGAAGGAGGGAGGAAGGAAGGAAGGAGGGAAGAAGGAAGGAAGGGTGGAAGGGAGAGAAGAAAGGAAGACGGAGAGAGGAAAGAGAAAGAAGAGGTAAAGAATGAAGAAAAAAATTAAGGCATGACTGTCTTCTCCAAGTGTTTCATTTGGTAAATTGCACGCCCTACCCAGATTTTCACCCAGGACTGGTTTTAATCACCTCACTATTTCGCATGAACAATACCAAATTACTTGCAATCCCCCCATTGTGTAATTTTTTTTCACGCCTTTAGGCAGGAATGGTTTTGTAGGGCTGAAAGCTTATAGTTTGGAGACTCTCTTTAAGGGAAAAAAGGAACAAAAGCACAATAGCAATGAAAATGTATATGTTATGAGGAAACATTTCAAAACATGTAAATATAACATATTACAAATTTTAAAAGCTAAGAAAATCTAGAAAAATCACAATATTTCTATGATTTTCTATCTCCCATAGGACAGGGTTTTTTGAGTAATTAGACTTATGTATTATTTCCTTCAAGTACCAAAGAGTGTTGGAGCCTCATTTTCCCTGAAGAGAATGGAAGAATAATTGTCAAAATCAGTCAAATACAGCCTGAGGTTGGCAACTGTTTTTATGAATAAAGTTTTATTGGAACACAGTTGTATTTGTTTACCTCCTGTCTCTGGCAACTTTCTTATTCCAACAAGGCCTAGAGGCCTGGTGGAATTCTTAAGACAGATAATGTATGACCACAAAGTCTAAATAGGTTACTATCTGGACTTTTGTTGTATGACTTGTCTTAGGGAGACAAAGAGAAATGACCTCTCATCCCAGATAGGGTGACCAAAGACTTCACCCATGTCTGGCTTGGTCTCACGACTACTTTCTTGTTGCTGAAACCAAACACTTGACAAGAAGCAGCTCATGAGCGGAGAGGGTTCATTTCAGGCTTACGGTTTCACAGGGAAGCTTCATCGTGGCGGAGAAAGCATGGCAAAACAGGTAGCCAGCTCCCACCTTCACACACGCACATCTGCAGCAGAGAGATGGAAGCAAGGGACTGTGTTAAAATTGCATGTTGTTAGTGTACTGGGCCACCTTCCTCCTCTCCTCAGCAAGGTCACATCCTCAGGGATGTGATGCCTCCCTCAGCAAGAATCCACCTCCCGAGGAGTCTACCAGCTGGGGATTCGGTTACAAGGTTTAGACACAAACACATGAGGCTATGGGTGACATTTCACATTCAAATCACCACACAGTGAGTATGGGTAACTCAAAGGTGGCTACATCGGTAGGAAGTCCCATTCTCAGCATGTTAATTCATGGAAAGCTGCATTACTAAAGACTCACCACCCTCAGTCAACTACCCACCTCTGTTATATTATTCAAGATCATATAGCTGGAGCAGGAAGGAATGGTCACTAGAATCTCCTGACACCCTCCCTCCCTTTCCCACCAAAGAATGGTAACAGCATCATTACTATAGATCTAGCTATCAGCTATATTATTCCGCTTGTTTAGTTACCATGACTATAGGCTAGGGTCACATATTGATGGTCATGTCATGGCAAGATTAAATTGATTAAAACCCATCCTTGTATATGAAAAGTTTGCCTGCTCTGGGCGTAGATCTGCAGAGTATGTAAGTGTGTGACTCTGAATGTTAACTCACTTGCTCTCTCTCTCTCTCTTTCATCCTTAAATGTCTTTCATTCTCCTGGTAGGCCTGTGAGTATTAGCCATTATGGGTCACAAATCAGCCCATGCTCATAGAAAGAGAGGACTACCTCCATCAGCCTTTCTAGAACCATGCAAAAGACAATACTGAATGGGTAAGGATAGACAAGTAATGCTCCAGAAAAATGTCACCACAAGACCAGAGTGATCCCAACCACAGATCTCACTGTTGAGAGTCCATCTGTCTTCCCATTAGACTGTTGGCTCTTTGAGAACAAGGGACAAGTTTGGTTTTTGCTGAAGACACTGTGTGAATAGATGTGTATGAGTATATAAATCTTCGTTGATAGAAACACCTTTGACATTTTAAAATAATATAAATAATGGTCTTTACTTCTGGATAAAATGAGCCAGTCAGTCAATGACTTTTCTTTCTTTCTTTTTTTTTTTGTTTGTTTGTTTGTTTGTTTTGTTTTTCGAGGTAGGATCTCACTCTAGCCCAGGCTGACCTGAAATTCACTATGGAGTCTCAGGATGACCTCGAATTCATGGCAATCCTCCTACCTCCGCCTCCCGAGTGCTGGGATTAAAGGCGTGCGCCACCGCGCCCGGCAGTCAATGACTTTTCTAAAGCTGTACTAGGTAAGAACAGTAAGATTCAAATTCCATTCTCATCTGAATCCAAAGCCCACAATTTCATGGCATCAGAAGGCCTATAAAAGCAGTCAAAGTGGTGGCTTTAGCTGGGCACTAGGGAATCTGAGGCTGGAGGACTGTGAATTTCAGGTCAGCTGGGGATACACAATGAGTTCAAGGCCAGCCTGGGCTGTATGGGGAGACCCAATCTCAAAAGCAAAAATAAAAGTGATAGCTTCATTCAAGGCCCATCTCCCCTCCCCCCATTGATGATCTGCAGATTGTCTATACTATGGAATTTCAAATCAGGTTGCCCACAAGAATCATCTTTGGATGGGCAGGGACTAGGAATGGTTTAGCAGGAAAAGTTTGTCTTGCAAGCATGAGAACCTGAGTTGAATCCATAGAATCCATATTAAGAAAAGAAAAAGAAGCCAACCATGGTGGTACATGCTTGTAATCTGAGTGCTGGGGAGGTGAGACAGATCCCTAGAGCTTGCTGGCTAATCAATCTAGCTTGCTAGCTGCGTTCCAGGTCAGAGGAACTATATCTGTCCTCCCCGTGTATGTGCATACACATGCATGTGCGCACACACACACACACACACACACACACAAATGCGTGGGGTGATCTCAGAGACATCATGTCGAGTCCCTCCTACACTCACCTTGCTCTAGCAGAACAATACTCTTCACCTTTGGTGGAAGGGGAACCACACACTTGACTTGGACTTCTAAATTTGAGCTCAGCTTTCAGGTTACCAGCCAGTCATGTGTTCTTTGGAAAACAAATTGCTTTGCACTTTTCAATGCAGGTGCTCCTGGAGCAGAAACCTTCTTTGTGAAAAACACCAGACACAGGTTGATGAAGCTTTTGCTGTTAGAAAAACAAGTGAGTTTCTCAATGGTAGACAGCATGAGTATAGTGATCTCTGCCCCAAATGCTGCGCACATGGTTGGGCAAACACACCTGCCTATAAAAATTGAGCTTGTCATAAATGCATCTTGGTTTTTACAGTTTCAGGTGACCATTTCTAACTTAGAAAAATGTGAAACAATATAAGTACATAATATACGTTTATCCAAATGCTCTACCTACTTGATAAAAATTAATCACGGTATTGTTTTCCATTGAGCGGGATGCAAATCAAATTTTCTACCAGAGCAAAAGCTCCCTCATCCCTTTATGTAATAATTATTGACTTCTTGTTTATAAGCAAGTCTGAAAAGTAATGTCTCTTTTTAATTAGTTTCCCAATGACTTTCTTTTTCTTTTTTAATTAAACAATGCCAGAGACAAACTTTTGAAGCTAAAGACATTTTAATGGATATGATCTGTCTGGCTTTCTTTCCTTGACTGTATTCATTATATGGGAATCAATGAAAATTGATAAACTCGTGATGGAAAAAAGGGATGTATTTGTATTCATTACAGAGGGTTGGAGATAATAATAAAATAAAATGTTGTTATAGTGAGATATAAACCCAACCTACAGAATTGTTCAATATGAGAAGAGTGAGATACATTTCATTACCATGATAGGGGGCAGCTCAGAAGCGGAAGCCAATAATTTTAAGAGTCTCGAGCACAGGGTTATGCTGACTATACAGTTCAATACGTTAATTGACAATAAATCCTGCTTGCTTCTAAAAGGCAGTTGGCGAGTCATTTTCAAGATGGTCATGATTTTTTATGATGCGGAACTTTTAATTTACAGGGATGATAAAAATAGACTTACTTTCAGCCACTTGTATTTGATTTAATTACCTAATCAACTATAAATCATCTACTATTGAAAAAGTAATTTAACACAGATGATATTTGGCTGTCATATTTTGGGTTACTGCTAGAGAGACTATGGTAAGTGGACAAGAGCCTGTGGTAAATCTTACACAGTTTTCTCTAAAGTCTGAAAGAAATCAGCAGAGTTGAAATCAGGGGGTCTTGTTCTACCTTTGACAGCAAGCAGGGAGCCTGCCTGGTTGCCTCTCCCTCAGCTCGGCGCTGGGGAGAAGTGGTGGTTCGTGTGGTGGACCGTGTCCTGACATCGTTGTTTGAACGTTCTTTCCCAGCTTCTCCAAGCTGTCACCTTGCCCCCTCCTGGCAAGTTTGTTGAGAATCTAAGTGGTCGCTTTGAATAACTATGGAAAATAGAGTCTCAGCTCAGCAGAACATCTCTAGATTAAATGCCTGACTGATAAGACAGTGGTTATGCATGATTTGAACAGAAAGGCGTGGTTTCTTGGAATAATTGGAGGCTCTGAAGCCTGGATGTCAGAAAAACTGCTACAGTGTCCCTTTCCAGGCTTGGTCAGACAACCCAGACACTCCCATTTCCTATTTGCCTCTCTAAGAAATCAAAGTCTGCAACCTTCTCATGACCTTATTCTAATTACTAGCCATTTGCTTCTAAAAGACAAATCTCTTGTCACTTAGCTGCTCAAAACTTTTCTATGATTTCCCATTATGCTCAGGATAAAGTCTGAAGTTTTGGTCTTAACACTTACTCTCCTGGACACTTTGTCCATATTCAACCCAGACTATATATTTCTTACAAACATCCTGAAAGGTTTCAGTTCCAGAGAAATTATGGTTTGTTGGCTGGCTTGAATGGGAAAATGGATGGATGGATGAACAAAAGGTGAGTAAGGTTGATGGGGGGAAGGATGCATGGATGGGTAGAAGAAGGATGGATGGGAGGAAGGAAGGAAAAAAGAAGGATGAGTAGGTACATAGATGAATGGATAGATGAGGTAAATGGATGGATGAATGGCTGGAAGGAAGGAAAGGACTATGATGGGTGGGCAGAGGATGGATTGATGGGTAGATAGATGGTGGATGGGGAGATGAATGGGTTTCATGCTTTTTATGCTTATTGGTCCCCTCGACTATTATGTAACCTCTTCCTCTCTGTAACCCTAACACACATATTCCATGTGGCCTTCACAGTAACACAGATTTGGTATGAACCAACTAAATTCATAGTCTCTATCCAAGCATTTAATACTTATAAGAACTCAGAAAGGTGATTGACAGCTAGCTTTCAGCAATCTCACCTGGAAAATGTGCATTGTACTGACCACATAGATGTGTTACAGAGAAAAGTTTTCTGTTGCTCTTATTATTTTAATTATCATTTTGTTTGACTAGCTTTAATATTTGGGCTCACAGAGAATAAAAGTCAGTATGTAAATTGTAATGGGGAATTATTTTCTGGAGTCATATGTTTGTTTGTTTGTTTCCGTCCTATCTAAATAGCCAGAAAGCACTGTGTTGGCCCCAGACACGTTTCACGGCTTCTGCACCTAACTAGCCATCATTGCCTTTCTCTGAAATGTCTTTCCATGTTGCTTCATGAATTCACAAAAATAAATTTTAAGAGGCTAGATAGGCGGCTCAGGGAATAAAGATGCACACTTGCAAGCCTGCCAAATCAAGTTCAAGTCCCTAGCACCCACGTGAGCCCAGCTGTAAAGTGGCACACGTGCCTGTAATCTCAGCATGCCTACGACAACGGGAGGCAGATCTGGGAGAAACCAGAAGCTTGGGGACCAGCTAGATGGACACACATGAAGGGTAAAGACAAGGGAGAACATGTCTCAAGCAAGGCGGTAGGAGACGGCAAACACCCCAAGGCTGTCCTCAGACCTGCACACGTGTGCTGTGGCTCACACTCCCATGAACACATGAACACACACGTCCACATCCACACAGAAATACACAATTATACACACATAGTAAAAAATAAAGTTTAAATTTATTGGTTAATAGTTTACCCAATGAATAGGTGAGCTTTTAACATTTTTTCATCACAATGGTGATTAAGAAGGTTTTGAAGTTTTCACTATCCTAAGTAATGCTGTGGCCAAAAGCTGTGATTAGAAAACCTTTTCTTCAAGTAAGGATTATTTCCTTAGGACATAAATTTGAAATGCCTGCATTTGAAATAATTATATCAGACAAATATTTGTAACTTGACTCATTTTGAAATTATCTTTTCCTTTAGTGTTATACCAATATTTTATAGCTACTGAGACTCCGTGTTTCAATAACATAAGAGTTTGGGAAAGAGAACAGAGGAGAGCAGTAAAAAGAGAATGAAAATGGCTGCTCCAATGAGGCACTATCCATGTTCTGGGAAATGTATGTGTTTTACGTTCCCTTTTAAGGTTTTGTCATTTCAGATCATGCCTACATATTAAATGACCAAATAAGTATTATTTTCATAATATAGTATTGCTTTTACCTAACATCACTAAGCAAAGAGTTAAAAATTAACCTGATGTGTGAGGTTATGGTGGAGAAAAAGATGAAAAAGACGTGTATTTTACCAAAACTTCCCTAGGCTAGGATAAAAGACATTAAGTCTGCTCAGGTCCCGCCTCAGCGCATCTTCCCTCATGTATCTTACAAAGAGTTGATTGCTGAAAATGACACTCTGTGTTTCACATCTTGTTTGCTTGTGAAGTTGTTGGTAAGAAGCAGTGAATTTCCTTTGCGAAACTTAAAACTCCCCAGATATCCTCTCTTTCTTGGTCTCTCTCTCTCTTTCATTTTTCTCTTGCTTTTTCCATTTCTCTCTCATTCTCTCTTTCTCTCCTCCTTACCCAGGCAGATCACTCCTGTCAAATGTTTACTCACCTTTGCTAATGAGTAGTTAATGGATTTTGGCACCACCAGAGGCGCAAGTGCGGAGAAGGTTGTTGGATCACAGAATGGCCTGTTATGCTGCAACTGTGCATGTGGGATCCTGAAATCCAGCCCCAGAGCCATGTTTTCAGTTTCTCCAGTCGTTTCCTGGAGCTGTGCGGGTTTAGAGAGACAGCTCTGCTTTAAAGCCTTGGATTCACCACTTTATCTGGCTGCGCCTCCTCTTGGAATTGATAAAGTGTTGGTTGTGACTCATAATCCTAACTTCCGCACGAACATCTGATGTTGTGAAGTTAACAAAGGCGAGAACTCCCCAGCAGTGGAAGCCAAGAAATGAATTATAAAAACGTACTTCAGTCACAATACCAGAGAGAATCCCATTATGAATTAGTAACAGATGGGAAAATACTATTCACTTCCAGCTTTACATAAATGTCTATAATGCGTGTTCTGATCATAAGTTTTTATTTCTTCCAGAGCTTCATTACGATTCTAGCAAGATTCACCATTAAAAAATAATAAAAAAGCTTGGGATGGTTAGATGCAATTTCTTTCTCTCTTCCCTCTCTGCTTGTTAAGTAAAAAAAGTAAATATTTCAGGTAAAAGACACACATATCATTTTAGTGCTTACGGTGGTGGTTTGAATGTGGAAACCCCCCATAGACTGATGTGTTTGAATATGTAATCCCCAGCTGGTGGTGCTGTTCTGACAGGATCTGAAAGTGTTAGGAAGTAGAGTCTTGCTGGAGGAAGTATGTTACTGGAGGGTGGACATTAGGAATTGTAACCCCACACCACTTCCGGTTTCTCTTTCTAATTCCTCTCTGCAGGTGTGAGGATGTTATGCCTTCTCCACCATATTGAAACCTCTCTAAACTAAACTAAAATAAAAATAAACCATTTTCTTCCCTAAGTTGTTTCTGGCCGGACATTTTATCCTAGCAACCAGAACGTAACTCATACAATAACTTTTTGATTCATAAAATAAATCATCACAGACTGGAAATACAGATCAGTGGTGAAGTGTGCTTTCTGTACAAGCATGAGGGCCTGAGGGGGTGTGAAGCTGCCCAAGTTCAAATGTCCAGATCTCCTGCAAATTGACTGGGCGTGGCCATGCACATCTGTGAACTCCAGCCCTGCAAAGGTGCTAAGACCTGAAAGTCTCCTAAGCCCCTGGAAGCTCTGGAATTAGTAAAATGAGACCCTGGCTCAAAATAAAACCCAACAGAAAAGCAATTGAATGGGATGCTGGACATGCTGCTCCAGTCACTGCAGACAAGTGACCTCCACCTCAGATGAGTGTATGAGGAGCCACCAGCGTACACAGGTGCAGATACCACACATACCATGTTACACACACTACATTATCTATGTGCACATGCAAGAAAAATAAAATAAATAAATCAGTCACATGGTCAGGAACATATTTATTTTTTATATTAGCATTGCTGGAATAGAGTATTAATTCATGGAGTCTCTTATTTTCTTCTTATAGAAGTTAAAGTGAACATTTTCTCTGTTTGCAGTTATTCCCTGATTAAAGAGGCTCTCCAGCAATGCTGCACCTTGATCAAGCACACAGCATAAGTTTTTGCATTCCCTCTTCAGCGCCTTGTTGGGAAAGTACTGCTTACCTGCCACTTAGATGCTACCTTTCTTAGTTCCCTTGCAACATCCCTCAGGAGTTGCGTCCCAAGCCTGTATGACCCCTGCTCCCCATACGATGAACCCTGTCCATGCAACTCTTCATTAGGTCAGGTCAGGCTCCCAAGATAGAGTCATCATGGTCAGCAGAATGGTGACAGAGGCATGGAGAAGTGGACTGTCCACATCCTTCTAGAAACCACCCAGTCATTATTCCCTCCTTGCCTAGCAATGCCCCGGGGCCATGGTCTCCTGCCTCCATATCTCATAAGTCACCCGGTCATTGTTATGGTGTCAATACTCTAGCATTTTAGATGGGTAAAGTAATTATTTCCCCTAAAGGAACTTTTCAACTTAACAAATGAGGTTTTGGGGTTTATTTTCCTCACCTTTTCCCAACTGAAGAAGCCCTACAAAGCCCACTGCCTGAAAACTCAGGCTGGCTGTGCTCCTCTCTAGTGAGTCAGCCCTGGCAGCTTGTGTTTTTCCTGAATAACAGCTTTCATCTTTGCCCCAGAGTGGTTTATGTGGTCTTGGCACTCCCAAACCTTACACCCTTCACATCTGGTCTTAGCGTGTCACCCCATAGGATATGGATCTATGTAGACACCACGGAACATTCAGGAGCACAGAATGTAACCTTGAACTGTGAAGGGATCAGATCCCTATGGTATCACACTTAGCCAAAGAAAGCATGTCATAGAAGGAGCTAGGAAGTGACTTCTTCCTCCTGTCCCCTTTAAGGAGACTTTCCCTACATGTGCACAGCTCCTTGGTTCTGAAACTCATCCTGAGCAAACCCCATCTGCACAGCCACCATGCTGTCTGCACACGCCTGAGGCACCACTGTGCATCTTGTTAGGAGAGTGGACAGCCCTGAGAATAGTGGGTGTCATTATTTCATGTTTGCGTGCCTTACTTTCATTCCTTCTCCCCCTTCCTGCCCTGGACATTTAACTCTCAAGTAAACTGGAAGCTCTTTAATCCTTGCCTCAAGTCCTGCCTTTTAGATCGGCTCCTATGGTGGAGACATAATTACTACTGCCCCCTTTCCACTCTATAAAATCATAGGATGAAATTCTACCCAAAATATTTTAGGAAAATTAAAATGGAAGGCACTGATTGAATAATGGTTCTAAAAACATATGCCACATTTGTCCAGGTTGTAGTACCTGTGAATGTGGTCATTGTTTCTTACTGTAGTTTTTACAGAAGGATTAAGGATTTTGAGAGAAAAAAAAAAAGAGAGTTAGATTTAGGACAGACCCTAAAACTAATGATAAATGCCTAGTTGGTCAGAGACACAAAAGGTTAGAGACTTCTAAACAAAGACAAAGACAGACTGAAGTGACTTGGAGAATCCATCTACAAGCTAAGGAATTCCAAGGATTCCAGCAACCAGCAGAAGCTAGGAGAAAGGCAGGGGACAGCCTCTCCCTCAGCCTTCAGAGGGAAACAACCCTGCTGTCACCTTGATGTGGGACCTGTGAGAGAATGTATTGCTCCTGTTTTAATGCACCCTGTAAGATAACTCCCTGTGGCACCACAGGGATTGTGGTATTGCTAAGTCAACAGTTCACCTTCCGATCTCACATCAGAAGCAGGATTTACTGCCTCATACTGGACACAAAGAGGATGCATTTGGTGTTGCTTTCTGAGAGGAACTGAGCTTACTTAACTCGTGACAGTTCTTGGGATCTTGGGGGGAAAACAGACTATGTTCTCCTCACATGCCTCTTCAGAAATGCCTCATAAACCCCTGTACCCTTGTCTGCTGGGAAGACATCCCAAAATCTCCAGTGGATGCCTAAAACTGTAGAGACTACTGAATTTATGCTGCCACCTTTTCCCTAGATGCCTGTAGCAAAGCCACCTGTAACAAAGTTGGGCACAGTAAGAAATTAACAATAATGCCTCCTAAGAACGTAGAACCATTAGAAGAAGATACTATAATGAAAAGTTATATAAATGTGTTTTCTCTCTGGATCTCTGTCCCGAAACGCTGTATCATAATGTTTCTACCTGTGGTGGGGTGAGCTGACACTGTGTGCAAGGCAGGGGAGAGGAACCGAGTGAACAACCAGGGATTGTGGTATTGCTAAGTCAACAGTTCGCCTTCCGATCTCACATCAGAAGCAGGATCTACTGCCTCATACTGGACACAAGCATCACACAACCCAGAACAAGTCAACTTAAAAATTTATAAACTGTTTATTTCTGGAATTTTCCATTGAATATTTTCTGACTATAGTTGACTAAAGTCATTGAAACTAGAAAGAAATAAACTCTGGCGGGAGGGGTCTGATGCATTTCTTGTAAGCAATTTTTAATTCACACAGAAGAAGAAAGCTAAGGCTCTTTGCTCTCCACGATAGACCTTGGCTGCTGGGTAGCCACAAGAGTCCCTTCCTTACACTGAGACCCACCTTGTCATTGCTTTCTGACTGCCTCTGTGATGGATTTGACCAGATCTCCAAGGCAAACTCATCCTGCAGGCAGCCCAAAGAACTCTACGGACCCCCACAAGCTGGGTTCTTGTAGAAAGTCGTCATGGTTCTCCAAGCACTTCTTACTCCCTCCCCTGCTCCCCAAGTCCCTATAACACTCTGTCTCACAAAAGATATCCACCCTGGGCTGAATGATCAGTTTTCTGTTGCCGTCTCTTGCATTAAATCAGAGCTTTTGGGATGGAGAGATGACTCAGCAGTTACAGGCACTTGCTCACAAAGCCTGAGAGCCCGTTTCAATTCCCCAGTAACCCCCATAAAGCCAGATGCATAAAGTGGCACTTGGGTCTGGACTTCATTTGCAGTGGCAGAAATTCCTGGAGGGCCCATACTTACTCTCTCTCAAATAAAGAAATAAAAATTTAAAATAAACCAGCATCTGTAAAAGATGTGTTGCATGTGTCACATGTAACACAGGTTGGCCTGAAACTCACTATGGAGCAAGAGGATGACCTTGAACTCTTTTTAAAAAATGCAGAATCTGGGCTGGAGAGATGGCTTAGCGGTTAAGCGCTTGCCTGTGAAGCCTAAGGACCCCGGTTCGAGGCTCAATTCCCCAGGACCCACGTTAGCCAGATGCACAAGGGGGCGCACGCGTCTGGAGTTCGTTTGCAGTGGCTGGAAGCCCTGGCGCGCCCATTCTCTCTCTCTCTCTCCCTCTATCTGTCTTTCTCTCTGTGTCTGTCGCTCTCAAATAAATAAATAATTTAAAAAATTTTTTAAAAAAATGCAGAATCTTAGTATATGAGCATACTACAATTGACCATTGCCCTCATTAGTCCCCTCTCAATGTCTCAATGGTGGGGAGAGGTCCTTTGGAGCATTACCCTGTGGACAGGAAGGAGCTAGACCATTCATGACCTCACAGTGGAGGTCACTACCCCCGTAAGGCCTGTACAATACTGAGCCCATCAACATTTTGACACAGATGATGGACGGGAGGGGAAGCTGAGCACACTTTTTAAGGCAAGGTCTCACTCTGCAGGCCAGCAGGCTTGTCCCGCACTCATTGTGATCCTTCCGCTCGGCCTCCCCCGTGCTGGGATTACAGGCATGGCTCACAATGCCCTGCCTGGCATGCATTTTCATACTCAAGAAGCCCCACGTGTACTGATATAATGTAACTAGTAAAACTTGTTCGCAAGACAGGATTCCCGGTGCAGGGCCTGAGAACAATCCCAAGTTCAGAAATCATTCCTCGCCTATCTTTTTCCTCTCTGACTAAGCTGCTTATTCCCCATAGCCAATCTTCTTTCCTAAAGGCAACATTTATTTGTGAAAATGCTTTTTAAAGAAAGGGAGGATATGGGCATTATTTTAGGGAGACTTTCTAAAGACCCATAACAAGTCTATTTGAATCTTTCATTTGGTATTAACTAGATATTTTATCATAAGTGTGCAGGGAGTTTCTGGTTCACTAGCCTTTATTGCTTTCTTGAATGTGTTTCAACCTTTGCCATAGTTCAACTCTGTATAATCCCCAATCCCTTTTTCCTTCAAATTTTAACTCCTTCACGATTCTCCTCATAACTCCTTCTGCCCATGTCTCTCAGAATTCACTGTTGGGTTGTCAACTTGAATGGGGACACGCTTTGAACTGGTGTTGAATTTCGCCTTTGAAATACAATTGTAACAATTCGAGAATTTCAGCTTAATTCACCCCGTAGCTAAAAATACTTGTTCTAAGCATTTTTCCCCCTTGATTCTGAATGACCTGAGGGAGCCTTGTTCTACAGAAATAAGATCTTAATAGGTTTATGTTTGAAAGAGTCCTCATCTATGATCTGAGCACAATTAAGTAAATATTCCTGATATCTTTTCGGAATGCTCACAGGACACAGTCAGTGGTCACAGACATCTGCCTGTTGGACCCTGGCCTCTTTGCTCTCCTTCCTCCACCTGCTCACAGCGCATGGGAATTTCTCCCCTCCCTAATCTTCTGCTTCAGATTCCACGCGCTCGCCGCAGAGAGCTTCTCAGAACTTGTCTCAGTGTGGCTGGATATTCTGTCCTGTGAATGGAATGACCTTTCTTCTCCCTCTGCACCAAGCAAACCCACCTTTCAGCATGCAGAGGGAGATCTCACTTTTCTGTAAAGCCAGACTACTCAGAGAACAGTTTTTCTGCCCTGAGATCATCTATTGAGATGTGAGTCTGCTCTTTGTTTTCCCTTCTCTAGAAGTCCCCAACAAATGAAATAAAATTTTTCTCTTTGCCAATACAAGACAGTATTTGAGACTTGCCATTCTAAATTCTGGTTGCAAGCCTGGATGGAGACAGAAGAAAGGAGGACTTACATTGCTGGTATCCTAACCACACGTGCTTTCATAAACACTATCCTAAATTATTTTGCTAATAGGGGTGTAGCTCAGTGGGAGAATGTCCATCTAGCATATGCAAGGGCCTGGGTTTCACCCTCAGAACTGGGAAACAGTAGAACCATTGTTTCCAGCTCTGACCTACAGTATTTGTTTCTTACTCACTTAAAACAAACCATAGTAATTTATTGGATGATGGGGGTGGTGCCGCATGGCTATAATCTCAGCATTTGCAAGGCTGAAAAAGGATAATTACTGTGAGTTCAATTTCAGTGGGGGCTACAGTATGAAACCCTCATTCAGAAAAGAAAGCAACAAGAAAAAGAAATTTTCAGCAAAGCAACTGTTTATAAAAGTTGTCCAAAGAAGGCTGGAGAGATTGCTTAGTGGTTAAGGCACTTGCCTGCAAAGCCTAAGGACACAGGTTCAATTCTCCAGGTCACATGTAAGCCAGACACACATGGTGGTGCTTGTACCTGAAGTTCCTCTGCAGTGGCTTGAGGCCATGGTGCACCCATTCTCTCAATCCCTCTCTCTCTCTCTCTCTCTCTCTCTCTCTCTCTCTCTCTCTCAAAGCTGTGCTCCACAGGAGGCTCTACTTGAGCAATAAGGTCTCTTAAAAAATAAGTTGTTGGGGCTGGAGAGATGGCTTAGTGGTTAAGGCATTTGCCTGCAAAGCCAAAGGATCCCAGTTCTATTCTCCAGGACCCGTGTAAGTCAGATGCTCAAGGGGTGCGTGCATCTGGAGTTCATTTGCAGTTGCTGGAGGCCCTGGAGTGCCCATCCTCTTCCTCTCTCTTGCTTTCTATCAAATAAATAAAATATATAGTTTTTAAAAGTTGTCCAAAGAGATATGTGTTAAGGAATGCACAGCTATAAGGAGCAATCCCTAAAATCAGAAGCACTTGGGTATCTGTTTCTGGTGAGCAAAGAGAAAACTGTATCAGAAGATGAGCACATGCTTCCTTGGCATAGAAGAGGCAGGAAGACGGGTGGGAAGAAAGGCCACTGGGCTGAAGCTGAGAGAGAAGGACAGCCCAAATCCATCTGTGGTGGTTACAACATTTCAGTCAAACTCAGTCTACTCGGGAAGGCAGGTTCCTCCAGAACAGCCAAGTGACCCGTCAGAAACGGAGTGTGGGATGAGCGGCATCACAATGTTGCTAAGTTCATCATGTCACCACTTATTGTGGGACTGAGTCCAGGGCTTCCCAGGTGCTAGGAAACCCCTCTACTGCTGAGCTATGGGATGGAGAGGAGTACTTTGGGACACTGCCCTCCAGAGATCAAGGGACTGTGGCATTTGTGACCTCACAGTGGAGGATGCTACCTCCATAAGACACCTGCACACAATATTGAGAACATCAGCATCTTGAGATATAACAATGAGGAGACAAAGAAAAAGAATGAGACATCAAAATAGAAGAGGGACTAACTACGTGGAAAAAGGAGTGTGTTCACTGGAATTGGAGTGGGGCAAGAGGGATTCAAGAGAGCCTGGGGTGCATCGGGGGGGTTATGATCAAACTAATGTATGTTCATGTCTTCAATTTTTCAATAAAAAGGAATATTAACCTTCAGAGATGAAATGAGAGAAACACAACATGAGTTCCACATTGACATAGTTGACATTAAAGATATCCTTCTCATCTTTAAGGTAGCCTTTCCTTGAGAAGCCAGGGCTCATTTTGCCACACCTGGTCTTGGGGGCATGTTCTTAGAGAAAGAAACCTCTACCTATGAGATAGAGAACCCAAGACCAGTAGTATCCCATCTCGTCATTTGGAGAAAAAGGATGAAATTAGATAATGTCCAGCCCAGCCTCAACCCTGAATGAGATTCCCTCATTAGCAAGGAAGACTGAGGCCACTGTAAACTGAAGTGTCGGCGTGGGAGTTTTCAAAACCCCTGCCTCTTAGTCACTTCTCCCCACAATGGGTAGCATATGCTGATTAGGCATCAGCAGGTAGTACATCCCACAGGGGTTCATGGGTAAGAGACTTTCACCTCCCTTATCAGGCTCAGTCTTTGGCTAACCTTGTTGAATCTCTTCCATACTGGTTATTGGTGGGTTTTATGTTCCCCACTGGAGCTCAAGACTTATTGGAGGAATCAGCACAGTCAGAGAGATCCAAAGGGGACCATGGATGCTTTATGGAAAGTTTTCTTTCTGCTAAATAACCTTGGTCATAATGTTTAGTCAGTGGCATCCTGACTCATCACTCCATCTCCCCAGCCAGTTCCTGAGGTGACAGTGCATTTCCTGTGACATTCACTATATCCGAGAATCTAACACCGTTGTTGACAGGAAGCACTCATTAACTGCCTAGCAGAATAAATTAACTTGGAGAGTCTGAATAGCTAAGTCACTTCACTGTCATTTAAGGATGTCCAAGTTCAAAGTGTTTGCTCCAACTCTAGATATGACATGCTTGAGTCTCTCCCTTTGCTAAATGCACACGCATAGATGACAACCACACTTAGCTTCTTTTCAGGTTTTAGAAATGGATACACAGTTCTGAGCACTAGCTGTTAAATCCCTCATCACCCACTAAGCTCCTCTTGATGGCTCTGTGAATCTCCATGGGGTAAAAACATCGGGCCTTAAAAAACATATTGATAAAAGTATAGGTTCAAAAACTTTCTCAGAACTGACATTGTTCTATAGGAAGCACTAGAAAAAGAAATTACAAGTCTTGCCCTACCTAGGGGTCACTCTGGAGCTTGTGAGAGAAGGGACACTAGGCCATAAACCCAACATTTCCAACCAGAAATGTGTCAATATCAGGACAGAGTGGGTATATGCATAAATGATTCAAGCAATGGAGGAAATGATAAAGTCAAGATGAGGAACACTTTGACTTCATCAAGGGGGTGGCAAGCATGATAGTGGGGGTGGAAACAAATCTCCAAAGAGTGATGAGACAACTGCAGGAACAGACACCCTGCTCTATGATTTCCACATACTGTAGCCTTTGCTTTTTACAATGTAGCTAGGTGTAGACATCTTGGACCCATTTCACAGATGCCCAGACTTAACCTCACTTGGTTTTATTTGGCTTTTTGTTTGTTTTGTTTTATATCCTGAGTGTGTAGTTTGATGTTTTAATTTCTAAAACCCCAAACTCTCACTTGAGATACGTACAACTCTATTGAGACTAACTTCAAGGGTGATCTGGCTATTGAGTCTGTCAAGTGATCTTGCTGGGAGCTTGCAGGTCAGCCAGCCCTGAGTAAACATGGCTTGTAAAATGGGCCATGGAGGGACATGACTGTAACCCCCATGCTGGAGAGGCTGAGGCAGGAGGATCATTACAGGTTCAAGGTCCCTCCTGGGCTACATATTGAGTTACGGGGCAACTTAAGTTACAGAGTAAGAGCCTGTCTCAGAAAAACAAAACACAGCAAATGAACAGACAGGTCCTGTTGCCAGCAAATCTAGATCTTACCCTGACTCAGCCACTTTGCATGTGGCTTTTCTAGTGTAGGAAATGAGAATGACAGCCCATGGCTGCTGGAGCTTTGCAGGGAAGTAAGTCTTAAAAGCTGCTCAATAAATATTAATTTTTCCTATCATAATTTGGGAGAGGGGGATTTTCTTTATTTTTCTCCCAGTCCTTCAGCTTCAACCTCTCAATGCTGGGATTACAGGTGCGCATCAACATCCCCGCCCCCAAGTTCGTTTTTGTTATTTAAGCGTCAGATGTCCATTGCTTCAAGCTGCCTCCTCCATTGTCCTCTGCCCTCTGAACTGCCACAAGTCTCTATCAACCTCTTATGGAAACTGGCAATTTCTACTTGCACTATTGTCATGGGAAATGTTTCTACTGGGGAGACTCAGACACACGTCCATTCATCCCAGCTACAGCTCGAGTGACAGACCAAAGCAAGAGTGCCCCAAAATGGTTTTGGTGAACCAATGAATTTGCTAGGGTTACTTACAAAGAAGGGTGAGAGGTTGCTTCTAGAAGCACAGAGGATTTCAAGGCAGCTACATCAACAAAAAGCTCAGCCAGCACAAGCAATGACTCAGGGACCTGCATCTCTCCTGCATCCTGGATGACCTGCCGTCACCTCGGCTGGTCAATCTACAGGACTTGCATGCAGCCGGGCAGGGCAAGTGGGCGAGTGTCCCCAAGCAGCTGTTCACCCGTTTAATCTCTTTAGGACAGGGTCTTGTGACTGTTTTCCCAGTTGTTCTCTTGAGCCTCTCTCCGGGGAGGGGGGGGAGTGTTTTAATTGCTATACAACACTGGTCAGTCTGCCCTGCCTGTCAACAGTTTTATCCACTCCAGTAACCTTGGGGAGTGGCCATGTGACTTTTTGACTTTCAGTTCTCCCAGATTTGACCTCCAGCCTCTCCAGAGTCTGTACCTCTCTCTCTTCAGGAAGGAACATTCCAAGTCAGAGAAATTTCCTATACAACGTCGACAGCTACCTGCTGCCACGCACATCGTACGGACTCATTGGCAAACGCACTGGGAACTCCCAGAGAATCAGCAATGGCAGGAAGACTATGTGCGTGAGAGAGGTCTATGAGGAATTGGCATATACAATCCCAAGACCTATGTAATGAATCAGCAAACTGATCAAGAGTACTGATACAGTTAAAGGCTGACACCAGTCAGCTCGAGACCCTGGAGGAGCTCATGTTTCAGATGCCGTTTCAAAGAGAGGGTCAAACCTCGCCGTGCCAGTTTAAAGGCCGTCAGGTAAGAGGGGAATTGGAAATAACCATGCTTGTGCTCTTTTCACATCTTCCATGTACAAGACAAGGCATGGTCCCCATGGTGGATACCACCTGCTTCTCTGAGCCTTCTGATGCAAATGTCAGTCTCATCCAGTCGTGCCATCACAAGACCTCAGAACAATAGTTCACCAAACAAGTGGGTATCCCATAGCCAAATCAAGTTGACCTGTAACACTAATTATCACACTGAATCAGTGGATTTCTGCACACTATGATGTTTTCTCCCAAAACAAGTATATCTTCCTTTACTTTTGTGTTTCCTGGGATGTAACGCTCCTCACTACATTGGACATTTGACTCAGTACTTAGAACACAGGTGACAGAGATTTTAGACTAAAGAAGAAAAGGTGTATCTACATTATCCATTCTGCATGGCTGATGATTGACTGATGAAAACTTCTGTGACTACAGATTTGGAATGTTGCAGGTCCAGAGACAAACTATAGTGCCCTATCTTTAACCCCCTAGGTAGACAGTGATTGCCACTGCTACCTTGTGTGTGACCTACCATCCTGGTGATTATTAGGTAAGTCCTTTTGGATTGTACAAACAAACAGATCCTTAGCTGCCACCAACCCAAAGGTTAAACATGTCAGGAAATCACACCTGAGGCCCATAGCAGAAGTTCCCAAGCTTTGCTATAGCTGAACTACCTGATGCTTCCACCAATGTATTTGAAGAGTACCTTGATTTGTGACTTTCTTTGTTCTATCACTATATAAAAACTTCATGAAGCTGTTGGAAGATGGCATTTGGAACAAAGAGAATCTTTGTTGCTGGGCCATGGTCACTCACATTTGGTTCCAGAATAAACTATCTCCTATTCCTTTTGAAAACAATTAGGGTGTTATCTATTACCCACTCACAGTTCTAAGGCTCCAATGTTCTTGGGATTCCTTAGCAAGTCACAGTCCACCTGCTCTGAACCCCTGTACATCTGGCTCTTTCTCATCCCTTCTCCAAGGTGTGATGGTTTGAGTGCAATATTCCCTATTGGCTTGTGTGTTTTCATTACTTGGTCCTCAGCTGATGGCAAGTTGGAAAAGCTCTGGAACCTTTGATGAGAGGTGGAGCCTTGCTGGAAGGGCTGCATATCTGGGATAGCCTTTGGAGTAAAATAACCCAGCTCCAAACTCAGTCATTAGATGACTTCTGTTGGAGTAAAATAGCCCAGCTACAAGCCCAGTCATCAGACAACTTCCTTCCAGATGATGTGGCAGGATATGATACCCTGCTGTCTGTTCTGGACATGATTTCCCCTGCCATGAAACTTCCACTCAGAACTGCAGGTGGAGGGCTGGATAGTTGGCTTAGTGGTTAAGGCACTTGCCTGCAAAGCCAAAGGACCCAGGTTCAATTCCCCAGGACCACATAAGACAGATGTACAAGGTGGCATATATGTCTGGAGCTCATTTGCTGTAGTTGGAGGCCCAAGTGCACACATTTTCTCTCTATTTGCCTCTCTCAGATAAATAAATAAAAATATTAAAAACTACAGGTGGAAATAAATTCTTTTCTCCTATCGTCTTCTTTTGGTTAGTTGTCTTGTTTCCCACAACAAGAAGGTAACTGCTACACTCAGGGTTAACTTTGAACCTGTCACAGTGGATGCTGTTTCCTCAATGCCAATCAGAGCTGTGAAGCTGCCACTCACTGTGCATAACAGAAAGGAGGCTGAGCCCCAGGCACGGCCCGCAGCACCCCCTAGGCTTCCAAACCAAGGAGCAGTGGAACCTGCATTCCCTGTCCTTGTGCCAATCATTCTCCTTGGGGCACTGAAGGAGCTGGTCGTAGACGATGAAGCAATATCCAACAGAAAGAGAGGAAAATCGCCAGCAGGAGTGGCGCGTAGAACAGAGAAAAGAAGTTCCTTCTCCACAGGGTCTCCTGGGTTAAGGCAGCAAAATGAGGAGTTATTTTGTGTGTTTGCAGTAGCAGCACATTTTAAAGCAATCACTGGGAATGGCTGTTATATCAAGAACGGCACACCCTCAGGTGCCAAGCCTCTCCAAGATCAGTGGTCTCCATACTCACCAAGCCAGGTGCATGCTGGGTATGCCTAGCATTGCCACGCTTCAGAGAGCTGAAGCTGCATCCCATCATCTGCCCTCTCATCGCTGTTTTTATGGAATCAGCCACAGTGACAAATGGCCCTGCATTTGGACGGCTGTCCCAGCTCCGGTCACAGCTGAAGCTCTCTGTCACTGTTGACGTATGTGCACTCTGAGAGATCAAGTGCAATTGGCCATCTGTCCAGGAGGCTGAAGCCATCCTCAGCACCGAAATAAAAATCAGAAAAGCTAAGCGTTCTCTAGCAGGCTCCTGGAGCCACAGCTCACAGACAATCATCAGCAAAGGAATGAGCTGTTTGGAGGGGGGGAGGTTCCCAAGTTTGAAGCAGGTGGAGGGGAAGCCATGCAAAACGGAATTGAACCTAGTCCCCTGCTCACACTCCCACTTCAACCTCCAACAAGGCCTTAAAAAAGTCTTCTATAAGTATGAGTGGGGCAAAAAGCAAAAGATATGCTTTATAGACTCCACCAACTTCAGATTTGAGTGCCTCTTCTTGGTCTTAGGCTGTGTAGCCGTGAAGTCACTTTTCTTAGCGATTCAGTTTCTTCAAGTAGAAAAAAAAATAATAGATTCTTTCCTTGTTCCTTCTCAGACCACTGTGGGAACCACAGGCATGAAAATCTGTAGGGTAGCATGTTGTATTTAGGAATATTGCCTTGGTTCATTCAGTCCTGATCCACATGAGTGACATGGATTTTATTTATGGAGGAGAATGAAAGGGGAAAACTAGATAGCATAGGTTTTAGCTCATTTTAAGAAAAAAATAAAAAGAAAGGCAGGAACGACAAAGGGAGGAAATAAGAGATGAAGGAAAGAAGGAAGGGAGAAAGGAAGGAGGAAGGGAGGAAGGAAGGAAGAAGGGAAGGAAAGAAGAGTTACAAGCCTTCGAAATGTTAAAAGAGAAAAAAGAATCAGAAACGTCAACCTTTCATTGAAAGGGAAATTACAAGTATGGTACAGGACAGTGTAAAAGCTCTTCTTCATCATCATACCATGCTAAGTCTCTGTCCTGTGAAACAATCACGGCCAGTTCTTTGTATATCCACCACGAGTCAGTTGTCTGAGTAAGAAAAACACCCTATAAAGAGGACTTCTGCTTCACTTGGTGATGCTTTCTGAATCTTGTTCCCTATCTAACATATGCATCTGTTCAACTATATAGCATCCCACAGTGTAGATATACCATTGTTCATCTTACTGTAGCCAAATGTAACAGGTTTCAGTCTTAGTAAGCACAAAATCAAAACAATCATGACCAAGAAGGAAGAGTGGAGAGAGACCTGCTGGCCACACAGGATGTGGCTTCTGACACAAAGGGGTTATTCTATATGTAGTTACAGAAGAAAATAAGTCAGGGATAGGCATGTTCTTTAGCTTGCTGTTTGAGGCTTACCTTATGAAGGAAAGGTGGAAGACAAATTTGGTGAGTGGCATGCTTAGTTCAGGACCGTAGAGAACAGGTCTACAAGGTTAAAATGGCAGGCAGGAACACTATGGGGAATGTTCAGCTTGTATGACAAAGATGATGGCCAGGAACATGTATGGGTATGGTCAGCCAATGTCATAAATATGGCAAACGGACCAGAGAGATAGCTCAGCAGTTCAGGTGCTTGCTTGCAAAGATTAATGGCCTGGATTTGATTCCCTAGTGCCCATGTAAAACCAGATGCATTTAGTAGCACATGTATCTGGAGTTTGCAGTGGCTGGAGGCCCTGGAGTGCCCGTTCTCTCCTTCCCTGCTCTCTGCTTGCAAATAAACAAATCAAAAAAAAAAATTTTTAAGATGAAAACCAGGAACACCTCTGCGCATACTCAGTTTGAGTCATAAAAACAGAGGACACCAATGAGTCCAGGAAAAGACAGCTTGAAGGTGGGTTAAAATAGGAGCTTCCCCTGAGACACTTGTTTGCTTGAGGCTAATGTGTTTGTGTAAACACACTGAGTCATGAAGGACACCCATTCATTCTCTAGTTTCTGTAGGAATCAGCTCTTCCAGCAACAATGAATAGAGGGTAGATTATTTTTATTAGTTATGTATATAGTGTGTATACAGCCATGATGGTACCTTCGTTAGCCTTCCCCCTGTCCTCCTCCCATGGGGATTGTGGGTCTTGCATTGTGGGGGTGGCCATCAGTTATGGGGGAGAGGCATTGTTTCTGTGCGTAATGACCCAATGTGTGACTCTAACAATCTTTCCACCCACTCTTCCGCGAATTTCCCTGAGCCATGTTGGGTTCGTTTAGAGTGTGGATATTTATTTGCACACAGTGACTTTATGTACAACTCCAGCCCGTGATTTTTGTGTATATGTTTAATATGTTTACTTATGTTTTAGTTTTTGTTTGAGAGTTACTTTTGATGTGAGGTGGGGAGAGGAGGCTGTTATCAGAAAAATAAACCATGAAAATGACACATTTATAAGATAAATTGTGGACAATGAAGGGCTCTAGAAAGACTGCTCCCATCTCAACATACCCCTGCTACAGTATCGGCCAGAAGCCAGGAGGGCAGCTGCCTCACACAGGATGCTTCCTGGACCTTCATTTGCTTGTTTGTTTCGCAGATAATCAGCAAGGGTGGAGAGAGGGCTATGTTCCTGCTCTTTTCTCTCCTCATGGAGAGAGGGGAACCTGACGGGGATGCATGGTAGGCACAACAGGGACCCCCTCAGCTCACATGCTAAAGCATCTGTGCTTTGAAGCCACTAAGAAAATGACAGGAAGGTCTGTCACCCATCACAATACAAGGCCTCCCGGAAAGCTCACTTGAGCTGAGAGGGAAAGCCGTTCCCTGCAGACGCTCAGATGAAACCGAGATAAATGGGAAGCTTTTGAAGGTAATTTATCCACCCTTTACTACCTGCCTTTCTGGATCTGCACACTAGCCTGTGTTTGCCACAAGCAGAGAAGAAAGGCAAGATGGGTAACAATCCCTCTGAGGCTGCCCCAGGTCAGATTTATCAAAATGATAAAATGTTTTGGGTCTTGCCGGCCCCCTGGGCTGACGGCAGGCTAGGCCTGCCGAGGTATTAAGGGGTGAAGGAGGTGAGATTCTGGCTCTTCCTGGTGTGTCCCAGCAGTGTCCCTGGTGTAGCTGCTGATAGAAGTTTTATCAAGATAAATCTAGTGCTGGTTGGGAAGGATATTAATAAATTATCTAGTAATGAAAAATGTGAGAGGAGCCATACTCTTACATCAGGCTTGTGATGACTACTTTGATAGATGGACTGGCAGGATTTCCGAGACAGGGCAGAAATGAGAAACATGATACACGAACCTTTAAGGGTGACCTCGGAGGGAAACACAGGCGGTGAATGATACTGACATGGAATAGGGAAAAACAGAGTTCGCAGGCTCCGTGTGTCGACTGACAGATGGATTGGCTCTACTGATCAACTGATCATTGAATTTGGTGTCAGGGCCAGAAGGGGAGAAGAGACACATGTGGTAGGGGGAGATAACACAGAAGGCTTGAATGTGTCAAGTGAATGTGGACTCTCAACATAGATGTAGGCTGCAATCTCAACTTTCTGTATTGGTTATTTGTCTAGTTCCTGTTGCCAAATACCTGACAAGAAGCAACATAATGCATGGATGGCCTGTGGTGGAGAATTTTACCTCACAGTTAAGCACGTGAGCCTGTGGGGCACATGTTACAGTCACACTTCAACACATCCCTTGCCCCAGTGGCCCGTTCTATCACCAAGCAGCATGTGCCACAGTACTGAAACTGCAGAGTTCTGGAGGCTGGCATACAACGAGACTTGGAAAGCCATCTGCAGCAGATAAGTACTCAATAAACAGTCTTATAATCACTGGAAGAGATACAAGTGTATTAGACGTGGAGCATAAACTCTACTGTGGGAAATAAGGTGACATACAAATGACCAAATGAAGTGGGACAAGGGGCTAAAGAAAGGTAAGCAAATGGGACTTCCTAAGGTGCTCTTTAGCTCAATTCCAGGGCATCTTTGCTTGAAAGATGAGCTTGAGATGGAAGGTTACAGGATAAAGAGATTTGGGTGATTGGTGAAATGGAAATGACAAAGGTGGTTCTTATAAAGCAAGTAAGAAAAGATATGCTATACTTGATATAATTAGGAAAGAAACTGGGGACTGCCTGGAAGGAAGTTGATGCTGGAAGGGGGCACCTTGCTCAGATGACAAGGAGCCACTCTGTTCACACACATGGAGTGCTGTGAGGACCAGTGGGAAACCACTGACGTTTTAGCATATCTTATTCTCTATGAGAGCAGCTTCTTGTTGATTCACACAGGGGCTCTACTCTGCAGCTTTCACACTGATTTGTGAGCTACTGAACAGCCCAGAAAGCTGAAGACAGTATGGAGAGCAGACAGTCCCCAGAGGCATGTGAGCGCACCTGCCCCACCCCCCACATCTGCTCATTCTTTCCGCCTGAGTCTTCCAGGAGTACAAAGGATAGCTCATGGACGGCCAAGGGCAGAAGCACTAAAAGGCTTTTTTTTTCTTTTTTTTTTTTTTAATTTATTTGAGAGCGACAGACACAGAGAGAAAGACAGATAGAGGGAGAGAGAGAGAGAATGGGCGCGCCAGGGCTTCCAGCCTCTGCAAACGAACTCCAGACGCGTGCGCCCCCTTGTGCATCTGGCTAGCGTGGGACCTGGGGAACCGAGCCTCGAACCGGGGTCCTTAGGCTTCACAGGCAAGCGCTTAACCGCTAAGCCATCTCTCCAGCCCGACTAAAAGGCATTTTAAGTGTGAAAACACACCGGCAGTTAGAGAGCAGATAGAGCTCTCCAAGGTCCTAAGAACCAGAAACTGGAGAATGAAGAAAAGCGACATCTAAGGAGTCTGGTTGGGACTCAGATGCCAAGCCCTGCGGAAGGTGGTGTCTTGATCTTGCCTTTAAGACACTTAAAGTCAACGATGAACTGAAACAGACTACAGCTGTGGTCCAACCCAAGCCCAGAAAAATCAGGGTGAGATTACCCTCTGCTGCAGTGAATGGTATTTAGTTCATGCTGGATTCTTTCATATGCAATATTCCACAGTATTGGGAAACATGACTCATAAGGCAGAGGAAAAAAAACTGGTCAGTGAACTAGCAGGTGACCTAAATATTACTCACAGCATAAAAGCACTTTGTAACAACTACTGCCAACATGTTAAAGAGCCTAGTGAGAACAAAAATTGAGTAGTCTGCATGAAAAAAATGGGAATTTCAACAGAAAAATGAAGTATTCTGAAAGGAGAAAAAAATGTAAGAATCAAATAATATGATATATTTAAAGAATTCATCACATGACCTAATTGTAGACTGAGCACAAAAGAAAAATATTTTAAAAATTTAATATCCAGGCACAATGGGGCACAGTCATAATCCCAGCACTCAGGTAGTTGAGACAGAAGGATCCTGGAATTTACTATGTAGCCTCAGGTGATGAGTGATGTGTCCATGGGTCCCCTGGGTATCTGTGCATGCATGTGCTCATGTATGTGGAGGACCAGTAGTCAACATTGGTTACATGCCTCATTGGGTCTCCACCTTATCCTTGGAGATGAGGTGTCACACTGATGTCATCAATCCAGCTACACAAGCTAGCTCTCTAGCAAGGCCTAGGGAGTCTCCTATTTCTACCTCCCAGCACTGGAATAACAGGGTTGACCCACTGAACCAGATCCCCAGCCCCACAACTAATTTTATTTGTACATTTTCGTGTTTGTTACTTTTATTTTAATGATCAGCGTCAATTTTTTTTATTTAAAAATATTTGACAAGAATGACTGCCTGAAGGAAGGACAATTGTAATGTATCCCGGGATGACAAACCAATTACAAATACTATGGGTGAGAATAATAGTGCAGGATAAGGGACAGATGGAGTGGTGGGACTGGAAAACCGTTCAATGTTGATATAGTAGCATACTAGCCCAGGAAGGCAGAAGGTGATGCTAAGAATACACGTTACACATTCCTGCCTATCACTGGCCTAAATGGGATGCAATAAATCAATGAAAAGGTAGGTGGTATATATTTTTAACTTAATTGAAGCCAGGCATGATAGCACACACCTTTAATCCCAGCACTCAGGGGGCAGAGGTAGGAGGATTGCCATGAATTTGAGGCCACCCTGAGACTACATAGTGAATTCCAGGTCAGCCTGGACTAGAGTGAAATCCTAACTCAAAAAACTCAAAAAAAAAAAAAAAAACCTCAAAAAAAAAAAAAAAAAAAATAAAAGAAAAGAAAGAAGAAAAAGAAAAAAAAAGCAAAAAGAATACACATTACACATTTCTGCATATCACTGGCCTAAATGAGATGCACTAAATCAATGAAAAGGTAGGTGGTATATATTTTTAACTTAATTGGGAACTTTAATGGCTGAACATACTGTAGGTTGGCCATAGTGCCCGTCCATTTACCCTCTTTTGTGCCCTCTCCACCTGTCCTATTCCACTGAAGACCCTCCTCTTTCAAGGTAGTCCTTCCTGTTTTGTGCTCTCAATCCTCTGTCCTCCGCATCTGTAATGGTTTGAATTAGTGTCCTCCACCAACTCATGTTCTGAATGTTCCCCAGCTAACAGCAACTTGGGAGGTGCAGTCTTGCTAGTGGAGGTGTGTAGCTGGGGGTGGACTTTGAGGTTTATTAGCCCCTAGCTTTCCAGTGTTAGATGGCTCACCCTTCTGCTGCTATTGTCCACCTGATATTGGAAAGGAGGTGATGTCCAGCCTACCATCTTTATCATCATGAAGCTTCCTGTTGAGACTATAAGCCAAAATAATAATAATAATAATAGTAATAATAATAATAATGATAAAACAAAACCAAAAATAACCCTTCCTCCCATCAGCTGGTTTTGGCCAGGTGCTTTATCCCAGCAATGTAAAGATAACTACAGCAATGTTAAAATGTTGACGGGCTCAGAACAGTGTAAATCTTGGGAAGGTTTCAGTAATCAATGTGGGGTCATGAATGCTCCAGTCAATTCATGTCAGGAGTATAGTGCAGGAATGTTAACAATGCAGCAGACATCAGAAGTAATTATGCAGAAAAACAAATAGCAAGATAGCAGACTAAAAGCATTCACAATATATGCATAATAATTAATGATTCCAATTAATACACATAAATATCCCACTAGAATCAGAACAAAGTTAGAACAATAGGAAAAACTCATTATAATACATGACAGAGATATACAGAAAGTAAATGGGAACAGAACCCCTAGAAGAAAGCCAATTGCCCTGCATTAGAAACAGACAGAGTAGATTTTGCAGAATTATAAAAAAAATTAAGGTTAGTGGGGAAGGCAAAGAGTATACTGCCCAGAAGATACAAAATACTAAATATATAAGCATGGAAAGATGGAAATTAGCATGCACAATAGGATAAATCTGAAGTACCATTATCAAACAAAAGGAGCTAGACATAAAAGTATGTTTGAAACCATAGCTGCTGCTAAAAAAAAAAAAAAAAAAATCTCTCCATCTATCTACCTAGATGGGAATATATAGAGAGAAATATAGAGTTAATGTGGGTACTCCAGATGCATGTGCCACTTTGTGCATCTGACTTTACACAGGGACTCAAGAATCAAACTGGGGCCCTCAGGCTTTGTAAGCAAGTATTTTAACTGCTGAGCCATCTCTCCAGCTGCCTTTTTTGGAGCTCTATTTTTTGCACGTGTCTGTATACGTGGTATGTGTGTGTACACGCATGCTCACTCGTGTGTATGCATATGCATGTGTGTATGTGTATGTGGTGACCACAGTTCGGTATTGGCTGTCTGACTCAACTGCTCTCTAACTTATCTTGTGAGATAGGATCTCTCACTGAACCTGAAACTTGCTGGCTCAGCTGGACTAGCTATTGGACAAGCTCCAGGAGCCTCCTGTCTCTGTCACCCCAGCGCTGGGATTACAGCGCATGTGTTAGGCCCAGAGCTTGTGTGGGATCCAGGCATCCTTCTGCCTCCACTTTCCTAGGGCTGGGGTTACAGAAGCACTTCACTGTGCCTAGCTTTTAAGTGGGTGTTGGGAATCTGAATTCAGGTCGTCATGCTTGAGCAGCTGGCACTTTACCCATGGAGCCACCCCCAATTCCTGGAAACCCATTTTGAGTCACTAACAGCATTCTCATTGCTGAACATAGGCTCCACAATAATAGGAACATTATAAGTGGTATTTATTTTAATCCTAGGGCAATGACCTTCACAAAATAAACAACAAAGGTTTATCATTATTATCATTTAACCTATCCTTGTATATGGGCATGATTGTACCACAGTGCACGTGTGGAGTTCAGAGGACAGCTTCCTGGTGTCTGGGATCCTCCTTACACCGTCTCCGAGACAGGATCTTTTGCTACTGCAAACAGATGCCAATTTAGCTAGCTTGTGAGTTTCAGTTCTTCCTGGCTCCACCTCCCAAAATTGTAGATGCATTGGGATTACCGACACATGTGCTACTTCCTGTGTGGCTTTATGTGGGTGCTGCGGAAGGACAAATTCAGAGATGAGCAGGCTTTGCAAGCACTTCTTTAACCACTGAGAAATCTCCCCAGCCCACAAATATTGTTTTGATAAAACAAGTAAACCTGATCCAGATTAATAATTTCTCATCTAAAAATCCAAACTACTCCACACTCCCCAACTCTGACATGATACTCCCAAAGTTATAGATTTGGGGATGTTTTAGATTTCAAATTTTTGGAGTAGGGACCTAACTAGTAAAGGCAATACAAATATTTCAAAATTTTAAAGCCTCTGGGAACTGAAACACTTCTGAATCATTTTGGTTTTGTTTATTTTGTTTATTTTGGCATCAATGAGGATTGAACCCAGGGCCTTGTGCATGCTAGGCAAGTGCCTCTACCACTGAGCTACATCTCAGCCCCACAAAACACTTCTGGCACACACATTTTGGATAACCCTTAGCATGTATGCTCAAGAGTACACCTAAGAAAACTGAAGGCCAGACAGTACATTATTTGCTTAATAATCCAGCCAACGGCCAAGTAAGCCAGGATTTAAATCCATCTCAGCCTGATTTCAGACCTCACTTCCACAATCCACAATCAGAGTTCTTCAGACATGTTGAGCATCCCCAGATGGGCTTCAAAGGATCATCACCACCACAAAGACCCAAGGCAGCTCCCTGAGCCAGGGCAACTGCGGGGACCAGCTTGCTTCACAGATATCAACATATGTCCCTCTATGCCATGTGTTTGACAAAACTAAATTCTCTCTCAGAGCACAACCACCTAACCAGACTGTACTCGAATGTCTTCTGATTTCAAAATGCCAGTGGAAGCAGATTAAAGCCATTTACAGCTACCAGGAAGGAGAGAGGTAGCTGCAGGCAATGTTTCCTTGTTACCCAGTCTAGCTCAATCTGTTATTATTCTTCCAGGAGGACAGTCTCGATTAAAGCGGCTGAGGCTCTATGATAAGGGTTGCTGTGGAGACCCTCTTAAATGGCAAAAATAAAATAACTCATCATTTGTTAGTAAGTTAGCTTCTGCATTTCATTTTATTTTTCTGGAAGTTTTGGAGTGGGGGTGAAGTAGACTTTGATATAAAGTAGGTACCTAATTTGATGGTCAAGTCTTTGGTGGGAAGTCAGTTATATGATATTAATTAATTAATCTCTATTCTTTTTTGAGATATGTTGCAGCAGTTACACATTATCATTGCTGGGACAAGACACCCGGTATGGAAGGAAAAGGTCTGTTTGGGCTTACAGTCTTAAGTAGACATTCATCATGGCAGAAGAGCCTGGCGGAGCTGTGGCTGGTGTCACATCTTCTCACACAATAGCTGGGAGGTAGCGGCAAGAATGAGCTACTAGATAGCGCTGACCAGGGGACTGAAATATGAACTCCTATGCCCCATCCCCAAGACATACCTGCTTCAGCAAGGCTCCATCTCCCAAGGCTCCACCAGCTGGGGATTGAGTATGAAGCTTAATCACAAATGCATAAGGCTATGAGCAACATTTCATACTCAAACCACCACATACGCCAACTCACATCAGGATTTAAGAAGCCAGGTACTCAGGCAGGCTGCAAGGGAGTAGACAGGTGGTACAATATGACCTAAATGCTGTCTTTATTCACATGAATCTCAGTCAGCATCAATGTGTCTAACTCTGTCTTGTGTTTTATACTGAGGAAACTATGCATTGAAGGAGTTAAGTGGTTTTTCCCAAGGTGACCACAGGGTCACCTGGCAAGAGAGCCATAGATGTGATAGGCAATCTAGGCATTCCAAATCCATGGCTCACACGATTTCATCTGGCTGCTGCCTAGTTTGGAGAAGATGGTCAAGAATCTCAGCCAAGACTTTTTTTTTTTTTTTTTAACCAGAATCTGCAGGAAGCAACATTTGGTCTGTGCAGTGGAAGGACATCCATTTCCTCCATCCTCACCCTGGGGATCGGGGGACACTTGTGGTGTCTGTGGGCATGATTGGCTATCACAAAAGAAGGGAAGATGCCACTGGCTGGCCTCTAGGAGGCAGAAGGTAGGCCTTGTATAAGACACACCCCACCTCAGCGACGTAGCCCAGAACGTCAGTCATGCCAGGTTAATGCACTCGGGTCCGTAGTGATCACGTGCATTTTTTTTTCTGATCATAAATAATTTCCCTAGAGAGAAGGATACCCACAACACAATGTAGGGTTTCAGAAATATTTGGGGATATCAAAATTTTACTCTACATCCCTTTAAATTTGGCCTTCAAATCTATTTTCTAAAGATTTCCCTTCAAAACTGTTTTTTATATCCACCACCCAGCCTCTTCCCTTCCTATAATTACAAATTAAGATTTCAAAATTTCTGTGTGTTTGGTGATGATAATGTGTGGGTGAGAGAGAACATATGCACATTCCACAATGTGTGTGTGTGTGTGTGTGTGTGTGTGCGCGCGTGCACGTGCACGCACACTCACATAGGTCAGAAAACACACTTGTATTCATCTTCTCCTTCTACCTGTTTGAGACAGTGTCCCTTTTGTCATTATTTATACTTCTGGAAAGGCCAGGCCAGACTATCTGACCCCATTGGCTTAGGTGTTTCCCCTCTCCCCTTTTCATTGCTCTAGCCACAGTGGACTTACAGATGCATGTACCATGAACCTCTTGTGTCTGGCTTTACCTTGGGGCTGAAGATCGAAACTCCATTTGGCGGGGTTGTAGGGTTAAGCATCTGTGAACTACAGAGATGTCTAAACAGTTAAGCCTGTGAAGCCTAAGGATCTACGTTCGATTCCTCAGTACCCACGTAAGCCAGATGCGCATGGTGTCACATGCATATGGAGTTTGTTTGCAGTGGCTAGAGGCCCTGGTGTGCCCATTCTCTCTCTGTCTGAAATAACTAATTAACCAACTAACTAATATTAATTAACTAAATAAATAAATTCATTTAAAAACCATAAGCTAGGGGCCTGGAGAGATGGCTTAGCAGTTAAGGTGTTTGCCTGCTAAGCCAAAAGACCCAGGCTCAGTTCCCCAGGACCCACATAAGCCAGATGCACAAGGAGCACATGTGTCTGGAGTTCGTTTGCAGTGGCCTGAAGTCTTGGCGTGTGTATTCGCTCTCTGTCTGTATACTCTAGCTCTCTCTCTCTGCTTGCAAATAAATAAAATTTAAAAAATAAATATAAGCTAGAAATAAGTCCTTTCTTTCCATAAGCTTCATCTGGTTGGGTGTTTTGTGCCAACAAGGAGACTGACATCGTAAAATCCAAAAAGGAAAAAAATAAAAGACTTCCCTGTCCATACTCCCAAAACATTATGTACTCATTGCCAAAAAGTTAGAAACTAGAAGCATATGAAATTCTAAGGTGAACCCATCACCCAGAAATCATGTTTATGATAAATTATTCAAATAGTTCTTGTATTAACCCAAAGGCATGTACATTTTGGTAAATAGCAATGATAAAATACTAGGTGAACAAATAAATGCTAACACTCCTGCTATCTCCACTGTGCCTCTATGCTGTACTGAGCTTGGTAATCATCCCAAGAATGCACGTGGTGGTGCCAGGATAATCACAGGGACCCATTTTAAAGACAATAACCCATAGACAGCCCTGAGCATGGTCAGAAAGGGCTGAGTTCACCTGCCGTTGCCGTGGCATGCACCTCACACTGGGAGACGATGCAAGCCTCCTTCCCTTTTCCCCCAGTCACCTCTTGGTCTACTTCTTACTTCTTGAGACCAAAAGCTTATTGTTTCCTACAGCGGGTGTAATAAATCACTGAAAACTAGGAAGGAAAAAGCCATGTAAATTTTCCCTTTCATGCCGTACAAGCCCAGCTATCACAGTCGAGGTGGTGGAAAGTCTACACCACCTCTGGAGGCCATCAGAAGGATCCTTCCCTCATCCTTTACACCTTGAGGGAGCTTATGGCGTTCTTAGCTGATGAGTGCATCTTTCTCATCTCTCAGTTCACATTATTCCATTCTCCTTTTGCAGGTCAACTTCTTTCTATCTGTTTTCCTTCCTTTATGCATTTTTGACCTTCTTCCTTCTCCAGCATTTCTCCTTCCCCTTGTCTTCAGGCGGTTGAGTCTGCAAGTTTCATTTCACATGCCCACACAGAAGTCCACATGGGCTCTGAATCTCAGCCATCTTCAAAGTATGAGTCTCACAAGGGAGCTCACATTTCTCTTGCTCATCTTGGCATCTCATCATTTAACTCAAGGCTTCTTTGTACATAGTAAGAATGGAGCATACTGGATGAAGAACGGAAAGGAAGGCAAAAAAGAAAGAAAAACTTTGTCTCTTTCACTCTATTTTTTCATGGTGACTTTTATTACCTTCTTCCCATTCAACTCAGCTGGACAAGGGGATATTAACAACGCTAGCTCAGCACCACTCTTAGGGAATATTATTGTTCCTGTGTCCCTTTTAGCCTACTGGAGGGGAAGAACTCATTCTCGGGGTGGGGAGAGAAATTGCATGTTGAACGAATAGATCCAGGGATGCACAGAAGGTTCAATGCATGAAGCACTGTCTCCACGGGTTGGGAGATTGCTCAGTGGTTAGGAGGGCTTGCTGCCCAAGATGAGGGTCTGAAAAAGACAGAAGTTCTGGGAGTGACCATGCACATTTGTGACCCCAGCCTTAGAGCAGGGCCATAAGCCAAAGAATGTCTGGGTTTTCTGACAAAAACAGCTCTGTGTTGAGTAAGAGTCTCCAACACAAGGAAATAGGTAGATGAGCAAGTAGAGGGTCCGCAGCTTTCTCCTCTGGCCTCTGCACATGCAAATATGTACATAAATGCGTACATTACACACCCTGAACATCACACACCAGACCACACATCGTCTCAGCACACACACAGAGGAAATCATAATAATTTTAAAAAATGCCCTGCAAGTATACGTACCTGAGTTTGGATCCTCAGACCTTCACTTAAAAGCGGTGATGGGCTTCTGTAATCCCCACACACCTATGGTGAGATGTGAGGCAAAGACAGGATAATTTCCCAAAAGCTCTCAGACCACCTAACCTAGCAAACTGCTCCCTGAATATGAACAAGAATCCTTCCTCAAACTAGGCAGAAGATGAGATTGACACCTTAAAGTTGTCCTCTGACCCCCACATGCACTCCGTGTGGCATGCTACAGAAAAGCACACCCTCCCTCACACACATGAACGCACACTCCAAATTAAAAAGCAGATTCTTGGTGAGGGTGGGGGGACTCTTCTCTTTCTAAGACTCTTTCCTTGAGCCTTAGCATTGGACAGAGAAGGAAGCCCTCCCCTGCCATGCACCCTGTACTCCAGGAAGACCATGGGATGATGTAGTCATTCTGGATTTGAGGTACTCGCAGTGCAAAACAGAAACTACCGAGATGATATTGCAGGGGTGGTCAGAGGGTCATAACTGAAGCCTGCAGCCAATGGTGACATGACTTTGCTTCATGAGATCCACCCTTGAGTTCCACTTTATCAGGGTTCAGGCCCCATCTGAAGTAGACATTTCATATGTTCATGTATATCGTTGCACCCAAAATGAGGACATGTTCATACTCTTAGCTGGTATAAAGTACACAGCGTTGAAGGTTTCATTTTTATGATAAAATGCTATGAAAGAGGAGATGAGGGTTAATCAAAAGGTTTTATCACTCTTTTGAATTGTCTTCATTATGTTGAATAAGGATGTAAATTATAATTTTACCTTGTTAGCTAGCAGATTCCACCAAACTTTGGCTATCTTAATCATCTGTCATTTTTTAATAGACACAGATGCCTGTGATTTTAGCAAATTAAGTGCCCTAAATATTGTAGGCTTTATTAATTTTGTTTATATAGAACTTAGAATCATTGACTAATCATTAATGTTAAACATAAGGTCTATATGAACTCCCTAAACAGAGGTCCCTGTGAACCTTGAATGTGTCCCCTCTGTTTTTCTCTCCTTGTTTTTTAATTTATCAATCTGTTCCTGGCATTGGTCCCTATTCATACCATACTTTTCCCCCTCCTTTTTCTTTTTCCCTGCCATCAAATCTGTGGTCATGGTTTCTTGTTTATGGTGGTTATTTTTTGTTGACCACACTTGAAGTTGCTGAGAGGATGTGGTCATGTGTTCTTGGTTCATAGACATGAGCAAGGGTTCCAAAAAATGGGTGATGGGTCTGTCTTTGTAGAGTTTGAGTTGGTCATGAGATTCGTCCCAGAGAATCCAAATGTAATCTCCATCCCAAAATGACTGGCCAAGGCAGAGCCTGCAGAGGACACTCGCATGCACATTGCCAAGGAATGAAGATAAAAGGAGATTTCCTCTGGGGGATATCCAAAGGGTTTCTGTTCCTCAGCATGAAGATCATGGGAGGTGAGACATGAAGCCAAAACCAGAGAGGTCAGGGAAGATGCCAAGGTAATCCTCACGTGTTCAGGGGATTAGTTATAGATGATTCTCACGGACCTAAGCTTGGTGTGCTGTAACTTTATCATGGAACTGACATCCCAGTTACAGAATCCCAGCTCTGAGCTCTCACTAAGCTCTGCTACCTCTGTGCAATCTCTCATCCTCTCTGGGACGTGGGTTTCCTCAAACATAGAATGATGGGTCGTGGTTCTGCTCGTGATGGTGACATCAAACATGCAAGCACTTGGCATGGATTCTGGCAAAGAGCATGTGTTTGTGTGTGGTTATTTTTTTTAATTTTTAGATGTTTTTACTGACAGTTTCCATACTTACAGACAATAAACCAGTTTCATATAAAGGTGGATGGCACATGGAATGACACTAGAGGTTGTCCTGCAGTCTCCAAACATATGTATATGCACACACATGCAAATCTGCATACACACATATGTGAACAACTCAGACCTGCTCCACTCAATGGACTATGAATTCAGAGTGACTGAATTTTAATTTGTATTCAATTTTAAATAATTTAAATTTGAATAGTCAGATGTAGCAACCAATCCTACAAAGGACTGAGATGCACGGGAGGTCAGTCACTATAAAACGTGGACTTTGCCACTTCCCTGGCCCGGTGTTTACCTTGCTGCTCCCACAGTTCTAGAGGTTGGGATGGGTATCTTCTCAATCTTCATTTCCTTAATTTATCTGACTGTGAGTAACACACCAAAAAACCAATTATAGTGACCCAGAAGCTCAGTGTAGAGGAAGACTGGCTAGGAAAAAGGCAATATGAACCCAGAAGTTCCAAGACAGAATAACATTTTGTCTGAGAGAGATGCCAGGGAAACCTGCTGGCACAAGTCAACAGGCAAATATTAGCCAGAATAGGAGAGTATGATACTAAAACAGGTGGGTCATGTGAATAAATGCAACATAACAAAATGCAGGGCTGAGGATATTGCCCAACTGGGAGGGTGTCTGCCTGGCATGCACAAAGCCATATGTTTCATCCCCAGAACAGCATACCACTGGATATGCTGGTGCATGCCTGTAATCCAAACACCCTGGAGGGAGTTGGAGATAGGCAGATCTGAATTGGTGAACTCCAGGTTCAATAAAAGACCCTTTCTCACAAAGAAATTTGGAGGGGGCCTCAGGAGACGGTTCAGTGGTTAAGAGCACTTGCTTCTTAAGCATGAGAACCTTTGGGGCCAGAGACTACCATGTTCAACTCCCCAGAAGCCCACATGTAAAGCTGAGCACACACAGCTGTAACTCTAGCTTTCAGAGAGGGAGGATACTTGGGGATCACCGGGGCTCACTTATGGACAGCAGTTCTGGCTTGAGAGAAACTTTGTCTCAAGGAAACATAAATGAGGAATAAGAAGGCACTTGACATGCCTCTCTCACCTCTGAAGGCACATGCATGGACACTACACATCTATACACACACATGCATACCCCACACACATACTCTACATTCACACTTGAAAAAAAGTAAAAAGATGAAGAGCTATTGAAAAATACACAAACACTTGGCTTACACACATGTGCACACACAAACACACACACATAGATACCCCATACACATGCATATATACATACCTATAAAAATTATCCCAGAAATCTCCATAGTTTGTTATAATAAGCAAAGAAGCTAAGAGAAAGATCTGGGGCAGGACCTTCCTTCCGTAGCCCTTCAGCGGGAGTGTGCTGACACCTGGGCTTTGGCCTCCATGCCTGTGAACAACATATGCCCGCTACTATAACTCACTCAGTGTGGCGCTTGGTTACAGCAGCCATTGTAGAATCAGGCATCCAGTTTCCAACTTCCCCAGACTCCCTCATTGCTTTTTAGAGATGTAATCAGGGGTTGGCCAAAAAGGTACATCTACTCAGGACTGGAACCAATGATAGGACATGGTAGCCACATCCTCCTCAACAGAATCCTCATGTGAACTGAGCTACCACATGACCAGTCCTGCCTCAGGGAGACCAAAGCTGTTATAAATCTGGCCTGGGTTCCTGCTGCCTTCGTCCCTGCCTGTGTTCTGAGGCTGACCATTCTGCATGTGTCAGCTTTCCAGTATGTTTCCTACTGCTGAAATCAGCATTTTCTTTACTTATAATTGATGGCCTGGCTGACAGATAAGGCAAGTGTGAAGGGTCATGATGCTTGGTCAAGTGTGGTCAGGAACAGCATGTGGTCTGCAAGTGGGGTGTCCATGTTGCAGCAGAGGGTAAGGCTATAAGAGGCAACAGAGAATATAGGGGAATTTGACACAAGGCAAATGTACACAGTATAAAGTGTGTGTGAATGTGTGTGTGTGTGTGTGTGTGTGTGTGTGTGTGTGTGAGAGAGAGAGAGAGAGAGGCAGTAGAGGTGCGGACACATTTCCTTGTTCTGATCCCCACACCCTGCCATGGGGAGAGCAGCTGACCGTGCCCATAGGGTGAACTATGGTCACCTGACAGAGCTCACTAAACAGCACGTTCAGGCTTCACTGGAGACAAGCAGCGCCAACGACAGTTTCCAGGTTTGAAAAATGAGCTGCTTCACTCGCCCTGTGCTAATGCCTTTTTCGAAGAAACTTACATCTTGGAAATGTCATGACACATTGCAATCACGGAGAATACAGGCAATGGTAATTGGGAGTGTTTCTTTAAGAGCAGAGTGTGTGAAAGAAGATGCATGGTCTGCGGCATCACCGCCTGCAATAGCGCTGTGTGTGTGAGTGGGGAGGGGCTGTGCAGAAAGACAGCCCAGACTTCAAAATAAATCCTGGCTATGGCTTGCACAGATGGGATGTTCCCTGGGTCATGGTGATGGCTTGGCATTGAGGAGGATTCAGCAATGAGATGAACTAGCTGCAAACCACATGTGCGACTTTGGCCATACCTGTTAATTGCTCCCTGACTCAGTTTCCCCTCCTTCCAGATAAAAATATCACATGCATATATTGTGGGATGATTAAATGTCCACAGATCATAATTGTTGAGATTTTGTTAGCACTTGCCGCTTGTGAGGTGCCTAGACACATGCTAATCCAAAGAAAAATGCAGGAACCTTTATGGAGTGGGCACCACAATCAGTACTATTTAGAGGCTGAGGATATTTATGTACAGAGATAGTAAAGATCTTACTAATATGTGAGAGCCTCAGAGGAGAGGCCAGCATACATGACAGAGAGTAGGTGAACAAGATGCACACTGATTATAGAATCAAGAATTTAGAATGTGGAGAGGCCAAGATTTACACCAAGATAATCTCACCTGGCATATACCACCACCATGATGCATCTCACACAATGGGTGCAAGGAATTGTGGAAAATATAATGTTAGTAAATATTTTGTAGGTCATATCAGTAATGCTGAGATTTCTCGAAAAACCTGCATCTGCTACTACCTGCAACAATTCAAATGTGTTGTGACCAAATACACCACCAAAAATAGAAGCTGGGGAAACAGCTTGCTGAGGACCTGAGTTCAGTGCCCAGCACTCCACATAGAAGCCAGACAGGGGGCTGCAGAGAAGGCTTAGCAGTTAAGGCACTTGCCTATGAAAACTAAGGACCCATGTTTGACTCCACAGATCCCATGTAAGCCAGATGCACAAGGTGATGCGTGTGCAAGGTTTCACATGTGCGTAAGGTGGTACATGCATCTGGAGTTCAATTTCAGTAACTTGAGGTCCTGGCATTCCAATTCTCCCTCCCTCTCTCTCTCTCAAACACACACACACACAGATACACAATAAATATTGTTTTAAAAAGGGTACAGAACAACAGAGGAAGAAACCCTCTGATTTCCACAAGTATGCCACACTTGTACAACCATAAACATATGTAACATACTCACACCCCACACACAGATATACACATCCAAACAAATAGCAAAAATAATGCTGGGAGTTCCCACTATTTTCCAGGAAGTAGATTGCTTCAATAGTGACCTTGGTTGATTATCCCAGGAACTGAGTAAGGAGACTCATACCTTGTTTTAACATGCTGAGCCTTGAAGGCCAAAGTAACATTCCCAAGATTTCCCCATCAAAATAAATGGCCCTGATGAGACTTAAACTCAGGTAGACAGAATATAGGGGTTGTTTTTCTCTATAAAATACTGTGATAGACTCATCTTTCTCAAGGGAATATCTATTTGAAATATTTGTGCCTTCAGGCTCATATCTCAGAGAAAGACTAAAACACAAAGATGATAACAAGATAATGTAAATATTAACATTCAGTTTAAGAGATTAAATTATCTGGAAGCCTCATTTCTAAAGGCCAGACTTCTCTGGTATTCATGCTCCAAGAACACCATCAACTTTTCCATAAGGAAATTATGCAAATGAGACTTGCTTTTTGCTGACCTCCGGCTGCCAGCTAGGGTACCAGAAAAGAGAAACACTGCTCTCTTCTGTCCACGACCAGCCCATGGACACAGGGTGTCTCACTAGTCCCCAGAATGTTAGTGTAGTGCAGCTTTACTCCACCATCGCATGGGACAAAGCCTGCTCAGAAAGGTGGGGACCTGGAATTCAGCCCGTCAGTCAAAACAGGTCAAGAGGACCACATGATGTCAGACATCTTTAGAAGTACTGACTTTTAAATAATCACAAGTTTTATTTGTGATAAAGTGACCAGTGTTTGCTCATAAACATTAAAAATGGCAAGCATGCTCTGAAGGAAATGCCCACAAGGATAGCTGTCCTTCTGTGTTGTAAGTACTGGTAACAGGAGAAAGATACAGCTATGTGAAGACAGCCAGGCCTGGTGGCCCAGGCATAACATTCCAGCCACCCAGGACACTGACACAGGAGGACTGCCAACTCCTGGTGTGCCTGGGCAGCTTAGTGATGAGATAACCTTGTCTCAAAATAAAAACTGTTTTTAAAAGGACTGAGGATACTCCTAAGTGGTATAGCATTTGCCTAACATGCATGAGGTCCTAAGTTAAATCTGTAGTGCCAGCACCTTAAAAAAAAAGTGGCCTTGAATTCACATGTATATAATTTAAACATCCAGCATCGATATTTGTCTACTGTGAGATGTTAACAGATCCCTCCACCCCTAGATTCTATTCCCCTCCCTCATAATCTTCTTTTTGGAATCCGTTAGGAAACCAACTCTATCTTATTCATCTCAGGAAGTGCAGTGACTACACACACTCATATTAGGTGTTCAGCTGGCAAATGAACACAATGTGAAGCAAATTACTTTGTAAGGAATTAGCCAAGTCCCTGGTACGTGCTAGGTGTCTAACAATAATTATTTTATCTTTGCCCATGTTTGTCTTAATAATGCCACCCTAGATTTTGCCTATCAAGATCTATGAATTCATTAGATACATGGAATTCTAGGATATATAATTTTAGGAATTTTAAGATATCTCAAATGCAAACTTAAATCCTCATACCCAACTGAACCTCTCTCTGCATTTCAGGGGATGGTAATTTCATCATTCTAGTTACTAAAAAGAAAAATAAAAATACAAAGTATGCAAATTTTAAAAAATCCATTGTTTAGCTTATGATTTAAAGCTATGTTATTTGGCACATCATCATCATGGCCCTGATCGTTTTACAGTAGGTTTCATGGTTTTTTAGCAGTTTAGTTATCCTTGTTGCATTGTGTGAATTTTATGATGCATCTTTATCTGAAAACCCAATTCTCAACTTTTCCTTCTTGAAATTTTTCAAATAAAGCTTTGTTTCCCATATTTTGATTTTCATTTTTAAGTCATTTAGAGATTGTAGGTAAATTTTCTTTTCAAGTGTTTCTCTTTTTCCCTTTCATAACTCATGAACATTTACTGTCTTAACTGACACATTTACTCATTGTGTTATTTCTTGTTATTTTGTTATTAAAGCTCTTTGATTTTTTTTTTCTTTCTTTTCTGACTTTTCCCACATGTTTATGTTTGGCTAACATGAACATTTTCAAAGTAGACTCTAGTAGTTTGAGTGGGAAATGTTTCCCCACAGTTTCAAGTGTTTGTGCTGAACCATCATGCTCAATTCCGGGCTGCTTGCAGTTTGTGGAGGTGGAGCCTTGCTGGGGGAGGTGTGTCACTTGAGGTAGGGCTTGGAGGATTGCAGCCCAAAACCAAATATGGCTCCGCCATGCTTTCCCCTGCCATGAGGAAGCCTCCCTGCAAAACCATAGGCCTCAAATAAACTTTTTTGTTCCATAACCTGCTTGTAGTCAGGCATTTTGTTCCAACAATGAGCTGGTGACTGCTATAGAGATGTACAGTACACATCTTGTATTTTACTCTGTCGTTTCAAATATGAGTTTTTGCAGCCGCATCTTGTAAAGCTGCATTTCCACATATGTTCTCTCCAAACGTTATGTCCTTTAAGACCCTACACTGTGCTTTGTCTTGTAGGACGTCTTCACTGTGGCTGGCATGACAGGAACCCTTTGTGGCTTTGGAGGATAGACACCTTCTCTTCTCCCCACTGCAGCTCAAGTAACAGAAAAGTACCTGGCATGCAACTCATGCTCAATCTTATATATTTTTTTTCCTTAAAGGACGGATTTTCTTTATTCTTTTTTTATGGGTTTTTTTAAAGTATTTTAATTCAGTTATTTATTTAAGAGGGAGACAAAACAAACCAGAGAGAGAAAGAATGGGCCCACCAGGGCCTCTAGCCACTGCAGATACCAGATGCATGTGCCACCTTGTGCATCTGGTTTATGTGGGTACTGGGTAATTGAACCTGGGTTTTTAGGCTTCACAGACAAGTGCCTTAGCCACTAAGTCATATCTCTGGTCCTCTTTATTACTTTCTGTTTTTCTTCTTGAGCTCAGTAGATAAGACCTGAGAGTCAAATCAGATGAAAGCTGTTATTATTTTCACAAGATAGAGCTTTTCACTTGACAATTACCTTTGATACTCTATACAGCTTTGTGATCATAAAAATAATTATGCTTGTCTGTAAACAAAATGCCACTCTGAGTGTCATGACCCTATGGTGGTTTAAATAAGATGCTTCCCTCGTCCCCAAACCAAATGCTATGAGGGTCATAATGCTGTCGAATTTTAAATCAGATTCCCTCCCCACATAAACTTATATGTCTTGAGTGCTTGGTCCCCAGCTGGTGGCAATTTGGAAGATGAAGCCTTGCTGGAGGAGGTGTGTTTTAGGGGCAGGTTTGGGGTGGTATAGCCTGCTCCCCCTTGCCAAATCTAAGCTCACTTTCTTCTTGCTGTTTTTCAAGTACTGTGGCAGAAGTGATGTCCAGCCTCTGTTCATGTCATGCTTTCCCCTGTCAACATCAAGCTTCCCCTCAATATCATAAGCAAAAATGAAGCCATTTCTCTCACCAGATGCTTTTTATTCAGTTCTTGTCCCAGCAACATGAAGGCAAATGCAACAGATGCCCCAACCCAACTTTTAGGCAGGAACATGACTTTTCCTTGATATACAATGACCTTGCCTCTATAAGAGCTATAAGAAGTTATGTGAAGTAAGATTGGTCTGAGGTAACTCTACAATATGGAACTGTTGCCCCTACATGCTGAATTCAACAGATAACAAGTCATCAATTGTTCTTAGATGGGCCAGATATCATATGCAAGTTTACTAGATAGAAAAAAGGTGACATTGAGCCCCTTCCATGAGATAGGCATTAGGCAGAGTTCCAGGAAATAATGCTGATCTCAAAGACATACATTATGACACCTTATACTTAAAAGACTCATAACACATAATAAAAAATAAAATCATGACTTTCTTTTGTTTTCAAGTAAACAATAAATGATTCAAACAGAAAGTTCCAGAAACTCCAAAAAGTTCTGAATGTCCCAATGAAAAAATCATGAGCAAAATGCACAGGTACATCATTTTGAGGGACAAATTACCAGTAATCCAGTTAAATTTTAAATAGCATTATCTAAATGAAAATATCAAAGTATCAGATAGCCTAGCAAGAATAGCTCCAATTTCCTGCTTGGATGCTAAGTGAGGAGCAGACTGTTTAATACCATCTTGATAACATTTTTATAGGTTCATGTCAGCCCATCAGAATGCAATTTGTCACTTGCTATCTAGAAATTCCCTAATTCTTCATCACTTCACAATGTAAAATAATAGGAACAGAATTGCACAGCATTTTTCTCAATAATAGAAAGGATAGAGTGAGAGTGAGATGGAGACAGGAACAGTTATTTCTTCCATGTATTCTCCTGGTTAGAATTAGAATGGTGGCCAAAAATTCAGAGACAGTGTAGAGTTTATTTCACTGTTCCCAACATAATGGATGTGAGCAAAAGAATACAAACTGAAGGGAAGACTCTTCCAATCCCTATTTTCCCTCCTTCCCAAAGGTTGTATGAGTGGGGGAAGAGGTGGCAGTGGTGAGAAACTTCACACAACGACACAGTAGACAGCATTGGGACTGGAGATTGAGGTGCCCTGGGTTTGAATTTGTGCTCCTCAACATGACCTTTGTCAGCCGCACAATCTCCCTGGCCTCTTTCTCATCAGAGCAATGATTCCTACTCTCAAGGTTCCTAGGATCTTTGGGGTGCAGCCACAGAGTCTATTACAGAATGGATAATACTATCAACATATGGCAAACTGGAGATTTTAATGTTATGGGTATTCTTTTTTTAATTTTAACTTCTATATTTTGTTAAAAATTGGCATATAGAGATTTAGGTATCATGCATTCCAGGCTTTACACATGCAATTTGTTTTGGTGGATTCTCATCCCTCCTCCTATGCTCAGTTTTCTCCTCAACCCTTAATCTACTCTGCTTTCTGTTTGTATGTCCTGTCTTTTGACCCTACCCTCAACCCTCTCCACTCCATTTAACTAACCTGTGCAGCCACAGCTCCTTGAAAAGGTCACCTCTAATCCTCTCTTCCTTTCTTTGTAACACCACCCCTTCCCTGACAGGAGTATGCAGACCATGTTGCTACCATTGCTGAAAAGAAGAGTGGACCCCAATTCTTCACTGTATGTAGATGTGGTGGTTTGATTCAGGTGTCCCCCATAAACTTAGGTGTCCTGAATGCTAGGTTCCCAGCTGATGGAGATTTGGGAAACAATGCCTCCTGGAGGGAGTGTATTATTGGGGGCGGGAGTGTTGGTATTATATCCAGTTTCCCCATGCCAGTGTTTGGCACACTCTCCTATTGCTGTTGTCTACCTTATGTTGGCCAAGGGGTGATGCCCACCCTCTGCCCATGCCATCGTTTTTCCCTGCCATTGTGGAGCTTCCCCTTGAGTCCATAAGCCAAAATAAACCTCTTTATCCCACAAGCTGCTCTTAGTTGGGTGATTTCTACCAGCAATGTGAACCTGACTGCAACAGTAGACAACCAGCTATGTCTGTCCCAAACCTTTTCTCAGAAGTAATTTTCAAAACAAACAAACAAAAAAAGCACACTATGTTGTAAAAGTAATAACAGAGACTCAATCTGGGTTTAACTCTTAGAACATATTTACAAAGCCCAAGAAGAAAGACAAAAGGAATAAAGAAATCCTTCCTTTAAGCAGAAAATAATAATAAAAAAGATTGGCCATGTGTTGGGTGCCATGTTCTTTACTTGTTGCTGGAACTCTACAGTGAAGATAAATGATGACAGTTCATCCCACCTCTCTGATACACATTCTGACTTCCCTTCCAAGATACTGGACCTTTAGGATTCCTCCTGCCTCACCATGGCAACTAGAACAATGGCATGACCATCCTCAGCTCACTTTCCTGTCCTGCTTTTCCTCTTCTGCTTCAAAGCATTTGAGCAACCAAAGCCTCAATCCTTGACCTTCCTCTTCACAAGATACACTGAATCCATTGAAGGCCTCAGCATGCATTCCAAATGTGCACGTGTGTAGTAAAATTTAGATCTCTATCACAGATTTCTTTCTCAAAATCCAGGCTCTTATATATATCATCATTCTCACCATCTCTTCTTAAAAGACTAACTGCTGAGCTGAAAAGATTGCTTAGTGGTTAAGGCACTTTCTTGTGAATCCTAAGGACTCAGGTTTGATTCCCTAGTACTTATATAAGCCAGATGCATAAGGTGGCGCATGCATCTGGAGTTCATCTGCTGTGCCTGGAGGCCCTGGTGCGCTCATTATATCTATATATCAGCCCCCCCCTCTCTTTCTCCCTCCCTCTCTCAAATAAATAAATAAAAAGGAAAAAAAATATGTTAAGAAAAGAAGAGTAATTACTACCTCAAACTCAACATAACTACAACTGAACTCCTGATCTTTCTTGAAAATACTACTTTGTCCTCTTGAGAACAGGCTATTCCTTATAATTGTTAAGAACACAAATTTAAAATATATTTGTCATCATTTATATTAATTGATACCTTAAAAAGACAAGGCATCTACCCTCCAGGTATGCTTATGAGAGATTATCTTGAGAGATTAATTGAGGTGGGAAGATCCACCTTAAATGCAGGTGACACAATTCTATAAGTGGAGTCCCAGGCTATATAAAATGGAGAACTTTGGCCAAGCAGCAGTGTTTGCCTTGCTCAGTTTCCTTATGTGGACTGAACGTGACCAGCTACCTCAGGCTTCTTCTGCCAAGCCTTTACCACCATGGTGGATGCGTAACTCGAACTTCAAGCTGAAATAATCCCTTCCTCTCTTTTAAACTGATTTTATGCATGTATTTTGACCCAGAAACAAAAACTATAACTAATGTAGCATCCTTAATTCCCTTCTTTTTTGAGTCCCACCTGTCATCTACCAGCAAACGCAATGGGCTCCAGCATCCTACTGGCACAATATTTGTCAGAAGGAGACCCACATAGCTATGTAAAGGAACAACAGAATCAAAAGCAACTTTTACACAACATAGCAATGATTTGGTGAACTCTGAGGGCAGCATCTTCGTCACAGAATGTGTCTTATGCTCAGCTGTGTCTATGGCAATGAAGTCTATGTTCACCAGTTTGGATGTTCACCTTCCCAGAGTCAATTTTGAGAGAGGGAAGGAGGGACACACCTGCTTCCAATTAGCCCCCCAGTAAGTGAAGGAGGAAGATGTTAGAAACTAGCAACTGCAATGGCACTGTGACTGGCTTCCTGGCCATTGTGCCTCCAAGACCTGTTATCAATAACATGGACACTAGAGAGGGACAGTCAAAGGACAGGGGTCATAGCTCTTTTGCTTATATTCTCCCGAAATGTCATCTCTTAATTGCCATTGGCTAAGAACCAAAAACATTCCCCAAGTAACTGCTGGTATTTAGTAGGAGAAATGGCAGAAGAGACGAGTCCTTTGGGATATTCCACAGGCTAAATATTAATGTGTGTGGGTGGGGGGAGTGAGGCTTCTGTAAACAACCCTCCCAATTATATGCAGTGATTTTTAACAAGTGGTTTACACAACTCTGTCACCTATATGCTTTCATTTGATTCTGAGAGAAATCCAAAGATAAATGCAGACCCTCCCCTGCCGCCATGGTTATGTCAGGCATGGCTGTCTTGCTCCTGTTGTCCTGTGGCACACTTTACCTCTAAGGGAATGTTGGAGCTGCTTGTTCAGCATGAGGCTTGCAAGTGTTCTCTCTTCTGCTAAGATGGAAATGGAAATCTTTCCTTCCTCATAATGCTAAAGGTCTAGAATTGCTCTTGCTTATAGGCACCCAATACATGCTTGCTCAATTAGTACAAAGGCATCTGTCAAGTATATGTCATATCATCACTATCCGAATCCTAGCATTGAGATGTCCTGAGACTACTCTTCTGCTCTTGCTGTATGAGATCTTTTTCTAGTCCTGTCTTAAAAGTCATCCCTCATTTAACAGGCCTGATGCTCCTGAAGGGCTGATAAAACCAATTACTTGTGAGGACATGAAAGCTTCCCAGCATCATCTTCCTACTTTCTGGTGTCTACCAAGACTCTCAACGCTAGACTCACTGCTCAGGAATTAGTAGTCTGTCTCTTCCCTTTCCATCTTTCTATATGTGTTTCCAATCTAGATGCCGGTGTGCTTTCCAAAACAGCTCACTTCTAACCTAAAAACTGGGAATTAGAGGAGGCAAGCTGCATTTCCATTAAGTACAAAGCCACCAGGCCTGGTTGTTCATCCTATGATCCCAGGACTTGTTGGATAAGGCAGGAGGATTTCCAGGAGCTCATGGCTAGCTGAGTTCGTCCCAGACTAGCCTGGACTCTAGAGTTCCTGTCTCAAAACAAAAGTATCAGAGATGATGAAGAAGAAGATGAAGAAGAAGAAATACAAAGCAAGATATCCTAAAGGAGTTCTCTTTATGTCTAATGGTGAAGTTCAAACCATAAACCTAAAAAGGGATAATAATTTATGGCATGCTTAATATGTGTCAGACATACCACTGCCCCACTGCTCCCTGTTCTACTGATACTCCACTTTTCTCCCACGTGTGTAACATAGCTCTTGAAAATATTGGGCTTTTAAGCTCCTGGTCTGGCTATCAGATTCCATCTGAAACTGGTTTCATGGGCTAGGAGTGTGGTGTATGTACACTTTTATTTTTTATTATTCATTTGCATGTGTGCACACACACGTGTGTGTGTGTGTGTGTGTGTGCATGTGTGTGCATGTATGGGGTGGCAGGGCATCTTACTACTACAAACAAACATCAGATGCTTATACCACCTTTTGTGTCGTGCTTACCTGGTTGGATTACATGGCTGTCTTGGGAATCAACCCAGGCATGTGGGCTTTGCAAGTGAGCACTTCTAACCGCTGAGTCATCCTCCCAGCCTTGCTTTTTGCAGCTCAGATGATACGATTCTATGACCTCAAAGGGCCACTCAACGTGCTCCTGTCCACTTTCTTCCCTGACAGATGCATGCTCATCACCAGGATGCTTCCATCACTCTCTTCTTTTCTTGTCTTTCTTCTATTATTTTTTAAAGACAAATTCTCATGTAACCTAGGCTGCCTTGGAATTCACTATGTAATCAAGGACAACCTTACATTTCTGATCCTTCTGCTTCTACCTCCTATGTGATGAGGTTACAGGAATGCATCACCAGGCCTGTTTTTTGGGCTGGGGATTGATCCCAGGGCCTTGTGCTTGCTTAAGCAAAAACTGTACTAACTGAGCTATATCCTTAGCTCCCAAGAATTTCTACATCACAATGAGCTTCATTATCTGGCTGCCCCAACACAGGTACTTCCCCTCAAATGGATGCAGCTTGTAGTACTGCAGGCATCTCAGAGATGCAGGGCTGTGGGAAGGAAAGGCTGGCTGCCCCAGATGTAATTCCTGCTTTCTCCCTGCTTTTGTTATGTAGACTGATTCTCCTTTTATTTTTGGTGCTACCTTGAATCACGAGTGTTTTAATAGTTGTGAAGCTTCCCTGAACTGGAGAGGAGCTTAAGATCTGAGTTGTTAAACCGGCTCGGCAACGATATCTAGCAGAAAATGAGGGTCTCCTGTTTAGTCCTCCTTTTCCTCCTTAATAATGAAGAGCTGATTGTTACTATTAATGTAACTCTTACAGGAAGAACTCTGCAGTGGTCCGGGGTAATTCATCATTAATTAATGGGCCATCTTTTCAGCCTGTCCCTGTTTAATCATAAGAGCTGGTGAATATTAGAGTCCAGGAGTGGCTGGAGGTTGGAATAATGCAAGAAAGAAAATTAACTCTGAGTGGGAATGAGGCTTTCCTGGGAAAATGGTAAGGATGCCGAACGTTGTTGGCGAGTAAGGTGAGTCCCACAGGATATCTGCTGCCTCGTCGTGTGCTGTAATCCTTGTCCTTGGAGGAGGGCACATGTGCACATAGGTACATGCATATTTACCTATGCATATGCACGTGCATGTTCACATTGTGTAGGTTCATGTGTGCATGTCGAAGACAGAGGTTGACAACGGGTGTCTTCCTCAACAGCTCTCCACCTTATTTTTTGATTCAGGGTCTCTCACTAAATGCAGAAATCACCTATTTGGCTCCACTAGCTAGCCAGCAGACACAATGATCCCATCTGTCTCATCAAAGATCACTAGCCCATATACCCGGCTCATTTTACACTTCCTAACATGCTTTCAGTAGCATCCTGCATTGGGAAAATACATGGGTTTACTTTGAGGAAAACCTGCGCTTGTATGCCAACTGCCCTGTTAGTGGGGCAGACCTGGGTGAATTACTCTCGCCTCAAACAAAGTGGAAGGTGAGGACCAATATTTAAAGTCATTTTGATTTCCACACATGTACCATCACCCACATGCACCTATGTTCACACACATGAGCCCTCTCTCACATATATACATACACATCATATACACACATAAAAACATCAACAATATGGAACCTACCGTCAATGTTTTTTGACACCTATTTCACACATAATATTACTATCTAGGCGCTGGCTTTTTTGTTGTTGTTTTTAATTTTTTCAAAACTTTATTTAAAAAATTTACAAAATCCATTCCCATCACACTCCCTTATTCGCCCTTCCCACACCTTCCACTCAATTCCTTCTTCTTTCCAACTTTTGCTTCTTCTATTATGTCTTTTTTCCCTCCTCTATCACTCATGACATGTTGATGGGCCCAGCACTATGCAGAGCGTGTGATGTAATGGCAAGGTGCTGAGAAGTCATGAACGCACTGGATGTTTCGTGTCGGGAGAACAGTGCTCCAAAGCGCTCCTCCCCATCCTCTGGCTCTTACATTCTTTCCATTTCCTCTTTTTCAGTGTGGCTGGCCTGGGAGAATATTTTTTTTTTCCTCTAAGTTCTGTTGAATCTGTATATACCTGGAGAAAATCACCTGCTTCTGAATTACCTTGTAAAGATGTATCCATACAGAACACATCGTATTTACTTATCATGGGACCCAATATTTCATGAAGCACAGTTCATTAGAAACTTGCCAATCTTTTTCCATCCATGAACAACTATGCATTACAGGTGACTCCAGCAGTTACAATCTGTCAACGACTGTTTCTTGTGTCTTCGTGTTAAGTGTTGCAAGCTTCATTATGAGCGGAGGAGGGCTAAACACAACCCTAACTTTGATAACTGAATTCACTTTGTTTGTAATGGCTTCTCAAACAGTTATAACACAACAGTACCCTATCTGGGGATAAATAATTTATAAGGAATCCATTGTTATTTATTTATCACTATAACATGTGTTCCAAAAGCATTACAGAATATTTATTAAACATTTATAGATAATTTTATGCTACTATGACTAGTGTGCAATATGGATACATTATTAATTCTCTTGAATTGTTGATGGATTGAGCTCAAAATAAAGCTGTTTTAACTGAAGAACGTTGCCAATACAGTGAGAAAAAAGGAAGAAGTCTAGTGTTTGAAGCTTTGAGAGACACAATATCATTCCCTCGGTTTATTTGTGCATTCTGGTTGTGGATTCCAGAACTCTCTTAGCCATCCAGAACAAACACACATCAATGAGTTGTGGATTAAAGAAATCTCTAGGCGTGAGGGCCACTGGGTAGGAGCAGCTGTTTGGGAATCTTTCCACGGACGTGCTTCAGCTCTCAGCACAGATTCGCATCAGGTGCTGCAGTTCAGGAAGCTGACGCCCTCAAAGCAGGCGTTCTTCCCCTGTCTTTATTCTCTTTGACCCAGATTGCTCAGGCTACAGCTTCTGGACCCCTGCCCTCTTCCCTTTATTAAGCAGGGTTCTTTGATACGCCACAGCCAATGTGAAAGTCTTTTTCTCCATGAAGACCTGGTTCCTTAAAAGGAGGATGTTCTGTACCATTGATCTTGGTTGTTGTTTTTTTTTTTTTTTTTTTTTTTTTTTTTTCTGTCCTGTATCACACTGGAGGATTTCTGCCTGGGTATACTAAACATGAGCTATTATCCATTACTCCCTATGTCTCTTGTCTGCTGTAGTGTTGTCTTTCCCCCCCTTTTTTTCTTTGCGACTGTTTTGTTTTGTTTTTGTATTTTTATGAGAGAGTGAGAGAGATACAGAGGGAATGGCATTCCAGGGTATCCAGGCCCTGCAGTCGAACTTCTGACATTTGCATAATCTTGTGCACATGGGTGACCTTGCATGCTTGTTTCCTCTTGAGCATCTGGCTTACATGGGATCTACAAAATTGAACATGGGTCCTTAGGCTTCAACTTTGTAGATCCCATGTAAGCCAGATGCTCAAGAGCATCTCTCCAGCCCACAATTTTCTTTTAAACAATGCCAACTTACAGCTACCCAAAGAGAAAAAGGCACCTTGATGGGGTTTCCAGGGTCTGAATTCAGCACAAAACCATTGTTTTCATAACAACAACAAAACAAATGTGCATGGTGAGAAGAGATACCTTTCTTCATCCTTAGAATGCTTAATAACCCAGCTTTGCTCCCAGACAACAAAGGAGCTGACTAGACAAGGTCTCTGATTAAGTTCTGACACTGGCTAACCTTGACTTTAAGTAGGTAACTTTGAAAAATCAATGTGCAAAGGTTCAAATAGACTGACTTAATTTGACCATGTTCACGGCCACGTGCACACCAGATGAGAATCCTCTTGTATGTGCCAACTATTATCACTTTAAAACATGTTTAGTGCTAGGCAGGAAAGAGCGATGTCAATGTGGGTCTTTAAAGCAATGAAGGAAGATAAAAGCAAATTTACAGAGTTCTTAAGGATTCAAACAAGACAGATGGAAACATTTCCAAACCAACAGATGCCTTCTGGCTTCTTGTGTATTCATGGGATGGTACAATGTGTAACCAGCATGCCAGGCAGGAGTTCCCAGGCAATGTGGATCATGAGGGCTAATGTAGAGAATATGGTGTCTTGGTCATTCTCCTGTGGAGTTTTACACAAAAGAAATGATGTCACAATGATATAAAGCAAACCTGGGCTGGAGAGATGGCTTAGTGGTTAAGGCACTTGCCTTTGAAGCCAAAGGACCCAAGTTCAACTCCCCAGAACCCACCTAAGCCAGCTGTACAAGGTAGTGCATGTGCATAGATGGCACCTGAACACAAGGTGGTGCATGCCTCTGGAGTTAGTTTGCAGTTGCTAATGCCCCAGCATGCCAATTTCCTCTCTCTATCTGTCTCACTCTCCATCTCTCATAAATTAAATATATATATATATATATATATATATATATATATATATATATATATATATATACCTGCACACCCACAAACATCACAGCATTGTACGCAGTAGTAAAGAGACAGAACTAAATAAAGTGCCCACTGATAAGTGAAGCAATAAATAAATGGTGAAGCATACATGTCTATAGATATCTACCCCCTGTATCTACCTATTTCTCCACATCTGTATGTATAGATGTATCTATAGCTATATGTCTATGTGATATATATTCATATGTATCATATATATTATTCAGCTTTAACATAGGTAATCTTATCATGAGTTACAACATGAATAAATACAAATGACATTAAGCCAGGCATAGAAGGTAAAATGCTCTGTGAATTCACTTAGCTACGGAATCTTGAAAAGAAAGAAGAGTCCGGACACAGAGATAGTGAATAAGACAGTACTTCCCAGGGCCGAGGGAGGTGACGGCATGGGACATGTCTGTCCAAGCAGGCACGGTAATGGGTAAGTAGGGTGAAGAAGTCTGCAGACTAAAATATGAGAAATGTGAAATGCATAGGTGTCAGATGTTCTTGCCACAAGCACATGAAAATGAGTGAGTGCGCTCTGGTGGGCATTTCTATCTGCTTGGCTGTAGTTACCATGTTCCTCTATCCAGACGAAATATTAACAATGTACAATAACATTTTCAAACAAAGAATGATGGAAAGTTGGTTGAATGGAATGCTTTGATGTAGCATAGTCAAACATTTACCTCCCCAGGATTGCTGTCCAGTAGACTTATGTAATCTCAAATATGTTCTGGGTGGATTCTGCGAAACTTCTGCTCTGATTTCAAACTTGCACAGTTGTGTTCTGTGAGGGAAGTCCAGGCTACAAAGAGAAAAATTTCACAAAGTAACTGTCATTAATCTCTTCAAAGCTACTCTTCATACTACCACCCCCTTCATGGCTTAGCAGGGTTTTTTTTTAAATGTGTATCACTTATATGCCATCTGATTTGGGGGCCTTGGTCACAGTGCCTTGAATTAATTAAGATTTGGTTGAAGAGCCACTTAATTGCTTGTATTTAGAATGTGAGAATTCAGGAAAGAGATGGAAATGATGAGGCAAGTCACGTATAACACATCCCTATATCCCTGGCTGAATGACCACCACACCAATGGATGTTATTTAGGTTTGTTTTTTTTTTTTTAAATCAGTGATGGTGCCAAGAACCTGGCATTTTCAAATACTCATTAGTGCTGTCCTCTGGGGCTCACGATAGCAGTTATTATTAAACAATGAAGTCCCAGGAGACAGAATGATACCGCAGTTGCTAACAATGACAGAAGTTCATGTGTATCAACCCTCGTCACTTACGTAGGAATCGCATGGCTAAATTAGCTTTCAAAGTCTTAAACCATACATGTAAGGCCCACAAATGTCATGTGGTATATTCTCTGGAGGTTAAATTTAGGTTTTCCCCCAGCTCCCGCTGCCAATTTGAAAGCAGGGAAAATGTCAGCAGGTATGACTTGAAGGGGACGGCTGCTGGCGTGGGACCCACTGCCGCTGACATTAAACTACCTCTGGAAATCCAAGCTGTGAAGTGACATCAGCTGTCCCCGAGTTTGCCCTGATTGCTTGTTAGGTCTCCAGTATGCTCCAGCTGCCTTTTCCAGCCAAAGTTTTCATGCCACCCGTTTGCTTCGATGCTACGTGAGTGCATTTAAATGCAGCCAACAAATTTCTGGTGTTAGAGAGGACAACGTAAGGGGCCATGAAGATGGCTCGGTGGCATAGTGCTTAGCATACAAGTGTGAGGGCCTGAGTTTGAATTCACAGCTCCCACATAAAGCTGGACGCTGCAGTGGATGTCTATAATTTTAGCCAGTTCATAAAAAGATGGGAGGCAGAGACAAGAGTGTCCTCTAAACGCCGACAGGCCAGCTAGCTTGATATACGGAGTAGCGAAAGATGAGAGATTCCTTCTCAAATAAGGTGGAGGGCAAGGACTGGCATCCAAAAGTTATCTTCTGGCCTCCACATATACTGTGGCACCCACATGTGCGCACACCCCCACACACACAAAATCTAAAACACTAAAATAGGAGTAAGATAAGTCAAAAACTATTTCATCCATCAGTCCATAGGCCTGACATAGTAAATGGGACACGTTATGTGATGGACCAGGGACATTACAAGAGAAGATCTCAGATCTAGAACCTCCCAGTCCTGCCATTTCTGTGACATCTCACCTCAATGGCAAACCAAGTTGGTATCTGAATTGAAGTGGTTGGTAAAAGAGTATCCCATCTTTCCCATATTTAGGAGTTAGTAAGCCCCTGCATAAAAAGAAACTAAGTTGCAGATTTGGAACACTTAAGATTCTGCTTGGCGGTTTAAAGTGATAATCCACAGGGTTCATGTGAGGTGGATCGTTGCCTCCCATCTTGTCAGTGAAGGCCAGAGAGGCAGCTCACAGATAACAGTGTCTTAGGCTTGCAGGCTTTTCATCTCTGTCACTCCATGGCTCAAAGTGGCAGGCAGAACTCTAACCATCATATCCTTATCCCAAGAAGCAAGTAGGAAAGATACAAAAAATAATAAAAAGCCTTCTTCCCAGCCAAGTCATCTCCTTCTAAAAGCTTTTTCATAACAGCTGTACATTTTCTTCGATATGTGATTTAAGAGAATGGAGTCTCACAGCCACACCTGGCTACAAGGAAGGGTAGCTTGTGTCATATAGCTAAGGACTTTGCCCCATCACGTGCAATCAGAGCTTTGCTGGTAAGTGACCAAGAGGAAACCAGTGATAAGGAGACAGCAGAATCTGGTCTCACCATCACCATGAGTCCTATCATGTGGAGTCTACAGAAGCAGATCTCTAAATAACTTCAAAGACTTGTGTGTACAGACAGGCATCTTGGGACAGGACAGAAGGAAGAGTCTCAAAGGCTCACTGTGTGACCTTGAGGAATATATTCAAGGTTTCGATGGCTCTTCTTCCTCACCAACAACACGTTGCTCGGCCTCTTCACTGTGAGGAAGGATCTGCTCAGATAACAATTGTGGAAGAAGAATGTCCAACAGCGAGGAGAACAGGAGAGGCCGGGACTCACCAGTGCTATTATGATTAATTTAGGTGTGTGCATCCTTTCCAAGCTGGTTCAAAAACCCTTTGCTGCTCGGAGAACTATTACTGTATAATTCTTCTTTGCTTCCAGGGTGACACCTTCCACATGCACAGTACTTCATAGCACACAAATCACTTTTAGACGTGGATTTCACTACATCCCCATGACACTCTCTGGGAGCAACATGGGGGAAGGCTTGCCACTTACTCAAATGTATGGTGGTGAAGCTAAAGCAAGAGTCGAGTGTCTGTCCAGGCTCACAGGAAGTAGCAATGGACAAAGGAGACAGTGGATATTTATTGCATGTGTATCTGCACATGTTTATGTGTGTGGACATATGTGGGGAGCATGGGCACATGTGGGCACACGCATACGGAGGCCACAGGACAACCTAAGGTGTCACTCCCAAGAACACCATGTACCTCCTGTGAGACAGCCTCTCTTTGGTCTGTGGTTCACCAGTTAGGCTCTTCTAGCTGGCCTGTGAGATCCAAGCAGCCGCCTGTCTTCTACCACTGGGGTTTTTGGTGTGTGCTCCCATGCCCAGAATTAAGACGGGAATCAAAGTGAGGTCCTCATGCTTGTCAGGAAAGTACCGTACCCAATTGAGCATTCTCCCCATCCCTGACAATGGCCTGTGCAGTAGCCCAGCCTCTATGGGAGTCCGTGTGATGACCTCTCAAACCGTTAGCAATAGGTCTGCCACATGACGCAGCTGTAACACTCCTGGGAACTTACCAGAAGGACACGAACTCAACATCACAGGCAACCTTGCACATTCATGTTCACCTAGGTGTTCATCAACAGAGGGGCAGATAAGGAAAATGTGGAATCTATATACAATGGCATTATGTCATTTGCAGGAAAATGGATGCAATGAGAGATAATTATATTAACAGAAGTAAGCTGGTTGCAGAAAGACAAATATCAGATTTTCTTTCATCTGTGGTCCGTAGATGTTATAAAGTCACATAAAAGTACACGCGCACACAATGAAAGTAGAGGTGAAAATGTCTAGATTACCAAAGAGAAAAAGTGGGAGGAAAGAGGAAAGAAAAAGGGGAATGAAGGAAGAATATGTTCAACAGGTTATATGTACCTGAAAATTTTCTAAAATAAACAAATATAAAAATTCCACAAAAATAAAAACATAAAACTACAAGTTTTAAAAAGGTGATGTTTCTGAATATGGGGACGAGGTGGGTGGGCTAGACACGTAGAGCTGGCGCGGCCACCTGGTTCTCAGTCTTCCCAAGGTGAAATCCATTTATTCTCTCCTCCTCACCTGCCTTCCACCTGGGGTTCCACTTCAGCAGGTGAACGCCTTCTGGTCTCAGCCACGCAGGCATCCAGAAGGTGCACTGATGACTCCAGGTTCCTCCCGTGCACCTCGCGCCTGGCCCTGTTTGCAAACCTCCTGCGGAGTTTGTCTCTGTGCTGTTCCCACACAGTCCTCCTCAGCCATCTTCTGGTGGGTTGTCTCTGCATTGTTCCTCAAAGGCTGAGAGGACAAGTGAGTGTCTCAAATGGGCTCTTGGTATCTTTATCTTTTTCTCCCTAAAATATTCACCACATACTGGCCAGATGTAAGTTTAACTCTCGGTTTTCTGCTTGAAATTCCTGAATGACCCTCTTTGGTCACCAGGATAAAACCTTCCACTTCGGTACAAAGCTGGTTGGAGCTCTCTATGGTCTGCCTCCCACTTGCTGTGTGAGCCCCATATCTTGTCCTGTCTCAAATCCCACAGAACCCTTAAGGGGAGACCCTACACACTCCTCTCACAGGGCCATTGCATGGGTGCCTCACTCTCTGTGGTGACGTATATCTTCTTTATTTTTTTAAATTTGACTTGTGTATATTCGTTCTATAAAGGGATAGGTTTCGTTATGACATTCTCATTCAAATATATTATGTACTTTGAATAAAGTAACTCCTATTAATCATTCCTATTACCTTCCCACCAGTTCACTTCTCAAATAGTGTCTCTTTTACCTTCATGGTGTGTGTGTGTGTGTGTGTGTGTGTGTGTGTGTATCAAGGTCTTCAATTTGTGGTTTGGATGTAAAATATCCCTCATAGTCTCACATGTTTGAAAACTTAATACTTAGTTGGTGGTGCTATTTTTTTTTAATTTTTTTGTTTATTTTTTTGAAAGTGACAGACACAGAGAGAAAGAGGCAGATAGAGAGAGAGAGGGAGAGAAAGAGAGAGAATGAGTGTGCCAGGGCCTCCAGCCACTGCAGACCAACTCCAGATGTGTGCATCCCCTTGTGCATCTGGCTAACGAGGGGCCGTGGGAAATTGAGCCTCGAACCGGGGTCCTTTGGCTTCACAGGCAAGCGCTTAACCACTAAGCCATCTCTCCAGCCCTGGTAGTGCTACTTGAGAAGGTTGTGGAACCTTTAGGAGGCGGAACTTTGCTGGAGGAAGTGTGTGGCTGTGGGCAGGGCTTGGGGTGCTCAGGCCAGGCCCCACTTGCAGTGTTTTCTACTTCCCCCCTGCAAGTGTGACACCAGCTGTCTGCCCCTGCCGTGATAGACTTCCCTTGGAAACTGCAAGCTGAAACATGCCCTTTCTTTGCCAAGCTTCTTCCAAGTTGGGTATTTGTCTTAGCAATGAGAAAGTAAGTGATGCAGTCCAAGTGAGCAAGAACATGTGACATTCATCTTTCTGAATCTTCCTTATTTCACTTAATGTGATGATCTCCAGTTCCATCCACTTTCTGCAAATGACATAATTTCATTCTTCTTTATGCTGAATAAAACTCCACTGATAATAGATGCCACATTTTCTTTATCCATTCATCTGTTGATGGACATCTCGTGTGGGTCCATGTCTTGGCTACTGTGAACAGTGCCGCGAAGAGCATGGATGTGCAGGTGTCTCTACGGGATGCTGACTTGGAGTCCCGTGGGCATATTCCCAGCACTGGTATAGCTAAGTCAGATGGAAGCTCTATTTTTAGCTTCTTGACGTCCCTCCATATGGATTCCTTAGTGGCTGCATGTGTTGGCATTCATACCAGCAGTCTATAAGGAGTTGTGATTTCCCTCACATCCTCTTCATCTGTTTTCTTACTGATAGCCATGCTGACCTGGCTGGAGGTGGGGGGGGGGGGAATCTCAATGTACAAAACTGCAATGTGAATTCTTTCCTGAATTGCTACTTGTTCTTCAAGCCCTCCAACGTAATCCCTCCTTTTAGATTTCTTGGATGCCTTTTCTGTATCTGACAGCCTACTGATCAGAAATACCCACTGTTTCCTGCATCAGCACAGTCACTATGCAGAGCTGTCACTTCCTATGACTTGTTTATCAACCCTCTAGCCTGCAACCCTTCCAGGCCGGGAATAGCAGTTTATTGAGCTCTGGTGCATTCTGGGATCTGTTCTAAGTTTTTGACATAGACTCACATGTTCCTTCCAGGAATCTTATAACCCATCATTTTAATTGTTTTTACTATTTACTTATTTGTGTGTAGGGATGTACTGGGTCGTCTTGCTGCTTCAAGCAAATGTCAGACACATGGACCATTTTTTGCATCTGACTTTATGTCTATGCTGGGAAATTATACTATGCTGCACACACATGCACATAGAATAGACAAGAAAGGATGGGGTCTCACAGTCGGCCTCAGAGCTAAGGTTTGCTCTGGAGGAATTCGACCAAGTGGATTTGGGCCATCTTGGTACTGTATCTGTTTTTATTCACACACGTGAAAATTCAACCTTTTAGCACGTGCTGTCTTGGTCACCATTCAAGGACATTGCCCATGCCTGACACACACTAGATGCACAGCACATATTAGTTTTTTCCATTCTTTTTAAATTTTTTGCATATATGTGTGTGCCAGGCATGCATGTGTATCTATGTGTGTTTACATGTGCATGGGCACATGGATGGCTCACGGCGCATGTGTGTGCATGCAGAAGCCAGAAGTTAATATTGAGTGTCCTTCGAAATCACTCTGAAGATGACTTCAGCTGTCGGTCCTTGCCTTCGTCCACACTGCTCACGGCAGCCTCTCTCTGTTCACTACTGCGCTCACCGGGCCGCTCCCTGAGCCTCCGAATGGCTCTGCTGTCACCACCCTCTTCTCCGCCTGGGCGCGCCGGGGTCACAGGCACTGGCGCCGCAGTGCCCAGCTGCCTATGGTTCTGGTGATTCACACTCAGGTCCTCGTGCTTGCCCAGAAAGTGTTTTATCCCCTGAGCCATCTCCCCAGCCTGCCACACTATTTTTGAGGACAGTGTCTCTCACTGAACCTGGAACTAGCTAATTCAGCTAGTCCAGCTAGCCAGCAAGCCCTCGGGTCCCCCCTGTCTCTGCATTTCCGGCATTGGTGTGAGAGGTGTACCCTGCTATGGCTGGCTTTTCCGTGGGCACTGGGGATCTGAGCCCAAGTCTTCATGCTTACTTACGTGGCAAACGCTTTACTGAGCCTCCTCCCCAGTCCACAGACGCCTCCCATGCTTGGGTTCAGCTGTCTCCCTGAACTCCTCTCAGAAAAGAAAGTCTTCCAAGAGAATGGACCCATCTCCTTTTTTCTTGACAACGTCTTCCTCTTTTCATTGTGAGTCATGGCATGTTTCTAGGCACGCTTTATCTCCCCTCTCCTGCATAAATAATCACCCCAGATCCAAGGGGCACCATGTCCTGGGGCTGACCTGGTGCTTGGCTCAACACTTTATATGCAGTGTGGTGAGCAGAGCAGCCGGGTTGGGCGAGAAACGTCATCAAACACAAGCTGGGCCACTCACGTTCATCTGAGGAGAGAAAAGGGATGCATTTGGACAGCGGTTCTGCACCTTATAAATAGACATATACAGCTCTGCATACATTATTAATACGGGCTTTATTGCCAGCTTTATTGAATCCACGATGGTGCTTCTCTCGGGAAGCCACAGAACACAGGAAGATTGCACCAATGCCGGCATTAACCAGGACTACAATAGACCAGGCAAATAAGAGTGTGCAAATGGCAGCATTCATGCAGCCTGCATCCCACGATTCAAATAACATAATAACAAGTAATGTGCTCCAGCAAGCCCCGCAGCTGCAATTTGAAGTACTCTGTGCATTTCTTATCCATGTTGCTCATGCCAGCCCAAGAGGGCACAGGGAAAATGTGTCTTGAAGATGTTGCTTGGCAGGACCTACAAGAGCCTGACAGGCAAGCCCGCTGTCCCCATCTCCGCATCTTTATGAGGGCCGTCCCCTTGGCGCTCTGCACTAAACGTACCTTTAACTAGAAATTACCTCTCATTTCCCCACCCTTTCTGTTTTTTAGGCAATGACTTGCTGTACAACCCAGACTGGCTTTGAGCTCACAATCCCCATGCCTCCACCTCCCAAGAACTGGGATTACAGGCATACACAATTACACCCAGCTTCTTAGAAAGCCCCTTCCTGCCACCTTCCCCTGTCCAACGGGAGGCACCTTTAGCACGCGCCTCACGCCCTTGCCTCCTCATTTCCCTCCACTGTGCTCTCTCTGTGATGTGAACGTCATGCAGGGCTTAACGGCACTGAGTCATGTGCTCTGTAGCCCATGCAGCCTCCCCTTCTACCGGTACTTACTGTAAGCTATTGTGCACTGACCACTGTCATCTGGACGGAGGTCCAGTAGTGTGTAACATAGAATTCCTGGAACTGTACTCAGTACAGGGGTCTCGACCTGAAGAGAAGCTGCACCCATCCCAGAAGCATCATCTCATCCCAGCATGGCAGCAGGACCATGCCAGTGTTCTATCCCAATTACTGGTGGGAGCAGAAGGAGCTTTGAATTACAAACAATGTAGCCTTTCCCCTCTGCCTTTTTCATATATGTGTATACATTATATGAATATATATACATATTCATATATATACATATTCATATATACATATATATATGGTGTGTATGCAGATGTGTATGGACTCGTGTAGGAAAGATGCATGTGCACATGTGAGAGACAAAAAGTGGTGTGTGTGTGTGTGTGTGTATGTGTGTGTGTGTGTGTTGGCCAGAGGTCAATATCAGGTGTCTTCCTCAGTTTTTCTTTCCTTTTTTAAGATGAAACCTGGGCCTCACTGATTCAGTTCAACTCAGTGGCCAGCAATCCCCAGTGATTCTCCTGCCTCCACCTCCCTGGTGCTAGGATTACAGGCATATGCTGCTGTGTCCAGCTTTTACATGAGCACAAGAAATCTGAACTGAGGTACACATGTGTGTAAGGCAAGTGCTATTAGGTTTGAGCCACCTCTCCAGTCTCATCCCATGTTCCTTTAACTAGATAATCCACCCCCCTTGTGAAAGTGACCCCAGGAACTCACCATGTTTTATTGATAACAGTAACTCTTTGGACTAAAATCGCCCCCTGCTACAAGGTGATGGACAGAGGAGACCGTTTGGGTTAAGAATGTTGTTATTTGAAAATGCCCAGAAAGAGTGTCCACCTCTCATGTCAGCTTAAAAATGACCACTATTACAAACTAATCCCCAGCGAGCAGTCCTCCTCTGCCAGAGATTGGTTTAGTAGAGGGCATGTTATCCAATTCTACCCAATAAGAAACGAAGAAAAATCAGCTCAGGGAAGCTTCCAGTAGCTGGCTTCCAGAAGAACAAGAAAAATCACATAGGTAGAAAATGTCCTCTGGCATCCCTGCCTCTCTCTTGATGCCCTCTTTGGAAGTCACCCTGTGAGCATCTCATACCTAAAATACAGAAATTTGCCTGCCCTGTATCAAGGGTGGAAAAAGGACAGAGTATAGAGCTCAGAGCCTTGCCTACCTTGGTTAACAAGAGCTCCAACCATGGGACCATCTCCCCTGACCTTCCACTGAAGTAACCAGGGTCAAAGACAGCAATGATCAAGAGATCTGTATTTGTAGCCAATTGCAACCTAAATATTACACACATTCTGTACCAGATGTTTTGCTAATTTGGAGGGGACAGCAGATAAGCAAGACAGAATATCCATCCTCAAGCAGTTCCCAGTCCAGCAATCTTTAGAAGAACTGAACTCACATTGCATAATCAAAGACTTCTTTTCTTTCATTCCGCTGCCTTGCTAACTGGTACAAAAAGGTATGATGCAGGTCGGAGTAGAAGCAGGTACACAAATCTGTGGGAACCTGTGCAATAAACATAAAAATCTAAGTAGGGGAGAGTGACACAGACGATCTCATCCAAAAGCACGAGTCCTACAGTAAGTGTTTGAACAAATGCAGGTGTTTGCTGGTGAGAGAAAGGGAGGAGAGAAGTTTATTTTTAAAATGGAGCCACAAGAGGCTGGGGAGATGTCTCGGTGGATAATTCTCGTGCTGTGCAGGCTTGTGGCTGATTGTGGGTCCCCAAAACCCATGTAAAAGCCGATGCTGTGACTGGCCTCTGTAATCCCGGAGTGCCTACAGAAACAATGGAAGCAGAGATAGGAGAACCTCCCAGAAGCTCACTGACTGTCTAGGGTGATAGCGGTGAGCAGCAACAAGAGGCCAACATCAAGCGAGATGGAAGATAAGGGGCCTCTACATGTGCACTGTGGCATGCAAGTACACACACACATGCACACGTACACACACACACATGCACACAAACACACGCACACTCATGAAGTTATGCATAGAGAGTGATGAAGTGTGAGGGGATCTGAATAATGCTGCATGGGGATGGAGATCTTGAATTTGGAGTTATTGCATCACTTTTTATCCAGCAATGCATTAATGGCTCCATTCTATCCTCCATCTCTCTAGTGGCATTTGAGCTTGCCAGTAGCAAGACCAGACATAGCAATCACCTTCACATCTTGATGCCTCTACCAGCACATGACATCTACCTTTGCACAGCTCTGGCGAGAGCCCAGGTGAAGAGGAGGTGAACTATTCCCTGGCCATCTATAAGTTTGGAAGTCTATAAGATTGGAAGTATTGTGTGACGTTTCCTGAGGAGTCGTAAACAATTATCTGCTCAGCCCACATAGGATCCCAGCAACAGACTAAAGTTACCATCCTATCCAGGTCTAGTTTGGTGAACCAATGAGTTTATTGGAGTATGAGTGTTTCCAAAACACCCACATCATTGAAAAGTTTCCATCCCACTGTGGGTGATGAGTCAAGACAGCTGCATCAGTGGAGTCCCTTGAATGGCTGGCAGACAACCACGCAGAATCCAGTCTCTGGCCTCTTGGTATCTGAGCATATGCAGCTGGACAGGAGGAGGGGGCAAGGAGTGAATGAACAGCTGGAATTCTAGTGAGGGTCTAAAGACCCCCTCATGCCACTCCTTCTACCAAAGATTGCTCAATTGGCTAGATCTTTGAGGGTCTCAGATAAGTGACCACAGCTGCTCTGATTCCAAAATAGCAACAGCCATATCATTCCCAGTAGGCAGAGTTCCACAACACAGAAGGGGGACGTGACTGAGGAAGGAAGAGTGAGGAGAGGGGTACATGTGACCCAGACTCCCACTAGTTGGTTCAACAATCCACTGCCTAGACGAGAGGAGGGCTCCGGGAGGGTGCTTGGAGATGACGAGTGTTAGGGAAATACAGAATTGCGCTACTCCACAGCAGAAACGCTAAGTACCGAGGCCAGGGAGAGTTGATCGTGAAAAACTTTGATCCCATTTGCAGAACTGGGCGCATTGCAGGGCAGGTGGAGGAAGAGGTGGTTCAAAGGTCCAACCAGCACAGCACTTGGGAGGAAGAGGCAGGAGGATCACTGTGAGTTTGAGGCCTCCCTGAGACTACATAGTGAATTCCAGGTCAGTCTGGACCACAATGAGACCCTACCTCGAAAAAAAAAAAAAAAAAAAGTCCCACCAGCAGCATGAAGAATGGGCTGGAGGAGGTATTTGAAGGGGAAGTACTTCTCAGGGCTCTAGTTTGAAAGTAAAGCCAACATGGAGGGTTAAAGCCCTCCCACCAGGGCCTTGCATCTTCTGACCTGAGTGTTGCCCTTGGAGATCAGGTGGGACAGACTTCTACCCGACGTCACAATCAGGCTCCCACAGAGACAGAACATCTGCTGGGAGTAGTAGTTGGGATGGGGAATAATAAAAGCTTTACGTGGGGCTTGGCTGAATTTTCCTGTGAGAGATTTTATACTCTGTGGGCCATGCAATCTCTCTGATAATCGAACTCTGTCATTAGAGTGCTGTTGCAGTCCGGTTTGCATTGCTGGTAGAAATCACCCAACCAAGAGCAGCTTCTGGGAAAAAGAGGTTTATTTGGCTTACAGGCTCGAGGGGAAGCTCCACGATGGCAGGGGAAAACGATGGCATGAGCAGAGGGTGGACATCACCCCCTGGCCAACAGAAGATGGACCACAGCAACAGGAAGGTGTGCCAAACACTGGCATGGGGAAACTGGCTATAAAGCCCATAAGCCCACCCCCAACAATACACTCCCTCCAGGAGGCATTAATTCCCAAATATCCATCAGCTAGGAACCTAGCATTCAGAACACCTAAGTTTATGGGGGACACCTGAATCAAACCACCACAAGTGCATAAATAGGCATAGATAATACATCCATGAATGCGCATAGCTATGTGACAATAAAACTTTATTTACAAAATTAAGTGATGGGCCAGAGTTGATACATGGGATGGGAGGTAATTTGTAATATGTAGGTTTCTTTTTTTAAAAATTTTTATTTATTTATTTGAGAGCGACAGACACAGAGAGAAAGACAGATAGAGGGAGAGAGAGAGAATGGGCGCGCCAGGGCTTCCAGCCTCTGCAAACGAACTCCAGACGTGTGCGCCCCCTTGTGCATCTGACTAACGTGGGACCTGGGGAACCGAGCCTCGAACCAGGGTCCTTAGGCTTCACAGGCAAGCGCTTAACCGCTAAGCCATCTCTCCAGCCCGGTTTCTGCCTTCAAACTGTACTGCAACCCTGCTACCACCGCTACCAAGCCGGGTGCTCTTGGGAGAAGTATATAAACTTCTCGGTTCTTTACTCATAAATCACACATAAAACCCACAGTGCAGCCCTGTTGTGAGGGGCAGTGGAGATAGTGCTTGAAAGCCTCCAGCACAAAGCGTCCCCATGCAGTGAGCTGGGCCACTGCGTTCCTGTGCCACGCCTGTTGCCCTCGCTAGCCCCATCAGATGAGACTGAAGGCAAAGCCTCACCTAAGAGCACTGGAAGAAAAATCAAATGTTCACCAGAGATGAGTCAAAAAGGGAAGAGATATTCTCTCAGGCTGTGTTTTCCTTTAGCTGTGGCTAAGGCTGTCTATAATTCCTGAAGGACTTGGTCCATTTAAGTGAATTTGATTGGCATTAATTATTAAAAAACAATCATTTATTAATAAATCATAACTTTATGAATGCAGTACACTTGTTCAGTGCTTCATAGTTTTCTTTCATTTTCGCTTTATTCTTTTCAAAGGACTTCTAAACTAGGGCACACAGTGTGCCGGGAGGCGTGGGAAGATGCACAAGAGAAGCCAAGTGGGTAGGAGCAACATTACATTATATTAAAGCAAACTTGAACACATTATGAAATGGAATACAGAATACATGTGATTTTTAAAGATAAAGTTTAAGACTTCAAAGATACATTTCAAGTTTGAGATCTGCTGCTTTAGACTGTACCCCAGATGGCTGTGACAGAAGTAGACTTGGTTGTGTCTTGTCCCACGGCCCCTTATAAAGTGCATAAAGGTGGGAATTTTACAAATTCTGCAGATGACAAAGTTCTATAGGTACATTGCTGGGCTTGCATAAAGTACACTCTCTGCTGCAGAAGGAGACTTTAAAGCTAGTACTTGTAGCTCCCAGCTCCTCTCTGTGCACATGGGTGAGCAGATTTTCCTTGAGGAAAGGGGCATAGACAAAGTCTGAATGCTGTGATGTGCTGTGCATGGTAATTACTGCTAAGAGGAAGCAAGAGGGATGGAGACAGGGTCCACAAAGGCATAAAACCCCTTGGGAGGGCCAGGGAGATGGCTCAGTGGATAGAGCGGACTTGCTGCAAGGACATGGTTTGGGTCCTCAGCACCCACATAAGTGGCTCATGCCTGTGCGCCCAGCACTTGCAGGGTAGAAACAGGTGAATCTCAGGGTCAAGCTGGCTGGTAACCTAGCTGGATCTGGGAGTTCTAGGTTCAGTGCAAAGACCATGTCTCATAAGAAAGATGAAGAGCAATAGAGGGAGAGACATCCATCCTGCCCTCCACGTGCAGACACACACATATGAACATGGACACACTCATGCATACACACCATACACGTATACACAAGCACAAAAAGAAAACCCAAGTTCAACATCTCATGAGTGTGGAAGACCAGCTGGGACTGACTGTCCCTCCACACTGGCCACAGCCTCATGCGATCCAGTCAGGAGTTCTGCTAGCTCTCCTTTCCTAGTTTATCTTAGTATCTTAGTACCTCAGTTTCCCCACATGAAGACAGAGCCTCCCACTCCACTCTAGGCTCTACTGTGACCTCTTTCTTTCCTCCTTGATTCTAAGGAAAGATTCTATAGGGCCTTGGAGATGGCTCAGTGGATAGAGTGCTCACCACTCAAGCTGGAGTACCCAAGTTCGATTCCCCAGACTTCATGTAAAAAGCCAGAAGTTGTGGTGGGCTTCTGTAATCCTAGCACATGGAAAGCAAGATGAGAGGCAGAGACAGAAGAAATTTCTGGAAAATCATGACCATCCCAGCAAAGAAAAATAGGAGAGAGAGAGAGGATGGCAAAATTTTGTTTTAAAAATATGAAAAAAGTGCCATAATGAAATCTAATTGTCTATGTGCTAAAAGAAAGATAGAAAGAAAGGAAGGAAGGAAGGAAGAAAGAAAGAAAGAAAGAAAGAAAGAAAGAAAGAAAGAAAGAAAGAAAGGAGGAAAGAAAGAAAGAAAACTGGGGATGTAGAGATGGCTCAGCAGTAAAGATAACTTCCCACACAAGCATGAACGTCTAAGAGGGCCTAGGACCACTGAATTCAATTCCCTAGCACTCTCATAAAGCGGGTATGGCCACACCACTCCTGTAAAACAATCCTGTGGGGAGCAGAGACTGGAGAATTGGGACCCAGCAAAGTCTGGAATTAGCAAGAGTCTCCATTTCAAGGAAACAAGTGGATGAGAGACAGAGGAAGAACACCCAGTGTTCTTCTCTGGCCATCTGCACACACATGTGCAACACCACACAGACTACACATATGCCCATGCCAAAAATCATCTAAAACCAACCAAAAGATTCTGTCGCTATAACCATAAATTCATAATTGCCCCCTTCCCTCACCTGCAACATTCAGCAGGTCTGTTACTGTCTGCATTTCTCTGCACCCCAGGCCAGACCTCCTCAGTCTCGCCCTGTGTCCTCAGTCAGCTCGTGGCCGAGGGCGGGTGGGGATGGTGGTGATTCTAAACTCAGCAGTGATCCTGTCTCCCCTGGGCACCAGCTAGAAAAATAGAAGCATATGCCCTTGAAGGGAGAGCGGGTGCGGTGCCGAGAATTGCCCGTGCAGGGCAGCACCTCACAGGTGTGTGGCACACTTGGCTGCTCCCCCCCAAGTTCACCTACTTAGGGTGAGCACAGCTCCCTAGGGTCTTGGCTTATGACACATCTGATGGTGTGAAAGAGCTAATAGTGAGGTACGGTAGCTGGAGACCCCATCAGCTTTGCATCTTGGTGACTGGAGGCCTGGTTGCCATTAACTTTTGTCTGTAAATAAAACACTGCTGTAGGGACCCTTGGCCTCATTTCTGGCTCTGAGCTCTCTGTGTCATGCTCTCAGCAAACTCTCCACGATATTCCCACCCCCTGGCCCCGGGAATGGATCTATTTATAGCAGCCATCATTAAGGATCCATTCCTAGGCCAGGCAGCCTCACCTGTCCCTCCCTCTCTCTTCCTGCAGAAGTTGACTTCAGAGGGTTTTCTGAGAGTTCTTTGTAATATTAGTTAACATGTACAGGAAAGCCCCAAGGTCGTGTTCCACACTTGGCACCCTTCACTTTAGATTTGAGAAATCCCCTAAAACTCTCATTAGCGCAGGCTGCCTCACACCTATGAAACTTTAAAAATATCTAGCTAATCAGCCACTTTGCACACCTCTGTGTAGTCAGGGAGTGAAGCTCTGCTCCCCCACCACTCCCCTTCCCTCTCCTGGCATCATTTGAGCCGTCGAGAGCTGTCAAAATCTGACTTCCTACAGTATTTAAAGTACAACCAAGGGAACTTCTCATCTGAAACCAACATTGCCAGTTAAAGAGAAACTGAGAGCCAGGAGGGAGAAGCAGAAAGTGGTGGTGGGGGGATGGCATTCATGTTCCAGAAGATCCCCTTGTCCTGATTCATTTTGACTCGGTCTGATCACTGGTATTTCAGTGGGTCTGTTTGGAGGAAGCAAGTCACTGGGGGATATTATCTTGTCCTTAGGTTCTCTTTCTCTCTCTCTCCCTGGTTTCTGTGAGGTGATGTCAACAGCTTTGCCCTACAACATATTCCCCACCATTTCATTTCTCCTTTCCATGGCCACAGAAACAATAGAGCCAAGTGTCCATGAACCAAACCTCTGAAAGTGTGAACCTTCCCTTCTTTAATCCTGTTTTTATTTTATCACCATAATGAAAAACTTAAACCAATCCCTGAGAAGTACTGAGTTTGAATCCCTGAGGTGACCTAGACCATTGGGTCCTGCTATGCACACCTAAGTTATTCTCATTTACACTGATGTCTGAGAAACTGTTCCTCATCTAAGATGTTTGGCAGGCGAGTTTCACACTGCTAATGGTCCCATCACAGTATATCGAAAGCACCCTTCTCTATTGGGCATCTAAAGAGAGGTGGCATTAGGGTGCAAAGTGAGAGGTCGAGTAGTCAATTCCAGAAGAATTGAAAGCAAAGCTAAGACACCCAGCAAGTGCTCAGTCTGTGAGATGCACAACTTGATGGGTTAATATTCTTGGGCCCATAGATACAGCATGTACCCAAGTAGACTGGCTGAGTCCCTTGAGCAGTGACTTCCTAAATGAATCAGAGGCTGTTTGGAGCACAAGAGGGTCACATACTGACCCCTGGCATTTAATCTGTCTGTTAAGGTCCAACAGCAACACAAGCCATTGGTCACATGAGAAACCAGGGTGTCAGGTATGGAACTGGAAGAATACGAAAATGAAGACAGGGGGTTAGGAGGAAGTTCCTAGGAAAATATCCTAGGCATGCAGATGGCCCAGAAGGAAAAAAATTATACAGAAATCCAGGCAGGCAAGTAACTGGCAGGAGTCAACTCTCCACAGGCTAAGAGGCAGAAGAGCAACAAAAGATGGACTCCTTTTTGTCACTGTAATGAGGGCAGCAGGCAGGGAGAGACATTTTAGTGAGGAAAAAATGAATGCCAAACCTTTATGCATTATCTCACTCATCCTATGAAGTACCTATGTGCCAATCATTGTACGTAATGGGGCTTCAGAGAAATGAAGAGAAAGTCAAGAAAGGCTAGTCTCTGTCTCCCAAATAGCTGGTGTTACTCTCATCCCAGAAATTGAGCCAGTTTTGGAAGAGGCTAGAAAGACATGAAACCCTTGCTTCTGCCATGTTGTGGAAACTGGAGTTGGTCTTTCTTTTCTCCATGCCTAACTGACAGACACCTGAGAAATCACTATCTGCATGAAGGCTTTCTTGACTTTCTCTCTTGGGCCAACACACCACTTCCGTGTTCTCAGGAATCACTGCATCAATTTGTAGCAGGGAACTTGTGATAAAATGCTTATGAGATTGCCCTTCTACTAGTCTGTGGTGGTTGACTCATAGTGTTAGGAGAGACTGTATCTTCATTTTTTTCTTTATTTATTTGACATAGAATGAGGGGGAGGAAGAGAGAGAATGAGTGTGCCAGGGCTCCAACCACTGCAAAGGAACTCCAGATGTGTGCGCCCCCTTCAGCATCTGGCTAATGTGGGTCATGGAGAATCAAATCTGGTCCTTTGGCATTGCAGGAAAACGCCTTAACCGCTAAGCCATCCCTCCATCCCTGTATCTTCATTTTCTTTTATGAAACCCCACCATGTACAAGGACACAAACAAACACCCTCACACAGACATACAAATACATAAAAAGATGTAAGTTATACACTCATGCCCATGCGCTCACATATGTGTGCATGAACACGCATGTGTACATAAGACAAAAAGCTATTGTTATAGGGAGATGGACTTGAACAAGCCATTTGATACTGACAGTCAGACAAAGCCTATATGTGCTTCCTGTCCAAAATTAATTATATTTTCCAGCACCAGGTCTTGAAGGCACCTTATGTAAATCAGAGGATGTTTCATTTTCAGTTCCTTGGGGGTCAGTAGGATTTGGCAACAAATTCTGATGAGGGTGAGTGGGGTTAGATCTCTTTTCCTCCATGTGTTCCAGCCACAGGTCAGTTTGATAATTGCCCCCTAGGGAAGAGGTTCATCAGACAATGCTGTTTTGGCAGGGAAACCTAATGGAGCTCCTTCTGTGTAGGAAATAGAATTAAGTTGATATGAATTGAAATGCAAATATTTGATTTGCATTGGATGGAATCTAACGGACCCTTTATGCCCACTTAATACCCAAGTCCACATTGGTGTGGATGGTAAAGACATTTGGCATTTGCCCACATGGTGTTTACAAAAATGGAGGCATTCCCATTTTGCAAACAGCCCACAGATACATTAAATAACCCATTTCATGATGGGCATCTGGACTCCTCTAACCTGCCAAAAGTGGATCGGCTTGAGGCTGCCTTCCAACTTTATGGCGAAGAACAGCTCCCTTCAAACGTAAAAGTCATCACTCTGCAACATCGTGGCAGGTTGGGGGCTCATCTGCTCCAACATGACACCCATTCATTTTGATTTTAGCTGTGTCTGACTGGCTGGCTGCATATTAAAGACCCCACACACCTGAGCAGGAAAAAAAATTACTTGTTAATTAAAGCAGCATCCTGTAAGGTGGTTTGACACCTGATTCTTCCACCGCTGCCACCTGAATGGTGGCTAAACCCATTAGTGAGTTACACTGGTGGTTGGCAATATCTGGAAGGAGTCTTTAATTTAGTATCATGGTTTTCAAAAAAAGGAAAAACAGACTTAGCTGAGCAGAATGAAACACTGTGCAATGGAAAGCAAAATAATTTACTATGTTAAAACATCATTTCCATAACCTCCTCACGAAGGAAATGGTCACGTCTTTGCTCAGGTGTGGTCAGAATACTTCACTCTAACCTGCTCCAATCTGAGCTTCCTTCCTTCAGGACGGTCTTTTGTGTGAGCTATGTGACCTGGCTCAGTGTGTGTGGAAGAAGGTGTCTGAGAGTGAAAAGCTAGGAGAGTTTGAGGTTGCCACCCAGTGGCCAGTGAGACAACTAGCCAGGCTCCCATGTTGTCCCAAACTGTAGGGATAAAGCCCCATTCAGGAGACAGGGTAACAACAAAGCTCCAAGAGTAGGCTTCCAAAATTCATTTCGAATAGAAAGATTTTGAAAACAAGAGAGGAGAGGAAACAGGACGCAATCAACTGCATCCCCTGTGATGATGATACACCAATGAAAAGCAAAACCTGCACCAGAATAAGAAAGAAAAATGTTATTATTTTCAGAGGCCCTCGGTGCAAAAAAATGTATGAACATTGCAAGCAAGCATACGAGTTTTTGCAGGCGTGCAGCAAAACTCACAGATGCAAAGCCTTTGCAATCCGAGCTTATTTTCCAGCTTTCCTCCCATGCTGATCTGATGCTCACATTCTTGTTCACAGATAACTTGCTTTGCATCATGATAATCATGGTATTATGATGGGAAAGATTGTTTCTTGAGACAGGGTCCCTTATAGTCCAGGCTGACCTCAAATTTGCTATGTGGCTTAACTCCTTCCTGATCCTCCTGAGTGCTGGGGTCATGGGCATGTGTACCCTTGTTTTATGCAATGCAGGGATTTGTACCTGCAAGGCAAGTTCTCTACCAACAGAGCAGCCTATCCAAATTTTGATAAGATTTGTATGCATCCATTATATACTCAGAATTGTGGTAGGCAGTTTTCATGTCGTTTAACTCAAGTGTGCATTACTCAATATAACTTACTAGGAGCTTGTTGGTATGGCCCAGTCTGTGGATCCAATAACTCAAACCCCTCTATGCCAGTGGTTTCCAAACTACCTATGGTGAAGGACTTGCTTTTTAAATGCCTTATGCATTTACAAACCAAGGTGCTTGCTTTTCAAAATAAATTGCTGCAAGAATCACATTAAATATAGGACAAGCAAGTCTGAATCACATTTATTTTTGTTATTTGCTTCAACAAATTAAAAAATTCCATTTTATAAAACTTCATAGATGTTTGCACACATTTTCTGAGTTTAATAGCATTAGCCAATAACAATGCATGGCCTAAAATCAGTGCCCAGACTTTGTCAAGCAGTATCAGAATCCTTCCCTAGTGTCCAGCAGATCCTCCTCACATGATAGCCCAGCCATTCTTGTGCTGCGCTGGAGACAGAACCCTACGTCTGCTTTTATGTCTTCACTGGTCACTGTTGTACCTGTGACTCATCTTCCACAAGACTACCACCAATTCTTGGGGCCATGGGGGCAGTTGCTTAACTGTCTAGTTCTGACTTCTACTGCTCTGGCATCACCTGCTCAAATGTGCAATAACCTACTTACAGTGACTTTCAGGACTATGATGGCAAGACGTACCAATGGTAGCTGCCACATTATTGACTTGCTTCTCTGGCAAGTCATTTCTGGTCTCTTTGGAAGAAGAAAGAAGACTGGTCTGACTGTTCAGGAAGCAGAGACTTTGGGGCCAGGTTTGCACTGGGTTAGATCATTGTGAAGTTCACGATGATGTAACCAGGAGTCACTCTAACTTTGAAGGCTCATTAGCCACTGAAGTTGGCCACTCGTTTCTAACATAAACTTAAAGTTTAGTGCCTTTGGGCTGGAGAGATGTCTTAGTGGTGAAGGTGCTTGCCTGCAAAGCCTAAGGACCCAGGTTTGATTTCCCCATACCCATACAAGCCAGATGTACAAGGTGGCACACATATCTGGAATTTGTTCGAAGTGGCTAGAGCCTCTGGCATGCCCATTCTTTCTGTCTGTGTCTCATCTCTGTATCTCTCTCTCTCTGCTTGCAAATAAATAAATAGATATTCTGTGAAGGTTTTTTTTTTAATTTTTTTATTTCTATTTATTTGGCAGAGAAGGAGGGGGAGAATGAGAGAAAGGGCATGCCAGGGCCTCCAGTCACTGCAAATGAACTCCAGACGCGTGCGCCCCCTTGTGCATCTGGCTAACGTGGGTCCTTGGGAATTGAACCTGGGTCCTTTGATTTTGCAGGCAAACACCTTAACCACTAAGCAATCCCTCCAGCCCTCTGTAAAGGTTTTTAAAAAAAGGTCACTGCCTTAGTTCTTACATCCCATGACTTGAAAGATATGAGAAGAGCATCACTTCAAGTTCATGTTGGCAGAACTAGGTGAAGGACATTCCTAGATTACAAAGCGGAGGCCAGAAACTCCACCACACCTCTCCTACAACTCTTCCATGAGGCTCTTCGGCCTAAACCAACATAGTTGCCAATTTTCACTTGAATTTTCATTTGATGTGCTGTGAGATGCTATGCCAACTCTTCAACATATTCAACAGAAAAGACATGGAGATGACAGATGATGTTTGATGTGGGGGTCATGAAGGTTAAAGAAGATGTAACAAGATCATACAATACACTTAGAATGGCCCCTCCAAGGCCCCAAGTAAATGTTAGTGATTTTGACATGTGCCTATTATCTTATAAACTTCCTGAAAAATTTAAGGAGAGATGACGGAATGGGAAGAATGTGGGGATTCTTGGAGCTGATAGTTAAAGACTATGAAATACCACACTTTTGCCCCTAACAAACCAGCATCCATAGAGCATTATGAGGTTGGGAAGGCATGCACTTCATCTGTGGTCCTGGAAAAGTTCTCTCTGCTGATTTACCCCCAAGACACATCAGCACGCCATGGTGGTGGTGAGCCTCATGGTAGTGGTCTCTGGTTTGGTTTGTTATCTCATGATAATCCCATGATCTGAGCTCTTCCCCAAACAAAACATGTCAGCATTTCCATCTGTGTTTTGCTTGGCACATCCCCTTGTCTTCTACTCAGGTGATTTTCTCTCAGGATTCATATGGAAATCTTCTGTATATTCATATTCAATTTCCTTTCAGATTTGGCCCACTGCTTCCAAATGTCATAATTAGTGTCAAATGGAGATGTCAGATAGTGCAGTGTTTACTCATTCTATTTTTGAAAACATTTTGCTCAACTCACATTATATGTGAAATCAAAGACGTTACAGATATGATAATGGAATTTCTGAAAGAAATAGTGATAGAACCTTGTCAATGGACATCTTAAGAAGCCACTGAAAAGTGCTATAAAAACAAAATAAACCTATATTCTGAGAAATAAAATTGCAACCATACACCTTTAGCTTAATTCTGTTTTTCCACTTGGGAAACTGAGGCCAAAAGACCATTAAAGAGTTACTGTAAATGCTGCAGCTAACAGGTTCTAGTTCATGTCTGTTAGGAAAATGGAATATTACCTTTGCTTGGGCCAAACCCTTAAATGTCAGGATCTATCAGCTTTGGAGATTTATCTGTGAACACGGGGTCATAGTGGGGCTCTGAAAGGTTAAGCTTTTAATCAAATCATGGAATTGATCCCTTGCAGGTCAAGTGGATTCCTATAAAATGTGCTCACGCATCATTAACCACCTATCCAATTCTGTGTATGTGTGACACCGATCATTTAAATAGGCTTGGTGAAAAGAAGTGCTGCAAACAAAATAGCCTGGGTGGGGACTTCGGTGCAGAGCTGGTTGCTCAAGTTTTACTTCCTATGCATGAGCTTCTTCCAAATCCACAAGCTCTGCTGCTTCTCAATGGATCTGACATCTTGTAAAGAAGGCAGTGAGCAACACAAGCTGAGGAGGGACTGACATTTAGCAAAAAGCTACTAAATACCAAGCAACTAGCCTAAGAATTGCACATTATTTAGTTTACACAATGCTTACAAACAATGACTGGCCTCTTATAAGCTAAGTATCTAAATGATTGTAACCATTTCATACATAGCTATATTTCGGATATATGTGTATAATATACATGCATATACATGCATATACACACAAGAAAGTCAACATCCATTGGTCCCTATATGCACAATTCCTAGGGCTCATAATAAATTTTATGATCTTTCCAATTTTTATGAATTTTATAATCCGTAAAAATGTTATAATCTCATTTTAAAACAGAAGAAAAAATCAACTTTACATTAAAGCAAATATCTGAATAATACCATATCATACATATGATGTACTTGTAACTTTCCAAACTCATGTACCTTGTAAGCAACAGAATCAGGGCTTCTCCTAGAACTTGAGTTTAACTAATTTACTGTTCTCTCACTAACAATTACCCCAGGTGCAGACACCTCTGCCCATGACAGTTCATCACACACACACACACACACACACACACACACACACACACACGCACACACCATATACCACTCACTCGTTGAGCACATACTGCCGAGGGCTCATGTTAATTTTCAGGATCCATGAAAATTATTTAATTTCTTTTTCAAACAGAAGAAATAGCTGGGCAACACGGCTCAGAGCTGTAATTCCAGCACTAAAGCAGAATTTCTATACATCTGAGACCAGCCTGAGCTATACCATAAGGTCCAGGCCAGGATGGGATACAGAGAGATACCCCTATCTACAAAACCTAAGAAATGAACTGTAGGGAAGACAAAATAATATCAATACTCTGCCACACACCATACAAAATTTGCTATTTCCTTTTCATATGTGGGGGCCAGAATATGGCCTCACATGAAAAATTAAAAAAAAAAAAACTTTGAGGTTAATGCTATGGCTGCCACATTGCAGAACACAAAGCTAAGGTTAAGAAGGTGAGTTCCCACACCCCAGATTCTGAAAGACACCCCTCACAGTTTGCTTGAACACCGAGGTTTGTGAACTCCAAAGACAATGGGTTTTGCCACAAATTTTTCCCTGAACATAGCAGAGACATGTTATTTTTAGAGTTCTTTTCCAGGTGGTACAAATACACATGCTCTCCCAACTCAAAACCAAAGTGCTCCTGGTTTCCATCTGCTCAGGAAACCGTAGGGTAGGGAAGCACACACAACTTCCCCTCTACAGCACAGAGAGCAAGATGAGCAATAAGCTAGGGGACTAGACTTAGCACGCATCTTGGAGCTGAGCAAGCATTACCCATTTTCAGGGTCTTTGTTTCTCTCAAGGAAGGGGAAAAAAAGTATTCACTGCCCACACTCTAGCCCAGCTGTCTACAATGATAAATGACGGGTCTTTCTTTAAATTTCCTTTCTGCTCAGCATGAGAACTGGCCAGGCTGGATGTGTACTCGACACGGATAAATGGCTCTGGCAAACCCACCAGATTGTCCACGTGTTAACAGATGGTCCAGCTCAGAGCTTTTGTTGTGTTAATGTTGGAACTTCCTGCTACCTGAAGCAGTTATCATTTCATAAACAATGATGCTGCCACCATTCTGAGGATTAATTGTCCTTCATCCTTTGCAGGACCAGCCATGCACTCACCATGACAGCTTCATGATGGTGAGAAGAGAACCCCCAGCCCCTACTGGTCATGACAGCCGAGGAGAACAAACTTCATGGCACACAAAGATGGAGACCACATGTGGCTTCTGTTCACACGCTATGTGCATGTCCAAGTTTTTACCTTTAACTATGATCAATAAGAACAGAACTTTCTGCTTTGTTCAAGGATCAAAAATAAGACCTAAGAGGGCTTCAGAGATGGATTAGCAGTTAAGGCTCTTGGCTGCAAAGCATAAGAACACAAGTTCAAGTCCCCAGGACTCATGTAAGCCAGATGCACAAGGTGGTGAATACCTCTGGTGTACATTTGCAGTAGCTGGAGGCCCTGGCATGCCCATTCTCTCTCTCTCTCCCTCTCTCACATTCTCTTTCTCCCTCTCTCTCAAATAAGTAAGTAAAAAAAAAAAAAAAAAAAAAAAAAGAGCCAAGGACAAAATTTCCCCACTCTGGGGTTCCTCCTTTTTCACAGATGCACCTACATTTTATTTGTGGGAATTATGATCACGAATGGATAGGGAAGGAATTCAGATGTTCAAATACCTAGTGTGTTATAAAGGCTATAAGAATAGTCTTTGGGGATGAAGAGGTAGCTTAGTGGTTAAGGTGTTTGCTTGTGACACCCGAGGAGCCATGTTCCACTTACCAGATACTACATAAGCCAGACACGCAAATGTGAGGCAAGCATAAGATCTCACATGCCAACTAGGTGGGGTAAGTGTCTGGAGTTCTATTTCAGTGGCTGAGGCCCTTGGCAAGCCAATTCTTTCTCTCTCTAAAATTGTGTGTGTGTATATATATATACACATACATATATGTGTGTGTGTATTTATGTATGTATGTATGTATGTATGTATAATACATATATATGTATATAGGTAAACATAAACAAAATTATTTTTTAGAAACAATGTTCTTTGCCAGTTGTAGGAGTCACAATGTCATAGCAACTATGTACTAATGAGAAGCTTGCTAGGTGCTAGGCAGTGTGCTGAGACATTGCTGATAAAACAGCTCTGTGAAGAGGAAGGGGTGTAGATCTATTTGGAACGCTTCATGATTTCTATGGTGTCAATACACCCACGAGAGCCAGCTTTAAGCTGCTAACAGCCCCAGAACATGCACACAAATTTCTGAGTATTTATCATTTGCCCTCCTGAGCATGAGCAAGCTCTTTTCAGCTCATCCTGTTGTTTGACAAGGATAGTGCAGCTGTTTAGGGGCAGGGGCTGGGCTACCCACCCAGGAACATAGCCTCACCCCCTCTCACAGGATCCAGGATGCTGCTCGATCCAGAAACGCATGCAGCCCACACAACAACTCCATGTAGCTGACATCACACAGGACTCTGATTTTTGAGATTAAAGGAACCAACATCAGGGAGCTGCTAAGTCCTGGGCCCAGAATTCAGACCGGGCTTAGCTGAGCCTTCAGCAAAGGCCTGGCCCAGTTTTCTCTGCCTTAATCAATGACAACAACCACAGAGAGTACCTTTAAGGTCTTTGCTTTTCCTTGGATGGCGAACAAAGGCAATACGCCTCCCAATGAAATCAACTCCATGGATGGAATTCCAGGCATCAGTCCACATGGGTGGCCTATGTGGGAAAGGCGGGCTTACTGGGCTCCTCAAACCACAGCACATAACAGAGTTAGAGAGGCTCCATCTGTCTGCTAGGCTACGGAGGCAGAATCCCCAAAGTGCTTCAGGGAGAATGCTGGAAGAGAAAGGACATTTCTAACACTTATGGTAAAATATCTGCTCCCAGAGAAGTCTAGAAACTCCTCTGGTGCACATAAATGGTGAAAAGGCTGAGATCCTAGTATGTACTCACTGCCGAGTCCCAACGCAGGACACCCTCTAACCAGAAAGCACAACCTTCTGGAAAGAAAAACAAAAAGATCAGGGTGGGCGAGCCCATCAGGTATGAAACTTATTCTTTCTAAATTCAGAATAATGAGGGCTGGAGAGATGGCTTAAGTGGTTAAGGCGCTTGTTGGCAAAGCCAAAGGACCCAGGTTCAATTCCCCAGTACCCACGAAAAGCCAGATTCACAAGGTGGCACTTGCATCTGGAGTTCATCTGCAGTGGCTAGAGGCCCTTACACACCCATTCTCTCTCTCCCTCTCATAAGCAAAAATACGTTAAAAACAATAAGCAATGAAACCATGCATGCTGGCTCACAGTAATAACACCAGCAGTTAGGAGGATGAGGAAGGAGGATTGCTGAGTTAAGAACAGCCTGAGATACAGTGAATGAGAACCATGCCAGTCAGTGCTACAGGGTGAGATGTTTTCTCAAGGAAAAACAAACAAAACATAGTGAATGAATGGTTGCCGAAAATGTCATGTGGTGCAGTCAAGGAAATGGGCTGGTAATTAACCCTGTTTGGTAGTGTACAAAAGCAAATGCAAGGAGACAATTGTCCTCATCTCACTAGGAGGGAAGGGAGACAGGAAATCAGAACTCATTTCATTATCAATGTATTCAAGTTTTATTTTTTTCTTGAAGTGCTGGGGATCAAACCCCAGGGCGTTGCTATCACTAAGGTGCCTTCCCATATCTGTACGTCCAATTATTTTCAGCTACTTTGATAATAGAAAATGAAGAACTATTCCTTATGTTAATTAAATTATACTGATGCTGAAACAGTATGTTTCTTTCTTCCACTAAAACCCAAACAATTACATTTCTTTGATTTCTTTGTGATCATTTCATAATTTATACACCTTTGATAAAGGGCATTTCAGGCTCTTTCAAAAATACATCAAAACTGCCTGCAAATACACTGCTAGTGGAAACCCTAGCTTTAGAACTCAGTGGTGGTATGAGCTTTGTTTTCCTGTCAAAGCAGAGTGAAATATTTCCACAAACATAAAGTTGATAGTTTGGGCTGGTTTTGTTCATTTTGTCTGGTCTCCCCACCCCATCACCACTGTGAGAGATGTATTTCTCTATCCACAGTAAGATGTACACAATAAACACTACCTTCCCTGATTCCAGGCGTTCTGAGCCATTGTTACAAACCAAGAGTGGAGCAGAAAATAAGGGATTGTTAGAAATGAGGCCCCACCCAGGCAGGCAGCACCAGATGACTCAGCCATGGGATACAGGGCTATCAGCAGCTAGCAGGCTACGTGGATGGCTGGTGAATTACTGCCCTGGTCAGCGGTCTTCCTTTCTGTAGCATCCTGCATGTGTAGGTGATAAATCTTAGGGACCCCAGAGAACCCAATCAGACTTCTCTCCTCTGGCCCATTACTTTTCTCTGACATCATTTAGAACTTTTTTAAACTTTGCAACTCAGATGCCTTCTTCAGTTCCCCATTGCCATTTCCTCCTTCCTATTTAATTTTTATAAGTGAGTGTGACTTTTCTTCCAAATGTGTGTGTGTGGTATGTATGCATGTGAATATGCATATTCACATGTTCATGGGGCACACATGTGTGGGAGCGTTTGTGCATTTGTGCATACACACGCATGTGGAGGCCAGGAGTTGACATCAGTTGTCTTCCTCAATTATTCTCATTTTCTTTCTTTTCAAATATTTTATTTATTTGAGAAAGAGAGAGAGAGAGAGAGAGAGGATGGACACACCAGGGCCTCTAGCCACTGCAAACGAACTCCAGACGTGTGTGCCGCCTTGTGGATCTGGCTTATATGGATACTGGAGAATTGAACCTCGGTCCTTAGTTTTGCAGGCAAGCATCTTAACCACTAAGCCTTATCTCCAGCCCCTTCTCCACTTTATTTATTGAGACATGGTCTCTCATTTGAGTCCAAAATTCAACAATTCAGGTAAATGTATGCAGCTAGCTTGCCTACAAGGATCCCTGCCTCCTATCCCCGAGTGCAGAGATTTCAAACACCCAGTACCATGCCTGACCAGCATACAAACGTCAGTGCTCATGCTAAATGTTTATCCACTGAGCTAAATCTCCAGCTCGCAAGTGTGTTTTTTTTTTTTTTTATTTATTTATTTATTTATTTATTTATTTATTTATTTATTTATTTATTTGAGAGCGACAGACACAGAGAGAAAGACAGATAGAGGGAGAGAGAGAGAATGGGCGCGCCAGGGCTTCCAGCCTCTGCAAACGAACTCCAGATGCGTGCACCCCCTTGTGCATCTGGCTAACATGGGACCTGGGGAACCAAGCCTCAAACCGGGGTCCTTAGGCTTCACAGGCAAGCGCTTAACCGCTAAGCCATCTCTCCAGCCCGCAAGTGTGTTTTTAAAGAAGGCAAGAGTAATAGGACAGACATAGTCACTCTGTTCACTCTGCAAATGGCAGTGAGTGTCCAGGGAGTAAGAGACAATGCTGACATCAGAAGAGGCCGAAGGGAGTGGAACCGTCATCAACAAGGACACACTGCATGCAGGAGACGGAGGAGAACGATCTGTACAAATGCGTGCTACGTTGGGCAAATGCTCTGTGCCACGAGCCAAGATTCCTGGGTTCAAATACCAGCAGCTGCACTTGGGTGCCATCAGCAAATGATCTCTCCTCTTAAAATTGGTAGGATGCAAAACCCTATGCATAAATTATTTTTTTCTGAAATGTACACAACATGCAATTAAACATTTTCAATTACATGTAAGTAGTATTTACTGCACTCAGAATGTTGTGCAAACACCATTACCCAGTTCCAAAGTGTTTCACTACCCGCCCAAGGGTGACGTACCACTTAAGCAGCCTCTCCTCACTCACTTTCTGGCTCTATGGCTTTCCTCCTCCTAAATACTACAGACAAGTGGCATCACACGGCTTGTGGCCTTTTGCATCTGGCTCCTTTCACTTAGCGTGATGCTTTTAGGTCATCCAGATTGTGACATATGCCAGCACTTAATTCCTTCATATTATAACCAAGTAATATTACATGCACACAGTCACTCATTCACACTTCATCTCTGCCATGTGACACTCCACAGTCAAAGAACTCTGTCAACAAGAAGCCATCACTAGTTGCAACCCCTCAACCTTGAAGCAGAATTGTGACCTAAGATAAAACTCTTTTCTTTATAACTTATCCAGTCTATGGTATTGTGTTATTAGCGATAGAAATCTAACTGAGGTGTGTACAGTTAATTATCTTTATTTCCAGCAAATATTAAACCCTCTGCCCTAGGACAATTCATTCTAGTAAATTCTACATATGTTACAAAAACAGAAGATCAAGTTTGGGAGTATCGGAGTGACTTGACTCAATAACACCAGCAGTTGAAGAGTTGAGACCCGACCCCTCCCATCTGGCCACAGAGACTTGTCCTGCTCCCCTGTGTGCTCCCCCAGGGCTCCATCTTCATCATTAGAGCTGAAGCAAGAAGTTTGAGTATCGTCTTGTCTCATCTCGATCAAAGCCATGCGTAAGGCTACTCAAACATTTTGCCATTGTTTGAACATCTATACAGATGGCTTCCACAGTGTGACAACCTTCCATTTGGGGATTGCAGGTAAGTTTTAGAGAAAAGATGAATTTTGAAATACAGACCCATGAATGAGAAGGCTCGGCTATGCTCAGGACTGCAACTGTTCTGTCAGCCAGCAATTCTATGTTTAACTTCCTGGAGCAATAGCAAACTTTTTTCACACCAGGGGCCTTCATGGGACTTTTATCACAGATAAATGAGTTAGAATTTGTGAGGCACTTAGGATAGTGGTAGGAAACAGCATTACTAATTGTTGAGTAAGTACCACTACCAACCTCAATGATCTGTCATATGGAGGAGGGAGGAACTCACAATCAGGTCAAGGATGTCATGGAGGAGGACCTACAGAATAATAAGCGCTGGGCTGAGGAGATGCAGCAGGGATCAAAGCACTCGCTGTGCAAGCATGAGGGACTGAACTTGGGTCCCCAGCACCCACATAAAATGCCAGGTATCTTGTGTGCCTATAATTCTAGTGCCAGAGGCATAAACAGAAGGATCCCTGAGGCTCACTGGTGACCTAGTCAAGACAAGTTGGTGAGCTTTGGTTTCATCACGAGACCTTGTTTCAACAACTAAGGTGAAGGGCTGAAGAAATGGGCCAGTGGTTAGGGAGCTTGCCTGTGAAGCCTATAGACCCAGGTTGAATACCCCAGGACTCACCTAAGCCAAATGCAAAAGGTGGCACACACATCTGGAGTTTGTTTGCTGTGGCTACAGTCTCTGGTGTGCCTATTCTCTCTTTCTCTCTCTCTCCCTGTCTTTCTCTTTCCAATACATATTTATGAAAATATTTCTTAAGGAATATTAGGGAGCTGGAGAGATGACTCAGCAGTTAAGAGTACTTCCTGCCCAAGCATGAAGGTCTGAGCAGGTCTGAGACCACCGAAGTTCAAAACTCCAGAGCCCATGTGAACATATGGGCATGGCCAAACATACCAGCAACCCCAGTCCCATAGAGGAGCAGAACCCCAGGAAGTGTGGGAGATTGTGAAAAATACAGCAAGCTTGGGGATCAGTAAGAGACTCCATCCCACATGAGAATGGGTGGACGAGTGATGGATGTTCCACTCTGGCGACTGCAGGCAAGCACACCCCACCACAGGTAAGTGGATAACACAGGGACGCGCACACATACAAACAAAACCAAAACATTGGAGAGCAATTGAGAAAGCCATCTAACTTGAACCTCTGGTTCCCCATGCATATGCATGCATATGCATATGCATAAGCTCACACATGCATCTTTACCCACATGCATAGACCTGTGCACACCCACCACAAACACATGCACGTGCTGAAAAAGAGAGGGTTAGAAAAATATTATGTCTCTTTCCAGAGCTAAAACAACGTGCACTGCACACTTTGTTTTCACATTTAGACATGCACCTAGTGCCACCCACTCAACACCAGCTCAAGAACTAATTGTATTGTCTTTTTAAAATTTAGTCATTTTCTTCATAACAAACTCATAATGGCTCATTGCAGAAATTTTGGGAACACAGACAAGTAAAACAAGACTATATGACTCATCTGTGACCACATGCTCTCGCTTTTCGGCTATCCTTCGTTTCTCTCCACACAATTAATTCCACGCTCCCTGGGCCGCTTTGCAGCCGGTGGTTTTCTACTTAGCACTCCATTAGCATGGGAGTCAGTATCCCTGAAGAGTCTTCAGGCCCTGGTTTCTAACTGCTGTGAGGGGTTCACTGTGGGTTTACACCATACTTAAAGTACTTTCCCACTGATGGACCCTGTCTCCTAATGTCCGTCATTCCAGACAACGCCATAATTTCAGGTTGTACATAAAGACTAACACACAGAAATGCTTAGTTCCACCAAAAGGAACTGCTTCATCACAGGTTTGCTTATTTTTTAATGTGCTTCATTTATTTATTTGCAAGCTCAGACAGAGAGAGCAAGAAAAAAAGACAGAAAGAGACACAGCGAGAAACAGAGAAGGAGAATAGGTGTGCCCAGGACCTCTTGCCTCCGTAAACAAACTCTGGATGCATGTGTCACTTTGTGCACCTGGATTTATGGGAGTACTGGGAAGCTGAATCTGGGCCATCAGGCTTTTCAGGTAAGCTCCTTTACCCACTGAGCAATCTCCTAGGCCCACTGGCTTACGTTTAAATATACTTTCATATAGCATTACTTCCTCAGAGAAGTGTTAAATAGTTCTTAGGCTCTGTCTCCTCCTCCTCCTCCTCTTCCTCCTGCTCCTTCTTCTTTTCTCAGTGCATTGCTTATTTGTTGTGTTTTCATGTTTGCATTTTTGAAAGTTCTTGCTGAGTAGACTAGGTTTCTTGGTTATAGTCACATTAACACCAGCTTTTGTTTTCTTCACAGGTCTTGTGTGAGTCACCGTCCTACATTCAGTAGAGGAACCACCTGATGAATGCCGCCTCCCTCTCTGTAGAGGTGAACGCCGCATGGCCTCGAGCTCACAGACTCAGCGTGCAGCCAGGGGAGAAAGCAGCGGCAAGAGAGCACCACAGACATGCGTGGGCGAGGCTCACAACCGAGGGCATGAAAACCCATGGTTGTCAGTCAGCCCCTTTAACTGCAGCATCCATAGCTCACAATCGAGTGCATGAAAACCCACGGTTGTCAGTAAGCCCCTTTAACTGCAGCATCCATAACTCATCTCTCAGTAGGACATGTTGCTTGGCCAAACTATAGACTTCTTGTTTTGGTCAGTGAAAAATGGAATCTTATTTTTTTATTGTACATTTACCTTTTTTGATAATTGGGAACATTAAAACCTTTTTCCTCTTTTTGCTTAATATTTTCACTGAATATTTACTGCTTTAGTAAATGCTAACTTGTATTTCTTAAATGATTGGTTTTTTTTTCATTCTTTGTTCAATCTATTTAATGCACATTTGTTCTATATTGACTGAGTATCTCTGCTGGGCCCCAAACCTTTCCTAACACTTTTATCTGCCTCTAATAAAATTCTTTCCTTAGCCTCCCATTCAGGATGCAGGCATTTCTCATGCACTTGGCATAGGGAGAGTATATCATCTTGCTTACGTTACTCAAATATCTATTTCATGGTGACGGAGCATCACAAGGAACCCACTCCAGTGGTGGGTTACAAGCCTGTGACCATCAAGCTGATGAACATGGAGAAAGGAATGTCAGGAGGAGTAGGCTAAATGCATCCAGCTGGATCAGACCCCAGGTTGACATGGCTTCAAAGCCCAGCCGCGCTGTGACGGCTGCAGGGCTCCGTCATGGAACTTAGTGTCTCTAGACTTTATTCTCTGCATTTGAAAACATCGGAATAATAGCAGGAACATCCTAAGCTATTGTGAGGATTAACTGAGATGAAACAAGAAAAGAAGAAGGAAAGAAAAAACAGGGAGTGAGAGGGAAGAAGGAAAAAGGAAGGTGAAAGGAAAGGAAAAGAAAAGAAAGGGGAAAGAAAAATAAGAGGAAAGAAAAGAGAGGCTATAGGAGGCGAAGAAAGGAAGGGAAGGAGGGAGGGAAGGAGGAAGGAAGGAAGGAAGGAAGGAAGGAAGGAAGGAAGGAAGGAAGGAAGGAAGGAAGGAAGGAGGGGCCAGCAGAGCCCATTTTCTTGGTGACTGCGGCTTGTACTTAAACATGTTCACTGTGTGTGCCCTCCCTTCCAGGGCAGTCTATATAATCCATCATTGCCGTCTTCCTTTGGAAGCTGTTATGAAGAGTTTTAACAGCCTTGGCTCTCTGTTCGCTGTGAGCCGATGGAAGCACTCTTCTTATCTCCAATATTAGAACTTGTGGAAAATCGATACAAGGGTATAACATCCTTCACCATCATACTTGATGCTAAAGCCTAACTAGAAAATGTGCAGAAACTTCTCACCCTTGGTGTGTGTGTGGTTGCTATGAAAGGCAGCCCGCCATATCTGGATGCAATTCCCCCCACGGATCGAGACACATGAAGACAGTGGATGTGTATCTGCCCTCATTAAAAATGGAGGAAGTGTCTTCAGCGTCTACCTCAGAAAGCTGACCATACAGGGGGCAAACGTTCAAGATGTGTTTGAACCTTGTTTTGGTTTTTTTTCCTTTCTTTTTTCTCATGTCTTCAAGTTGCACACGTATAAAGACAATTGTCTTCGTGCCAGTAGAAGACCGTGCGGTACTGAGCCTTTTAAAAGTGATACTTGTTTTATACTCTGATCTAGTAACGTGATTGAAAAGAACAATCAGGCCACAAGTGATACCCAGGAAAAAAAAAAAAAAATGCAACAGCCAAAGCATTAAGAAACGAGACAGCTTTTCAAGGCTATGAAAACTTATCCAAAAGGAAATATATCACTCAAATATTTACAAAATTGCTGGTGCAATTCAGACTTCTCAGTAGCAGCGATTTTTATGTCCTAAAGAGAGTTTGTATCTAGAGGTAATTGTGTTCTGCAGCAGTTTGTAAGCCTGGGCATTTACACTGGCAATTCCAGATTTATAGGAATAGAAGAAATTTCTGTGCATGATATACTGTACAAATTGTATGTAATAACCACAATAAAAAATTTCATTAGGCCTGCTATCACCAACCACCAATTCCCTGGGGAGAATTTATGTGCAAACTTCAGTTCCGTTTACCATCTGGGATATTCTTCAGAGGATGAGTAGCCCCAGGTTCCTTGGAAAAGACAAGGGATATATATATATACCCTCCTTCTCCTCTCGTCTTTGGGAGAAGTGTTTCAGAAAAAGAAGGCCTTTGTGTCTGAGGCAGCAGGAATCTGCACGTGTGCCTCCATGGATGTGTCCCATCTCCAAGACATCCTACCATCGCGTTAGCAGCTGTCCTTAAATTCTGCAGCTCTCACATCTACGCACTCAGTCCTGTTGCATATTTTATGCAGCCCATCGCTGCAGCACGGCTGCAGATTTCCACAGTTATAGGAGAGGAGGCAGGAACAGAAAAGACAAATTGGGTCATCTTATCGTCTGCAGCTGTGAAATCCATTTCAAAATCGCAGCCTTGCAGGCCTGAGAGGTTTCCTGGACTCAGTGGAGATATTATGATGGTGCCGCCAAGGAATACTGTTCATGCCTGGCTGTGCTTCTGGGCAAGCGACATATGGCCCCATAAAATGTCCTCTTTATGACCAGAGTCTCTGTACATATGCTATAACCAGCAGCAACTTGCACCTCGCCTTTGGTGAGGGACCAAGAAATTAAACACCTCACCACCACTGCAAAATGGGAGATGGCATTTAGTAGAAAGGACACCTCCCTCGCCCTGGGACGTCCCTCTCCATTGCTCCTCCCATCGCCATCCCTGTGGCTGGGCACGTCTGTGGTCTGTGATTGGCTTGTCTAGCTGCTGTACACACATTGTAGAGCAGGCTTATCTCCAAGTTCACAGTTTATGGATTCAAAAGCATAAGAAACAGGCTGAATGTGATGGTTTATGCTTATTTTCAACTTGACAGCACCTAGAATCACCTGTGAGAGATTATTTAGATTAGGTTAGCCTATGAGAAATTATTTTGATTAAGTTAATTGAGATGGGAAGACTCACCTTAAATATGGTGGCACTATTCCATGGGCTGCGGTCCCAAACTGGATTAAAAAAAAATAAAGAGCACTGGCTGAGCAGCACTATTCATAACTCTCGGTTTCCTCACAGTGAACTGAATGTGACCAGCTCTGTCCCAAGATTCCTGCTGCCATCCCTTCCCAGCCACGTTGGACTGTAAGCAGGAGCTGTGAGCTGAAATAAACCTTTCCTTACCTGAACTGATTCTTGCCAAGGACTTTTGTCCCAGCAAAGAGAAGGTGACTAATACAGTGTGGAAGATAAACTCCTGAAAGCCGGTGGGTACTGGGGGAATCAAACCCAGGCTGGCACGCTTTTCAAGGAAGTGCCTGTAATGAGAGCCATGACCCCAGCCTGCCCATTTCCATTCCTGATCCTTGCAACTTCTTTTATTTATTTATTTATTTTTATTGACAACTTCCATGAGTGTAAACAATATCCCGTGGTAATTCCCTCCCCCTCCCCCACTTTCCCCTTTGAAACTCCACTCTCCATCATATCCCCTCCCTCTCTCAATCAGTCTCTCTTTTATTTTGATGTTTTTCCTTCTATCATGATGGTCTTGTTTAGGTAATGTCAGGCAAGAAGTGGTGGTGCACACCTTAAATCCCAGCACTCAGAAGGCAGAGGTAGGAGGATCGCCATGACTTCAAGGCCACCCTGAGACTCCATTATGAATTCCAGGTCAGCCTGGGCTAGAGTGAAACCCTACCTTTAAAAAAAAGAAAGAAAGAAATGCCTTGCAACTTTGTATCTCCACTTTACAAAAACACTGAGATGAGCCAGGCGTGATAGCGCACACCTTTAATTCCAGCACTCAGGAGGCAGAGGAAGGAGAATCGTCATGAGTTTGAGACCACCTTGAGACTACCTAGTGAATTCCAGGTCAGCGTGAGCTACAGTGAGACCCTACCTCGAAAAACCAAAACAAACAAGCAAGCAAACACTGAGATTAAGACTTCTGACATTCAGATAGCTGGACAAAGGTTACAGCACTGCAGAGGGACAGAGGTCACGGCACTGCAGAGGGACAGAGGTCACGGCACTGCAGGGGGACAGAGGTCACAGCACTGCAGAGGGACAGAGGTCACGGCACTGCAGAGGGACAGAGGTCACGGTAATGCAGAGGGACAGAGGTCACGGCACTGCAGAGGGACAGAGGTCACGGCACTGCAGGGGGACAGAGGTCACGGCACTGCAGGGGGACAGAGGTCACGGCACTGCAGGGGGACAGAGGTCACGGCACTGCAGGGGGACAGAGGTCACGGCACTGCAGGGGGACAGAGGTCACGGCACTGCAGGGGGACAGAGGTCACGGCACTGCAGAGGGACAGAGGTCACGGCACTACAGGGGGACAGAGGTCACGGCACTGCAGAGGGACAGAGGTCACGGCACTGCAGAGGGACAGAGGTCACGGCACTGCAGGGGGACAGAGGTCACTGCACTGCAGAGGGACAGAGGCACTATTTCAGGCTCACTTCCCCAAGGTGACTCATCCTCCTGTTCCACATCACTCCTCCCCTGTCCCTTGGTATGTCCAGTTTCCAACTGGATTGAGATGGGTCAAGAAGACTTCTGAACAATGTTTTAGGATATAAGTTCTTCCATGTTGATGACACATGAACGCAAGCTAGCAAAGGTTCCAAAATCAAATGGTATGATATTCAATGTGAGACCTGCTTATGATATTAGGCATGTTATTCAAGTTATCTGAATTTTAGTTCTTATTTGTATAATTAAGGAAATAAATATCTGTGACTGTCACATGTGCTGAATGTACTTTTTTTAATATAGTCCAGTGTACATTCTGTGTTTTTCTTAAAAACACGTCTAATTTTAATTAGTAGTAGATTTATCCCTAGAAAGGAAATTAGCATAATTAGCATTGTTTTTTTGAGGTAGGGTCTTTCTCTAGCCCAGGATGACCTGAAATTCATTATGTGGTCTCAAGCTGACTTTGAAGTCACAATGATCCTCCTACCTCTGCCTCCTGAGTGTTGGGATTAAAGGTGTGAGGCACTACACCCAGCAAGTTTTTAAAAATACATATATTTTATTTATTTATTTGAGAGAGGAAGGGAGAGAGTGAGATAAAGGCAAAGAGAGACAGAGAGAAAGAGAGAAATAAAGACAATGGGCACACCAGAACTCCAACCACTGCAAACAAATTCCAGATGCATGTGCCACCTTGTGCATCTGGCTTACTTGTGTCCTGAGGAATGGAACCTAGGTACTTAGGCTTCCCAGGCAAGCACCTTAACCGCTAAGCAATCTCTCCAGCCCTTGTATTTTTTTTCTTTTGCTGGTGAAATATGATATGAGTGAGTGGCATCAGAGGCAAATGTGGCTTTATCAGAAGCTCGGTTCATTTTTATTTTAAAACCAGGAGTGTCTGAGCATGCTCAGTGTGAGACAAGAGCACTTCTCAGAATGCAGAATTTGATTCAGTTCTACAACCACTCAATACCTATTATCTACAGGAATTAGTGTTTGCCACTGTGAGAAAGCTAGAACTGAGAAGAGATACTGAGCTCATAGCCAATGACAGAGGATAGACATGTACATGAGCCATCACAGCCCCAGGCAAGGCAGATCTGGCTGAGGAAAAATCTAGGATGTCTTTATAATAAAGATGACTGTGGGACTGAGGAAATGGCCCAGTGGGCAAAGTGTTTACTGCACAAATATAAGCACCTGCATTCAGATCCCTAGTTAACCATATAAATGTTAGATGTGGGCTGGGGAGATGGCTCAAGAGTAGGAAAGTTTGCCACAAGCATGAAGGCCTGAGACTGCCCTACAATCACTGGGCCTTGCAGAAAACACAGCTCCATGTTCAGAGAGAGAGACCCATCTCAAGAAAACACACAGGAAAGCGATAAAAACAGGACAGCGAATGTTCTTCCCTGGCCTCAAAACACCTGCAACTGGATCTGCACACATGTGCACATACAACACACACCCACACCACACCACACATAAAAATAGAGTTCTCTGTCATCCTCAGCCACACTATAAGGCCAGTCTGGGCTGCATGTGACCCATCTCAAAAATAAGTAAATAGGGCTAGAGAGATGGCTTAGCAGTTAAGGCACTTATCTACAAACCTAAAGGTCCCAGGTTTGATTCCTCAGGACCCATGTAAGCCAAATGCACAAGGTGGCCCATGGGTCTGGAGTTCATTTCCAACAGATAGGGGCCTTAGTGTACCCATTTTCTCTATCTGCCTTTCTCTCTCTCTCAAATAAATAAATAAAAATAAAGTGTAAAATATAAAAAAATATTAATAGATAAGTTTTAAAATGTCAGATGTAATTCCAACAGTGGGGATGCAGAAATAGGAGGATCCCTGAGGTTCACTGGCTAGCTAGTCTAATTGAATTTGGTGGGTTCTAAGATCAGTGAGAGACCTTGTCTCAAAGAATGAGGCAGAGAGTGACTGAGTGAGACCTCTGACATTAACTGAGCAAGAGGAAGAGGGGAGGAAGGGAGGGTGTGAGAAGGTGGATATGATGACAGTACATGCCACACTTGTTTAAAAAATATCTTCATGAAACCCACCATTATGTGCAATGAATGTGTCTTTTTTTAAAAAGTGAGTGTATAAGATGTCCTTGAGGTACCCAGGAGAGGGGTGGGTGGATATCAGAGGCAGGAGGATGGGATGGTTTGTTTGGCAATAATCTCTGAGATGGGGAAGGAAAGGTGGTAGGATACAACTGTTTACTCAGGCACATGAAAAGGACACAGAGAATACCTGATTCTGTAGAAGGGAGATACATGGCATGTGGTAGTCAGACAAGACAGTTATACTGCAGTAACAACAAAACCTCAAGATGGTCTGTAAGAACCCGCTAGACATGGCAAGTGATCAGTTTCTCCGGGGTTCCATTCTTGTAAAGTTTCAGGTTTTAGGTGACTGAGGGTGCCCAGGAAGATGTAGGTAGATTGTTGTGGGACAATTTTTACCTACAATAGTAATCACCCCATTCCTTGAGATGAACTTCAGTGTGATACTGGGATGCTATCAATACTCATTTATAGATGCTTCGGGTAGAGTTCCAAATGCCAAAAAAAAGTACAAGGAGATGCACAAGTACCCAGAAGCTGACTATGAGTCCATAGTATTCTGCCATGGTCTCTTAGATAGCCCTCCCACTAGGACCACCCTGGCTGCAGTTGTGACCTACTATCCCCCCTAACACACACTTACCAGCACGAAGCACCGAAGAGCAATAGTCATCACCCCATTTCCCCAACAGTAAGGGTACCTGTGAGAGGAGACTGAAACACTATAGGAGATAAGCAATTTCCTTGGTTAGGCAGACAGATAGGTAAAGGGAGCCCTTGGTGGGTGATTATATTCTAACCTAAGATGGCAAAGAGGGTGACCCCCCTTCCTCCTTCTTCCTGGCCTGGGTGCTTAGTGAGTGGTGCAGTCAGGTTCGCATTGCTGGTAGAAATCACCCAAGAGCAGCTTGTGGTGGGGGGAAGGTGTATTTTGGCTTACAGGCTTGTGGGGGAAGCTCCATGATGGCAGGGGAAAACGATGGTATGAGCAGAGGGTGGACATCACGCCCTGGCCAACATAAGGTGGACCATAGAAACACGATAGTGTGCCAAACACTGGCAAGTGGAAACTGGCTATAATACCCATAAGCCCATCCCCAACAATACACTGCCTCCAGGAGGCGTTAATTCCCAAATTGCCATCAGCTGGGAACCTAGCATTCAGAACACCTGAGTTTATGGGAGACACCTGATTCAAACCACCTCAGGGAGCTTTCTGGAACCTGAGAGGTTCTGGATGCATCATGGACCAAACAGCACCTTCACCTTCATGTAAGCTGACCAACCATGGACTCAGAAAGGACAGGCTTCCTCCATTTGAGAAAAAGTCCAGCTCCCACTGGAACTGCAGATTTTCCAGTTCTGTGATCCTCCCCTCCCAGAGGAGTCTCTTCCCTCCTGCTTTCTTTACTTCTCACTTTGAAATAAATTTTATTCCTTTAAACACTCAAAAAAAAAACAGAAAACCATATCTCAGAACCCAAGTGACTTAACGCAACACAGGCCTTTTTCTCATCGTGCTACATTTTGTTATAGTTGAGAATGGGATACGATCAGTTCTTTCCACCATCCTCTCTCAAGCTACAGGAGAATGGACATCCAAAGTTCTGAGGTTGCTGTGATGGGCAATGTGCGTGTGCAGAATTTCACACTGATTGAGGAAACTCCACACACTGCTCTCACTTTAATTTTATTTCCAGGGTAAGACATCTGAACACATCTAACATCATAGGCTAGAAAAGTTCATTCTACCATGTGCCTGGAACTGAGAAATACTGGAAATATTTTTAAAGATATATTATTTATTTATTTATTTAAGAGAGAGTAAGAGAGAAACAGAGGAATTGAGTAAGGGCAAGCCAGGAATTCCTGCCACTGCAAATGAACTCCAGACATGTGCCACTTGGTGCATACGGCTGTATGTGGGTACTGGGGAGTTGAATGCAGGCCATCAGGCATTGAAAGTAACCCCTTTAACTGCTGAGTCATCTCTCCCAGTCTTGGAAATGTTCTGATGAAGATCATCAAGATGAACACCGACGAGTAGAGATGGCATGCATCCACTGTTAGAAGATGGCTGGCATACACCCACATGAGTCTCAGACTTCTGAAAATAATTAATGAGGTGTATAGACACTTATTTCTGTTAGAAACAGATACTTACTGATGGGCCCATAGATCTAAATTCATGCTGGTTTGAATCATTCCTCATTGAGATAATTCTGTCTTTCCTTTTGGTTAATCCATGCTTTGCCAAGGTGTGTTTACTGGTGGATCATCAGAACTTTTTATAATTTTTATTTATTTGAGAGAGAGAGAGGGTCAGATAGAGAAAGTGAGAGAAAAGGCATACCAGGGCCTTTAGCCACTGTACATGAACTCCAAATGTGCCACCTTGTGCATCCGGCTTACGAGCGTCCTGGGGAGTCAAACCTGGGTCCTTTGGCTTCCCAGACAAGTGTCTTAGCCACTAAGCCATCCCTCCAGCCCAGATTATCAGAACTTTTTGACAAACTTGATTTCAGAGGCACAAAATATTGTGGTACTATTTCATTACAACAAAGCAACTAATTAAGACAACTCCCCTGCTCTAAAAAATAGCATGAGTCATAGTCACAACAGCTTATTTCACATTCTTAAAACAAAAATCAACTGCCAGGATAAATAAAAATAAATGAAAACACACACAAAAATAATCTGACATTTGATTTGTTTTGAAAGTTTTCTGCTCTCCTTCCACTTCAAAACATCTTGAATTCCAGCACTGTCTTCAGCTCTTTTCCTGCCAGCCATAATGGGAGAAGGGATAGGAAAAACCCACTTTAGAAATCATAAAATTCTATATGGCAAGTTGTAATAATAGATAAAATTAATGTTAACTTGCTTGCTATCCTGTAGTGTAAATATTGATACTGAATTTGGAAGTAACAACCCTCTCTATGCAGTCCATTTATGTCACATAGTTAAGAAATGGGCCGGGCGTGGTGGAGCACGCCTTTAATCCCAGCACTCCGGAGGCAGAGGTAGAAGGATCGCCGTGAGTTGGAGGCCATCCTGAGACTACATAGTGAATTCCAGGTCAGCCTGAGCCAGAGTGAGACCCTACCTTTAAAAACCAAAAAAAAAAAGAAAGAAAGAAAGAAAGAAAAAGAAAAAGAAAAGAAAAGAAATGGGATGCATTATGTGTGTTTTTGACTTGCCCTGGAACAGTCCTCACTTGGAATCAGTTCTTATTTTACTTGTGGTCTTGAGTTCCTTACTCACAGATACCTTAGAATGTTACATCATGGTCCACCAAGACATGCCCTGTTTCCTGCCAAAGTCTGGCTACTTCCTGTTGCATCCCAGACGGTCTTGGCAGGATCCTCAGGAATCCCCTGCCGTGCTGAGTTTCAAGACGGTGCCCCCCATCTAGAACACTTTTCACTGCCACCTCCTGGAAAGGAGTTGTAACAATGCAAATGTAACTATGTAACAATGTAACCATGTAAATCTAAGACTGCGATGAAGTGGAGCGGCCTGGGGGCTAAGGAAGCTATGCTTAATTGACCCAGCCAGAGGTAAGTCTGGGCCTGCTTCCAGTGGGACAGACAAAGTGGTCTCCGCTGCTCCTTTGGGATCATGTTCCCATTACTCTACAGCACAGTCAGCATGTGCTACAGGTCATATAATACCCTGCATTTATGGCATCTGCCACCTCCCGAAGCTGGCTGTTAGGACGTACCATGTGGTCCCTTCAAGAGTGTCCCTGCTGCCTGAGACCAAAGCTATGTTGGCAAGTCCAGTCCTGCTGCAAAACGGAGGCTCTCGCTCTTATTCTCGTGCGCCCTGCCCCAGGCCCGGCAGCTCCCCCTTAGCGATCTTGAAGGAGCAGAGGCTTTCTTTCTGCCCGGTTTTCTCCTCCACGTCCTGTGACTTCTTCATAGTCTGTCTCCAGACAGACCACTTTCCCCCAGAAACACATCAAAACAACCACCTTGATTTGTTCTTCCCATTTCCTCCCGCTCTCTGGCTTCATCAGACGCCAGCATCCTGCCCGTGGCATGGTGCCTCTCACCAAATGAGTGGCTACTTTCCTTCTCCTTAACTGTCTATAGCTCATTGTGACCTCAAATCTACTTGCCCCATGGCATTTCTCAAACTCAGAGGCTTAGTGGTTGGACCCTCTGCTCTTTTCAGTGAATGAATGGATAAAGGAATGGAGAGAGAACGGGAAGATGGTGTGCATCTGCAGGAAGGAGTGAGTATGCAAGGGTCCAGGTGCACCAAGTTCAAAACTCCACTAACGTTCCAGAGTCTGTTTTTTTGTTTGTTTGTTTGTTTGTTTGTTTTTTGGCACATTTATTTCTGCACTAGTTCTGTTATTTCCATCCTGGCTTTATTTTTTCTTTTTTTCTTCCGGAAGGCCTTATGTAGTTTTCAGGAGGACGCAGCATGCTGCCTCCTGGGCTCCTGAGCTCTACTGGCCTCTGTTCTGGACATCTTGCATACTGCCCCCTGCTGAAACAAGCAGGTACTGCAGACTTTCTCTAACTCGCAGATTAACTAACTTTGAAGAACTAACACACTTGCCCGCAATCCCTTTGGGAGTAAAGAACTCCCAAGCAAATCTAGTATTAATGGCCAACACATGAAGAAACAGAGCTGATGAATAGGAGGAGACAGGCGACCATGGCTGGGGAAAATAGACCACTAGCCCTGTACCCTTGGGGTAGTGAAGATGGGGATATATCAAACAAATAAAAGCTACCTCTCATTTGAGCTGTTTATCCAGTGACAATACTTTGCATATTAAGCTCTCAGGTTTTTCCACAAGCCAGTGAGGATCAATTACTGGTTCATTGTACCAATAAAAACATGGTGGTTTAAAGAAGTTAAACACATTACCTGATGTGCTTCCTTCAACCCTGGTAGTGCTCACAATCAAACGAGCTCTGCTTATCCCAAAATTTAAGGCTCCTAACCTGTAGCTATGGGAAATGTGAACTACTCTAAACAGTGTAGGAAATCTTGTTACACCATCAGCATTCAGGTTCTTTTTTTTTTAACCTATTCTGAAAGTAGGATTAGCAACTGTAAAAGGTCTATTGTTCTAACACAGAAAAGATTAGAACACTGTATTCCTTCTAGAAAGATAAGCTGTGCATAAAGAAGGTATCATGCAGAAAAAGAATTGAAGGATAAACCTGTACATTCTCTGACTAAAGTCCTTGTGTTTAGAGATCATGCTGCCTGTTCTTTTATGTTTTAAACTCTGCTTCTTTGCTTCAGAAGAGAAGTCCTGATTGTCAACTTTGAACTCATAGTTTCAATCTCAATCAAGGTAGTAAACAGGATAAAAAATGTTCAAGTACTTAATGCAAAGATTTGTTTTTTCTCTTTTTAAGTAGAGGTTTAACTGTGGACTGTGATGTATACCCAGTGCCAAGCAAGCCACATCAGATTGGAATAGCCTTGACTGTCAAGGTTAGTTCCTGGCCACAGACAACTGAAAGCAGGCTAACAGAGTTCAGCCACATAGGTGTTGACAACAAGGAAACGCCAAAGCTACTTGCTTTATCTCCCTCTTGACATCCTACACTGACCATCTCATGATAACGTGAAAAAATACATATGTAACAAGCTCCAAAAGTGGGGAGCATCTAGCTATGACAAATCCTACTTCTGCTGTGCTCAAACACGAAAACACTCAAGGTGTTGAGCAACTGCCTTGTTTTATGAGCACAAGGCCTACTGAATAGATGGTCTCCACTATGTTCAATGTTTTATTAGTTTGCATCTGCAGCCACCTGGCGGGAGGTGGTGTCACTGGGTGGATCTTAAGGTGTGGTGGTGGGTCTGAGATTCCAATCTAATGACATGCAAAGTGTGCCTGGCTAGAGTTCTTGAAGTGTGCTGCATTGTGTGGCTTTTGGCTTGTAGCTTCTCTTTCTCTGCTTGACCTGTGAACATGGGCCAGCTTCTTCTGCCATTATGGAACTTCCCCAGGATCTGTAAGCTTCAATAAATCCCTTCCTCCATCACTGTGCCTGGTCTGGAAGTTCATTTCACTGAATCTGAAGCTGTCTACTACAAGGCCCTTGGCCAATTTCTTCTAGGTTATTAGGAATTGGCCTTAGAAAGGATAGCAGAAGGTAGTAGGGAGATAGCTAAGTGGGTAAAGTGTTTATCTTGCAAGCATGAAGAGCTGAGTTTGATCTCCATAACCCATGTTGAAATGCCAGGCATGATGGTATGTACTGCAAATTCCAGCTCTGGGGAGACAGAGATAGGAAGGTTTTCAGAGTTCAATTCCCACCCAGTCTAGCCTACTTAGCATGCCTCAGGCTCTGTGAGAGAACCTGTCTCCACAAACAGAGATGGCCAGTACATGAGGAACAATATCTGAGGTTGTCCTCTGACTTTAACACACGTACATTACACACATGTATACACATGCATGGAAAATGGAATGTAAAGGGACACAATAGACCTGGTTAAACATCCTCCTGTGCAGCCCTTGCCTTTAGGCACACATAATGGAGGACACCACCCAAGTTGATCTTCCTGACAGATAAAGGAGAAGTTTCAGGAATCATTATCACGGGCCTTATTGCAAAGGCAGGTGTTTTCTGTTATCTAAGAAATGGTATGACCCCTCTGTGCAATGTACCATGATCTTCCTGTACCTCTCTGTTTCTAAATACCTTTATGATTACATAGCATAGAATGTTTCCTGCCTCAATTCTGCCTAACCTTGAATTTTAATTTCCATCCTGTTTTTGCAATGAACATATTGTGGTTTCCTTCAATAAAAACTGACCCTCCCAGCAGTTTGGGGCTGCATCCTAAAATACCAACCTCTGGGATGCAGACCTGCTACACGAGTCTCTTTCTTTTCTCTTTTTCTTTTCTATCTTTTTTTTACCCAATAAAACTTTGGCATCAGATGTGCAGGTATAAAAGAGACTAAATGCAGAGTCCTTACATTTCAGCATTTCAAGAAAGTGAAAAACAGTGCATCTGACCTGGTAATACTGGTATTTGACTTTTTGTTTTTGTTTTCATTTCTTGCTTATTATGGTTTGTTTATAAGAAAGGCTCTCAAATTATCCTATCTTTGGGCTACTTAAATTGTAACTAGGCCTTTCCTCTTCCCATCAAGGAAGGCAGACAGCTGATTTTCCTCTACAAAATCCACAGCAAGGGATTAGGAACTTCCTATCCAAGCCAACCATAAATATGCATAATCTAATCCTCTGAAAACTCTTCCTCTGGGATTGGAGAGTTAAAGCACTTGCCTGCAAAGCCTAAGGACCCAGGTTCAATTCTCCAGTCCCCATGTAAGCCAGGTGCACAAGATGGCGCGTGTGTCTGGCATTCATTTGCTGTAGCTAGAGTCCCTGGTGGGCCCATCTCCCCCTAGCCTCCTTCCCTCCCCCGCCCCCCCAAAATAAAAAAGTCTTCCTTATACTATTATAATGAGTGAAGAGAAAAGGAGAGAGAGAGAAAAAATGTCACCCCAGGACGTTTACTTCTTTTCTTCTTTTTCTTTTGAGACAGTGTCGCTCAGCACAGTTAGGATGACCTTGAACTTCTGATTCTCCTGCCTCCACCTCCCCAGGGATTACATAACTGTTCCACTTACTGAACTATATTCCCACTCCTCCAGAGTTCTGACTTATTTCTAGTTGTATCCTAAGAACCCACTAAACTTAACTTTAAAAATATGAAAAACCTATTCTCTCTACCTATGCCATAATTCAGCCATCTGCCATTCATTAGCATTTATTTATTTTTTTCCTATTCTAGGAATCTTGGTGCCTTCAACAATTAAAAACAAACCTTGGGCTAGAGAGATGGTTCAGTGGTTAAGGCAAGTTGCCTTCCAAGCCCAAGGACCCAAATTCAATTTCCCAGTACCCACATAAAAGCCAGATGCACAAAATGGCACATGCATCTGAAGTTCCTTTGCAGTGGCTGGAGGACATGGCATGTCCATTCTCTCAGTCTCTCTTCTATCTCCCTTTGCTTGCAAATAAATAAATAAAAATATTTTTTCAAAAAATATCTTGCTTGGTGCTACAAAAATGGCTTGCATTTTATGATATTTGTCCCATTAGAACATCAAATTCAAATCTTAGCATTGCTATTTATGAGAGCTGTAACTCCTTGGGCAAGTTGAGCAATGTCTTTGAATTTTGCTCTAAAACTGGGATAACTGTAGTCTTGTGAGCATTGAAGACCCAGATGTTGCAAAGTGTCTAGAATTATGCTACATCAATAATTGGTAGCTGAATTAGTCAAGCTTGGCTAACTGCTGTTACAAAACAATCCCAAAATGTCAGTGGCTTAACACAATTAAAGCGTAATGCTTCTTTGCAGAGCCGCCCAGCTGTTTCTGAAGGGCCGCTTTCCTCCACGTGGTGACTCAGGCGTCCAGCTCCCTCAATCCTATGGTTGTTTTGCTCTTTGAAATTTCCTCAGGTCCATGTTCAAATGGAGAATAAAATGGAACTACATGTGGACAGGTTTATACATGAGAAATTACCGAGTGTCTACATCACTTTTACCCTTGTTCTATTCACCAGGACCCACAACAGGAGCCCCACCTACTTGGACAAGAGACTAGAACTGAACTTGCACTGTGTGCCCATGAAACAAACAGAAACCAGACTGTCATGTGCACACTTTCTTGACATGATTCTATGGTGCTGAACTGCCTTGCTTCCCCGAGCTCAGTCCTCACAGCAAGGGCATTGGGTCCTGCTTGATCTGACAACAGGACATGCTCCCTCTTATGGCTGACATAAGATGCTCAGCAATGAGCTCACTATGCCAGCCTCATCAGGAACAAAGGTTCCTGTCCTCATCGAAGTCACCGGCTACGTGGGGAACAAACACAGCAGTGGAAATTGCATGGTGGGCGCGAGACCCTGGCTCAAGGTTTAGCAAAAGTCCAGAAGAACGGAAAGACAATTCTCTGGCCTGGATGACCAAACCTTGGATGATCCCATGTGTAAAAGGTGTCACAAAGAATCTGGAAGATTCCTTAACTCAAAAAAAAAAAAAAAAACTTGGTCCCTTAATGCATTTATTTATTTATTTATTTGAGAGGAGAGAGAGTAGCATATAAAGAGAGAAAGATGAGAAAATGGGAGCACCAGGGCCTCAAACCATTGCAAACTCCAGATGCATGTGCCACCTTGTGCATATGGCTTTATGTGGGTACACAGGAATTGAACCTGAATCCTTTGGCTTTGCAGGCAAGCACCTTAACTGATAAGCCATCTCTCTACCCCCTGCATTTCTGAATCTTATTCAAACCATTCTTTGCCCCTTCTAAGATGTTCAGTCCTGTGGCTTGCTTTGAGCACCTTGGGATGCCATAACAGAATGTCCCTGACTGAGTGGCACAAGTTACAATCGTTTGAATGCCAAGATCGAGGCGCCAGCATGGCCTTGCTCTGGCGAGGGCTCTACCTGGTGTACACATTGTGTCTATTCACTGTGCCCTGGCACGTCCGCGCCCAGGTGTGTGAGTGCAGGGTCTTCTGTTCTCTCCCTCCCTCTGTGGTGCTGCGTCCTCTCCCTCTTCCTGTAAGACTATCAGGTTAGCACCTCGTTCCTATAGCCCCAATTACCTCCTAAATTCCCTTGAAGTAAGGTGACATTGGGAATCAGGGTGCCAACCCCTATCATTATTACCCTTATTTTTGTTCTTCAACATTCCAGATAGTTCGAATCTCCCTCCCTCCCTCTCTCTCTCTTTCTCTGCTATGTGTGTGTGTTGTGTTGACGGAACCACTGAGATGCACTACCAGTCTTGGTTATTTTAAAGACAAGGTCTTACTATCTAGAATGTGCTATGAAGCCCAGGCTAGCCTTGAACTCGTGTCCTCCAGCCTCTTCCACCTTACACCTCCCGAGTGCTATGATTACAGGTGTGCACCACCCCACCCAGCTACTTCTGTGCTTCGGTGTCCATAATTCCTAGGATGTCCTTTTCTCCAAACTGACATGTCACCTACCTGGAGAGGATGCTACTGGCCCTGTAGTCCAGGGAGACTCAACCTGCCCACCCCCCGAAATGTGAAGCCAAGTAGAACTCCAAGCCCCATTTTGTTGGTTTCACATACTGTTATTATATTACACATTTTACTTGGACAAACAGGCACTGTGAATATAAGGAAAACACAGGTTTAGATAAATAATTCTTAAGTTACCATCAGTATCACCCAGGAAGACCTTTAACAATATAAAATCTCAGGCTACCCTCAAAGCTCTGCAGTTGGAATCCCAAAAAGCACTGGACAGGATTTTTTTTTCCCAAATATCTGCAAATATTGAGTGTGGGAAGCACACAACTATGTTATTTATGAAGAGCCTTCTCAGAGATCCTCACAATCAAAATTCTCCGAGGAAAAAAAGACTTTCAGATTCCTTGAAACAACTTACTTAAATGAGGCAGGCTCCCTCCACTCTATTGGTCTGGAAAAGGAACTTCCCTTTGGGACTTTTGTGAAGATTCTTAGAGTTTGAAGGCCAAAAAGATGACTCATACCTATAATCCTATGAGTTGAAGGAAGAATAATCAGGAATTCAAGGCCAACGTGCGCTGTATGAGACCATGTATCAAAAAGACCCCCCCCCAAACACACACAGAGAGAGAGAGAGAGAGAGAGAGAGTCAGAGTTTGTGTACTTTCCAGCTGAAAAAAGTAAGAAACTTATCTCCCATCCCAGGTAGTTGGGAGCTAGACCAGAATCAGGACCAAGAGCTCAGGGATGACCCTCTCCCCTCTCTGATTCCCTGTCCTTCAGCACAGACCGTAGGTCACAGGTTGAACAGGTGCAGGCATCTTCTGAACACAGGACTGAATTCAGAAGAACTGCGGGCCTTCTCTGTAGGTGGACCTCTCAGAAGAGAGAGGAAAGTTTACTCAAAGGACCTGCGCCGCACTCCCAAGGCTTCTCATCCTGTATAGTTACACCACCCAGTGGTGCCTAAACCAGCCACTCATAGAAGGACAGGATGACCCTTAGGCCACACCACTGATGTCCATGTGAGAGTGGAGTGAGGACAGCTTGTCAGGAGGCACATGCTGCACGGTGGGAAGGGGCTCACACTGGAGCAAGGCTGGCTTCCTGTGGCAGTTGAGGGGGACACCGTCAACCCCAAAGCTCTGACCTGAGAGACGGAGTACTTACAGCCATGACTGTTACCACCCAGGGGAAAGGGGTGAGGAGACACTTTCACTTAAAATAAAGGCTGGCAATGCTTTCCCGGGCTCCAGATGCTCTTTATTACATAATGACGATCATAAAGGGCCTTCATGGGCCTGGTTTTCCATTTCCACTCCCTCTCAGAAGCAGAGACGGAAAGTTCTTGCATGCCAATGAGCAGGTACTTAGAGCTAAAGAGAAGGAATGAGGTGTAGTGACTCTTGGCTCAGTTCTCCAAGCAGAGACAATAAAAACCCCAAAGAATATTCCAGACATGCCCAGACCCCTGCTGGCTGAAAGTAGAGGTCCACTGGTGTCAGAAGTCAAGGGGACTGCGGAGATGACTCAGTGAGGAAAGCACCCATCTCTCAAGCTTAGGAACCCGGGTTTGGGTCCCTGGCACGCCTGAAAACTGCTAGTCACACTTTGCAATACCTAATACCTACTGCTGTCAGCCTCTAGGGACTGACAGTGAAGCTATGGCTTGAGCGAGGCTGGCACGCCCATGGCCCCTGTGACTATTTGGCGCGTCAGTAGAGGGTGACAGCGCACGTCCTTAATCTCAGTGATGGGATAGAGGCAGGCAGACCGCCGGAGCTTGCCGGCAAGCCAGTCCAGCTGAATCGGTGAGCTTCGGGTTCAGTGAGAATTCCTGTCTCAACAAAAAACAAGGTGGAGAGTGACTGAGGAAGGGAACGAATGTCCACCTCTGACCCCCACACTTACATATGACTCAGGCCCCTGTACACTCATACAAGAAGATGAAAAACAATCAGAACAAACAAATCCTAAGAAAAGAAGGAAAGGGTTTGTTTCAGCTTCCAGTGTCGAGGGAAAGCTTCCTCATGGCAGGGAAAATATGGCAGGCGTCACCTCTTATCACAGCAACGGGGGGGACCAACAAGAGAGGCAGCTGGCACCGGAAGTGGGGTGACTATAAATCCTCTAGCCCCGCCCCCAGAGACATACTTTCTCCAGCTCCCAAAGGTCCTACAACTTTCCCAAATTGCCACCAGCTGAGGACAAGGGCATTTCATTTGAACTACCCCAGAAATCAAGCCCCACCAGGTAGGTTCCTATTAGTTGTTTATCTTCAAACACCCAACCTCCCATTTGTTCATACAATTGTTACTTCAACAGCCTTTGTTCTTGGCACAGAGGCAGAAGAAAAAATGATACAGAGTTGAGACATCTGTTCTCCCTCTTTCCCTCCCTCCCTCTGCTCTTTCCCCTAAATGTAAAAAGAAAGTATGCCATCTTCACTGTATTGATAACAGGGTTAAATGAGGTATACACATGGATCACAGTGAGTATTCCCTGGAATACAAAGGGTGCCTCACATATGCTTATTGTTTGGCTATGATCATTGTCATTATTAACTTTTACCCCATGTGCTCCCCTACCACATATGCAAAGAGTTGAAGTTCCAGAAAATACTTTTATTAAACGGTTACCATCTAGAGGAGATCAACTGCATCTCTAGAGGGTAAACTTGACTGCTTCCTGTTGGGGTTGGGGGATTGCTGGCACGTGAGTCCACTTGTTTCCTAGCCACCCTCATTCCAGCTGATATCTACACTGTCAGGTGGAGAAACACGACAGCTTGTTCAGATCCCTCCTTTCCTACTTTTTCAGAATATGGCAAATACATGGTGTACCACGAAAAGTCCGAGCTCACTGTCAAGAGTACAGTTGGATTTTGTTAACAGAGATGACTGACCTGAAATGACCACAGTGGACTGCACAATAGGCAACACTCTCCCCTGACTCCAGACCTGAAATGACCACAGTGGACTCCACAATAGGCAACACTCTCCCCTGACTCCAGACCTGAAATGACCACAGTGGACTCCACAATAGGCAACACTCTCCCCTGACTCCAGACCTGAAATGACCACAGTGGACTGCACATCAGGCAACACTCTCCCCTGACTCCAGACCTGAAATGAACACAGTGGACTCCACAATAGGCAACACTCTCCCCTGACTCCAGACCTGAAATGACCACAGTGGACTCCACAATAGGCAACACTCTCCCCTGACTCCAGACCTGAAATGAACACAGTGGACTCCACAATAGGCAACACTCTCCCCTGACTCCGGACCTGAAATGACCACAGTGGACTGCACATCAGGCAACACTCTCCCCTGACTCCAGACCCACGCTGCTCACATCTCAGCCCCCACTGGGGATGCCCCAGATCATTGAAGCTTACCAAATGCCATCTCGCAGCCTGTCTTCCAGCCTCCTGTGTTCTGTACTCCACAGAGTCCATTCATCTCCTCTGGCCTCCGTAGCAAAGGCCTACAGGGAAGACAAGTGTTCCCCTGCCATTCTTTCCAGCCAAAGCCTTGCTCTGGTTCATTTCTGTGATTCTAAGTTGCTATGTCCAGGTGTTTATAGGGTTAAAGTCTAGGCGGGGGTTCCACAAGCAAGAATGTTCATCTGTGTGTGTGTGAGAGAGAGAGATGTGCATGCATGAGTAGATACCCATGGTTACATGTGTGTGAGTACATGTGTGTGCCAGTACACATGTATACATGTGCAGTGTGAGGTGAAGCTGGGTGTCTTCCTCAGTAGTTCTCCACCTGATCCTTTGAGACAAGGTCTCTAACTGAACCGGGAGCTTAGTGATTTGGCTATACTAAATAGTCAGTGAGCACCAAGACCCGCTTGTTTCCATGTCCCCAGCACTGGAATTATAGGTGCATACCACTATGCCTGGGACGTTATGTGGGCACAGAGAATTTGAACTTGGTTCCCCATGCTTGTCCGGCAAGCACCTTAACCATTTAGCCATCTCCTCAATTCAGGAACATTATTACTGAGTGCCAGATATAAAGCTTTGTAAGGAGTGGCCCAAAGAGGTAATGACACCGCAACCTCCATGCAGCGAGAGCACAGACAGAGGCTCTCCCCGGCTGGCTGGGTGCTTACCTCACCTACCACCTGCTGGCTCTTCACATGCCTTGGCCTATGGGTGCATCATTCTAGTCATTGTGCCTTCATGTGGCTTTCTTCTCTTTCTTTGCCTGTGTGTTTATAATCTCCTCTCTTATAAAGATGTCAGCCATTGCAGCTACTTGATTCTGAACCCACCCTGCATGCAGTACAGCCTCATCTTAAGATCTGGAATAATTATGTCTTCAGGGATTTCCAACTAAGGTCACATTGTGAGGTTCAGAGAATGTGAGGAAGATGCTATTTACCATTCCCCATGCACACAGTAGGTGTACTTACTCTGAGGTGGACACAGGTGTGGGAAGAAGTCTATTTACCTCACACATAGTAGGTGTACACTGAATATAACTCTCAGGGTCATTCCGGGTCTGAGAATATCGAAAGTGCCCACTAGCCAATCCTCCTGTTCCCTACTAGACCATAGGCTTCATGGGAATAGGGAGGATCAACACTTTGCCCCAATACTTACCACAGATCCCCACTCTTAGAGGTCATAACACAACTGCTGAATGAATAAGAACAAAAGAATGAATGAATGAATGAATGAATGAATGAATGAATAGATAACAGAAGATAGAAACATTCTGGTGCTCCTACCCTGAGCTAGGAGTTCATGCCCAGAGACACGGCAGCTCTGTCGGCACAGCCAGGCTCCACCTTCGGTTCAGCTGGCACTGTCTGGAGCTGGCTGAGTTTGTTTAATCATATTACACAGTGAACATGTTTTACATGATCAATATATGTCACCTTAAGTGAACATGTCACCCAGCCTAATGGCTTCTGCTGGCAGAGTTGATTGGGGTTGGCATTCTCCTTCTTAGATGCTTGCTCCAGTGAGGGTGGGCAACACTGGGCCCAGGACCCTCAGTGCCACTTGCCTGCCACCTGCAGTTCTGTGCTAAATGAAATATGACAAGAGAGTGGCTTCAGATAATTGCAATAATTGGCGGTAGAAAGTCCATGATTATGTCGTTAGCTCCTCTCTGGGTAGCATATTATGATTGCAACCATATTTCTCTGCTTTGGAAACTATCAGAATTGATGAAGGGAAACAAGAATGGCTTGGTATTTCCACACCCCTCCTCCCTACCTCCACCCCAGCCCATCTCCTCCTAGAGATATATTTGAAGAGAAAACTGTGTAGAAAGAAAACATAAGCGCTACTCCTGGTATGGTCATTTCATACCAGTTGGCCATGGGTAAATGCTTTAAGTCAGAGATTTCTAGCCTCCAACTCCTAAGAATCGGAGGCTTAGAGGAGATGGAACAGTCCCTTCTCTGTGATCCAAGCATGTGGTCCTGCACATTAATAATATCATAGCATTTATATCACTTTAAATGGTTTTACTTGAATGGTTCATTGCCCACCTCTTAAATTCTTTTATACTTATAAGAAACAGACAATGATGAGCCAGGATCAAGAATGCCCTGTATTCCAGAGACATGGGTATTCTAGCAACCTGTTCCCTGCCCAAGCAATTTTTCCTCTAAAAAAAAAAAATTAGAATTTCCAACAGTGTCAATGCATGGAGGAAGACAAGAATCTCCCTACTAGAGATGGAAAATAGGAAGTTTTCACACATTCCTCTCTCCCTATATCAGTTACTTTTTCATTGCTGGGACAAATGAGCAAACAGGAAGCAACTTATAAAAGAGGATTTAATTTGGCTTAAGTTGCATAAGGTTAAAGCATGGCAGGAGCAGAAAATCCAACATCACATTAGTACGAGGAAGCAGATAGCAATGGGGCCTGGCTATAACCTCAAGGTCCCAGCCCCCAGTGACCCACCTCCTCTTGCTGGAGACTCCAGGCCACAAAGCCTCCACAACCATTCCCAAGAGTGCCACCTGCTGGGAATCAAGTGTACAAACACATGAGGTTCTGGATGACACTTTACTATCACACTATAGCTCTGACCTTCCTGGAGCCTTGGTAAGCACGACAGGTGAAATGCTGACCTCTTCTTTGGGGCCTTGCCATGGGTGGTACGATTAGAAAGGTTTAACAATCACACCTCTGACATCAAGGGACCTCCTGGCACCCCCAAATCCCAAGTGGGTAAGTGAAAGGTTCATCAACTCCCAGGAGCCTGTGGGATCTCCTTCCCCGCATAAGAAACCTTCCTCAAGCTTCAGTCACCCTACACAACCATTGAGAATTGGCACCAAGAGTACAACCTTTCTGCTATTTATCCCTCGCATTTTACAAGTGAATGAACAGACATCCAGAGAAGGGACTACATATAAAGCTATGCCCCAAAGCAGAAAGCTGAAGCTCCTCTTTCCAACATCCTGGTTCTTGCCCTTACTCAGCATCTCCCACAGCCTCTGGGGAATGTCCAGGTGACTCGGCAGCGGCTGAGACAAGAAAGCCAGCCCCACTAGCAGGTGCCAACACCTTCTTGTGTATTTACTCTTAATAGCAATCCTATGAGCCAGGTACTATTTTTACATCCATGAAAAATTAGGTAAGAAAGGGGAGGCTTAGTGATGGTGCTTAGCTTTCTTGATACAGAAGGACCAAGTCGAGACGCTATGAAAGCCTTACTTAAAAGCCCAGAAACTCAGCTATCCACCATCATCAGCTCATGACATGCCCCCAAGTAATTCCTACGTCCTTGTGTCAATAGCTGCTGTGACCTAGATGACGGGTGATCCTCAAAGGCACATGCAAAGGCTTGGTCCTCAGAGTGGTGTTACTGGAGGAGGTAGAGCCTCACGGGACTTCTTGGCAGTTCTGGCAAGAGGATTGTCACAATAGCACTTGGCTTTTCCTCCATCCTCTCTCTACACCTGCTCCACAATGACAGTTCACTTGTTTTCTAAACGGAAGGTTTAGAAAATTAGCTGCCTTAGACATTTTGCTACAGGGAGAAAAGTTGACTTATACTTACAATGGTCTCCATGATCTCTTCCCCTTTGGTGTAGACTGAAGTGAACAGGTGGAATATGGTAGAAGGTGAAGGTGTCAACTCCATGGTTAGAGGACCAAAGATGTGGCCTCATCCTATGTGTATACTCTCTGCGGTCTACTTTCTTGCTTACTCTGAGGAAGCCAGCCCCCATAATGTCAGATACTCTATGGAATTGGCCACACGGCAGAAACTGAAGGATAGCTCTGGCCAGCAGCTCTCGAGAACCAGAGAGTTTAGGCCGCCAGCCTACAAGGAACTGAATTTCTAACAACCTCATAAATGATCTGAGATGTCAACTTCTCTACGCCAGCCTTCAGATGAGGCTATAGCTTTACCCAATGCCAGAACTCCAACTACTCAAGAATCTCTAAGACGAGAGCACGAGTTAGCCCCTGCCAGGACCCGTGACCCACTCAAATTGTGAAATAATGAATAAATTGGGAAATAATGAATAGTGCTGTAAAGTGTCACATACAGGGGTAATCTTTTAGCAATAGATTGCAAAATCACTTTATCTGAGTAGGTCACTTAAATAGGATGACCTGAGTCATCAAGGTTCTTAATTACATCAAAACTCATCCTTTCTTCTTTAGAATGCATCAAGGGTGTCACAATGGAGCCTTATGGACAAGGTCAAGGTGACTGGGAACCTAGATGAGGCATTACAAAAGTAAAAGCAAACACGGAGAAATGTGCCTGGATCTTCTATTCCGTTCTATTGACACATGTCTGCTTTGAGCCAGCCCCATGTTGTTTTCTGACACTATGGCTCTCTAGTAAAGTTGGAAGTCAGATGTGGTGCTACCTTCAGGAGTGCTTTGTCTACCCAGGGCCTCTTGTGCTTTCATATGTAGCTTAGGATATTTTTTTTTCCCTGTGTTGTTGGAATTTTTCTGGGGATCACATTCGATCTGTAGATTGCTTTTCAGAATTGCCATGTTCACAATATGAGTTTGCCATTCCGTGAACGTGGAAAGCTGAGACTCTATTCACAGCAGCTAAGTTATGGAGATAGCCAACACCAAACACAATGGCATTTTACTCAGCCATAAGGAAGAAGGATGCTGTATCATTTGCCCAAAAACAGTTGCAATGGAAGATTATCAAATTAAGAAAATTAAGTTAAACAGAAAGATATGTATCACATGTTTTCTCACACTAGTGAATCAAAGTTTAAATACACACAGAATGGTGTATTTGCATATGACATGAAAGTAGAAACAAAGCTGTATAGGGGTAAAGGGGGATAAAGGAGGAGGGGTGAGGAAGGGGAAGGGATAATCATATGGAAGGAACATTTCAAAGTACATTAATAATTGTATGAAATTGTTTTCATGAAACCCATTACTATGTACACTAAATATATACCAATAAACATATGTCTGGAGGGCTGGAGATATGGCTTAGTGGTTAAGGTGCTTGCCTGCAAAGCCTAAGGACCCATGTTCAACTCTCCAAGTACTACATTAGCGAGATGCTTGAAGGTGGGCCATGAGCAAGGTGTCACATGCTTACCAGGTGGCACAAGCATCTGGAGTACGACTGCAGTGGCCGAGGCCCTGGCACGCCAGTCCCCGCCCCCTCTCTCTCTCATGTTACAATCAGGTTAACATTGCTGATAGAAATCACCTAACCAAGAGCAGCTTGTGGGAAAAAAAGAGGTTTCTTTTGCCTTACAGGCTTGAGGGGGAAGCTCCATGATGGCAGGGAAAAAATTTCATGAGCAGAAGGCAGACATCATCCCCTGGCCCACATAAGGTGAACAACAGCAACAGGAGAGTGTGCCAAACACTAGCAAGAGGGAGCTGGCTATAATACCCATAAGCCAGCCCCCAATAATACACTGCCTCCTGGAGGTGTTAATTCCCAAATATCCATCAGCTGGGAACCTAGAATTCAGAACACCTGAGTTTATGGGGAACACCTGATTCCAACCACCGCCTCTGTAAAATAAAAAATTTAAAAAAAAATTAAAAATCCATGGAAACCAATTTGGTCTGGTTCCAACTTCTTGAATTTTCTAGTTCCCTGTCTTGTATAAACAGGGTGGAGAAGAGAAGGTAAGGTAAACATGGTGAAAGGAATCAGGAAGGAGTTCTTTAATGACAAGGCAGCAATGAGCAGGTGGTTGGCAGGATATGAACCAGAGTCTGGGCCAACACTATAGTGTGAGAAGCCACCAGGAGGATGTGGGGATACTCAGTATCTTTAATTTAAAGGCCACCCCATTATCCTTCATATGAATCTTAGCAGCTGGGCATGGTGGTGCTTTTAATCCCAGCACTCAGGAAGCACAGGTAGGAGGCTTGTTGTGAGTTCGGGGCCACCCTGAGACTACATAGTGAATTCCAAGTCAGCCTGGGCTACAGTAAAGCCTACCTCGAAAAGAAAAAACCAAGAATCTCATACTCCTTATAAAGCAAAATTAGCTGGAATAATGGGTAGAATTATGCAGAGTGTGCAGCCATAAGATGAACCCACCCACTACAGAGAAGGCAGGAAGTGTTTAGACACCCAGTTTGCATGAGGGTTCAGCCCTTTTTTTGGTGGTACTGGTTGGAAGTTCAACGTCAATAACTCCTAGAAATATTAATATTGCTTAGTCAGCATATCTTAGCTGAAAGGTGTCAGTGCTAATTTATTTGTTTATCTTTTTTAATCTCTGTGTGAATTCAGGAGCACTTGCTAAGGTCAGGAGAGTTCATTGCTAGTCTGTTCCTTGCACCTTGTTTGAGGCCTGTGTGCATACAACTCGCTGGCTTTTCCTGCCGCTTCCCCCATCTCACTACAGAAAGAGACCCAAGCTGCCCCATCAAGCTTCTCGCATGGGCTCCAGGATCTGAACTCAGGTCCTCACACTGGTGCAACAAGCACTTTGTCCAGTGAGCTGCCTCCCCAGACCAATAATTATTTTTCTTAATTTTTTGGTTTATTTTCATTTATTTATTTGAGAGTGACAGAGAGAGAAAGAGGCCGTTAGAGAGAGAGAGAGAGGGAGGGAGAGAGAGAGAATGGGCATGCCAGGGCTAATGTGGGTCCTGGGGAATCAAGCCTCGAACCAGGGTTCTTAGGCTTCACAGGCCAGTGCTTAACCGCTAAGCCATCTCTCCAGGCCAATAATTCTTTTTCTTCAGGGTAGAAAAATACAAGTTTTTCTGGTTGAATGGGGGTGGGTAAGAAACTCTTCTTTCCTAGACTGTGAGAGTGAGATGATTAAAAGGGCTGGCTTGGGAGAACGCTGGGTTTGTGCGTGGACACATAGTTCACCACTTGTGTGTCCCTGGACAAGAAACTAAAACTCTCTAAGCCTGGGGCAGGATGGCGGTGATTGGAAACCGGTTATGATATGCCTTAACATCTCAATGGTCTGAGAACAAAATGAGTTCAAACATGGGAAAAGTGTTTAGCACAGCAAATGGCACACCAGAAGGGAGAGCTTTCTTAGTGTTTTACCAGAAATGTGGCACACTGAAAAATTCTCAAAGTCAAGGTCTCTGTGCTTTACAGAATAATATTGACACTGAGAAAGATTAAGAAAGAAGAGAGGAATGGAAAGAGAGGACGGGAAGGAGGGAGAGGAGAAGAAGGGAAGGGTAGTTTCATAAAGAAATAAATAAAAAGAGATTAATATTTAGAAGAAAGAAGTTTAAGAAATATTTTTCACTGGGGCCTTAACAGTGCTTTTAATATGCAAACATATGTGTGACTGTCTAAGAAAAGGAAACTATGCAATGTTTTCATAATTTATTTCAGCACAGAACCTTTCTTTTTCTCCCTGGAATTCTTATTAATATGTTAAAGAAAACTGCTTTAAGGGACATATGTTAGAGAACCCTGCTGTGGGATTATCACAACCCACTCAGACATTGTCCTGTAGAAATCGCTGTTCATTTGGGACAATGTTTTACACACCAGAGTTGTGAGTAGAATTTAATCTGTAATTTGTTTTCTTCTCTTTCTCTATCTTGTTTGAGACTGCGAAAACCATCTAAATTTTTGAACCTCAAATAGACTGTTTTTGTTAGATAGTTGTTGCTCCAATTCTGCTACAGAAAAGCCTTTCTTCACTTTGGGTTTTGCTCTTTTTCTTTCTTTGTTTTCTTTTCTTTTCTTTTTTTTTTAAATTTTTTGCATCTTATTTCCCTGGCACTCTCATCACCGGCCCATGTTAAGGTCCTCAATGTTAAGTAGTAAATTTGCTCTGAACTCTGGGGTAAGCACAAGGGACAGATTTCTTCCTTTTCAGCCTCTTTCCTAGTTTTAATGGAATAAAATTGGAAACAGCTGTGTATCATTTACTTCATTGTCCTGTGAACAAATACGAGCCAGAGGCAACTTAAGGAAGGAAAGGTTTTAATTCAACTTAAAGTTCTGGGGTGTGCATTCTATCCTGGTGGGAAGGCATGGTAGCAGGGGCAGGAAGCCGCACATCGCCTCAGCAGTCAGGAAGCAGGGAAGGAAAAGAGAGCAGAGCTGAGCTACAAAACCTCAAGGCCTGCCCACTTCCGCACTTCCTCCAGCAAGGCTCCACCCCGAAAGATTTCACAACCTTTCCAAGCACAACCTTTCTCAACCTCTGCTGGGGATCAAGTGTTCAAACACATGATCCCATGGGGGGGACATTTCACATGCAGAACGTAAGCTGAGCTGCCAATTGTTAGAGATCAACCCACACTATGTGCTGTGGTTTCGCACATGCGAAGTTCGGGGTCTAAGAGCGTCGTCACTGGAAGCCCAAGATGAAGAGTAACTCATCCCCTGCCTCGGGTCTGGCGACCCCAGCAAAGCAGGAAAAGCCAAGGCCTCAAGCTGCTCAACTATCCTTGCCAAGCTGCCCCTGTGTGGAGCACCGACAGGAAGCTCCCGCCACAGCGCCTCCCCCTTTCCTCTGTCCCCAGACTGTCATCGCCCACATCCTGTCCTAACCTACTTGTTTTTCCACATCTTCTTTCCGCTGTCAGCTAATCCCTGAAAATATTAAGCTGCTTACTTGAGTGTAAACTGACTTTTTTAAGAAGATGCTAGCTAAAGAGACTAAACATTATCAGTGAATTGTGTACTTGAGATAGGGCACTGTAAAACAGATAAGCCTCAAACCTCTAAATAAAGCCATAATTGTGGCATAGAAGAGAGGGAAGTGCAGAGTCGAAGCGCTGATTCTGCCAATTTACCCACTTTTGTACGCAATTGCTCACCCAGTATGGACTGAGAGCAGGCGTTTACCAGGCACCATGCTGGGCTTTGGGAAGAGGGGTTGGAGAGATGGCTCAATAGGTGAACGTGCTTGCCACACATGCACAAGGGCCCAAGAGACCCCAAGTTCGAGCCTTAGCACCCAGGTAAAAAGCCAGGTGTGGCCACCATCACCTGTAAGGTGGGGGACAGAGGCAAGAGAAACCCTAGGGGTTACTGGTCAGCCAGTCTGGCTGAAAATGGCAACTCCATATTTAGTGAGAGACCCCCGTCCCAAGGAGACAACACAGAACAGGATGGAGGAGGACTCTGCAGTGTGTGCATGGGGGAACAGCTTGCCTTGCTCGAGAAATAAAGGGAATCAGTGTGGTATAATACACAGAGTAAGGGGTAAGTACCCCAAGACAGAGTCAGTGCAAATAGCCACCTGGTGGCTTGGGGAAGTATCTGTGTTCAGGCATGCACTGTCAGCATCGAGTCCACCCTCAGTTTCTCTCACCACCTAGCAGCTACCCCAGCCCACTGGTGACCTCATGGCCAGAGCAAAGACACACATTTGCACAAAAGCATACAATGGCCCTTGAAACTTGGGCTCAGTACTGCCACACTAACATTCTATCAGCCAAAGTGTCACATGCTGAGCTAAGTCAGAGCAGGAGAGTACGATGTATTCACATACCTACAAAGGTCCATATGCCAGCCGGGCAGGGTAGAGACCTGGGGCATGTTTGCTACCTTCCACAAGCAGAGACAGATCAAAACCTCAGATCAACTAAGTTCTTGAAGGCTAATACATGCAGTTTAGACTTCATTGTACTATGGAAAGCTATTGAGCTGGCCATCTCCTCACCACATAACCTTGGATGAATCACTTACCCTCCTGAATATGTGCCTCCTCATTCATAGAGTCTGTGTGTGCACTGGGGATTAGGGGCAGGCTGACTTGACAAAGAAATTAGCTTTTTGATTCTACACACAAAAGTAAATGATATGTATAAATATACAGGCCTATATAAGTAGATAAAATTGGATTACTGTGAGATTTAACTGAGAATGAATATGAAAGTGCTCTGCTAACCTCCGAAATGCACTATTTTCATCACTTTTTAGGGAAAGTTCGCAACATGGTAACAGGATTACTATTTCATAGATGCGGAATCTCATAGACGAGGAAAAGTGGGGCTGTTAAATGCACTGTGTTTTGTTTCATGGTGAAGAAAGACAGGCGGAACTAGGCGTGAAGCCCTCATCTATCTGACTCCAGAGTTCCAAGCCTTCAATTAACTATAAATTAAATAAGTTGCTTCTCCCGTGAGGAACTGGCCACGCTTACACCTTTCACAGAGATGACTGGCTTTGTGGGAAGTGGTGGGTGTGATTTAGACCTTCCCCAGCCCCGGGGTCTGCTGAGCTCAGCAGTCTGTCCTCATTCCAGGCAGGCCAGTGGCCAGCAGCTAATTCACCAGGGGCCATCCGCACTGATCGCTTCATCAATAACCCATTATCTCTGCCATTGTAAATATCTCGGAAAGAACGTGGCTTTCCGGGAAGAATATCCAAGCCACTGCTGTGCATAGTCCCCATTTCTGAAAAAGGAAAGACAATTCCTCTTCTAGCATCCCGTGGCAAAAGGTCACAGATCTCCGCCTCAGGCTCCCATGAGGGTCGCCCGGGTAAGCCAGCTGAAGATATGGCCCTTCCATAAGGGCATGCCACAGTTGCCACCCACAGGACACTCGGGGAATGAAGAGGGTAGTATAAAGTGACGGTTTCTGAGTCCCTGGGGTCACCGAGCAGTCAAGGGCTGGGATGTAGATGCCAACCTTGTGTGGCAGCTGACTCTAAGCTCTAGAGGTTCTGTCTGAGGAAATAGAAATGAAGCCCAGAATTTTTTTTAACGCAGTAATTCTGATGTTTTGGTGGGATCTGGGTTTACAGATCACTGAAGAATGCAATGTTTTCATTTAACCCATGCAGGTTGAAAATCAAAGGTGATGGGCGGTACTTAGCAGCAAATAATCTGGTGTGATGGCCACACAAGTGCAATAGTGGCACACAGCCATGGTGGGGAACCAACTGCTCTTGATTCGGCTAACTGATCCCCTAAGTGGTACGAGACCCATAGCTGGAGCTGGGAAACAAGTCAGAACCATATCCAAACATAAGGCCACTCTCCAATATCAAACTACCATCAATCATGGGCTACAAGAGGATCTACACCTTTTAAACTCTATAAAAAAAAAAGTAAGGGCTATCTCATTTGTCCTGGTGCTAATGTACTCTCCGTTGGATAATCTGCTTCTCTTTTTCAGATATATTCAGATCCTAAGGAGAGAGCCACCCCATCATACCTCAAAAGGGCCCGGGCTGAAACTAAGGAAAATTGGCGAAACAAGCAAGGGTGCTGTTTTTCTGATGAACCGGATACCAGCACAAGGGGGAAGGAGACCAACACAGAGAAAAATCAACTCCTACCAAATCAGAGAGCCAGAGCCCCAGAGGTCCCCAACACCTCATCACTGAAGCAGACCAAAAATGAACCCAACATGGCTCAGGGAAATTTTGCGGAAGAGGGGGTGGAAAGAATGTCAGAGCCACATGTTGGGTCATGATATGCAGAGACATTTATCATACCAGTAACTGTGGGCTAACTCCACAATGCACGACCCATATACCTCAACAAGGTGGGGCCAATGGGGAGGAGGTAGGTCATGGATGAGCCTAATAATGGTACCAAACTGCCTGTACTTGCAGAATAGAAAAGTAATAAAATAAAATAAAATAAGGTGGTGGGTGAGGGACATGGCTCAATGGGTAAAGTGCCTGAAAAGTTCTAGAGTACTGTGAACAGCATGAGAACCTGAGGTTGGATCTACAGAACCTACATAAAATCCCTGTGTGGTGGTGTGCACCTCTAATCCCCAGGGAGGCAGAGACAGGAGATTTTCCAGGGCAAGACGGCTAGCTAGCCTAGTCAAATTGGTGAGCTCTGAGTTAGGGATAGACTCTGTATATTGCTATAGCACATAAGGGAAAGGAAATATCATAGTTGATTAGAACATTCATAGTTGAATAGGAGCCATATTGAAACATTCTTTTAGAGGAACTTAAGATCATAAGAATTACCTTACATACTTGTTTAAAACTAAAGTTCCCATTAGGGAAGAGTAATAGAAAATATGAGAAGAAAGAGAGGGGACAAGAGGTGGTGATGATTATATAAGTAAACATAAGTGAAAATTTCCCAATGAGGCTCATTGTTTTATATAATTAATATCCATTAACAAAAGTGTGCAAAAATAGAAGTACCCAAAGCCAACCTCATGTCACAGATTGGGCAATATTTCACCCCATCCACTCTCAAAAGGGTTTAAGAAATTTATATTGTCTTGTTGACTTCTTAACTTAAATGATCTGTTAATATAATTAAAATAGAGAAGTATTGAAGTTAGTGATTATATAGCAAGCTTTCCTTTCCCTTAGTGCCTTTCATACTACATACTCAATAGTGTTTCGCTAATAAAAAAGTAAAGTGGAGGACTGGAGAGATGGCTCAGTGCTTAACAGTACTTGCTTGCAAACTCTCAACCCTGAAGGCCTGGGTTAAATTTCCCACTACCCATGTAAAGGCAGACAGAGTGGCATCTAGAATTCATTTGCAGAGGTATGAGGCCCTGGTGTTCCAATTCCCTCTTCTCTCTCTCTCTCTCTCTCTCTCTCTCCTTGCAAAAAATAAAGATCATTTAAAAATAAGGTAGAGAGTGATTGAGGAAGACACCTCTGGCTTCTACATTAATGTACATACACATGCATTCCCTCACACACACACATAGACCCATGCGCAAACACCACACATACATATGCCAAAACAAAAAGGGATTGAAGGTGAGTCACAGCCTCCTATTAAATGCAAAGATACAGCAGAGTAACACACAGCCTCTGACTTCAAAGATCTCACAGATTAGCTGGAAAGACAGAAAAAAATGGCATAGAGATACAGTGACATGTGAGAAAGTGTTATCTAAGCCTGTTTAAGCCAACAAAATGCTCCTGGCTATGTAGGCAATCTTAGAAGCCAACTTTGCCCACATGATCCCTAAGTCACTCACGCTCCAATGTCATTGTTTGCTTTCCTCTTCACAGCTTCCCCCTGGTTCTGTGGGTCTAACAACAGATTCTTAGCAAGTGGAAATTTCCACTCTGGTCTCACTCTTTCGGGCCGGCTGGGGAAGACACTGAGCTCAGCCACAATCAATACAGAGGCACATCCTGCCCTCATACTCCCCACCTCCACTGATAGCTGTTTGGAGAAGTCTCAGGATATCCTTGGATCAGAATTCATGTCAAAGAAACACAGAAGAGAGGCTAGTTCGTTTTGCCTTACCAGGAAATAGAGAAAGCCATTATCCTTCCTTCAACCACAAGAGGATTATGGACCAGAACAGAACCGCACTGAGGAAGCAGAAAGAGGGCGGTTATGACTCATTTTATTAAGAAAAGGAAGTCTTTTCTGTGCCCGTACTGAGGGAGTATTGGGAAGTGAGGTTGAAGTATTTATTTTTTGAGGGAGCTGGTGTGTGTGGGGGGAATCCATCCTGGGCATTCAGAGTTCACAAAAACAAAGATCTCTGCAAGAAAACACTGGAGAGGTTCCTTTCATAACCACCACACAACAGAAGGCGCCTTCAATATGAAAGAGCCCCTAGGGGCTGGGGGATGGCTCAGCAGTTAATGCCCTGCTGCAAACAAGCCTGCTGCTGGCCAGCCTCCAATTGGCCAGCACACATGGAAATCTGGGTGGATGTTCTTTTTTCAGTGGTACCAAAGAGATCCCATAAGGAGGAGCTGGAGAGAGAAATGTTAGGTAGGACAGGAGTCCCAAGATGAAGTGGGGATGAAGGAAGAGAACAGCAGCTGCCAGGCTGATGCGACTTTACATGGTTACATGGGTCTAGCCCACTCCCCTGACTAAACAATGCCCTAGGCCTTAGCTTCCTGCTGATCAGAGACAGCCTGGCTGTTCTCCTAAGTGACACCCCCTCCTCCGCCATTCCGTCTCTGGCCTCTGACTATCTAGCTTCTCCTCTGGCCCCTGCTGTTCCCCGTATCCCCCAGTCCTTTGTCTTCTGCATCCCCCTCCCAAAAGGAAAATCTTTATAAAAAACGCTAACTATCCAGAGTCATGCCTGCAGTTTTATCTCTCTCTTCCCATGAGACATCCTGGCATCTCAGTCCCCAATAAACAGCCTTTTCCCTGCCTCAGAGTGGTCCTTCGTGGTTTTTGGTCATTCATGAACCTTACAAGAAACAACAGCAAATTATTCCAGTAGAAGAAAATTACAAATTCCTCATCTCCAAAAGATGAGAAACAAGAAGAAATCAGAGCGGGAGAGAACAAAAGAATACAAAAATGCTAGAAATTCTTTACTTACAACAAATTGTTATTAAAATCAATAATTTAGAGAACAAATCTGAATAAATGCCCACAATATAAAATAAAAATCAGAAGTATCCAGTAGTAGATGCTTCAAAAATAATCAGAAGAGGGCTGAAGAAGTGGCTCAGCAGTTAGATGCTTGCTTGTAAATGCTTAACTGCCTGGATTCTATTCCCCAGTGTCCATATAAAGCCAGAAGCACAAAGTGGTGCATGCATCTAGAGTTTGTTTGCAATGACAAGTTACTAGTACCCATCCATACTCTCTCTCTCTCTTTCTCTCTCTCTCTTCCCATCTGCCTCTTTCTCTCTGTCTCTCTAAAATAAATAAAATATTAAAAAAATAACAATCAGGGCTGGAAAGATAGCTTAGCAATTAAGGTGTTTGCCTGCCAAGCCTAAGGTCTCAGGTTCAATTCTCCAATACCCACATAAGCCAGCTGCACAAGGAGGCACATGAGTCTGGAGTTTGTAATGGTTAGTGGCCCTGGCATGTCCATCCTCTCTCTCTCTCAAATAAATAAATATTTTAAAAAGTTAATAATCAAAATAAAATGAAAATAGGAATACCAAATTGTCCAAAACTAGTAATAAAATGATGCCCTTTCTAGAACTGAAGGATGTGTGTGCTATTATTGACTGTATCCATCTTAAGCTAGGGAAAGAAGGAAGGAAGGAAAGAAGATATAAGAAGGGGAAAAGGAAAATGCCATCCAAAATGTATCACTCCAGTTTCAGAACATTTAAGATACAAGGATTCCACTCAAAGATAATAGGAACCAGCTTACAGTGGGGCAAAGGGTAACATGTCACACACAAGGAAATAGGGGCTAGAATGCTTAGAAATCTCAGCCTCAGGTAAAAGAACAACATCATCAAATTTGTCAGTAAAAATGATTTTAAACGAGTTTCTAGACCCAGTCAAACCATCAACCGAGTCAAAATATAAATAAAAGATTTCAGATATGTAAGCCTGTACAACAAAAATTCCATCCATCTACCCTTATTCAGGAAACTACCCAAAGATGAGTTTGAACAAAATAGCATTGTAATTCAAGAAAAATGAATGTGGCCGGAGAGATGGATTAGCAATCAGGGTACTTGCCTGCAAAGCCAAAAGACCCAGGTCCAATTCCCCAGGACCATAAGGTGATGCATGTATCTGGAGTTCGTTTGCAGTGCCTGGGAGTCCTGGTATGCCCATTCCCCTTCTCTCTCTCTCTCTCGTAAATGAAAATAAAATATTTTTAAACATCTTTTTAATAAAATATATATATACACACATATAGTCTGAGGGAGGGCCACACGCCTCCTTCCAGCAGTCTAGATGCTGAGACTGGAAGATATAGAGTTCAAAACAAAGCCAGCCTTAGTAAAGAGCTCATGATCCTGAACACATGCAGGAGGGGTTGTCTTTCCTCTTGAAGAACCTGCGTATTTCTACAACAGGACCCTAGCGGAAAATAGGAATTGACCAGATGGAAAGAAGTCGAATAATATTTGGAGCTTGTAGAAGCACAAATTCAAAAAAGTACATTTAAGCAGCCATGATGACACACTCCTTTGATCCCACCACTTGAGAGACAGAGGTAGGAGGATCACTGTGAATTCAAGGCCAGCCTGAGACTAAAGAGTGAGACCCTACCTCAATTTAAAACAAATCTTAAAAATTTTAAAGCAAAAAAAAAAAAAAGTGCCCTTACAGTACAGGACAGGGGTGCTGCGAAGACAGCAGCCCAGCTGATCAGGCACGTGCTGTGCGAGCCGGAGCACCTGAGTTCGGGTCTGCAGAACCCACGGACGACAGCCAGGCGCGGAGGTGGTGCATGTGGTCGCAGCGCCATGGAACTGTAACTGGAGCAGCTCCAGGCGTGGTGGTGGGCCAGCTTGCTGAATCAGTGGGGTACAGGTTCACTGAGAGATCTCGTCTCAAAAAGGATTTGCTTTCCCATGTCACATAATGGCAGCTACTAGAGCTTATCCCAATGTTACCACTTAGTAGGCACTATGCTAAGCACGTGAATTATTTAGCACTTGCCTCTGAGTTACTTACTCCAGGCTGAGAAACTTGGATGCAGAGGTAACAAGTATATATTCTATAAAGGAGATGGTGGCTAGAGCAAGCCCTGTGTTCCGACTCTTATTCTGGGAAGCAGGGAGCATTTGGAATTGGAAAACGGATTTCAGGAAGGACAATTGGACCCCTGCCGCCACTTTCAGAAGCAGAGTAGGCATGTGTAGTCCTGCGTGGCATTTCACCAGCCAGGTACTTGTTAATTAGTATGCTCAAGTTAATGTCATCTTATTTCCTGACACAGGAAAAGACGGAAAATGAACATGGCTCTCGGTTTCACAAGCATCAACTAGATTGGAGCTTTCCACCAGCTCCTGCGGTGCGCGAGGCAGAGTGGGAGATTGACTTTCTGAGCTGTGGGAGCTGGAGAGAGTTCAATACGTCAGCTGTCAGCCCAGCGTCCCTTGCAGGCTCAGGAATTTCAATTTCAAAGTACAAAAGATTGAAGTCTGGAAACACGCGATCATCAAACACTAATGATTCCTGAAATCTGCGAGGGGCGTGGGAGCAGGTGGAACAGCGGCTCCGGGAAGGGTGCCCCCGAGCCGGGCAGCACTTCTTGCATGCAATTAATTCTGCAGGCATTTGAAAGAGAGGAGGGAGCCCGGGTGGAAGGGAGAGGCCCCCTGAGATAGTTCAGAGGCATAAGAAGGGACTGGTACTCAAGGCCACTCCGGCCTCCACTGTTCCAGACAGAGCAGGTGAATCTCCTCCAAGGCAGGTTGACCTCTGGTGGAGAGAGAGCTAAAGGTATCTATTAAGGAGCAGAGCTCTAATTTGTGGGCTGGGATTTCCAGACACCGTCCCTCTGCATGGTTCAGCATTCACGTTTATAAAGATAGTGTGAACATTCATCCGGACTCTGGAATGCCTTGCTTCATGCTTGCTGCACCCACACGAGGCAACTCTAAGCCCTTTCACTCTCAAGTAGGACCCCAGTTTACTTTGGTCCGTTTGATGTTTCTGAGACTCCTTTGTGATGCTGGAAACAGCTCAGGCTTTGCTAATTCAGAATAAGTACAAAAGAAGTACACACCCCGATTTCACTTAGAGGAAGGTCATGAGCGCACACTAGTTTCTACTGATAGAAACCTAAGCGTGTGTGCCTCTGTGCGGGCAGAGGAGGCGGCTGATGACGGGGAAGAGTGATGGCAGCGCTTTCTAGGTAATTGGGAGGTATTTTCCATGTTGATGTGGATTGTAGTCACAAGAATGGCAACAAAAGCAAACCATTAACAAGGTGTGCAACTGAACGATGGAGAGATGACTAAGTGCTTGCTGTTTAAACATGTGGACCTGAGTTCAGATCCCCAGAACACACACTGAAGCCAGACGGATCACTGCCATTCCAGTGGTAAGGATTCAGACTGGAGGACCCCTGGGCCTTACTGGCTAGCTCATCTAGCTGAATGTGAGCTTTGAGTTCAGCAAAAGACCCTGTCTCAAATAAATAACCAAATTAGGTGGAGATCAGTGGGAGGAGACATAACCTCTGGCTCCACATGTATGCTCTTGCTCATGGTATGCACTCTCCCGTGCCCATGCTCCCATACCCATATGAACATGCATGCAACACACAGCACATACACACACACACACACACACACGCTCCCATAGCCATATGTACATGCTTGATCAAACACACGCACATAGTGATGTACAGCTGAGGTTAGTGCTCTTACCCTGCAGAACTTTCATGTTGATAAAATGTCACAGTTTGGGCAATAAAATATATACTCACTCTTTTTTAATAGAAATTCTTTCTAACCAGAACCCTGAGCAGACATGTGTTTGCTGCCTGTGCCGTGTCCAGGGTCTTCATGTAGGGATTTCAGTTTGACTTGGCAATAGAGTATTCCCTGACTTGACAAATTCCTCTGTATAATGACCCACTGCATCACCAGAACCTTGCTAGGGGCATTTTTAGTTTCTCCTCCAGAACAAAGCACAGGTGATACAATCACCATCCCCTTCCTGCATCCTGCTATCTGATGCTAAGGAGCAGCTACTTGAAGCTGAGTAAGCTCTGGGCTGGGTGTGTGAGCATGGCATGCCATCAGGGTCCCACCCTGGGACTGGATGGGTCTAAAAGCTCATCAAATATTCATTGACATTCTGATCTGACATCCATGATCATAATTGGAGGTGGCTGGTGGAAGCGGGCATAGTAATGTGTGCCAGTGGATGTTGAGGTCACCTGGGGGTTATACAGTGTCAACCTTTCCATCTTTCCATGTTACTTTATTCCCTTCCCTATGCTGTTGGCAAGAGTCAGCCTCCTTCCAAGTTCAGGGAACTCCAGACATGGGAATGAGAGGCAGACCCACACTAAGTAAGGGGAAAAGAGTTCCCAGGTCCTCGGACACTGAAACATTTGTACCTAAGCAGCCAGAAGAGGGTAAAAGATTAGGGAATTTTCAATTCAAGAAGGAAGGAGATGAACACAGAAGAAAGGCAGGCCTACCAAACAGTTCGGGAGGAGGGGAGGAGTGGGTAGAGGAAGGAGGCTAAGCCTGTCAGACAGGTTGAAAGCTGGGAGACAACAGGAGACTCAAAGAAGAGCAGAATGTCTGCGTCCATTTAAGGTTGGGAGTCTGCTACCTTAGTTAAAGACAGTCATCCTTAGGCATTGGAAAAATTCAATTTTCATCCCAGCCCCTGGTGACATTTTCTTTAAACGCCAGATTCAGTAGGGAGATACATCTTCAGGGGGAATTTTTTTTTCTGTACAGTAAGGCCAGATACGGAAAGCAGTTAAAAGCTCTCTTTCTACTATGCAAATATCCTCCTGCAACACTAACAAGATAAATATATTTCTGCGAGATACCAGGTTTTCAGAGTCATAGGTTTATTTGTGAAGGTTTCTATCTACACTTTGCCTTTGAATGGAATACCTTGTAGCTGAAATTTTAAAGCTTTTTTTTTTCTTCATTGGAAAAGTCTATGTACAATGTGCAAAATCCAAACGAGGGCATGCAGGTGGTGACTCAGTCTCCTGTTGTGCCCACAGATTCCAGTGAACTGAAAATATGATGGCAATATCTCCTGGAGATGGGTAGAAGTGGAAATATCCCTTTCTCTCCCTCATCCTGCCTCTCTTAAATGCACACACACAAAGATAAACCTCTAGTTCTCTCTGTGTATGTGGTTTGTGTGTGTGTGTGTGTGTGTGTGTGTGTGATGCTTGTGGGGGAGTGCACATGTACATGTACACATGTGCATATGTATGCCCATGTGTGTAGAGGCCAGAGAACAACCTCAGACATCATCCTTAATTGATGACCTTCTTCTTCAGACACTGAACCTCGAGCTCATCAGTTCAGCTAGACAAGCTATGCGGGGAGTCTCACAACCATCTGTCTCCCTAACACTGGAGTTACAGGCACTCTCTACCATGGGCAGAACTTTATATGTGTTCTGGGGATCTGAACTCAGGACCTTGTGCTTAGCTGCATGTGCTTTAACCACTGAGCTATCTTTACAGCCTCTCCTCTAGTTCTTTTATCACATCTCTATCCCTCTCCCTATGACCATTCTGTCACCCTTCAATAAAGCCATATAAACCAAGATCATTTCCCTATGCCAAGAGCCTGAGTTTAGTCACATCTACAAATCCATTTTACCATATAAAATAATGCAATCACAGGTTCTGAGATTTAACACATGGACATATGTGAGGGTCCATACTGATCAGCCCACCACAGGAGTTACTGCTGTCATTGGGTGCTTGGCTTTACCCAACCAGCACTACCCAAGACATCTGGATCCATTCTGTGGCTCATTGGCTGGCATCATAGCCTACTTGGTGAGCCCCTATTCTAATGAGAAAGCTGATCTCAAAAAGTGGATAGTATTGCTGAGGAATTATTCTCAAGGATGTTCTCTGGCCTCCACATTCATGTGCACATTCGGGCATGAGGGCCTACACACATGCATGCAGACATGTACATAAGAATCTGGATGCAATATGCTAGTATCGCTTTCCAGCTTTTGTTAGTATTAAGTCTTCTTTCTATTTACTTGCATATTACTTTTTTAGTCTGTTGTTTGTTACATCATCCATTCCAGGTTTGACCCTAATGGACCCCACCAGGGACTGTGTGCATTGTCCGTTTCGGAACAGCTACAGCCCACGGTTCCCTGACTCTTCCTGTTACGTTGGGAATCGGGGACACGAAACAAAGCAGTTGTGAGAAGATGGAAATGAAGTGGACCAAGGCAGGAAGAGTACTGAGAATGGTGGCCAGATATCTTAGGTATGAGAGAGAACTCTTGTCAAAAGCCAGTCATCTGGTTGTAGACGATCAAGTGTCACATGGCACCTGGCTGCAAGTGGGCCTACAGCAGCTTCTATTAAAGGACAGTAACAACCCCGGCTGTCCTCCTCCCCATCATGAGCCTGGGGAGGAGAAAACCAGGTCTGTCAGGAAACTCTCTTGAAATGCTCTCCACTCTACTTTGAGCCATCAACTCTTCTGAAGGTCATTTTCCCCGGACAGCCTCCAACAGGAGACAGTGATTGCATTTCCTAGGTCCATTCCCCTGGTGGCTTTGCATTCCCTGTCTTATTTCCATGTGTCTATCCTGAGCCACCTAACTCTTTACACAGAAAATAACCTTGTAATGGGCGGTCCTTTGAATGTGGAAACATCCCTCACAGCCTCATGTATTTGTGATTAAGCCTCATATTCAATTCCTAGCTGGTGGCAACCTGGGTGGCAGAGCCTGGCAAGGCGCTCCTTTGCAAGATCTACCTCTCCCTTTCTGCCACCTCCTAGCTGCTGTGGTGACATGTGATTCCAATCTTTGTTCTGCCATGCTTTCCTTCCATGACTAAAGTTAGCCTCTGAAATGTCAGCAGAAACAAACTGTTTCCTCCCTTCAGTTGCTTTTGGACAGAAATTCTTCTCCAGAAATGAGAAGATCACCCCTACACCTGTAAACAAAATCCAACCTTGAGGTACTCCTAAGTATCGGAACCCAGTGAACAATAGTCTCTCCTTTGAAACCAGTGTTTTGCAATTTGCTTTTCTATGAGATGATAGAGTTGATTCTTTAGGCTTTATGGATCACACAGTTTCTTTTATATCTGGACTCTTTAAGTTTATAGCCTGTGAGTGCCATAGACAATATGTAAATGAGTGGGTATTGTTTATTTTCCAATAAAGTTATTTATGGTGCTGGAAAGATGACTTAGTGGTTAAGGCACTTGCCTGTGGAGCCTGAGCACCAGGTTTGATTTCCCAGGACCCATGTGAGCCAGATGCACAGGACAGCGTATGCATTTAGAGTTTGTTTGCAGTAGGGAGGCCCTGGCATATCCATTCTCGCCCTCTCTCTTTCTCAAATAAGTGAATAAAAGTTGTTTATAAAACCCAACAATACAGCAATTTAGCCTGATCACTCTTACTTTCAGCAGTTTTCTTTCTCAATATTTGGGCAAGGCAAAAAGAGGAAATAAGACTTGGGAAGTAGAATCTGAGAAGAAAGCAAGACACTCACGCTGAACAGAGGCAGGGACAGGGATGGGTGTCACCAAGCATCATGGGAAGTGGCTGGAAAATGGGCAACTCTCATTCTTTCCTCTTTGCCCAGGGAGATGGGCACAGAAAAGCATCTTCCTCCTGTTGAGGCTTCCATTCCCACATCACTCTGTGAAACCCACATCTATGGAGTTTCAGTCAAACCTGAGTCCAAGTCCACCTCCTTGCAAACAGTACCAATGTACCATCGTGAGCAGATGCCACTTAGTATGGCCATTTTAAGGGTTTTCATTCTCTAGGTAGTGGAATACACCATGGGTTCAAACAAAATGTGGTAGAGTAGAGGAATCCTGGGGATGCAACTGTCCACTGTCACGTGGCCATTCCTTCAAGCAGGGATGCTAAACTTGCCACCAACTGAAGGCCAAATGATGTGCTAATTTAACCACTATTAGTTTTTCCCAAATAATTATTTACATAGTGATGTAATTCCTCCAGTTCTTTTCCTTTACTTTGTGACATAGGGTCTTCCTTTGTAGAGTCAGCTTGTCTGGAACTTGTTGTGTAGCCTAGGCTGACCTTGGACCCAAGGTTTTCCTTACTTTAACCTTCAACTAGCAGGAATTAAAAGCACATGTCACCATGTCAACCTAGTAAAAACAGTTCTAACTGTGAAAGGCAGAAGAGACATAGAGCTGTTGCCTAGCATGGACAAGGGCCGAGGTTCAATCCCTACAAATAAATAAAGTACTAAAAAAAAAAAGACTAGTCAGGTATGGTGGCACATGCCTTTAATCCCAGCACTCAGGAGGCAGAGGTAGGGGGATAGCCATGATTTTGAGGTCACCCTAAGGCTACATAGTGAATTCCAGGTCAGCCTGAACTAGCATGAGACCCTGCCTCTACCAAACCAAAAAAAAAGAAAGAAAAACATTGCAAACTAGGGAGATGGCTCTATGGATAAAATGCTTACTGCACAAGCATGAGTTCCTAATTTTCAGGTCCCCAAAAACCCATATGAAAAGTCTACTGCTATGATGGGTGTCTGTGATACACATGTGTCTATAGAAAGAAGGGAGGTGGGGACAGGAGAATTTCTCAGAAGTTCATGGGCTGTTAGGCCAAGAAACATAGTGAATGCAGTAAGAGAAAACCTGCCTCAAACAAGGTGCCAGATGAGGACCAGCACCCAAAGTTGTCTTCCAACTTCCACATGTCTGTGTAGCCCATGCATACACACATACACACAATATCAGACATGCACACAAAATGTTTTCAAAATAAATTTCTTCTTTTTAATATTTTTATTTACTTATTAGTTTATTTGCAAGCAGAGAGAGAGAGAGGAAAAGAACAAACAAACCGAAAGAATAGACATGTCAGGGCCACCAGCAGCTGCAAGCAAACTCCAAATGCACATGCCTCTTTATACATCTGGTTTTATGTATACACTGAGGAATCAAACCTGGGTGGTCAGATTTGGCAGGCAAGCAGCTTAACCACTGATCCATCTCTCCAGCCCCTTAGATTTTCTTTTCAAAGAGGGAAATTATCACTGTCAGTATGAAATTTTACAAAATGATTCTAGCTCATGCACATGGAGAGACCAACGATGACCATGAGAACAATGAGAAAGGAAGGAGGTTCACCCAATCAGATTTTACAATTAGCAATAGGGCTGGAGAGATGGTTTAGTGGCTAAGGCACTTGGCTGTGAAGGCTAAGGACCCATGTTTGACTCTTCAGATCCCTCATAAGCCAGACACACAGGGTGATGCACGTGCACAAGGTCACACCTGCACACAGGTGTGAAGCCTAAGGACCCATGTTTGACTCTTCAGGTCCCCCATAAGCCAGACACACAGGGTGATGCACGTGCACAAGGTCACACCTGCACACAGGTGTGAAGCCTAAGGACCCATGTTTGACTCTTCAGGTCCCCCACAAGCCAGACACACAGGGTGATGCACGTGCACAAGGTCACACCGGCACGCAGGCGGCATCTGGAGCGTGACTGCAGGGGTGGGAGCCCTGCTGTGTCAATGCTCTCTCTTGCTTGCTCGCTCTCTCATTAAAAAAAGGGAAAAAAATGAATTAAGATTAACTTAGAATATTTTTACTTCTTTATTAAATCTAAGATGCTGCTGACTGTAAGATACATACTATTTTAAAGAACATTACATAAGGAAAATAGAACACCGTGATATTGGGTGAAATGTCGCAAGCATGACACTTTCAGGAATGGGAAAAGGAGGGGGCATAAAAGTACACTTTAGAATCAATGATGTTGGGCTGGAGGGATGGCTCAGCAGCTAAGGCATTTGCCTGCAAAGCCAAAGGACCCAGGTTTGATTCCCCAGGACCCACATTAGCCAGATGCATGGGGAGCATATGCATTGAGTTCTTTGCAGTGGCTAGAGGCCCTGGCATGCCCATTCTCTCTCCCCCTCTTTCTTTGTCAAAAGAAAGAAAGAAAGTATCAATGATGTGTACTAAAAGCAATAGGAGAGACAAATAAATTAGATCCCTAATTCCCACCCTGTAAAAATTATATTCTGAATACACTAAAGCCCTATCCATGAAAAAGAAAATCTTTAAAATATTTTGTATGACAAAAAATAAAACATCAAAGAAAAGTCAAAAGACAAACCACAGCTGGAAGAAGAGACTTGCAACACATGAATTAAGAGTCCACTCATTCCCAGAATGCTAAGGAGCTCAACAGAACAATGCGAAGAGACAAACACCATGGCAGGAGAGCTGGCAACTCTCAGAGGTGGACTCTAGAGTGGCCAGGAAATCTATGGGAAGCAGCATCCTTTGCTTTGCAAGCAGAAACACGCAGATCAAATCATAACACCCCTGTTCATCACAGAGAAGGGCAGACTCTGTGGGAACACAACCCCACCGGATTATGGGAGCCTAAGCCACGGTGTCCTTAGACACACACTTGGTGGCACCTGAAGAGTTTAAACATAATCACTTCTTACAGTGCTGTGCCCTGTGCTTCTAAAAGATATGCTGCAAGGAAGCTGTTGTCCGTGCATATTTGGGTCAGGTCAAAAGATGTTTGATTTTTAACATCATTTGATTCTGAGATCACTTCTGACATAGAATGAGTCTTGGAGATAGGTCCTAACAATGGAATATTACACCATTGTCAAAGGGAATGAGCTGAATCGGCAGCATAGTGATGTTTTTGGTGAGATAGGAATGGTCTTAATGTCACCTAACTGTGCACCTATAAGGATTATTAGTTACAAAGTTTATTTAATGTCTATTTTGCCACAACAATAATTTTTTTACATGGGTTCCTGAGAAAATAGCTGATTCTCGATCAAAGACAAGGAAAATATAAAATGAAACAGAGAATCCAAAAAAATCATGACATTCAGAGAAAAGTTAAGTCTTACATGTCAGAGACAACCAAGTTGAAAGTGTTCTCAGTAACAAAAAGGTCAAACAATTTGAGCAACAAAACAAACAACAAAGTATTTGTTATAATCCAAAATAGACATAAATATATATATGAATCCCTGTTACTATAAGTACAAGTGTAGAAAAATAAGTTAGAGAGGGACAGAGGTAAATCTGTGTTACAGAAATATTTTCTTTAGTGCACTCTCTAGATGGTGGGACAGACACAAGGCTTACAAGCAAAAACAAGACGTGGGGACAAGAAGAAAAGCAGCTATACATTGGGATATCGAGTAGATGCCACCATAGCCATGTGACAAACCTCAACATCACAGCCTAGAAGTCACAGGCAAAGCAGGAAGTCCTCATAGGACAGGATGACAAGGGCACTCCTTTCTAGGGAATGTTTTATTTCAAAAATTAGATCTCAAATTCTCACCGTATAAACAGAAGCAAATATTAGGCACAGTGAACTTTGGGTACACTAGACTAAATACCAGGGCATCATTCCTCAAAGTGCCAAGGAATAATTGAAGACCAGAAAAGACTAGCGAGCCATTAGTGACCAGAGTAGACTGGGAAGGATGGCAATGCAATGCACTGTGCTATGGATCCGATCCTGGCACAGAAAGAGGGTGTGACAGTAAAATCAGGGGCTTTCCAGTAACTATTAGAGTTTAATTTAATAATCGTGTCTGTAGTGGTTTGTATGAGAAATGTGCCCCTTATGCTCATGTGTTTGAACACTTGGTCCCATAAGTGCATAGTCAAGTAATGGTAACATTTAAAAAACTATGAAAGCAAGACTATAAAACAGCTTCAAGATTCTGGCCATTTCCAGATGGTGCTGTTTTAGGTAGTTTTAGAACCTTTAGAAGCCTTGCCAGAAGAAGCTGTCATTGAGGGAGAGTCTTGAGATAAAATTAGAGACTGGCCCCCTTCCTGTCTGCTCTCTGTTTTCTGTTCTGCCCGGATGTGAGGAGGTACAGTGCCTCCGAGGCTCACGCTTGCCACCTTGCCTGTCACGTAGACAGCATTCTCTCAAACTGTGAGTCAGAGGAAGTTCTTCCTCCCCTAAGTTCCTTCTGCCAAGTCCTGGCACAAAGCAAGGTGACAGGTTTCATGGTAATATGGCCACCCTGAAGAAACCTAAGTGGTTTTACGGGAACTTTGTGTATTAACCTCTTCACTTGTCTAGAAAGCCAAAGTGATTCCTAAAGGAAATGTTGATTTCATGTCAAAGGAGGCTGAGTGTGCTGGAAAGGAATGTGTGTTTAGCATGATTTTGTCTACAAAAAGAACTCAAAAATGACTTCTTGCTGTTCATGAGTGCATAGTAAAGTAGTGGAAACATTCACAAAGATATGCAAGGAAGACTATAAAACAGCTTCAAGAGTCTAGCCATTTCCAGAACCGAGGGCACTGAGATGGGGTAGAAAAGCACATTTGTAGGCATGTTAAAGACGGTCAAGGGTGTTGGTGAGTGTTACGACTATTTATTATTCTTTTTACTTTTCTACGTAAAACATTCCAAAGTTTAAAGTGTGGCAGTGTGAAGGTCAAATAAAATTAGATCCTCAACTCCCACCCTATAAAATTATATTCCAGATAAATTAAAGCTAAAAACAGTGGGGTGCAACTCGAGAACCAGACCACTGGCTTGGATTTGGGACCCAGGCCTGGGGCGGTAGCTGAGTGGATTAGGAGCGCACGCAACACAAGCTTGAGGGCAGGAGCTCCGTCCTCAGCACCAAAGTAGAGCTGGGGGCGTGGCCGCGCTCGCCCATAACCCTAGCTCATGGGGAGCAGGGACCTGGGAACCTCTGATGCACACTGGTCAGACAGTCTGACCGAAACAAGTGACAGCTCCAGGTTCAATGAGAGACTCTGTCTAAAGGAGAAGCAAGTGGGTGAACAACACAGACGGGAACCAGTGTTCTCGTCTGGTCTTTATGCTCACGTCTGCACACACACAAGTATACCACACCACATGTGCTGTACACACATGCACAAACTGATCTTAGACCAGCTACATGGTTATGGGCACCTGTCTAAACCTTAATTTCCTCATCAGCTAGAGGAGACAGTTGTGAACACATGGTCGTGTGCCTACATGGAGTCAGTAGATGTGAGCGAAGCTCTTAGAATGGGGTGCCATAGAGCATGACATACATAGGCAAACTTACATATCTTTTGGTCACATTGAACCTTGAAGTATGTTCATACCAGGAGATATTTCTCTTTTCCCTCCCAAATCTTCTTCCATCACCACTTACATCTCCCTCACGTTGGTCACTATCACAGTTTTAACAAGACACATGCAAAAGTGTAAATATATGGTCATTTGACAAATACATGAGCTGTTTCTATGTGCAGCTCAATGTTCTGGGTTTGGTCGGAATGAGATATTATAACAAAACAACAATTAATGTGAATGTCCCACTATGAAAGGCAGGGTACAGAGAGCGAGAGAATCCCAGAGGAGGGCCATTCCACCCAACATTCAGGAGAAGGAAAGTTTTCTCATTGCTCAGGCTAGCTGTTCCAAGTGTTGATTCTCAGAGTATAAATAATCCAGGTAACAGAAGTTAGGCATTTTATATGTATATAAATGACCACCAACTTTGGGACTATTAAAATGTAAAGTGTAGGTGGGAGAGAATCAGTATAGAAACAATACAGAATAAAAATCTATTTTAATCCGGAATCATATCACAAAAGATTTAGCCACCAAGCTAACACGTCTCAATCCTAAGAGAAGGGGGCAGGCTCTGAGGAATGGACTGGGATTGAGGGCATGGAATGTATATAGATGCGCATTGGGAGGCTGGAGGTGATTTTGATCTATTCACAGCCAGCAATAACAGCAAGGAACATTTTTCTTTACCTAATACTCCTTTACCCCATCACTTCCAGGTGGCTGCAGGGCAAGAGAAGTAAGGAGCCCTGTGTGTGGATGCCAGCCTTATCAGTGCTTAATCGCCTGCTGTGGCTGGGCTCAAATCTCAGTGATGAAGATGGGCTTGGAGCCTGAGGAGGCTGCTCCTGGTGGAAGCAATCCCTGCAGCTTCCCCTGGCACTGTGGAGTCAGGAAGAAGGAAGTAGAATATGGCATTCAGCCCACCCTGACAGGCTAGCTCCTGGCAAGGAGCATAGGAAACAAGATACCGCCTGAATGCATGGCCACAAATGGCCTCCCATAGAAGCATGAGATTGGGCACATGCCCTGGACTTTAACCAGGCATTCTAACGTTTGTAAAGGGCTTCAGGATGGGAACAGAGGCAGGGAACTCGACAGAGATGTCCTGGTTGTGTGAAGAACAGTCTTTTTCTCCTCCTATGATGTGAGGTTGGCTGTCAAAGAGCTAAGCTTTAGGAAGAGTGAGGGTTCCTCCTTGTTGAAGCCACATAGCTGCCCTCACCCCTGTCCATCTCACTCCCCATGACTTCAGTTCCATTCTTCAGCATCAAGAATAAAGGCTCTCGCAGCCTCCAAAATGGATGCAAAATTAACCTTTTTTTTTTCAAACAAAGGAGGACTCAATCTCTTTCCAAAGAAAGAACCCAAATCAAACATGGCCGCCCTCCCCGCCATGGGTTCTTCTGTCACTGCATGACCGAGCAGTTCCTGCTGCCTTGGAGCCCTCACCACCTGCTTTTCTCTCCAACTGGCGCTGGCTGCGATTGCTCTCCCCAAGCCCACTACCCACCTTTTTTTTTCATACCTTTAAAAATCAAAAAATAAATAAATAAACTACTCTTTGATTATGGTTATTTATCTGGGGTCAGTGCTCAGTCAACTGTTAAATAAATTGCAAATTCTACAAAACACAGCCAGCAGAGCTATTTCTAACTGTAATACCACAACTTCAAGCAAAATTACATCTGGCTACAATACTATTTACATGCATAAATTATACTGTCTCTGATTATCTTAAAGAAAATTCAGCCATTAAACTTATTTTATAGGCATTGAAACGGAGGGGGGAAGTGCCAAAAAGAATATGTATATCCTAAAAATCATGGGGAAAACACACACACAAAAACACAAAATATAATTGCCAAACCTTTTCCACCCACAGTTCTGTCTAATGGTGTCTGTGTCCTGATTTTGCATCACCACACACACACAAACACACACACACACACACACACACACACACACACACATGCCCCACAGCAAGAAAAAGAGGGGATCAGGAGCAAGGAGGGGGCATTGGCTGCATGTGGGTAGAACAGATTGAGGACGTATCCTAGCACACGTGTCCCCAGAGGGAAAAGCTCTCTGGGTGTCCATCAATAGGAAACTCAGATTTAGCACAGGCATAAATCCAAACTCTGCCCAGGAGAATGGGCAAGATGGATTCTGAAGCTGATATAGCACTCTTGCAGCAAGATCTCGAAATGTGCAGGAGCTTAGCACACAGATCTGCTTTTCCCAGCCACGCTACTTCAATAAGAACGAGTTAAATAAGAGTGATGGTAAAATACTTGCTTTTGGTTGTTTATCATGGGATTTTCTGTCCCACTGAACCAGGTGGAATTTCCATTGTATGCCTTATTATACACACTGGGAGACTGGGAAACAGAGAAATGTGTATCTCATGGACATTCCCTAAGAGATGGTAGAAATGGGACCGGAATCCAGACAGTCTGCACTTGTGTGTGTATGCATGTGGGGGGAGGTATAGGTGAACATGCACACGCATGCACACACAGGCTGTTGTTCCTCAGGTGCCGTCCACCTTCTGTGAGACAGGGGCTCACTGGCTCTGGATCATCCCAAGTTGGCTGGGCTAGCTGGTCAGAGATCTCCTGTCTCCACCTTCCCAATGCTGGCATTATGCGCATGTACCTCCCAGCCAGCATTACGCATGGGAACTGGGGATTACTCTCAAGTCTTCATGTTTGCAAGGCATGCATGTGACCCACTCAGCTGCCAACTCACCTCTGTTTTATTTGCATGAGAACTTCTAAGGTGCCAAAGACTCTGAGTCAGACCCAGAGATCTAGGTATAACATGAACATTTAACTATAAACCTCAGCTCTTAATATCTGTTTTTTGGGTTTGAGGTCAGCTCAGTGTTGGGAACCTGACTACAATGGAGCCATTTGTTCCTGGAAGTGTGAGATGAGCCACCTTACTCTAGTCAGCAATGGGTCCTACTTTGGAACACTTATACTGGGTTGTATTGATGAAGCATAAATGGAAGTGGTTTTTCTTCCAGGAAACCCATATATAAATTCATACATAAGGTATGAACAGATTAAGGGGAGAGAAAGAGGATTCAGAGGGAGAGAGAAAGGGACTTGATTTCAGCAGGTTCCGTAGTCAGTAGATCTTAGTTAAATATGGCAGTCCTTCCTACTCTTACATTTTATCTACGAAACACCACTAATGCCCATATTTTGTGACAATGCTCTATTTAATGAAGCGCACACAATGAGTTTGACACAAGCAAGCAAAGACAAACGGCGCTCGCTGTATGCTGGGTAGTGCGCTCAGTACTTGGTGGTATTTATTCATCCATGCACGCCCCGACATTCTAAAAAGGCATGTCCTCTCATTGTCCCCAGTGCCAAGGCAAAGAAGCTCAGAGGGGTGACGTAACTCGCCCTTTGGACCTACGCGGGCGGGCTCTGAAGCCTGCCTTGGAAGCCTTCGGCTCCTTGCTGGTAGCCACTTTCCTTCTCCCTCATGCCTGCTTTGCAGAAGGAAAAGAACCCTTCCGGCCGGCCGGCCATCATCCTGCCACTCGTCCCTACCCACCGCTCTCCTGTGGCCCCTGCCATGCACCTCTCTTACTCTCTGCCTTTTTCCCACTCTACGACAATATTAAAGATGATAAATTTAAGTGGAAAACATGCACTTCTTTCTGAGACTATAGACTTTATCCTTTTGTGTGTGTGTGGAGACAGACACGACAATTTACAAACTCAGACGGAGCTCTGATGGAATGGAATCAGGCCTTTTCAGCTCACCTCATGCTGGACAGCTTATCACCCCTTCTTCTGACCTCCACTATGTGATTTAGGAGGAATTGGGTCAGGAGGGGAAACCCTCTGGTGAGTGATTAGAAAAACTCTCCCTCTCTCTCACATTCTGTAAGCAGTGGATTAGATTTTATCATCCCTCATCTGCCCCTCCCATACTTCACACCAGGGAGTAGTCCTGGGTGAAAGAAGGCTAAGACTGTCAATTTGTTAGTTGAAACGAGTTTTAAAATCCATTTCTCTCTCAGAAAAGTGTCAGGCATGGAGAGGTTTCTCTCTGCTTTGGCGTGACTGGATGTACACCATTTGGAATAACAGTGAAAAATGTTACTCAAGGGAGTTGCATCTTCTGTGGTGCTGATGTAAAGCGGGTAAGGCCTAGCTGCTTCTTGGGTTTCACCACAAGGCCACTGTCCGATCCTCCTTTGAACACCATCCCAACTGGGCAAGAGAACTCATGTCCAGAACACTAGTTTGGGAAACAGTCTGGTCCTGTCCTTTTGCTTTCCTGATGGACTTTCTTATGCGGAGCTCACTTCTCTAAAGTTACCTGGGTAGGTCTGTCCCCACCCAAACTCTTATTGAGGATCAGTCCCCAAGGGAGTGGTATTCAGAGGTTTGTTTTTGAAAGGTTTTGTGGGCCTTTAAGAGCAGTTAATACTTTGTAAGAGAGAGAAAGAGAGAATTTTTCTCAAAGGACTGGATTGGTGACCTCAGAGATGGGGTGTAATAAAGTGAGCCTGTCCCAAACTTTCTTCTGCATATGTCATCCCTGTGGGAAAGGTGTGAAAACTGACTAGGAGGTAGGAACTCATTCTCAGACCTTCCTGCCTCTTCTTCAAACCACAGAACTCAACACAAACTATGACGGTTGATCTCTGGTTGCCAACAGGACAGGATTTAGAACGACCATGGAAGCAAATATCTGGGAATGTCCGAGAGAAATTTTCTAGGTCAGGTGCACTGAGGTGAGAAGACCCAAGAAAAGTGCTGGAGGCCCCATGCCGTCTGCCGGGGTCCCGGGCTGTGTAACAAGGAGAGAATGGCTGAGTGCAGAGTTTGCCACTCTGTGCCTGACAACAAAATGTGACCACGTGCTTCCTGCTGCTGATCCATAGCTTCCCCACCCTAGAACTACATGAATTAGAGCTTTCTTCTTTAAGTAGCTTTTGTCAGGTGTTTTATTTAACCCAGCAAGGAGAAAGGTGGCTCATACAGCTACCTTAGAACCTGGAATTCCTGATCCCAGGCCTAGAGCTTTCTGTAGCCATGGCTCAAAGCACATCCCTAAAGTGCTTCCCAGGAACAGGTCAACATCCAGCTCCCCTTAGCAGCAGGAGGTGGAGGGGCTCAGCGACTCTGCCGACCTGGTATGATTACTCCGTTGATTGTTCTAAGCATCTCTGCCTGTCTGTTTCCACATCAGTGGCTGGATGAGCGACCCTGAGCAAATTGCTTACCCCCACTCTGTCCAGTGTTTGCAAGTCTCCTGCAGAAGATCAAAGGACACCATGGCTGGAAAAGCTGTTGAAAGGAACGAAAGGAATTCACATTTTCTGATTGCCATTTGGGTACCTCACGCTGATATAAAGCAGGGCTACACAATATTTACCCTATGCAAGCGATGAACCCGTGGCCATCTCCTGCCACCGACCATCTTTGAAGATAAAAAGCCACAAAAATGGCTAAGAGGCTGGGCTTGTAGTTGGATCACTGTGTGTGTGGGTGTGTCTGTGTGTGAGTGGGTGTGTGAGTCTTGGATACACACTTGTGTGTGTAGATGTATACACCCCATGTGCATGTATACAGAGGCCAGAAGAGAAATTTGGGTGCCCTTGTATTTCCTTGAAACATAGTCTCTCCTTAAACACAGAGCTACTGTCCACAAGAAAGCCCCAGAAATTCTCTGGTGTCCACCCCCAAACGCCCACCCCAGCTGCCTGAGGTTACAGATGCGAGTGCTCATGCCCAGATTTTTACCCGGGTTCTGGGGAGTTTAATTTGACAGACTCCACCTCAAGAGGCACTCACACTTAAGCAGCAAGGGTTTGTAACCCCTGAGCCATCTCCCAAGTCCTGGACCATAGCATTCTTACTCAGCTTCTCCCTAGATGTGTGACACTTCCTTATGCTGCTTGATCTCCCTGGATCACAGTCTTCATACTGTGAAACACAGACAGTGGTTACAGGTTACTCAGCTTATTACATGGACAAAGATACATGATTAGAGGTGATACACACTTCTAATTCCAACACCTAAGAGCCTGACGTGGGAGGACTGCCAAGAATTTGAGGCCAACCTTGGCTACGTTAGACTCTGTTTCAATAACCACCTCCCAAAAAGGAATTCAACTAATGCCTGGTACTGCAAATATCCATTTCACCTTTGGTCTCTATTCCATCATCCATTCGCTGAAAATTTATTTATCACTTGGTTTTTATCAGAAATTGTCCCAGGACCAGGGACATGACTCACAGGGTAGGAGTGCTTATGGTACATGCACAAGGACCTGATTTCAATTCCTAGCACCCTGGTGGGGGGGGGGGGAGGAAACCAGCCATGGTCGTGCTTGCCTGTGACCCCGGCACAGACAGGGGATCTGTGGGGCTTCCTGGGCAGCAGGCCTAACTGAGGAAGCGGGAAGCTTGCAGGTTCTGTACCAGGCACTGCAGAGAGAGGACAGAAAAGCAGTAGAGGACACCTGATGTCTTCCTCTGGCCTCCACCGTGTGTGCTCAGGCGTGGGCCTATGCATTCGCTACACACACCCATACACACTACAGTAGTTAAATGTGAATGTATGTCACCCATAGCCTGAGGTATTTTTTAAAATATTTTATTTGAGAGAGAGAGACAGTGAGAG